>NC_069503.1:950043883-950721383 GCF_027579735.1 Bombina bombina
TATATATAAAAAGATATATTTATGAATAAATATAACATTTTGTTTTGTTATGTAAAGAACATTGGAATGTTGAATATTCATATTTTCATGTCGAGTTAGCGCATTTGAGAATATGCGATCGGTTTTGTGATTGGTTGTTAGTTTTTTCCTCCACTTTTTTTGCTCCATCGAATTCTATGGAATACGTGATCACGCTCACTATAGTCTAGGTTTGGCTATTTACACACGTCGGGTTAGTGTATGATCAAAAACTTTTACTTTCAGCTTGTAATACAAATGCCAACTGACGCGTGCAAAAAGTTTACTTCTAGCGCAGTTAACACTTGAGCGGGAGCGTTAATTAGTGCTCCACTTGTTATCTGGCCCATAGAGGGAAATGTATTAACCTACAGTCAGACAAGGCTCCCAGCTATCATGTATCATGTATCATGTATGCTTGTATACACCAACCCCCAGCTATTGTGCAACCAGTATCATAAGAACATGACTTTTCAATTTTTTTTACATACCATGCATATATAAAAACATATGACAACCATATATACAACACTATATAATACAAAATTCACACCACAAAGACTCTTTTTTAACACTGAGGGCCATTTTCTCTAAAAAATTCTCTAAAAGTCACCCATTGTTTGAAATTCTGAAAGATTATTACTTTATTGTTGAATGTATATTTAGACTTTCTACAGTGTTTGTAAGTGACAGCAATTATGGGCACATTTGCATTCCTGATGTGAATCATGTAGGTAAACGTGATTCAGGATTTGGATGTATTATTTTTTTAACATCTTAATTTTAGTAAATTGCTTACGCAGTAGCGAAAAGGGCGTGTCACTTAAAATACCAACACACATTTGCGTGCACTGGTATTACGAGTGGAGAGCAAATATCACACTCACAAAAGTGCAATTTGGCAATCCACTCGTAATATGGCCCAAAATGAGCATTTTATGGGTATAACTGTTATTAAAATGAGTAAGCCAGCAAGCATAACCCTACTATCCAGGTAATAGTGGAGCTACTCAACAGAGTGCCCTAGTGCAAATTATTTGTTGTGCCCCCCAAGGTAACTCAGTAATAAGCAATAGTAATAATATACATGTAGCTCTGTATAATAATTTGAAGTAGATAGATGATAGATAGATAGATAGATAGATAGATAGATAGACCTGCAACCTGCACTAATAAAAGGCTCCCCTGCAGTAAACTTGTTCACATTCAGCACACTCCTGGCTGTTATGGGGCCCCCAGTTCTTGGGCCCTCATGCCACTGCACCTGCTGGAACTAATGTTAGTTCTGCCTCTGTACCCAGACAAACTGCAATACCAAACCAATTCATCTTTATACAAACCAACGTGACCTCAGAGCTTTGGTTAACTGTTTTGTGAAACAAAAAAGTCTCACAAAAGGCATTGAAAATACATACAAAGTACCCTTTATTATTGGTCAAATTGGGCCAATTCACCCTGTTTCCACACGAGCCCGCTCCTTAACTCACCACTTCTAAGGCTGCAGACAGCAATCCACCCGATCCAATATGATCAGGCTGATTGACACCCCCTGCTAGCGGCTGATTGGTGGTATTGCACAAGCAGTTCACTAAACATGCTTGTGCAATGCTAAATACGGAGAGCGTATGCTGTCCGCATTCAGTGATGTCTAGCGGACATGATACGCTACAGCGTATCATGTCCACCAGACTTTAATAAATTGACCCCTCACACTCAAAATAACACCATCTAAATTTATTTAAAAAAAAAATTGGATACACAAGTGATAAGGGCTCAAAAAAGGTAGGCAAAGAGCATTAATATAGAGATACATACATATACTTGTCTAAATATGTATAAGTATATATATATATATATATATATGTCTATAGTTGTGTACATATGTATTTATATGTGTATATATGTATTTACAGATATACACATGTAAATACATTTATACATATAAATATATTTATACATACGGTATATACACATGTTTTTATATATATATATATATATATATATATATATATATATATATATATATATATATATATATATATATATATATATATATATATATATATATATATATATATATATATGTACATTGGAGACCTTTGCAGTTAAGTAGCTGAAAACATGTAAAATTATATTTATGCAATATTCATATTTAATAAATGTTTAACTGTGTTTTTACTGTAAATATGTCATATAGCAAAGTTCTGCACATACAAATGTAGCCAAGATGTTTTTAAAAATATGTAATTCTAGGTAAATAAACATCAAATAAAACCTTAAACATGACAAACACCACAAACCTTCATGGGCACAATAGCATTGGAGTTTTTTTATTTTGTTATTTTGCCCTGGGTTCTAGTTTAGACTACCGTTCTCTAACTACTTACCCCAGAAACATCCAAGATTTAAATATGCAGTGATAATTTTATGATAAAATAGGTCCTGCATTCAATTCTGTAAGGATTTTTGATGCTACTACAACTAGAATGAGTGGATTTTAGATTATTGTTATTTTTCATTTATAATCTGGCAACATATTTCTTCATATCTTTACAGTAATGTCGAAGTTTTAGTAGCCGCTGATATTGGAAAAAAATGGATAAAACAAATCTTATTAAGGATGAGCTAAAGCGATTATTAAAGAAATCCTGGAAATATAGAAATCCATATTGTTTTCTATTTTAGACATGATTTTGCCTTATTCACATTGACATGTATATGCTGATACATGAAATGTATCTTGAATTTCAGAGAATATCTAAATTGAGTGCCGACTATTCCTAGAACACAGCAGAATGAAAATCCATATTCATTTTTGTACCTTTAGGAGAAAAGTATTATCTTTTTATGCAACTTCAAGTCAATGAACCAAGTATTTCTAAATTAATCCTGTCCCTGAAAAAAAATATCTTTTAAATGTAATGCCCACTGTATAATGATCTAGTTTTCACCGGAAGATTTGGCAAGATTGCAAGTTGTAATGACATTTTCAGATCACTTAAAGGAACCTTTATCTGTTAAAGTGTATTGATCATTTGTACTTACAATTAACTCAATAAATGTGCCTAGATATTTTTTTCAGATAACAGAACATGTGCAATGTAATCATTTAATGCACAGTTTAACCTGCTCACTCAATAATTTTGTTTAACTACGGTTAAAAATGTTTTTTTCCTCTTTCATTGAGAGAATACTGAATTGTGTATACATGGATTGTGTATACTGTACATGAAGCAACATGAATACTACAATATATATATATATATATATATATATATATATATATATATATAAAAATTTAAAATAATATACTGTATATATATATATATATATATTTTATTAATTTATTTATTTTTTATTTTTGTTTTTTGCTACAGATAAAGTCATAGGGGTCAATTTATTATTGGCGAAATTGGGCCAACTCACCCTGTTTCCACGCGAGGCCGCTGCTCCTTAACTCATACGCCACCTCTGAGTCTGCGTACAGCGATCCGCCTGATCCTATACGATCGGGCTGATTGAAACCCCCTGCTAGCGATCGATAGGCCGTGAATCTGCAGGGGGCGCTATTGCACAAGCGGTTCACTAGAACTGCTTGTGCAATGCTGAATATGGACAGCGTATGCTGTCCGCATTCAGCAATGTATGGCAGACATGATACGCTACAGCATATCATGTCCGCCAGACTTTAATAAACTGACCCCTCACACTCAAAATAACACCATATAAAATTATTTAAAAAATTTTTTGGATACACAAGTTATAAGGGCTCAAAAAAGGTAGGCAAAAAGCATTAACATAGAGATACATACATATACTTGTCTAAATATGTATATATATGTGTCTATAGTTGTGTACATATGTATTTATGTATTTATATGTGTATATATGTATTTACAGACATAGATACACATATAAATACATTTATACATTTATATGCTGTCCTCATTCAGAGATGTCTGGCAGACATGACACACTACAGTGTATCATGTCCGCCAGACTTTAATAAATAGACCCTTTATAGTGGATGTTGCAGAATTATACCAGCTAGACAAGTTAAATTAGATTAAATACAAAAATAATGCTCTGCATTAGCTTTCAAGTTAAAACAATTAATATTTATTTGTAATGTATTAAACACATTAATTAGTACTGTTCTTGATATTTTTCATGCTTCATATATGATATTTCAAATTATTTTCACATTAATATTAATCATATTTATTTTGCTTCCATCTTATACTAAAAATGTGACACATTAAGTGCAGAGCAGTTACCCTGCTACTGTAGCCATTTGTATACTTTTTTTTTTATTTTAAATGATTTTTATTGGTATTTTTACATATTCAATAACAACTTATGCAAACATACAAATTCTCATATAACAAAGAAACAAGAGTAAACATAACCTGTCTATTATCAACTTACATTGCTAGTTCACTTTTATTGACATCACTGTGAGAATTTGTGAGAAAAAGAAATGGTTAAGAGTAAGGTCAGTTATTTAAGCATAAACTTTCCTTTAATTAATCCACAAGCTCATTGTGTAAAGCAAAGATGTGTAAAGTTAGGAATAGATGAAACAGAAATGTGAAGGAGTCAAGAAGAAAGGGACAGGGGAAGGGAAGTGGAACCTCTCTGTGAAAAAATTAAATGCTCATATCTAGTTTTAGATTTACTTGATAATTTAATTTCTTGTTGGAATGACTAGATTCATACTAAAGTTGCAGCTACCTAGGATATTTCACTTATTATATCATCCTTTGTTCCCAAACAAAGATAACGTTAAGTATAAAATCTTTTTTACCCGCAAAGCAGAAATGTCTTTTTTCCAAGGACAGGACATAGTCCACCTCTGACTCCCATTGTTGAAGTGTGGGTGGTTGTTGCTGTTTCCATAGTCTAGGGATAATGCGTTTGGCACAGGTAAGCTGTATTTGTAATAATTTTTTACGAAATGCGCATCCCACGTTAGGAATATGGTTAAGCAGAATCATAGGAGCCGAGATGACTAATTGCGTGTTTAGTGTACGATTAATGCAGAATTCGAGCTCAGACCAAAATGATGAGAGCACAGGGCAAAACCACCATATATGGGAGGGAGTACCAACCTCACCGCATCGTCTCCAGCAGCTAGAATTTGCCCCCGGAAATATCTCATGCAATCTATGTGGGGTCAAGTACCATTGTGAGAGAATTTTATCATTTGATTTGGCCATAGTTAAGGAGATAGAGGCCGTATGAGTTAGACAGAAGGCTCTCCTCCAAACCTCTTTTGAAAATTGGGCTTGAAGTTCGCGTTCTCATAGATGGGTAAATGTAGGGATCTCATGAAGGGTAGAGTTTTTTAGTATCCTGTATGAAATGGAGAGGTGTGCTCTACCAATGTCTATATTTATACACAATTGTTCAAAGGGAAAAAGCATGCGCAAACAGTCATTTTTATATGTGCATTCCATTATTGCATGTCTTATTTGAAGGTAGGAAAACCAGCTATGGAATGGGGAGCCTAGTGTATCTCTAGAGTTAATCTGTCTTTTATCTGTGAGGATTCTGTTAGCATGTATATGGGTAAATTTTGTGCTGTATATTTTCAGTACTGTATTGAAATTGGTGTTGGTTGAAGAACAATGTGTTATTTAATAGAGGAGTCATGGGTGAGACTGGAGTGGAGAGTTTATTAGGTTGTTGAATGAGTTTATCCCATATCATTAATGTCGTTTTAATGCATTCATTTTCGGCAATTAAGGGGGTTCTGTGTAACTTGGGTATCCAATAAACGTCTCTCATATTTTGTTGTTGAATTAGAGTAGCTTCCATTTGGATCCACAACTTAAATGGTGAGCTGTGGTTCCAGGCAATTATTCGTGTAAGATGTACCGCTTGATGGTACAGAATTAAATTTGGCATATTTAATCCCCCTTCGTCTTTGTCTAGATACAGAGTATTACGAGACACTCTTGGTTTATTGTATGCTCAAATAAATGATTCCAACATGCGTTGTTGGGTAAATAAATAATTTTTCGGGACTGAGATAGGTAGTGCTTGGAATAAATACAAATATTTGGGGACCACCATCATTTTTATTGTGTTAATTCGGCCCATCCAAGATAGGTGACCTTGTTTATGCCAAGTGTGTAATAAGGAAAAGATATTAGTTTGAAGCTTTACAAAGTTTTCATGATATAGGTCTCGGGGGTTCTTTGGGATGGTTAGCCCCAGATATCTGAGAGAATTTGAAATTTGGAAAGGAGTATTACATGTGAGGTATTCTGCATCTACAGTATTAAGGTGGGTATGCACTATACTCGACTTATTCATGTTTATTAAGTAATTAGAAAATTGTTTATATGTTTCTAATTCAAATAAGAGTGCCGGTATGGAGATTGATGGTGACTGTAACGTAAAGATAATGTCGTCTGCGAATAAAAGGCATTTTTGTGTCATACTACCAAACGGTATACCCAATATCTTCTCATTTTCCCTTATCTTGACTGCTAGAATCTCCACAGTAATGGCAAATAATAGGGGGGATAGAGGGCAGCCCTGGCGGGTGCCGTTCGAAGTCTGAAAAGGCTGGGATAACGTGTTGTTCACTTTGACCTTGGCTAGTGGATTGCTATACAGGGCCTGAGCTCTGTGTATAAATTTGTCAGAGACCAAATTTCGACAGGGCCGACCACATGAAATGCCAGTCGACCCTGTCGAATGCCTTCTCCGCATCTGTGGAAAGGAGAATTAGGGGATTGTTGTTTTTATGTGAGGTATATAATGTATGGAGTACTCTGGTAGTATTATCTTTGGCTTCACGCGCCCCCACAAACCAACCTGATCTGGATGGATAATTTTTGGGAGTATGAGACTGAGACGATTAGCCAATATTTTGGCGTAGATCTTGATATCTACATTTAACAACGATATGGGTCTGTAATTACTTACTATATCTTTAGGCTTGTCAGGTTTGGGCAAAACCATGATCAAAGCATCTAATAAGGGTTGGGAGTAAGAATGTCCCTGATCAATGTATTGAAATAACTCTAATAAGTGCGGACAGATGTTTCCTATAAGTAATTGGTAAAATTTTGTTGTAAGACCATCCGAGCCAGGTGACCTGCCAGAGGGAAGAGATTTGATGGTATTAATTATCTCCTGTGACGTTATCGGGGAATCTAATATTTTCAAGTCATCCTCGTGAATTTTGGGGACTTCTATGGAATCTAGATATGCTTTCATTTTAGTGTGCCTCTCTTGGTCATTTATAGTATCAAGATTGTATAATGAGGAATAGTATAAGGCAAAGTCATTGGCTATGTCTTCATTTTTGGTATGAATTACCCCCGTGTGATGCTTAATGGATTGAGTAAATGAGCTAAGCCTCTGTTTTTTTAGAGATCTGGCCAACATTCGGCCAGCTTTATTGGAGTCAGCAAAAAATTTGGTTCTAGAGGTCATGGCCCGTAGGTTAGCATTTTCTATCAAGAATTTATTAATGTTTTCTCTGGCTTCTTTTAATTCGGCGAGTAATTGAGTGGATTGTGGGTTTTGTTTGTGTGAGTGCTCTATATTTGAGAGGGTATTGGTTAAAGAATCATATAATGCTGATCTTTGTTTGTTAAGCTTTGCCGAAAGCTGTATTATAATTCCACTGACATAGCACTTATACGATTCCCAATTGTTCATAACTGTAGTGTCACTGGGTTTTTTAAAGGTGAAGTATTCGTCAGAGTATTTGGCTATTTGGTCTAGGATGTCCTTGTCCATGAGTATCTGTTCATTAATTCTCCAGTTTAGTCTGTGTCTGGGTTTTGTTGACCATCTAAAAGTGGATTTGACTAGGCTATGATCTGACCATGGTGTGTGTGAGATTTTGGAATCTACCAGATTAGTGAGGAATGCTTGATCACATAATATATAGTCCAACCTCAAGTAGGTATGTTGTGGGTGGGAGAAAAAAGTATAATCTCTAGTGGAAGCGTGGGCTGTTCTCCACGTATCCATCAGTGTAAGTGATAGCAACAACTCAAAGTTACTCTTAATTTGGGCGTTTCTGAGGTATGATTTGCCCGTCGATGTATCGAGGGATGGGTTAAGTGGGAAGTTAAAGTCTCCACCAACTACAATCGGACCTTTAGCTATATCAAGTTTATTAATAACTTTGCGAAAGAAGGTATGAGTGGGTTTGATCGGCGCATAAATATTCGCCAAAGTAATGGGCCTGCCATAGTAGAGCCCTACTAGTATTAAGATCCTGCCTTCTGTGTCGCTATATTGTTGCAGTAGATCAAATGATGTATTGCATCTAAATAACGTACAAACCCCATTATGCCTAGTAAGGCCTGAGTTCAAATAATATCGATCAAAATGTCTAGAGGGAAATTTCGGTTCATGAGCTTTCTTGAAGTGGGTCTCCTGGAGCATTACAATGTCCAAGTTTTTTTTGTAAAATTCATGCTTTGCGATAGACCGCTTTTCTGCAGACAAGAACCCTTTAACGTTCTCTGTTGCAATATGTATAATGCCTTCATGCGGTGGGGAAGTCATTTTACCAGCTACAAGTGAGGGTACGGTCAGGATATAATTAAATGGTAAAACACAGAGAGGTAGATTAAATTAGGGCGGGTAAAAGTTAGAGGGGTATTAGGTGAAGAAAGGCTCCCAAGTAGGGCTGGTGAGTAGAGGTATGTAGAATATGTTTGTTTTCTAAAGATAGAAAGTTAAAAGTAGTGTAATATAATATAGGAGGCTGTTAGGAGAGCTGGACATAAGGTTGCCAATAGGTTGTCATTAAAGTAAAAGGTACTTAGAGAGAAAAAGGTAGATGCAGGGACATCTAAGCAAAGGGTAGTCTGAAGCTTTTGCCAGGCTGTTATAGGGCAATAAGAGTTCAATGTGGGGTCTCCTGCAGCACTAAGGTAGGTGTGTAGAGAAAGGAGAGAGGCAGACCACTATGCATGGAGAGGTATGCTGGCATAATGGACAATTTTGATGACTAGGCATACCTTAAATTTTGGATAACATGAGGGATGTCAAAGTCTATCCTGCTCAATGAACCCATTAACTAATGCGGATTGATATTTTCCAGGTGACTATGTACTGTCGCCAACTCCCCAAGGGTGGATGAAACATTAATTGAGCAGGGCAGACTACAGGGAGTGCAGAATTATTAGGCAAATGAGTATTTTGACCACATCATCCTCTTTATGCATGTTGTCTTACTCCAAGCTGTATAGGCTCGAAAGCCTACTACCAATTAAGCATATTAGGTGATGTGCATCTCTGTAATGAGAAGGGGTGTGGTCTAATGACATCAACACCCTATATCAGGTGTGCATAATTATTAGGCAACTTCCTTTCCTTTGGCAAAATGGGTCAAAAGAAGGACTTGACAGGCTCAGAAAAGTCAAAAATAGTGAGATATCTTGCAGAGGGATGCAGCACTCTTAAAATTGCAAAGCTTCTGAAGCGTGATCATCAAACAATCAAGCGTTTCATTCAAAATAGTCAACATAAGAAGCGTGTGGAAAAACCAAGGCGCAAAATAACTGCCCATGAACTGAGAAAAGTCAAGCGTGCAGCTGCCAAGA
This sequence comes from Bombina bombina, assembly GCF_027579735.1. Classification (NCBI taxonomy): domain Eukaryota; kingdom Metazoa; phylum Chordata; class Amphibia; order Anura; family Bombinatoridae; genus Bombina; species Bombina bombina. The sequence goes on from NC_069503.1 coordinate 950,053,486, forward strand.
TGCCACTTGCCACAAGTTTGGCCATATTTCAGAGCTGCAACATCACTGGAGTGCCCAAAAGCACAAGGTGTGCAATACTCAGAGACATGGCCAAGGTAAGAAAGGCTGAAAGATGACCACCACTGAACAAGACACACAAGATGAAACGTCAAGACTGGGCTAAGAAATATCTCAAGACTGATTTTTCTAAGGTTTTATGGACTGATGAAATGAGAGTGAGTCTTGATGGGCCAGATGGATGGGCCCGTGGCTGGATTGGTAAAGGGCAGAGAGCTCCAGTCCGACTCAGACGCCAGCAAGGTGGAGGTGGAGTACTGGTTTGGGCTGGTATCATCAAAGATGAGCTTGTGGGGCCTTTTCGGGTTGAGGATGGAGTCAAGCTCAACTCCCAGTCCTACTGCCAGTTTCTGGAAGACACCTTCTTCAAGCAGTGGTACAGGAAGAAGTCTGCATTCTTCAAGAAAAACATGATTTTCATGCAGGACAATGCTCCATCACACACGTCCAAGTACTCCACAGCGTGGCTGGCCAGAAAGGGAATAAAAGAAGAAAATCTAATGACATGGCCTCCTTGTTCACCTGATCTGAACCCCATTGAGAACCTGTGGTCCATCATCAAATGTGAGATTTACAAGGAGGGAAAACAGTACACCTCTCTGAACAGTGTCTGGGAGGCTGTGGTTGCTGCTGCACGCAATGTTGATGGTGAACAGATCAAAACACTGACAGAATCCATGGATGGCAGGCTTTTGGGTGTCCTTGCAAAGAAAGGTTGCTATATTGGTCACTGATTTGTTTTTGTTTTGTTTTTGAATGTCAGAAATGTATATTTGTGAATGTTGAGATGTTATATTGGTTTCACTGGTAAAAATAAATAATTGAAATGAGTATATATTTGTTTTTTGTTAAGTTGCCTAATAATTATGCACAGTAATAGTCACCTGCACACACAGATATCCCCCTAAAATAGCTATAACTAAAAACAAACTAAAAACTACTTCCAAAACTATTCAGCTTTGATATTAATGATTTTTTTGGGTTCATTGAGAACATGGTTGTTGTTCAATAATAAAATTAATCCTCAAAAATACAACTTGCCTAATAATTCTGCACTCCCTGTAAGTCAACAATTAGAACATTATATAAGTCACAAGACGTATAACATTATAGCAATAATTTTAACATCAATAACCACATTATATATAAGCAGTTAAAAATAAGTGTTGGAGATATGAACTCTTCCCCAACTTTAGTGCAGACCAGCATATCAAATAATTAGTGCTCAGTGGAGACTAATTGATGGCTATGAACAGTATCTGGTATGTTTAGGGTTCAACAGGATTTACATACATTCAGTTAATATATAGAGAGCAAAACATAAACATGAAATCGATTCAAAAACAAGTCTAAAGTGCATAACTGTATTATATCTTAACAAGAATGTACAGCCATTGAAAGCCATAAGTCTCTATAACATTTCAGTGAGGATTAACTAACTATGGACCTTCGGCCCGAAGTAAATAACATATTGCAATGTCCACAGCTAAACTTAGTACATTAGCTGTGCAGGATAAAATGACAAATGAGAATAATATATTTACGTGTCCCTTGTCAAGGTGGGTTAGTATCTTCGTTAGTCTGGTTGGTTTGTTTTCTCTTGTTTTGTTTCATCAACGGTTCCAGCCATGGGCGCCTTTGAGATTTAGGGATGTCTTGTTTTACTGAAGATGGTGGCTGTGGCGGGGTATCTTGTGTTTCAGGTGTTGAAATATTCATAGATTGGCAGAATTGTACAATGTCCAAGGGAGAGGAACACTCAACTTTCTTTCCATTTTTAATTGTTATCACAGATGTCAGGAAACCCCAACGATATGGGATCCGCATCTTGCGAAGATGAGAAGTCAGCGTAGAAAATTCCCTACGTTTCTGAAGGGTTCGCACTGATAGATCTTGAAACACCTGTATTCGCTGACCTTGAAACGTAGTTGTTTGTTGTTTCCTAGAGTAGTTATATATTGCCTCTCTATGCTTGAAACACTGGAAATGGACGATGATATCCCTGGGTGGTAATCCATCAGCAGGTTTGGGTCATAGAGATCTGTGGGCTCTGTCAAGGATTATTTCCTAGGGATCTGAGGAGTTATTCTTCGCCAGCTCTATAAAGAAAGCCTGCAGGTAGTCTTGTATCTCATTATTGAGAACCGATTCAGGGATCCCCCTGAATCTCAGATTGCTCCTTCTAGAGTGATTCTCCAAGTCATCTAACTTGTCTTCTAGATCTGTTAGGTTTTGCTGGTGTTGGGAAGTTTTGGCGGCCAGACCTGCTAATTTTTGAGATGTCACATATTCATGCTCTTCTACGGAATATACCCTATAGCATAGTTCAGAAAAGTCTTTTTTGAGGTCTGCACACTCATCCTTAATGCAAGATTTGACCTGCTCAATGAGAGCCTCCATTGCGCCATAAGTGATAGGGTCTTCTTTGCCTGCTCCTAATAGCACTGTTGGTGGGTTTGACATAACATCAGCTGCATCACATGAGCTATCATCTTGTGAAACCTGGGCAAAATCAGAGTCTGTACTGGGCTTGTTTTTATCAGCGTGTTTAAAGAAAGAGTTTACAGCATCCTGATTCACTGGGGTTATTTTCTGTGACTTGTCATTTCTTGTTAGCTTCCTTTGCGACATAGTGAGAGGTTAGGAAGGCTTTCCAGTACGTAAAACAGATCCACTGATATTTTATATACAACACTCCCCAGGGTCTTTTGCTCTCACAGAGCGATCACGGTAAAAGGAGATTGGATATGACCCACTACTACAGGGAGTAGTGGGAAAGGGAAGGGGAGTGTGTATCCTGCTTAGGAGCTGCTTGTTATATTTGTAATAAGAACTTTTAATTATTGTGAGCATGTACAAGTGTCCTGTTTCCTACAGCTCTAGATATGATTCAGCAATTTAGCTGGGAGTTTAAAACCAGTGCAGGTGAAAATAAGCCTGCATACTGGCAGTTTGAATGCTTTAGAGAGCGTAGTTAACTGTAGTGGCTATCGTGTCTTGCCTGTACTGGAACTTGTATCAGCAAAAGCGTGTCTTAGTTAGGGCATATTTAGGAGGAATGTTCTCAGATAGGCTGCTTATAGTTATATACGGTGTACTCACATAAGTCCTTGTGATTCTGCCCCAGTTTGTCAGCAACCACCGCAGCTTATATGGATCTGGAAGAAGCCGGTCTCCGAGTCAGCAAGGGAGGCCACGTGGAGGCAAACTGCCGTGTCGTGTCTGATTTCGCTGCTATACTATTTACCTCCTGCCTCCATCTTTTAATAGTAAGCAAGCGGCTTAAAATAATCAAAACTTTTCTTGTCAGACTCCCGCGGCCTGCGTGACGCAGTTACCGAGAGTTCAGATTTCTAGCGTATGGCCTTAGGATTGTGTCCGGAGTTGAGGCAAACTGTAAACAAGCAGATGAAAATACTCCTCTTATGTTCCGAACTTTAATTAACTGCCCTGCATCCGTCTATCTCAATTTTTACATTCCTTAGTCTCCCTCATATCCAGCTCATTCACAGAGCTTCAGTGTGTTGCAGCCATCTTAGTCGGCTGCTCGCTCCGCCTCCAGCCATTTGTATACTTTTGTGCTCTCAACATTTTTTTAGCATCTTTACCAAATACTTCATATGTTGTCTACCGAATTATAGTCATTTTTTTAAACAAACATTGTAGGTTCATAACATACCTTTAATTTGTAACTATCCTCCTAATTACATAAGAACATCCATGAAATGTAAATACTCCTTAGCTTAAAGGGACACTGAACCCAGATTTGTCCTTTCAAGATTCAGATAGAGAATGCAATTTTAAGCAACTTTCTAATTTACTCCTATTATAAATTTTTCTTCATTATCTGGGTATCTTTATTTGAAATGCAAGAATGTAAGTTTATATGCCGGCCCATTTTTGGTGAACAACCTGGGTTGTTCTTGCTTATTGGTGGATAAATTCACCCACCAATAAACAAATACTGTCTACCGTGCTGAACAAAACAAATTGCTTAGATGCCTTCTTTTTCAAATAAAGATAACAAGAGAACCAAGACGAATTAATAATAGGAGCAAATTAGAAAGTTGTTTAAAATTGCATAACAAAAGAAAAAGTTTGGGTTTAGTGTCCATTTAAGTATCTTTCAAGTGATTGACATTGATACACTTATCCCATAATAGACACATAGTGGCAATTAAAAAAAAGTCAACTTAGTTAAAAAAGTAAGCACATAACTCATATTATGTCCAGAACAACCTTTAGAAATCATTTAGGCAAATTATGTTATACAATGGCCTAGATCCAATAACATTTGTTTGTAAAATGAATATCCTTTGGGGAAAAAACTTGCTGTCACATAGATACTAAAAAATTGTAGAATCCAAAAAGATTTATCATTCTCCTTTGTCACAAACACAAGTTGCAAGCTAATCTCTATTGTGAGTGTGTACATATGTAAAGTGTTTTATGCTTACGTTTTATTAATACAGTGTAGTTTAGAATTAAATTTAGAACTCCAGATATTATTGTGCAATAAACTATCGCTCGAGCAATGTTAACGCACAATAGCACTAATACTTTTGTGCTCCCTTGTAATCTAACCCTATATTGTTAAAACATTCAATAGCACATTCATCTTTATAAATATAAAGTATAAATATGTGTTTTATACTATGTAGACTTATAGCAATATTTACCCTTTAAGTGTGACAGATTACACATGGTTGTCATCAACACCATGCATTTAGTGCAGATGAGGAACACGTGTCTCTCTTTCAGAGATCATTGCAGCCCCTCCTTTATTTACATTTCATCCTTGGTAGTCTAGGGCCTGGCATCCCCTATGGAATGTGTCACACTAGGTGTCGGGTTTGGAGAATCAAGGTGATTTGCAGAGGCATATTTGTTTAAAGGCTCTTTTTTATTGAATGGGACTTGTGTAGCTTTCTTACTTTTAGGCATAATGGCTAATGAAAAATACAGAAACTCGTATCCCAGGTAGAATACTTGCAAGGCCAAGTATAAGTGTTTTTGGAACACAGGATAAAGCAGAGGCTGAGCGTTGGCACATCACAGCAGAGGCTTGAGCATTGGCAGGTCACAGCAGAGGCTGAGTGATGGAAGGTCACATCAGAGGCTGAGCGATGGCAGGTCGATGCCGAATCTGAGCAGCAGCAGGTGACAGCAGATGCTGAACAGTGACAGGTCATAGCAGAGGTCGAGCAGCGGCATGTCACAGCAAAGGCTTGAGCATTGGCAGGTCACAGCAGAGGCTGAGCGATGGCAGGTCACATCAGAGGCTGAGCAATGGCAGGTCACATCAGAGGCTAAGCGATGGCAGGTCACAGCAGAGGCTGAGCAATGGCAGGTCACAGTAGAGGCTGAGCACCGTCAGGTCACAGCAGAGTGTCATGTAAAAGGTCAGTGACTTTTGTAAAATATACAGATTAATAGTTAATTCATATAAATCCTCATATAAAAATGTCTTGTCATCTGTAAAGATACAGCATTTGTAAATGGCCTGAAATGGGTGACACAAGCCCCCCATACTGATTAGTATACATTTCAGGATGCCTGAGGTGACCAAATACCCTCTCATAACTACAAAGAGAACATTTGTTTCCCAACTAGATGGTATAAACTTCAAAAGAGCTTGTGTTCTATGATCTATATCAATATTGTTCCCAGATCTAATATTTAAATATATATATATATATATATATATATATATATATAAGAATGCATACTAGATTTAATAAACATGTCTAGTCTTAAAATGCGCATGCTAAATTAAATTTAAAAGTCACATATATGTTGACCAGATAGTTTATTAATACTAGGGAATAATAAGTGGTGGTTAGCCAATGTTGCAGTCCTGCAATGCTGTCTATTTACTTACAGAAGATGCGAGTGTGAGGAAACAGTCTTTGTAAGAAAAACCTGTTGGAATCCTCTTTCTGTTAAGAGATTATTGGGGTCACTTTTCTCCAGAAATTTGTGCAAAATCTCCCCAAGTATGACAATAGAAATATCTGGAATATTGAACTCTCAAATTGGTTTACTGGTAATGTATTAAGCGGTTTGATGTTGTTACATTTTAACGTTTTAAAGCAAAGCTGTTCTTTATTGATGTAGTTTCATTGAAAGTGGTATTTAAAGAGGTACTTTATAGTTGCAATCTAGTATTAAATAGATCAGCGTTTTATATATTAAATATACTAGTGCTAAGTCAAGTTATTGAGAAAAGGGTTATGTATTAATATTCACAAATACATTTTTATCTGCCGTGAAATAGCTTGGAAATTGCATTTACAATTGTCGCTAAATTAGATTTATTTGATATATGTTGAATTGATGATTGTATAACAATCTCTGGTTGATTATTTGAAGTATTATAGGACTATTTTGGTTTAAAATAGTGAATTATATTTCTCTAGAAATCACATTAGATTGTGGAAATTAAGCTAAGATTTAATTGTGAGATTTGAACATAGGTGAGTCCAAACGTTGTTAAATAATCTATATATTGAATTGGTTAAACTTTCTGGCTATTTATAAATTGTTCTAGTATAATTCCTGTGGAATATTTAATTAGCAATTCATTTTGAGTTAAGGTTAATTTATAGAAATATTGTGTCAGGGGATAATAGAGAATATCTATTGAATAGTAATTATTCTAAATACCTCTATATATTTTAATATTGCATTAACACATTGTTATATATATATATATATATATATATATATATATATATATATATATATATATATATATATATATATATATATGGTCATAGGTGATATCCAATTACTACATAAATAGAGTCAATGTGTAAATAAAGATTAACTGGTGAGAATTTAGGATTAATTTAATTTGAGATTAATTATTAATATTTATAATAATTTTATCGTCATAATTTCTAGATACCTATTTTGGAATACACTACAGAAATTATATAACATTTCATTGGGGTGTATTGATAAGATTCTATTATATTAATTGGAGGTATTGCTGACGATAATTTTATTATTGATTATTAATATTTATAGTTCCATTAATCAAAAATATTGTTACGTAAATATATAACACGAGGCTGAGCAGCGGCAGGCCACAGAAGAGGCTGAACAGTGGCAGGTCACAGCTGGGGCTGAGGGATGGCAGTTCACAGAAGAATCCGAGCAGCAGCATGTGACAGCAGAGGCTGAGCAGCAGCAGGTGACAGCAGAGGCTGAGCAGCGGCAAGTCACAGCAGAGGCTGAGCAGTGGCAAGTCACAGCAGAGGCTGAGCAGTGGCAAGTCACAGCAGAGGCTGAACAGTGGCAATTCACAGCAGAAGCAGATCAGTGGCAGGTCACAGCAGAAGCAGATCAGTGGCAGGTCACAGCAGAGTCTGAGCAGCAGCAGGTCAAAGTAGAGACTGAGCAATGACAGATCTCAGGAGAGGTTGCAGAGAAGACAGCCTTGGCACTAGTCCCAGTTGTTGCAAGTCTTGACAGACTATAGGGAGTAGTAGCCAGGAGTACTTAGAAAATAGAGAGGTACACAAGTATTCTTAGGGATTGCAAAGAAGCACTCATAAGCTGTAGCAGACAAGGTATACACTGGAGCTGCAGAGGACAAAAAAAGTTCAGGAACTACAGTTAAAAGATGAGTTCAGGAGCTACAGGGGAGAAAGTGCTCAGGAGCTGCAGTTTAAAGCAGGAAAGAAGTTCAGAGTAGTAGGGCCAATGTCTCTCAGGCAAATACAGTACAAGGGTAATTAAGAGGCTTGGTCAGAAAACAGGCAAGGTAGAAAATCCAGAATGTCAGTCCAAAATCAGGCATCAAAGCAAGGGTTCACACACAGTCAGAAACAAGAACTAGCCAAGGTCAATAAAGGAAAGTAAACAGCAAAAGGATTCTTTTTCAACAAATAGAGGCACAGACTGAGTAAACTCAAAGTAAGGACAAAGACTGAATATCCATGCAAGTTTAAATAGTCTGTTTGTAATTGCACATTACCAACAGCTGGCAGGAGGTGGAGCCAGAGAGCCTGAGAGAGAAAGCAAAAAACCAACAGGAAAGCATCCAAACAGGATACAGTATGGGAGACCAGAGTTCAAGAGCCAATGGGGGCATGACAGCATGTAAGTGGTGATGTTACCAAGCCCCGGAAGCCTGCAAGTGCTGAGAAGGACAGCAGGGTGTATTGGAGCTAGATGGAGAGGTTGGTATTCAAACCCCTCAATCTCATCTCCCTTAAACCTTAGAAACTCCCAAGACCCACTGTTCGGAAAGTTATCAATTGCCTGCTCTTTCAAATGGTGTTTAACTTTGGGGTCTTAGTATAAGCACTTTCTAAAAAAATAAAGAAACACTTTTTTTAATACATTAAACATTTACATGCGCTTATAACAGACCATCAAAAAGACATAGAGACCTCCAATACCCCTTGTTTTAAAGCCCCCAAACCCCTCTTAAAAATTTAATAGCCAGATGACCCCTGTAGTAATAATAATCAATTTATTTGCAAAGAGACTTATGGGGGGCCCTAATTGCAGATCAAAGTTACATAACTATACTGAAAAGCCCTTATTTTGCTGAAGATAACCCCTTCTTTTTTCGATAGAGTTTAGGGAGAAAAAAACACACAAACACTATTGTTTATTACAATTGTTATAAAAAAATTCATTATTTAAAACTTTTTGTTGCTTGTTTCTTACACGTAATGATATATACATAAAATAATGTTATAGTTTGAATCTTAATCTACAGTGGGGAAAAAAAGTATTTAGTAAGCCACCAATTGTGCAAGTTCTCCCACTTAAGAAGATGAGAGAAGCCTGTAATTTACATCATAGGTATACCTCAACTATGAGAGACAAAATGTGGAAACAAATCCAGACAATCACATTGTCTGATTTGGAAAGAATTTATTTGCAAATTATGGTGGAAAATAAGTATTTGGTCAATATCAAAAGTTCATCTCAATACTTTGTTATATATCCTTTTTTGGCAATGACAGAGGTCAAACGTTTGTCACACACTGTTGCTGGTATGTTGGGCCATTCCTGCATGCAGATCTCCTCTAGAGCAGTGATGTTTTGGGGCTGTCGCTGGGCAACATGGACTTTCAACTCCCTCCAAAGGTTTTCTATGGGGTTGAGATCTGGAGACTGGCTAGGCCACTCCAGGACCTTGAAATGCTTCTTACGAAGCCACTCCTTCATTGCCCAGGCAGTGTGTTTGGGATCATTGTCATGCTGAAAGACCCAGCCACGTTTCATCTTCAATGCCCTTGCTGATGGAAGAAGGTTTGCACTCAAAATATCACGATACATGGCCCCATTCATTCTTTCATGTACACGGATCAGTCGTCCTGTTCCCTTTGCAGAGAAACAGCCCCAAAGCATGATGTTGTCACCCCCATGCATCACAGTAGGTATGGTGTTCTCTCTCCTCCAAACACGACAAGTTGTGTTTCTACCAAACAGTTCTACTTTGGTTTCATTTGACCATATGACATTCTTCCAATCCACTTCTGGATCATCCAAATGCTCTCTAGCATACTTCAGATGGGCCCGGACATGTACTGGCTTAAGCAGGGGGACACGTTTGGCACTGCAGGATCTTAGTCCCTGGCAGCGTAGTGTGTTACTGATGGTAGCCTTTGTTACATTGGTCCCAGCTCTCTGCAGGTCATTCACTAGGTCCCCCGTGTGGTTCTGGGATGTTTGCTCAACGTTCTTGTGATCATTTTGACCCCACAGGGTGAGATCATACGTGGAGCCCCAGATCGAGGGAGATTATCAGTGGTCTTGTATGTCTTCCATTTTCTAATTATTGCTCCCACAGTTGATTTCTTTACACCAAGCTGCTTGCCTATTGCAGGTTCAGTCTTCCCAGCCTGGTGCAGGTCTACTATTTTGTTTCTGGTGTCCTTCGACAGCTCTTTGGTCTTCACCATAGTGGAGTTTGGAGTGTGACTGTTTGAGGTTGTGGACAGGTGTCTTTTATACTGATAACAAGTTCAAACAGGTGCCATTAATACAGGTAATGAGTGGAGGACAGAGGAGCCTCTTAAAGAAGAAGATACAGGTCTGTGAGAGCCAGAAATCTTGCTTGTTTGTAGGTGACCAAATACTTATTTTCCACCATAATTTGCAAATAAATTCTGTCCAAATCAGACAATGTGATTGTCTGGATTTGTTCCACATTTTGTCTCTCATAGTTGAGGTATACCTATGATGAAAATTACAGGCCTCTCTCATCTTCTTAAGTTGGAGAACTTGCACAATTGGTGGCTGACTAAATACTTTTTTTCCCACTGTATCTCCTTAAAAAAAAAAAAAAAGATTTATAATATGTGTGGATTTCTCATTGAAAAATGGCCGACAGAAGGGCCTAAATTAAAGCAGCATAAAAAAAACTGCAAAACAGCTCAGCACAGGGGTGGAAATCGCTCAGAAGTTAAAAGGTTAAAATATATTTTCCAAAAGACAACCAAATAAACTACATACATTATAAAAAAATATAAATGTTGCCAATATAAAGCTAAATATAAAATTGCTGTTAAATCAGCTGAAAAATAATAAAAGTAAAGGATGGAAAACTTGTTTGAGTATGTGACACCATATTATGGGGTCGAATTATGATTGTGCGAGCAGACATGATCCGATATTTTGCTGCTCATGTCCGCTGCACATCGATAAATGCCGACAGCATATGCTCTCGGCATTTATCATTGCACCAGAAATTCTTGTGAACTGCTGGTGCAATGCCGCCCCCTGCAGATTTGCACCCAATCGGCTTCTATCAGGGGGTGTCAATCAACCAGATCGTATTCGATCGGGTTGATTTCTGGCGATGTCTGTCTGCCACCTCAGTGTAGGTGGACAGGTTATGGAGCAACGGTCTTTAGCCCACTGCTTCATAACTTGTGTATACAGAGCTTTAGAAATATGCCCCTAAGTATCCATACATCATTTCTGAAGATTCCTTATTTTTATTTTTCTGGTGCTCTCAGCAATCATTAAAAAACAATGCCCAAACTTTAAAATTATTAATGAAAATGTTCAAATTTTAGCACATATTGGTTTCATTTTATTTTTATTTTTTTAAATGATAGGAGAAATCGTCAGTATTCATTTTTAGAAATATTTATCAGCCAGTCTCCATACGTCCCTTTGCTTCCACATTATTGGAAAACGAGTCTACAATCACCTAACTCATTTTCTCTCAACAAACTCTTTACCTCTTCCAATCTGGTATCCATTCTAAACACTCAACAAAAACTAAACAAATAATCTGCTATCGGCTAAAGTAAAGTCAGCTGATGGACAAGTGTCCATCCTCTCCTCTTACAATTCTACATATCTTTGGCATCCAAGACACAATGTGCTCCTGGTTTGCTTCCAATATCTCAAAAAAAGCTAGCATAAATTTTCCTTTAACAGCCTAACCTCTGACCCTTTGCTTCTCCCAGTAGGAGTACGACAAGGCTCTGCCTTGGGTCCCTTTCTCTTCTCTATCTATACATCTTCCCTTGGAAAACAAATATCCTCCTTTGGGTTCCAGTACCCCTTATATGCTGATGAAACCAAAAAACTAGCTTTCCTCACCTCCCGTTCTTTACTCAACTGGATTGACAACTATGTGTTGGCAATTTAGTATCAGATATCTTTGCACTGCCTCCAACTCAGGGCTAGATTACAAGTGGTACATTAATCTTAGCGCAGGACATGATGAACGATATTGCAACCACGCTAATTAATGGGATATTACATGTGAAATTAAATGACTGCGCTCAAGCAAAAGCATAAACTGCGCTCAACGCAGTGACATGCCCTCATAGGAGGCAGGTGAGGCAGTGCCGCACCTGTTAAATCAAAGAAAAAAAAAGTTTAATAATGATTTTTTTTTTTTTAAAAAGTGTCATGTTTAAGGATTCATGTTACGCAATAAAGGAGAGGCAGTGAGACGTTTAGCTGCCCTCCAATTGTGCAACATGGATGGCTTGCTCATTTCGTGTATGAGCTGCAAGAGCTTAGCACCACCCAGTGGTGCTGATCGCAGCCCATACGCTCCCAATGGAGGCTGAGTTTCAAGCAGCCTCGGGACTCAGGAGCCTATCAGCGGTCTGGTGCCGGAGTGTCATATCATGTGACTGTCTCTCTTCTTATCATGTTCCTATCCTGAGTGTTTACTTGTGGGAAGTAAACAAGAAGAGAGCCGAGTCACATGTCCTGCAGAGTAGAAAGAAATAGAGATGTTGATGCAAGTGGTGCTGTGTGCTGCTCAATTATAGACATGTTGGACATAAACGTTTCAATAAAATGGTAATCCCCTTACAATTATAGTATAGTACTAGACAGCTGTGCAGCTTTTGTCTTACTTCTGCTGCTTCGTTACTAAAAATATGAAAGCCTGCAAGTAATTAAAGATAAAAAAATGTCTAATGGCAGAATTCCATGTGTCTTCTGTATGAGGTACTAGTGTATCATTGTCTTCTAGGAAAAAGTATTTTCTCTTAAGGTGATTTTTTTTTCTGTGCCTCCTCATGCTAATAAGCCGTTTGTAGCAGCTGCCCTTTCCTAGCACAGGACAGTTAAGAAGCAGGGATGGTGAAAGGCTGTAAAACACAGCATGTCTGCAATGTGCGGACAATAAATAAAGGTTAAGGTTTTACGATCATTAACCTTGTAACCCTTCAGCCATCATTTGCCTTACAGTGGTCCTGTTTTGTTTTCTTAGGTTCCTGCTCAAGACAGCACTGGGAATACTTTTACGGGTGAGCTGATGTCCAGGGAAGCTTTGACTTTTAAGTTAACAGCTTAGTCTTAATTCTGTGTTACTAAATGCATTAAGTTGCTACCTTGTAAATGTACATTTTTTGGGGTAAACATTCATTTTTAGAAATGTTATTTTAAATTGCTACCATTGCCCTTGTAAACTTTTATTTTAGTCTAGTTTGAGTACAATTTATTATTAATTAAATTATTTTATTCTTGCAAAATTAATTTTAAGTTGTTAACAATGCCCTTGTAAACTTATATTTGAGTATAATTTATTATTAATTAACTTATTTTATTCTTGCAGAATGAATAATGTATACTTGCTTTTGGAAACATGTTTTATCTTTTTTGTCTTAAAGTTTGCTTAATGCAATTTATTGTCTCTTCTGTAAAATAAAAAAGGAAGAAAAAATAAAAGTTTGCACCCTGCACTGTCACCAGCCGTGATTTTTTTTCATTTATCACTTACAGTGCCCCATAGGGAAGGGGATGTTTCCACTGTAATGGACATTTAATTGTGCATAAGTATTTAATTAGGCTATCTATACATGTCCCTTCTTATGTACAGTATGTGTCCCTGCATGTATATGTGTGTGTGTATATATATATATATATATATATATATATATATATATATATATATATATATATATATATATATATATACATACATATATATATACACAGTATGTGTGTGTGTGCATCTAACCCTGCATCTGTGTGTCTAGCCCTGCATGTGTGTGCCTTTTGTCTAGTCCTGTCTGTGTGTCTAGTGTGCATATGAGTATCTTTTGTTTTTATCATTCTTAATTATATAAACTAATTTAACACACCAATGCATTTTTTTTCCTATTCTAATAATGAGGAAAAAATGTCCCTTGGAAAACCACTTAAAATTTTATTTTTATAGGTATTTAAAATTGTGATTCAGTTATCTCCCTTTTTCATGTAATTTAGCACTGAAAATTAAGCAATTTCTAATTATCAGAATATGGAATGCACCTTGCTGACTGCTGAAGGCTAAGCCTGCTACATATCTGTCCTTATTTGGCTTTTATGGATAACAGCTGCAAAACTCTTTATATTAATTTTATGAAAGTCACCCTGTTGTCTGAGAAATAGCTTCTCCAAATAATGCAAATGGTGGGTGAAGTTTGATTACTGAAGAATAGCTGCAGTAAAAAGTATGCTAATATGTTTTAAAATGTTAAAGGAGCATGAAACACAAAATATTTATTTCATGTTTCAAATAGAATATACAATATTAAACAACTTTACATTTTACTTCTGTTATCTTATTTGCTTTTTTATTTTAGTATCCTTTGTTGGAAAGCATACCTAGGTAGGCAAAGGAAGAGCAATGCACTAATGAGAGCAGCTGGTGATTGGTGGCTCCATATATATGTCTCTTGTCATTTGTTTACCTGATGTGTTCAGCCAGCTCTCAGTACTGCATTTATGTTTCTTCAACAAAGGATACTAAGAGAAAGAAGCAAATATTATAAAATATATTGGAAAGTTGCTAAGCATTGCATGCTCAATCTGAATATTGAGGAAAAATGGTTGTGTTTTGTGTCTTTTTAAAATGCAGCTGATATGTTATTCTATAGCAACAATACAGAAATGTCCCACTGAAAATCACAGTATAAATATATAAAAAAAAGAGAAAATGGTTTATTTGTTCAAGTAAAAGGGACAGTTTACACCTTGAGAGTTTTATATTAAATATTTTGTTATGCATAATGATACAACTTACAATATACTTGTATTATCTATTTTGTCCATTTTCATGTAATTTAGCTCTGAGAATTAGAAATCCACAATTTCCCAACCTACTGACTTATCAAGGCTACATATCTTTCCTAAATGGCTTTAACAGATAACGTGTAAAACACTTTATACTTACAACATGGTTGTAACTAGCCTTACTGTCTGTGTGTTTTTTGGGTGTATCATAGCCAGTGCCTCACCAGCCTCTGACTTCACCGCACGTCACTGGCTCAACGGATTTGCTCGATTGACCTAGGGGCCAATTTACTATGTCCCAAATGGGGCCAACTCGCCCTGTTTCCGTGTGAGCCTTCAGGTTTGCTGGGAACAGGAGTTAAGAAGCAGCAGTCTTAAGACTGTTGCTTCTTAACTGGATCTGCCACCTCTGAGTGGCATACTGCAATCAACCCGATCACATACAATCTGGTTCATTGACACCCCCTGCTAGCAGCCTGAAGGGGGTGGCATTGCACAAGCAGTTCACTAGAGCTGCAGCGTATCATGTCCCCCAGGCATTAATAAACTGGCCCCCTAGTAAAAGGTTTAAGGGTTAAAAAAAACATTGTTACCAAACACATCAAAAACACGTTAAAATATACTATTACACTCATATGTAATATTAATAAAAAATTGTTATAAGGGATAAAAGGGATATGGTATATTGCAAGGTATTTTACTGAAAAGGTCTATAATGTGTATATATATACAGGGAGTGCAGAATTATTAGGCAAATTAGTATTTTGACCACATCATCCTCTTTATGCATGTTGTCTTACTCCAAGCTGTATAGGCTCGAAAGCCTATTACCAATTAAGCATATTAGGTGATGTGCATCTCTGTAATGAGAAGGGGTGTGGTCTAATGACATCAACACCCTATATCAGGTGTGCATAATTATTAGGCAACTTCCTTTCCTTTGGCAAAATGGGTCAAAAGAAGGACTTGACAGGCTCAGAAAAGTCAAAAATAGTGAGATATCTTGCAGAGGGATGCAGCACTCTTAAAATTGCAAAGCTTCTGAAGCGTGATCATCGAACAATCAAGCATTTCATTCAAAATAGTCAACAGGGTCGCAAGAAGCGTGTGGAAAAACCAAGGCGCAAAATAACTGCCCATGAACTGAGAAAAGTCAAGCGTGCAGCTGCCAAGATGCCACTTGCCACCAGTTTGGCCATATTTCAACTGCAACATCACTGGAGTGCCCAAAAGCACAAGGTGTGCAATACTCAGAGACATGGCCAAGGTAAGAAAGGCTGAAAGACAACCACCACTGAACAAGACACACAAGCTGAAACGTCAAGACTGGGCCAAGAAATATCTCAAGACTGATTTTTATAAGGTTTTATGGACTGATGAAATGAGAGTGAGTCTTGATGGGCCAGATGGATGGGCCCGTGGCTGGATTGGTAAAGGGCAGAGAGCTCCAGTCCGACTCAGACGCCAGCAAGTTGGAGGTGGAGTACTGGTTTGGGCTGGTATCATCAAAGATGAGCTTGTGGGGCCTTTTCGGGTTGAGGATGGAGTCAAGCTCATCTCCCAGTCCTACTGCCAGTTTCTGGAAGACACCTTCTTCAAGCAGTGGTACAGGAAGAAGTCTGCATCCTTCAAGAAAAACATGATTTTCATGCAGGACAATGCTCCATCACACGCGTCCAAGTACTCCACAGCGTGGCTGGCAAGAAAGGGTGTAAAAGAAGAAAATCTAATGACATGGCCTCCTTGTTCACCTGATCTTAACCCCATTGAGAACCTGTGGTCCATCATCAAATGTGAGATTTACAAGGAGGGAAAACAGTACACCTCTCTGAATAGTGTCTGGGAGGCTGTGGTTGCTGCTGCACGCAATGTTGATGGTGAACAGATCAAAACACTGACAGAATCCATGGATGGCAGGCTTTTGAGTGTCCTTGCAAAGAAAGGTGGCTATATTGGTCACTGATTTGTTTTTGTTTTGTTTTTGAATGTCAGAAATGTATATTTGTGAATGTTGAGATGTTATATTGGTTTCACTGGTAAAAATAAATAATTGAAATGGGTATATATTTGTTTTTGTTAAGTTGCCTAATAATTATGCACAGTAATAGTCACCTGCACACACAGATATCCCCCTAAAATAGCTATAACTAAAAACAAACTAAAAACTACTTCCAAAACTATTCAGCTTTGATATTAATGAGTTTTTTGGGTTCATTGAGAACATGGTTGTTGTTCAATAATAAAATTAATCCTCAAAAATACAACTTGCCTAATAATTCTGCACTCCCTGTATATATATATATATATATATATATATATATATATATATATATATATATATATATATATATATATATATATATATATATATATATATATATATATATATATATATATATATAATTAGTTAGCATGACACTTGTAATCTGGCCCTCATATAGGACACTCTATTTTCAACATCTCTACCCAGGTCAGCTGTCTTAGTGTCACACTTGATTCTGAACTCAAATTCCCTCCACATATACAAGCATATACCAATTCCTTCCATGCACACCTATGTAACTTTTCCAGAATTCACCCCTTCCTTTCTTGAGAAACTACAACAGTTCTAATGCATTCCATCATTTTGTAACCTACTTCTTAATGGCCTTCCCAAACACTGTTACACCCCCCCCTCCCAATCTAACATGGATGATTCGGCTAGTATCATCCACCTAAATCGATCTACATTAGCTGCACCAGCTCTTCCAGTCTTTAAACTGGCTCTCCAACTCTCCAACTGCAATTCAGAATATTCATTCTAACCTATAAAGCACTCAACAGCCTCACTCCCAAATATATTTCCTTACTTATCTCCAAATACTTCCCGAAGTGCCTCTTTGATCAACCTCTGACCTACATCTCTCCACTCCACTTTATATTTCCCTCTCTCACCTACAAAAATTCTAACAAGATGCTCCTGTCCACTGGCACTCTCTACTCTGCTCCATTAGTCTGTCTTCAACCTTGTACAGTTTAAGGTGCTCTTTAAAAACCTTCCTATTAGAGAGGCTTACCATCTCTCACTTAATTTTTTTTTTTTATCCTAACCAAAATAAATCTTGAACTCAAAACATCTTGATAGAGGTAATGGAGACTTTACCATGTTAAAGTACAAATAGTGTTATTTCAGCAGTTACAATTAGACATCCATAGCCAAAAGTATAAACATAAAAACATTTACTTTATTGTCTTCTTAAAGGACCAGTAAATACAGTGGATTTGGATAGTCAATAAATGCATGATAAAAAAGACAATGAAATAGAACTTAGTTTGAACTTTAAATGAGTAGTAGATTTTTTTCTGACAAATGTATGTCGATTTCCACTCCTCCTGTATCATGTGACAGCTATCAGCCAATCACAAATGCATTTATGTATATTCTATGAATTCTTGCTGATGCTCAGTAGGAGCTGGTGACTCAAAAAGTGTAACTGTAAAATGACTGTGCATACTTTGTTAATGGAAGTAAATTGGAAAGTTATTTAAAATTGCATGCTCTATCTGATTCAAGAAAGTTTAATTTTGACTTTAGTGTCCCTTTAACAGCATAAAAAACCCATAGACTATAGTATAGTGAGGCTGCATCAAACCCTCTGCCAAACTTCTATTAGATGTGGTTTTATAAATATCCCTTGACTCAATCAAAGTAACAAGCTACCCCAAACTTGTGGCTCTGCACCCTCAAATGTAGACGGTAAGCTCTTTGGAGCAGAGCCCTTCTCTTCCTGTACTAGTTTTGTCTGTTATATATTTGTATCATACCATATCATACTTTTTCATTGTATACCCCTTATTTTGTACCCAGAGTTACAGAACTTTACAGTGTTAAACAAATGGGTCTTTACCACTTTAGCATTTATGTAAATGTTTTTTGTAATTATTATCCTATTATACCCCTGATTTGCATAATATTGCATAATAATAATAATAATAATCCAGGTACAAAACCATTTATTTAAACTGCTAGGGACCAGGACGAGGTTTGTACATTTGCATCTGTAAAATGGGACAGCTTGGACAGGTGATGGAACAAGTGTAAGTTAAGCTATTTTTATATGTCATAATACAGCTTATACATGCAACCTAAAGATAGATTTATATAATTTTGAATACATTTTATACATAATACAGTATTATAATTAGAAAAGTAATAGTTGTTGTTTTAACTAACATTTACATTTTAGAACACAAAAAAATCAAACCAAAGATGCAGGCAGGGAAGACTGTGACTTACACTGGGAAACATGTAAGTTTTAATAATTTTGTTCAAAAATAAAATAAAATAATATTGATATGGTATAATAGTTTATAATGATGCTATCCAAACATTGATAGAAAATACATTATGATCCTATATGAAAAAACACCAACAGAGCATGTTTGCATTTATATATTTTTTTAATAATTATATTTTATTAAATTTAATTATATCTTGTAGAAAAAAGTACAATGTAATTAATATACATTATTTAAGTTACATCAAATTATATGTATGAAGAAATGCCATATGAGATATCATCATTATTCTTTAACTATTCAAATTATCTTATAATATAAGTGAAAAAGATTGAAAATATCCATAAATAGCTCTTAAACTGAAATAAGAATTCAAGCTTTCCTTTCTATTGAATTACAATTAACTAATTAAAATTTAATTTCATAATCAACCCTTTGGCAATATACATTATTTTAGACTGTGTTTGTGATTTCTGCATCTTGCTTGATTAGGTATGATTTAAATTCTAATTTACGTTTTTTTTTTCCTTCTCATTTTATTTCTATTTTGGTTAATCTGCTATATTGTTTATTACTATTATTTAAAAAAATATCATGAATATTTCAGTTTATATAGCAGAGTGGTTTCACATAATATCCATTTTAATTTATCTGTATTAAAATTAGGATGTGATATAAATTCAGCCTAGTTAACACGGAAGCATTATTTCTGGGAAGTAAGCCTCTAAGGACATACAGTTGTTTTATGGTATTCTGTTTGCCAAAATGTAAAAGGTGAGATAATGTTCTCAGAGGATACACAGTGTAGTTCATTTCTCCTCTAATCATAAAATAGCTGAATACAGCATTACAAATAATGCTTTATTTATTGGACACTTTAAAGTAAGACATGTCAGTATTAATTCATTGTAATAAAAACGTATCTTATACAATGTATTTTAAGTATGTCTTTCTATATTTATATTATAATTTATTTTGGCCATTCTTGTAAATAAGCAATTAATGGACATCATACACCAATTTTCATTTAACTGCATGTAATAGACACTACTATAACAAATAATATGCACAGATATTGATAGAAAAAATTCCAGTATAGATCATTATTTGGAGATTTAAAGAAAGATTTCTATCAGGTCAGTCAACAGGTTCAGAAGCTTGAAACTAAACATGAGACCTTACAGCTGCAGGTCACCTCCAACTCACAACATATTCAAGATCAAGAAGAGAATATACAGTGTCTGCTATCAAGGATTGAAGACTTAGATAATAGGGGAAGAAGGAATAATATACGAATCAGGGGAGTCCCTGAGACAGTCACTAATACCGCACTAGAGGGATATCTACAAGCATTATTTATAACAATAAAAGGAACGCCAAACTCAGCAGATATTCCACTGGAAAGGGCACATAGGGCTTTGCGACCAAGACCTTCCCCTAAAGCACCCCCAAAAGACATTATAGTCAAGTTCTTGAGCTACAAAGACAAGGACACCATATCACAAAAAGCAAGAATCCTCAAAGATGTGACACATGCGGGAATACCCCTACAGATCTTTTCAGAACTGAGCCAAATCACTTTGCAGAAAAGGAGAGACCTTAAGTTCATTGCCAGCAAACTTCAATCACATAAAATTCAATACAAATGGGGCTTTTCAGTGTGTATTATAGCTACGCGTAATGGAACACATGCTATTTACAGGAAACCATCTGACCTGTCGGATTTTTGTAAAGCAATGGATATCGACATTCCACTACCCGACAGGGGGATAAACCCCTCACAAGACCAAGACATACAGGAGGATTGCCCTGTTAAGTGACTAACATATGCTGGAAAGACATTTAATGCCTCAAACTTTTGCTACAGCAGTCTTTCAAGAAGTATTGTTTTGCATACTTGTACACTAAGATTTGTGTAATGTTGTCTCCTTTCTGTATTTTTCATACATGTATGTGTGATGTTCGTGTTCGGAGTAGGGCAATTCCAGGTCTTTACTAACTGCAAATATGACAGCCTATGAGTACACATCAGACAATCACCTTTGGTTAATAGCATGGGCCAAGCAGCTATTAGTCCCCCCCCCCCCACAGGGATATATACGGGACTCCCCTGGATATTGGGTTGTATTATTGTGTAGATACATGTGATGCATCATGCACTGTCCTTAAAACCGACCAACTGCCCTCTTTTGTCATGCTTCCTGTATTCCATATATACCCAGGTTTTTTTTCAGCATTAGACTAACTCACGATATGATGATCCTATTAACTCATACTGATACACACTACTCTTTTCGGGTGTGGGGATACTGATCCCACACTTTACTGTTCTATTCTATTCCTTACCCTCTGAAACAACCAGGATAGGTTGTCCTTCTATACACTACAATCCCTCCCCTATACACATCTGTTACGCTTGACTTAACAGTCACTGCTGTGGTCGGCTGACCACAGCGGAGTCCCACACACGACTGGGGTCACGGACTTTGGGTAACAGTTTATTTTTATCTCTCTCTTACCCTTAAATAGCTCTTCTTCGAACCCCTTTACCCTATTCTCCCCCTCCCCCCTTCCCCCCCACTACAAAATGCCCTCACACAGTGTTCATAATCTGACGGTGATGACCCTAAACACTAAAGGTCTCAATATTCCAGAAAAGAGAACCCATTTGATTAGAGATGCCATTAGACTGTACTGTTACATACTATTTATTCAGTAAACCCATTTCAAGAAGGGCAAAGAACCAAATTGGCCCAATCCCAAATTCCCAATATCCTACTTTGCATCAGGCAACACAAAAAAAATACTGACACACGTAGAAAAATATACGGAACGAAAGGTTTCTAATAGTCGTGGGCAGCCTGCATAATAGAATGGTCACTCTGGTCAAAGAATATTTTCCAAAACCAACACCAGATTAAAGGGACACTGTATTCAAATTTTTTCTTTTGTGATTCAGATAGAGCATGAAATTTTAAGCAACTTTGTAATTTATTCCTATTATCAAATGTTCCTTATTCTCTAGGTATCTTTATTTGAAATGCCAAAATGTAAGTTTAGATGCCGGCCCATTTTTGGTGAACAACCTAGGTTGTCCTTGCTGATTGGTGGATAAATTCATCCACCAATCAAAAACAGCTGTCCAGAGTGCTGAATCAAGAAAAAGGCTTAGATGCCTTCTTTTTTATATAGAGATAGCAAGAGAACGAAGAAACATTGATAATAGGAGTAAATTCGAAAGTTGCTTAAAATTGTATGCTCTATCTGAATCACAAAAGAAAATATTTGGGTTCAGTGTCCCTTTAAGTTCATGACCTCTCTCATGAATAAAATTCTGGAACTAAGAAAAGAAGCTCTGATTATAAGTGGCGACTTTAACCTCCCATTAGACCCCCAACTAGACACATCTAGAGCCACAGCATCTATTTCAAAGAAAATAATAAAACCGTGTAACACCAGACTTGAAGAGCTAGCAGTACATGACACATGGCGAACCCTACACCCAACACATCGAGATTACACCTTCTTCTCATACCCCCACGATCTATTAACAAGGATTGACTACACTTTCACAGACCAAACCACCCTAGCTTTGGTCTGACCATGCTCCAGTCATTTGCAAATTAAAGTGGCCCACTATCCCTGACTACCCCTTCATTTGGAGATTCGACGATTTCAC
The DNA here is from genome assembly GCF_027579735.1 of Bombina bombina. Lineage (NCBI taxonomy): Eukaryota > Metazoa > Chordata > Amphibia > Anura > Bombinatoridae > Bombina > Bombina bombina. Next base: position 950,076,002 of record NC_069503.1, read on the forward strand.
GTTAAACAATCAGGCAGCCAAGACCCAAGTGGAAAATATGCTTAAGGAATATTTCCAACATAATGACATTAGTTAATCACCTAAACACATTGTCTGGGAGGCACATAAAAGTGGGCTGAGGGGAGAGCTTATTAAACACAGAGCTTTGCTCTCTAAACAAACTAGAATTAAATACTCAACTCTTCTATCCAAGATACATGATTTAGAAGTAAAACATAAAAAAACACCCACTGACTCTTCCATTAAATTCGAGCTCCAATATACAAGGGCAGAAATCCAAAACCTACATTCGATAGAACATCAAAAAATAGCCCTAAAATTACAACAGAAATACTTTGAATTTGGGGACACACCCGGCAAACTACTAGCTAGTAGTGATGTCCCGAATAGTTCGCCGGCGAATAGTTCCCGGCGAACATAGCTTGTTCGCGTTTGCCGCGGTGGGCGAACATATGCGATGTTTGGTCCGCCCCTATTCGTCATCATTGAGTAAACTTTGACCCTGTACCTCACAGTCAGCAGACACATTCCAGCCAATCAGCAGCAGACCCTCCCTCCCAGACCCAGCTGCATTCTTAGTGAGAGGAGGGACAGTGTAGCTGCTGCTGATTTAATAGGGAAATCGATAGCTAGGCTAGTGTATTCAGTGTCCACTACAGTCCTGAAGGACTCATCTGATCTCTGCTGTAAGGACAGCACCCCATATCTGGTGTAACAGTAGTGTACATTAAAAAAAACTAGAAATTTGACTGTGAAATAATAGCATTCAGTTTCCTTCACACGTGTGCGTTTCAGGGCCTGCCAGGGCACAGTGTCACACCAGTGAAACTCATATCTGGTGTAACAGTAGTGTACATTTAAAAAACAACAACACTTTTTTGACTGTGAAATAATAGCAGTCAGTTTCCTTCACACGTGTGCGTTTCAGGGCCTGCCAGGGCACAGTGTCACACCAGTGTGACTCATATCTGGTGTAACAGTAGTGTACATTAAAAAAAAAAAACTAGAAATTTGACTGTGAAATAATAGCAGTCAGTTTCCTTCACGCGTGTGCGTTTCAGGGCCTGCCAGGGCACAGTGTCACACCAGTGCAACTCATATCTGGTGTAACAGTAGTGTACATTAAAAAAAAAAATAGAAATTTGACTGTGAAATAATAGCAGTCAGTTTCCTTCACACGTGTGCGTTTCAGGGCTTGCCAGGGCACAGTGTCACACCAGTGCAACTCATATCTGGTGTAACAGTAGTGTACATTAAAAAAAATACTAGAAATTTGACTGTGAAATAATAGCAGTCAGTTTCCTTCACACGTGTGCGTTTCAGGGCCTGCCAGGGCACAGAGTCACACCAGTGCAACTCATATCTGGTGTAACAGTAGTGTACATTTAAAAAAACAACAACACTTTTTTGACTGTGAAATAATAGCAGTCAGTTTCCTTCACACGTGTGCGTTTCAGGGCCTGCCAGGGCACAGTGTCACACCAGTGCAACTCATATCTGGTGTAACAGTAGTGTACATTAAAAAAAAAAACTAGAAATTTGACTGTGAAATAATAGCAGTCAGTTTCCTTCACACGTGTGCATTTCAGGGCCTGCCAGGGCACAGTGTCACACCAGTGCAACTCATATCTGATGTAACAGTAGTGTACATTTAAAAGAAAACAACACTTTTTTGACTGTGAAATAATAGCAGTCAGTTTCCTTCACACGTTTGCGTTTCAGGGCCTGCCAGGGCACAGTGTCACACCAGTGCAACTCATATCTGGTGTAACAGTAGTGTACATTAAAAAAAAACTAGAAATTTGAATGTGTTGTTGATGGAGGACATGCAGAGCTTTTTAAGTCCTACGCATCGCCACAGCCCTTCGGGCTCCACCCTCAGAGAACGACTCGACCGACAGGTAGCAGTCTACCTCGCCTTAACTGCAGATATCGACACTCTGAGGAGCGATGAACCCCTTGACTACTGGGTGTGCAGGCTTGACCTGTGGCCTGAGCTATCCCAATTTGCGATAGAACTTCTGGCCTGCCCCGCTTCAAGTGTCCTGTCAGAAAGGACCTTCAGTGCAGCAGGAGGTATTGTCACTGAGAAGAGAACTCGCCTAGGTCAAAAAAGTCTAGATTACCTCACCTTTATTAAGATGAATGAGGGATGGATCCCGAATGGACTAACAGTGGGCGATACATTCAACTAAAAAAGGCCTGATGAGATGAGCTGCCTTGGGCTAAAAATGGTCCACATGCTGCTGTATTTTATCTCTGAATGCCGGATGACTTGCTTGACTTATCCGCCACCAACTAGGGTTCAAGCCGCAATGTTTTAGGGCACTTTCTGCCTGGGAAACAAACATCAATTTTTCTGGCCGCTGCTACAGCAGCGGCTGCAACAATACCTAATTTTTCAGGCATGTGTACATGCCTAATTTTTCTGGCCTCTTGTGCTGCACTGTGGCTTCAAAAACCAAACAAAAAAAAAGGCACATAACAGGGATTAAACTGATAGGAATAATACTACTTAACACACCACTCCTATCTGGTGGCACATTAGATTGCACGCACAGTGCGCCAAATTTGAAGTAGGAGGTCCGACCAAGCATCTTTTTCAATCTCCCGGTTCCTAAAATCGATGCCATATACACGTCCCCTGATAGGGGACGTAACAGGGATTAAACTGATAAGAATAGAACTACTTAACACACCACTCCTATCTGGTGTCACAGTAGATTGCATGCGCAGTGCCCCAAATTTGAAGTAGGAGGACCGACCAAGCATCTTTTTCCATCTCCCGGTTCCTAAAATCGATGCAATATACACGTCCCCTGATAGGGGACGTAACAGGGATTAAACTGATAAGAATAGTACTACTTAACACACCACTCCTATCTGGTGGCACATTAGATTGCACGCGCAGTGCCCCAAATTTGAAGTAGGAGGACCGACTAAGCATCTTTTTCCATCTCCCGGTTCCTAAAATCGATGCCATATACACATCCCCTGATAGGGGACGTAACAGGGATTAAACTGATAAGAATAGTACTACTTAACACACCTTAAAATAACACAGAGAGAGGCAACGCAGAGAGAGGAGTCTGAAGAAGAGGAGTCAGAGGAGGAAGGTGGCTTTGAGGAGGTGGAAGACCAAACACAGCAGGCGTCCCAGGGGGTTTGTTGTCACCTTTCGGGGACCCTTGGTGTTGTACGTGGCTGGGTGGAGGAAGAGACCTTCAATGACATCAGTGAGGACAAGGAACTGGACATGGCTAGCTTGGTATCCAACCTTGTGCAAATGGGGAGTTTGCGGTTGTGCAAATGGACTGTTTGCGGTTGTTTGCGGTGTGTTAAACGGGGAGTTTGGTCTGTCACTGTGAAGCGGGCGTAACCCTTACACTACCTGATTGATACAACATCATACCTGATGTTTTAAAGCACGTTATTGCAAACAATTTAGGAATGTTAGGTGATTTATGCCCTTTATGGATTAAAACCAGACTCTGCATCAACTATGTAATTTTCCATGGGAGTTTTGCCATGGATCCCCCTCCGGCATGCCACAGTCCAGGTGTTAGTCCCCTTGAAACAACTTTTCCATCACTATTGTGGCCAGAAAGAGTCCCTGTGGGTTTTAAAATTCCCCTGCTTATTGATGTCTATGGCGGTTCGCCCGGTTCGCCTGTTCGCGAACATTTGCGGAAATTCACGTTTGCCGTTCGCGAACAAAAATTTTTATGTTCGCGACATCTCTACAGTAGCTAGGGCTCTGAGGAGGAAACAGTTCAAAACACATATCCATACTATCGATAACCAACATAACCACACATGCTCTGATAGTCCAGCCATAGCGGAGGTGCTGCGAACATGTTACCACAACTTATACAACATACAGAACCCCAGAGATGTTCAGGGAGAAGAGGATAAATGTTCAACACAACCGGAAATTGACGCATACTTAGATTTCCTAACACTCCCTTCATTATCACAGGAAGAGGCCGCAGAGTTAGAAACCACCATGACAGCACAGGAAGTAGCGCACACAGTTAATACACTACCAGTTATCAAAAGCACAGGCCCCGACTTCTACCACGATTAATATCTCCTGACCAGGTGGGATTTGTCCCTGGACGTGAGGCCAGAGATAATACCATAAAGGCCAATCTCCTTGTGAATTATGCACAGTGCGATAATATCCCATCCATTCTCATATCTACTAACGCTGGGAAAGCCTTTGACAGGGTCAGCTGGACCTTTCTCAGAGCTACCCTGTCGAAGATTAACTTTGGCCAACAATTTATGAATAAGGTTTTTTCTTTATACTCAGCCCCTTCCGCACAGGTTAAAATAAACGGCATCTTGTCAGACCCCTTTTCCATTAGCAATGGCAAACAGCAGGGATGTCCACTGTCGCCACTGTTATTTGCGTTAACAATAGAAGTATTAGCACAAAAAATTAGGGACAACAGGAAAATATCAGGGATTACAATAGGTAACCAGGAACACAAATTATGCTTATATGCGGACAACATCCTACTGACCATCACAAATCCCCTAATATCACTTCCAGAGATTCTTCAAGAATTTGAGGAATATGGCAAGGTGTCCAATTTCCATCTGAACCAAGCCAAGTCCGAAATTTTGAATATAAATCTCCTCCAAGCGGAATTATGCCAGTTTGCTGGCATATGTAAATTACGGATCCAAACTCGCACACTCAAGTATTTGGAGGTCAATCTCACACTGACTGTGGAAGCTCTCTTTGAGGCTAACTACGTACACTTAATTTCTTCTATAACTGGCGATCTTTCCTCTTGGAAAAACAAAAAAATCTCATGGTTAGGTAGAATCGGAGTAATTAAAATGAATGTCCTCCCCAGAATATTATATTACCTACAGATTCTCCTGATTCCCTTCCCGACACACTACCTAAAAAAAACTACAGGGCACAATAGAAGACTTTATTTGGGGAGGTGTAAAACCTAGGATTGCAAAGGGGACACTTTATCGAACAAAAGAAAGAGGTGGACTTGGAGTCCCCAACCTTTCCACATACAAGAAAGCCATAAATCTCCAGCATCAAGTTGAATGGAGTAATAACTCAGCAGATAAGACATGGGTGCAAATGGGACATGTAATTCTCGGGGGGCACAATGCGGGCTCCTTGGGGTGGATTTCCCCTAGAGCTAGACCTAAAATTGTCAGCTCTTACCCATTTTTTGAGGAATTCTTTTCACAATGGGACAGAACATTAACAGAATCCCCTCATGTCACATCAAACCCCTCCCCTCTGACCCCCTTTGTCCACAATCCAGACATACTTTTCACAAACAGGCACCAGATGAATTTAGATGAAACACAACTGGCTCAAACAGCATTCCACAGATTGTTATCAGATAGTAAATTAAAAAAACTAGAGGACTTGGAACGAAGTGGCCTAAAAATCACTTGGTATATCCACACACAATTACAACATTACTTACTGATCCACAAAAGACTGATAAGTTTAACCAGACAACCAACCCTACTGGAAACACTCTGTCTACTACCCCGCACTCCAGGCCACCTTATTTCCATATTATACTACTTGTTAACCTCACACAAAGAGACACCCCTGCCATCCTACACCAGACAATGGAACAGAGAATTGGACACTTCCCCTACAGATAAGGAATGGCTGAAAATATTCCATAACCACACCAAAGCCTCGGTCTCAGCCAGACTCCTTGAGTCCAATTACAAATTCCTCTCCCGCTGGTACCTCACGCCAGACAAAATTAAAAAAATATACAAACAGACAGATGGGAGATGCTGGAGAGGATGTGGGGGACAGGGAACATTTACTCACATTTGGTGGCACTGTGGATTGATAAAAACATACTGGCAGAGTGTCCTGACACTATAGATTCCAAACTACATATCACATTGGACAGAGGACCTGGTCATCTGCTTTTTCATGGCCTCCCCAAACTTACTGAAAAACCTAAAAAACACCTTCTATACATTATGCTCAACAGTGCAAAATCCCTTGTCCCCAAAAACTGGAAATCCATATACGTTCCTACACCCAACAACGAGAGTACCCAAGTCAACAGACACTTACAGCTAGAAAGGTTCCTATATCTCAGAGATGACAAAATTGAAATCCATGAATACATGCTGGAAATCAGGAATCCCCAGGTCACATAGAATCCCACCAAACAAACCATGCCGCTAGGGCTTGGACATAGCTCACACAAACACCTGACCTTGTGATTCCCCCTCCCCCGGAAACTGCACACCTCTCCATCACACTTCCCTCTTCTTCTTCTTTTCTCTTTTCTACTTTTATTATTGTTATAAACAGCCGACTTGTGTCAAGGTTCGACGTATGTCAGGATTTGTGTATACTGTTTGGTGTACGTTATTACACCTTTAAATATTATGTACAACATTTCAACAGTTTACTATTTATGTATAGGGGTCCTCGGGGTAAACTAACGCTCGATGACCGAGAATACTTCTCGGAAAGAGACAATAACTATGATACATGGACATCGAGATAATATCATAAGCATTCACTGCCTTACAATATGAGACAAGTGTATAATAGAGACATTATCTATTTCATCTGACTACAGCAAAATCCTAAAAGGCAAATCTCTTATTCTTTATATTGGTTAATGCACCTGAGACCCTTAAATATGTAATTGTTGTTTTCTTGTTTATGCATCTACATTCTCATGTACTGTTTTTATGAAACTTAAATAAAGTTTTTGAAACTTAAAAAAAAATAAAAAATTTGAAGCTCCCAATTTAGCACTATTGATGAGGTTTGGCTAGAATGCCCACTTAAAGAGGCTGAGAGAAGACCCCCTCCCCTTCCCCTTCCCCTTCCCCTCCCATGGATATCAAAAGACCCATTATACAAACAGAAGCAATCTGAAGTCTGTATACATCAGTATAACATCAAAAACAGATGGGCCATATAAAATAATGCATCATCTACAAAACATTTATGCAAAGAACAATCTAGTGTACAATGTCATTTTAAGCACAAATAAGTGAATACTTTTTATTTATTGAACTCTGAATTTTGGTTAATCTTTTATTGTGAAGTAAATGCTAAATTAATGCAGTTGTCTTTATGAGCCTGATGTTCTAAAGATGGCCAAGACATGTTCCTTTCAGTCTCACAAAGTTCTTGCAGGGTAAATGTCCTAAAAAAACGGGGGCTAAACATTTAGCAATCTTGCTTCCATAGGATAGTAAAGCGCTCTCTGCCTTTAAATATTTTGAGCACATCACCTGTGAATGAGGATCTCAGCAGGGTGGAGGGGGACTATTTTCAAAACACAACCCCACATATAATGTGCATTTATAATATAAATATAAAAAGTGTTTGTTTTGTAATAGGTTAAATAATCAATATGCAAACTAAGTTTCACAGTGAAAGGGACATTAAACTCAATTTTTTACTTTCATGATTCAGGCAGGGCATGTGATTTTAAAAAACATTCCAATTTATTATTAATTTTCTTTTATTCTCATGGAATCCATATATTAAAAGGATACCTAGGTAGGCTCAGGAGCGGTTGCACATATATGTCTCATGTTATTGGCTCACACAATGCATTAACTAGCTCCCAGTAAGGCATTGCTGCTTTTTCAATAAGGATACCAAGAGAAGAAAATTGGAAAGTTTTTTAAAATTATATTCTCTATCTGAATCATAAAAGAAAAATGTTGTTTCATGCAGTATATATTTAATGCAGTATATTTCTTACAACTGTTTATTTTGCCACTGAAAGGGTGGCAAGACAAATATGCATGTAAATGTTCACCTAATCTAACGTGTATTGTTTAAAATGAACTCATTGTTATACAGGTGCGTAACTCCCATGCAACGTCCAGGAATGCCTATATATTCGCTATCAGCTAGATTAAAAGTTTTGAGCGCTATAGGGAAATTAACGACCGCCACAAAAGCAGCGTTATTTCACCTCCCTATAGCGCTGCTATTACAAGTTTACAAAAAGCAGGCTTGTAGGGGCGATATGGAGGTGTTGAGCTCTATACCGCACCCAAATACAAGCTCTGCTTTGACGTGCTCGTGCACGATTTCCCCATAGACATCAATGGGGAGAACCGGCAAAAAAAAAGTCTAACACCTGCGATCACGGAAACAAAAGCTCTGTAACGCAGCCCCATTGATGTCTATGGGGAAAGAAAAAGTTATGTTTAAACCTAACACACTAACATAAAAACCACGTCTAAACACCCTAAATATGCCGCCCCCGACCGTCGTCACCTACATGTTATTAACCCCTAATCTGTTGCCCCTAACATCGCCGCCACCTAAATATACTTATTAACCCCTAATCTGCTGCCCCCAATGTTTCCCCCACTATACTAAAGTTATTAACCCCTTAACCTCTGGCCTCCAACATCACTAACACTAAATAAATATATTAACCCCTAAACCTAACCCTAACGTAACCCTAACCCTAAGCATAACCCTAACCCTAACATAACCCTAAGCCTAAATCTAACCCTAACCCTAACACCTCCTAACTTAAATATAATTAAAATAAATCTAAATAAACCTTACAATTATTACCTAAATAATTCCTATTTAAAACTAAATACTTACCTGTAAAATAAAACCTAAGCTAGCTACAAAATAACTAATAGTTATATTGTAGCTATCTTAGGTTTTATTTTTATTTCACAGGTAAGTTTGTATTTATTTTAACTAGGTAGACTAGTTAGTAAATAGAAATAGCTATTTGACTGGAAATAACTCAATAGGGGGTGCTCTAAAACAGAGGCTGAATAAAGCAAAACATACAATAAATACTGTTAACACAATATGTTGAAGGTGATAAGTAAATACTTTGAAAAAATGTCTCAAATGGCAAAGATAGCCCAAAAGGAAAAAGTCAATTGATGGTGTAAGTCCCAAAAAAAAAACAACTAGGTGGAAATCACAGGGGACATTCCAAGGATCTGAGACGACAGCAGCACTCTCCTCACATCACCAATGGTGGACGTCTATGCAAAACAAAAGAGGAAAACAAAGAGAGAGGCGCTTTGTGTGTACCAATAATAATGAATGAGTGAGATAAAACAGCCCACAACAGGGTACTCCCATTCTGTAGGAGCACTCAGACAGTGCTATTAGGCGCGGACTGGGTACTCAACAGCAACCCAGCTTGCTGAAACTTCCAGCGTGTCTCCAAGGGAAATCAGGACACCCCCTTCTAGGACTGGAAAGGTAGATGGTCCATGTGATACACTCCAGCCGGTCAGGTAGTTGGTGCAAGTGATATCCAAGGCCCCCACAGCAGGCGAGAGTACTCCCAGTGATGGGAATATAAGCGGTGTGTATAGTAGAAATGATCAGTAGCAGTTCCAGATAAAAATGTAAAAACAAATAGATTTATTAAAACCCATTAAAAGGCTGGAACCATAGGGAAGGGCAAACAGGACCCCCCTATATTAACATGCGAAGCATTTCTCAGCTACAGTGCTGTTTCATCAGGCTATGATGAAACAGCACTGTAGCTGAGAAACGCGTCACATGTTAATATAGGGGGGTCCTGTTTGCCCTTCCCTATGGTTCCAGCCTTTTAATGGGTTTTAATAAATCTATTTGTTTTTACATTTTTATCTGGAACTGCTACTGATCATAACTGAGGGTTAGTGTTTTTTTAAGGGTTTTTTGGGTGGGTTTTTTTTAGCTTAGGGTTTGGGCAATGTAAAAGAGCTAAATTCCCTTTTAAGGGAAATGCCCATCCAAATGCCCTTTTCAGGGCAATGGTTAGCTTAGGTTTATTTAGATAGATTTTTATTTGGGGGGGTTGGTTGGCTGGCTGGTGGGTTTTACTGTTGGGGGGGTGTTTGTATTTTTTTTTTTACAGGTAAAAGAGCTGATTTCTTTGGGGGGGCTTTATTGTCATAGGGCTATTAGATTAGGAGTAATTCATTTTTATTTTTGATAACTTAGTTTTTTATTTTTTGTAATGTAGTGTTTATTTTTTTGCAATTTAGAAAATTGTATTTTAATAATTTATTTTATTTTATTGTAATGTTAGTTTTTAGTGTAAGGCAGGTTAGGTTTTATTTTACAGGTAACTTTGTATTTATTTTAACTAGGTAGTTAGTAAATAGTTAATAACTATTTACTAACTAGTTTACCTAGTTAAAATAAATACAAACTTACCTGTGAAATAAAAATAAAATCTAAGATAGCTACAATATAACTATTAGTTCTATTGTAGCTAGCTTAGGTTTTATTTTACAGGTAAGTATGTATTTAGTTTTAAATAAAATATTTAGGTAATAATTGTGAGGTTTATTTAGATTTATTTTAATTAGATTTAAGTTAGGAGGTGTTAGGGTTAGGGTTAGACTTAGGCTTAGGGTTACGTTAGGGTTAGGTTAAGGGAATAATATATTTATGTAGAGTTAGTGATGTGGGAGCTCAGAGGTTTAGGGGGTTAATAATTTATTTAAGTATATTTCGTTGTGAGGGGCTTGCAATTTAGTGGTTAATAGTTTTATTATAGCGGCAGTGTTGGCAGACAGCAGATTAGGGGTTAATAAATTTATTATAGTGTTTGCAATGCGGGAGGGCGCCGGTTTATTGGTTAATAGGTTTATTATAGTGGCGACGATGTCAGGGAGCGGCGGAATAGGGGTTAATATTTTTTTTTGTGGCGGCGATGTCCGGAAAGGCAGATTAGGGGTTAATAAATTTATTATAGTGTTTGCAATGCGGGACAGCCTCGGTTTAGGGGTTAATAGGTAGTTTATGGGTGTTAGTGTACTTTTTAACACTTTAGTTATGAGTTTTATGCTACAGCTTTGTAACGTAAAACTCATAACTACTGACTTTAGATGGCGGTTACGGATCTTGTCAGTATAGGGTGTACCGCTCACTTTTTGGCCTCCCAGGCAAACTCGGAATACCCATATTAAAAAATGCTGTACTGACGTTGCGTGACAGGCTAAAAAGATGTGCAGTACACCTATACCAACAAGACTTGTAATAGCGGCGTTAGTGAAAAAGCAGTGTTATGAAGCATAACAATGCTTTTACACTCATAAAGCAAAACTCGTAATCTAGCTGTATGTTCCTACTTAATTTCCAATAAATAAGCTGCAACTGAACTTACATTTATACAATTAAAAAGCTGACCCATTTAACACGATATAACACGATCAATGATACCTCTGAATTCTGTTTCTAGCCAGAAATACAGTATATCTAAGCCATTTTTAAAATTTATCTAAGATTTTGGCTTCCACTAATTCCTTAGGCAGTTAGTTACACAATTTGATTGCTCTTATAATGAAAAAAAATTCACATTGCTGAAGAATTAATCTCCTTTCCTCCAGCCTTGGAATAAAGAGAGCTTCCACCAACTCTGCATATGGGCCTTGAAAATATTTATATATAGTAATTATAATCACCTATCCAGTGCCTTTATTCTAGTGAAAACAGAGCCAGTTTGGATAACCTCTGTTCATAGTTTAAATTCTCCATTTCCTTATTATTTGTGTGGCCTTTTTATAATTCTGCATTGTCTTTTTTTTTTTTAAATAGGTCCCCAGAACTGCACTCCATACTCAAGGTGAGGTCTTACCAGGAATTTATATTGTAACAGAATTATGCTTTCCTCCCTTGTATCAATGCCTCTTTTAATTCATGCTAGTATCTTATCCTTAGCCTTAGAAGCCATTAAATTGCATTGCACATTTTTTAGCTTGTTATCTATAAATACGCCCAAATCCCTTTCCTCCTCTGTTTTGCTAAGTTTAGACCAATTTAAATAGTAGGTTGCTGCTTATTTTTACTTCCAAAATGTGGAATCTTACATTTTCTATTATTAAATCTCAGTGCAGTGTGCTATACACAGTATGGGCTAGATAACAAGTAGCATGCTAACTTTTATTCTCGTCTTTTTGCGCTTTACGGAAATAGTGCTTGTATTACAATTTTAAAGTAAATGTGATTGTGAGAGCACAGTCAGGCTTGTCGGGTTAGCTCATTGATGGCTAACCCTGGCACTCCAGATATTTTTACATTTCCCATGATGCTTAGGAACTCTGCTAGTTGAGCATCATGGGAAATGTATTTCTGAAACATCAGGGGTGTCAAGGTTAGCCATCACTGAGTTAGCACAATTGAAAACCTTGTGTAAAGGGTAGTGAGTTGAAAGAAGTTGCACTAAACACAACATAAATACATTAAAATAAACTGTTGCACTCATATAAAAACTATATGATAAAGATTAGTCATATAAATATTCATAAAAAATATTTATAAGGGTTAAAATGTATATGGTAATATGGCAATGAATGTGTATGAAACAGAGGGCTATAATATATATATATTATAAGACTGCCATAAGACTAAGTGCAGTAGGAGCGAGCTGCACTTAGTGTTATGGCGCGGTCGGGCCGGGCCGGGCTGTGACTATACAGCTGGCCCGATGCGCTGAGTAAATATAACATACCAAACGGTCTTAACAAGGACTTTGAGCTACATCATTTTCTATAAGTTTATCACTAGTATATCCTTTAATAATTCTTTCTTTATGATGCCCAAAATCAATGAAGATTGATTGCTGCCTCATGATGCAAATGTATTAAGATTAAGCTGCAAGGACAAGTCATTTGCAACATTAGTAGCAAGATGGTGTAAATATATCCGATTTGCAACTATGTGATTGCACACCTTGATATATTCACACTTTTGAATAGTGCTATATTTAGTGGAATACTAATAAGCTGTTTATATATATATATATATATATATATATATATATATATATATATATATATATATATATATATATAATAAAAAAACTTTTAGTTGAATGTTACCATTGAGATAATAAAATCCTATCTAGAACAATTAATATTAATATATATGAATTTGGTTTAGATAACAATAGAACCAAAATAACAACAAAAGTTGATGTTACGATGTGAATGTTATTAACCGATATGGTACACAATAGATGTGAATATTATTTATTGACGATGTAAATGTTATTTACCGATATGGTACACAATAGATTCGTAAGATCATTTGCAGTAAACTAATCTTAGTATGCATAGAAGAAAAAACTGTCTGTTAAACAAGATTACCCTTAACTGATGTTTGCATATATTTGTAAAATCTGTACTCTAAGACAGCCTAATATTGACCTCTGATGGGACTACATGTCCACTTTCAAAATGGAGGACTAGATACCGGATATCCGGTTTAACGGATCCTAAGGATTTAAATAAGATCTTTGGACATGCGCACACCATTCCTTGATAAAGCTTATTAGCGAAACGTACATCGGATACATCTTCTCTTGGCGTCTATCCAAGTACTTGCACACCTAAAGGGAGAGCAACATATACTGGACATTAAAGCGGGAGGTTTTGTGGTTAAGTTTCTGCATTCCTCACCACTGTCTCTGGTATTGTGTTCAGCTCACTTGGAGCAATAACTGCAATTGTATTGCCTAATCCTGTTATATATGGTGTTTTGGCAGTTCTTGTGACGCTTTTTATATTTGTATTTTAATAAATCCTTTTATTCATATATCCTGTGAAAGCAACTGTTTACCCAACAGTATAAAGTGGGTGTGCGCATTCACCTGAGCTTGGTTATAGCTCCATCCCATGTGAGTAATCATTTGTACACACATATTCTGCACTGAATATGGTTACAGAGTTACGCTATGTGGCACATTTTTATTTCTTTTCTATAAGGATGAAACAAACGAGATCAGAAGATTGAAGATTCCCAGGAAGAATCCATATATCCTTATATGAACTTTACACACATTTTTACGTTTTATTTCTTTATCACACTTTTTTCACATTTATCTCGCATTTTTCTTTTTTGTGATACTATGGTATTTTTTATCAAATATAACAGACCCGCTCAGCAGAGTACAGAGAGCGGGTCTGTAAAACAGCGTTTTTTAAAAAAATTAATAGGATACATTAGGGTTTATAATGTTTGGCTAATATAATGTTATATAATTCTGCACTATGTGCAGAATTATATAACATTATTTTTAAAGTTTACTGACACTTTAATTATCTTAAGGCATGTTATTGAAATATTATATATAAAATATTTCAAAATGGGGGGGCGGAGCTAACCGCAGAGGAGACAAGACGCACATGACAGTAGCTCCTGTCTTTGCCTTATGTTTTTTGGGGGTTAATCTTACCCTATGAGCTCACAAATACTGAGGATGTGATATACCCCTATCTGGGACACTGCTATACGAGGTGGAGCAAGATTGAGGATTAAGGAGCGCTTCCCAAGTTTTCTACCGGATCCACAAAGTGCGGTCTAGCCACGAGGAGGCCTCTCGCATGGCTATATTGGCCCTTTTTGAGGAACACCACCGTAATCTACTATGCAGACTGGACCGGCTAATACTGATTAGCAGATGCTCGGGCTCGGAGGGAGATAGGCCTCCTGCGACTTCCACTATTGGTGAGGGCCCTACCCAAGAGAATACCTCCAGCCACTATGCACTAGAGATGGAGCTACCTGGGTCCCAAAGAGTGGTTGGTGCGGGACCGGTGCCTTGCGAGCCTTCGCTGTTCCCCTTGGCCCTCACCCGAGAAGCAGCTGCAGACGCTTCTGATGACGGAGGCAGTCCGAATGCGGAGATGGCGACTGGGGAAAATCTGCATGCTCAGCCTGACCTGATGCCGCTACAACGCTTCTCAACTCATACTAGTGCTGCCTGGTTCCTATACAGAGGTGAGGTCATCTGGCTGGATGCGGGGACTTGCCTTCGCGACCCACCTGCGTTACATGCCAACCAGCTTCCCCAGGACGCACCTGTCCTCCCAGCTGTTCAGACGGGCATTAAAAGCTGGCGAGTAGGTGTGGGTTAGTTTAAGGATTTTACCCTGGGACCCACGACATCCTTCTACCCGGTCCTTTCAGATATGTACACCCTCATACAGTCTTGGCTGCCGCTATCTACAATATTAATTGACTCCAGAAACAGACTGTTTTTTTTGCTTTAGAGATATCTTTTCTATCCGGCAATCTGGAGCAGCATAAGTGAGACCTCCTACTTTGAGCACTATATACTCTCTCCACTACCTATCTTATCCTAAGAGACCATATATGCATAAACTTAATGTCACTAGGCCTTTTAAGGGGATAATGCGTGCTATAGCCCGTTTATTTTATCTTTAAACGCACGCAGCTGGACTCATATCTTGTAAATGCCTTCTGAATGTTTATTTACCCTACAATGTCTGTATTTTGAGTATCATACTGATCGATGCTGGGAAGTTCTGTTCTGTTGAAACTATAATGCAGTGGGAAAGGGGGCATTTTATTTTATGCTGGTTGCGCAAATTAAGGTATATGCGGCCATGTACTGAAACCTTCCTGCTTCTCTTTAAAATTGGCATCCTAGAAACAGTTGGATGTATTGTTTTAGTGGTTGTGGGTACGCTGAGTCCTGAAGAGGCAAGGGAGGCAGATGAGGGCGACACTGGTTGGGTATACTCACACCTGCGCATATAATTAGTGGGTTGGTGGGTCTGATGTGCTCCTGGGGTGCTCAAGTCTGCTCTATATTATTTTACTTTTGTTAAGCCATCTAGTGAGAGCTGTAGCTCCTTCCATGACTGGGGCCCACATTTTACTTGTCTAGAAGCTCTGTTGGCACCTGGATTTTCTTCTACTAAGTGTCAGCTAAGGAGTGTATGTCAGTCTGTGGGCTGCCTCTCTAGACGTATACACTAACTACTTGAGGTACTCACCTACCCCTATCAGGAATAAAACACCCCCTTCTATATTTTTACTGAGCCCTTGAGCATTTCATTAGTATCTCATTTCTAACGAGGCTTCCAATAACTGCCATACCCCACCCTCTCCAATTTTATTTAAAAATCTAGTATTTAGACATCCATAGTCTCAGTGCGGTAACGTTTCAGTACAATACTCCTTACATCTCCCCCCATATACTCCCTTTTGGCAGAGTTAAGCAGCCTCTGCCCTGTCCAGAGAGTCTTGGTTGCTCTCTGGGCCCTAATACGGATAAATTAGCTATGTTTACATACGCACTGTTTGCTACATATAGTTTACCAGTTGTGGTATTTCTCCCTTACTTATACCTTAACCTACAGTTTGTCTAAGTTGAGATTGTTCTTTAGTTTTCCCTGCATGACTTAAATTGAAATTGTTATTACATATGCCCTCTCCTAATCAACGGAGTGATTGAACCCACCTGGCGTTCAGGTAACCTGTGCTCGCACATAACCTAATTCTATCTAAACTGATAATTTTGTAAATATCTATGCTACTGTGAATGTTGTAAGGTAATACCAACTAGTTTTACCCTGGCAGCGGTAGATTCTTCTGGCACAGCATATATCTCAGCCTACAGTGTCAGATGGTGATTGTCACTGGCACAAATGATTTCTGGTGCCTTCCCGGTACTCTACTTTTTGAAATTACATGCAGAATCTTAAGCTTGCCTTTATTCCAAATATACTGAAACTGGTCTTCTACCGTTAGCTCAGCTTACATGCCCTCAATGGTTCACTATTGTGTCTGGTCCCTTGAGTGGACCTGTATGTCTGGGGGCGCTATGCACTTATTAAAAAATGAGGTACCTGGATTAACATGTCAGGTTGGATACTTATGTGTGGATGTCTGTATAGAAAGTTT
Source organism: Bombina bombina (assembly GCF_027579735.1). Classification (NCBI taxonomy): domain Eukaryota; kingdom Metazoa; phylum Chordata; class Amphibia; order Anura; family Bombinatoridae; genus Bombina; species Bombina bombina. Next base: position 950,092,695 of record NC_069503.1, read on the forward strand.
TGCATTGTTATTTCTTTTTTATGACATCGGAAAATTGTAACATGTCTGAACTGACTGTTTGTATATGTTATTCTTTCCTCAACAAAAATAAAAAGTTAAAAAAAAAAAAATATTTAAAAATGATAATAATTATTATTAAATATTATTATAGATACTGTAAAAATCTAAATAATCCATAATATATATATATATATATATATATATATATATATATATATATATATATATATATATATATTACCGTATTTATAATAATGTATTAATATTTTTTTCATAGGGTTTCTGGCTTTGTAACTTTGAATTGCTAATTTTGACATGATATTTAGTGCAAAAACACATTTGACGGCTTAGTACATGATGCCCAATGAGTACAATAGCATTTATACAATACAACAGAGACTTGGCAGAAATTAGAACCACAGAAGAAACATAAGACTAAACCTAGATTTTGAGTAGTAAGGAGGTAACGCAGCAGCATTGTGATAGCTCTTTGATGAACATTTTGTTTGTTTAAATTGCTCTTTATAAAGATGACAGGAGTCTTTGAAATGCTTTGAGCTAATAAATATGATCTGTATTTAAAAATTCCTTAATGGAGCAGTGATCCAGTTTTATTGTGAAAATAAACATGAAATCTATGAGTATTTTCCTATAGTATTTATGTTGGGCATTGCAGTCTACAGTATTGTGGATTCTTCTTCACAGTCTTCTGAAGGGAGCCTCGCATTGTATTGGAACTCACACTGACCAGCACCTCCTTCTAGCAAGCATATATATATAGACAGCTGTACCATATACCATATTGCTTTTTGTTTTTAACAGAGTGTTTATAGTTTGTAATATATTTACTTAGTTTTGATACAATTATAATTATTATTATTATCATTTATTTGTATAGCGCCACAAAATTCCGTATCGCTGGGTACAAAGATATACAATGACTTGGATTTGTGATAAAAAAACATAACAAACTAAACAAATCTAATACAGAAGGAAGAGGGCCCTGCTCCGGAAAGCTCACAGTCTGCAGGTTGAGGGTGCATAAGGTTTGGGGAAGCTTGTCACATGGACTGTAGTTGAAGCAGTGAGTCAGGCAGTACAATAATTATTTTGGTTAGGGTGAGAGATGGAGGAGAGAAGGTAAGCCTCTCTGAGTAGGTGTGTTTTCGAGGAGCATCTGAAGCTATACAAGGTTGGAGACAGTCTTATGGAGCGGGTAGAGAGTTCCAGAGGACAGAAGCAGCACGTGTGAAGTCTTGGAGTGGGACGAGATAAAAGGAGTGGAGAGACGTACGTCAGAGGTTTATCGAAGATGACAGGATGGCTAATATTTGCAAATGAGATGAGAGAGGAAATATAGGTGGAATTGAGGCTGTTGAGTGCTTTATTAGTTTGGATTAATACTTTAAATTGTATTCTGAAGTGTATGGGGAGCCAGTGTAGAGACTGACAGAGCAGAGCAGGTGATGTAGATCAGCGACTTAGGTGGATAAGTCTAGCTAACATTCATAATACAGTGGGTATTGAAAAGAATTAACCCCCTTGAAAATAATTACATTTTGTTGCTTTGCAACCAGAAATAAAGACAGACACAGTTTTTGTTTATCCAGTTGTAATTATAGAACACCAACATGTCAGGCAAAAATAAAGACAACTCAAAAACATAATCACTGACTTGGAAAAAGGATCACATCCTTGTGTCAGTATTTTGTTGAACCAACTTTTGCTTTAATTACAGCCTTTAGTCTATTGGGATATGTCTCTACTAACTTTGCACATCTAGACTGTGCAATATTTACCCACTCTTCTTTGCAGAACTGCTCCAGTTCCATTACATTTGATGGTGACCAGTTGTGGACTGCAGTCTTCAAGTCATGCCATAGATATTCAATGGGGTTTCTCCGTCAACCACTGTGTGGTCATTTTTGCTGTGTGCTTTTGGTCATTGTCATATTGGAAGGTAAACCTTCTTCCCATTGACAACTTCCTGGCAGAGGGCAGCAGATTTTCCTTAAGAATTTGATGTTTTTTTGCCACATTCATTATTCCTTCTATCCTGACAAGTGCTCCAGTGTCTGCTGCAGAGAAACACCCCCATAACAGGATTTATCACATCCATGCTTTACTGTAGGTATGGTGTTATTTGGATGGGGAGCTGTATTTGATTTCCTCCAGACATATCGTTTGGTGTTGAGGCAAAATAATTCAATTTTAGTCTCATTTGACCATAACCCCTTTTCCATGTGGCCTCAGAATCTCCTAAGTGTGTTATGGCAAAGCTCAGTCATGACTGCATGTGGCCTTTCTTGAGGAGTTGCTTTTTTCTTGCAGCCCTCCCATACAAGCCACATTTGTGGAGAATTCATGATATTGTTGTCACATGCACACAATGACCACTCTTTGTCATAAATTCCTGCAACTGCTTCAGAGTTGCTGTGGGTCTCTTTGTAGCCTCTATGACCAGTTTCCTCCTGGCTCTTTCATCCAGCTTGTAGCGATGTCCTAATCCAGAGAGGGTTGGTGTTGTACCAAATACCTTCCACTTCTTAATAATAGACTTCACTTTGCTTCTAGGTATTGATAAAGCCTTTGATATCCATCTCCTGAATTGTGCCTGTCCACAACATTATCCCAGAGATCTTTTGACAGTGCCTTGCCACCCATAGTTGATTGTTTGCTTCATTTGCACTACTAAGGACTGAGATGCTCCAGGAAAGCTCTTTTCATGCTGAGCTAATCAATATACCCACAGCTAAACACAGTTGAAGGTTAAATGGCTTTGTGTTTGCCATTGAGAAGGTGATTAGCTACACCTGATTGAGTTTACAAGTAATTTTAGGAGGGGGTGATCCTTTTTCCACCTCAGTGATTCTGTGTTTGAATTGTCTTTATTTTTGCCTGACATGTTGGTGTTACATCTTTCACTTGAATGTTATAATTTGCACTGAGTAATTACAACTGGATAAACAAAAACTGTATCTGTCTTTACTTCAGGCTTCAATGCAACACAATGTGATTATTTTAAGGGTGTGATTCTTTTCAATACCCACTGTAGATTCATAATAGATCTTATTGTATTGCTTAACCACCATGACAGGCATTTTCAGGAACCAATAACTTTACCATTGTAGATTTTTATAAATGGTGGATTCAGCTTCCCTGTTGGATTTGTGTATTTTTTTGCTAGATGTTACCAAGTAACATTTTTAACAAGTTTTTTTCTTGTGTCAACAACACAGTATTGATCATGATGAAGCATATGTTAGTTGCACTTATAATTGCAAATGAAAAGAAAAGGCTATTTAAATAAATACCCGTTACAGTGAGTGATTAACTATGGCCTCCCATATTAACTCTCATCTGAGTTAATGGCCTCTAATTATCAAAGCGTCTACTGAAAATACGGCAGAAATCCACTTCGTACTCGTCGCGAGATTGCATCGCCATAGTTATCAAAGTGTCAAGATCGGAAAAGTTCGAATTTTGTGACGTAACATACGATCCGGCGCTCTCAATTCAACGCCGATCGCTGTGACTAGAAAACCTCTGGAAATGTTGCGGAATTCTGTGCATTCGCCGTGTTCTTCGACACAATTAGAAGCTTTCTGAAAGTTATCAAAAATGACCACTTACGCTCACGTCTTATCCGATGCAGCGTACCTAGTTTTCAATCCGCCGCCTTAGAAGTCGCGGATGCTATAGTAGTCAATGGGAATCGGAAAACATAAATCTTATGTTTGATGCCGCTAGCATATCATACATATCACCTAATAAAACTCAATGGAAAGCATTATTAAGTATGTATACCTTATTTTAAATACAATTCCCTTCCTGTAATTCAAAGTTTTTAAAAAGAAAAGCATATTCACACAAAGGATAGCAAGAGAATGAAAACTGCACAGCAATTAAGGAGATTTTAAAAAGAAAAGCATATTCACACAAAGTATAGCAAGAGAATGAAAACACTGCACAGCAATTAAGGAGATTTTAAAAATTAAAAAAATATTCACACAAAGAATAGCAAGAGAATGAAAACACTGCACAGCAATGAAGGAGATTTAAAAATATATATATATTCACACAAAGGATAGCAAGAGAATGAAAACACTGCACAGCAATTAAGGAGATTTAAAAAAAATATATATATTCACACAAAGGATAGCAAGAGAATGAAAACACTGCACAGCAATTAAGGAGATTTTAAAAAGAAAAGCATATTCACACAAAGGATAGCAAGAGAATGAAAACACTGCACAGCAATTAAGGAGATTTTAAAAATTAAAAAATATTTACACAAAGGATAGCAAGAGAATGAAAACACTGCACAGAAATTAAGGAGATTTAAAAAAAAAATATTCCCACAAAGGATAGCAAGAGAATGAAAACACTGCACAGCAATTAAGGAGATTTTAAAAAGAAAAGCATATTCACACAAAGGATAGCAAGATAATGAAAACACTGCACAGCAATTATGCTATCAATTAATTATACACAATACAAATTATGCTATCAATTAATTATGCACAATACAAATTAGGCTATCAAGTAGGCAAAACACCTGCATATTTACATAGGCATGACATGAACTGATTTTATGTTTAGATGGCAGCATCGTGGTGGCTTAAAAGGTAATTCCCATATTACTTTTAGAATAATGTCACAGTTTTCATTCAGTTGCTAGGATCCCTTTTTGTAGCTAAAATGCCATTATAAATTTGGCTTTGCTTAATTTTTGTCACTGTTTAAGTTTGCGCTTTCAAAATACATTGAAATGATTTGTAAATGGTATTAGAAATCACATAAAGTATATCAAACAATATTTCACATCATAATGTTCGACATTGCATTCTTTTTATTACTTAGGATTGCAAATGTTAATACAACACTTTAATATTTAATCTTAAAAACACAGTAATCACTGACCTTTTTCACCTTCATAATGCTGCCATCCAAACAGAAAAATCTGAAATAACATTGAAACTAGAGCAAAATACTCATGTGCTTTTCATAATTAATTTTGTTAATTGCATAAAGACACCTGCATTTCTTACAGCTGATAAACACACCTGGATGGCTTAATCAGATAATTTTATGAACATCCCATCGTGCTCGTCAAATGACGCAAGAAAAAATACAAATACGTTTTTTGGAATAATTAGTCAATTTAATGATGCGATAGTAATCAAAATGTGCAAGTCATTTGTTGGGTAATGATTGACGCATAATTTATTCAATTACTGAAAACATTCACATCTGTGAAACTAGGTGTTATAAAAGGGGCTCTTCAATCACTGCATTTCATTATTATTATTTGGTGTTGCTTTGAGGATGGACATCCTCAATGTTGTGAATTTTGTTCTTTTATTAAGGAGATGCAGGGCAACGCGGGTGTTGATGGCTGCAATGCAACACGGAAGATGCCAGCGAGTGCCAAGGGTTTTCTACCCAAGGATTGGGCTCCATGCCCTCAGTGACCGAGAGGTGGTTTGTCGATTTCGACTGGATAGGGCCTCTATTGAGATGCTCTATGTTGAGATTGCGGACTCTCTCGAGCCACACACTAGAAGAACTAGGGCAATTCCTGGGATGGTAAAATTGCTCGTGGTCCTCTATTTTTTGGCAATTGGGTCATTCCAGGCTGTGACAGATCTAGGCGTTGGTATGAGCCAGACAACCTTCTTACGTCACCTGAAGGTTGTCCTGGATGCTTTGCACCGACGCCTAGTCCATCATGTCCACTTCCTAAATACACCGGAGGAGTGGCATGCTGTCAAGCTCCAGTTCTACCTTAAAGCTGGATTGCTAAGGCTATTGGGGGCCATAAACTGCACCCACTTCTTGGTGCAGCCTCCCAGTGGTCAAGAGGAGCCCTACCGGGATAGGAAATATTCAGGTCATCTGTGATGCCAGGTTGAGGGTGATAAGTGTTTGATCTGGACTCCCTGGCTGCAATCATGATTCCTTCGTCCTCTGAAATTCATCTGTATACCAAAACTTCCAGAAGGGCCAAATGCCAGAGGGAATCCTGATAGGTAAATATCTCTTAGATACTCTAACATATGTATATGATATATTTTATTTATTCTGATTACTAATGTCAATGATCTATTTTGTTTATGCAGGTGATTCTGGATATCCGTGTGTTCCGTGGCTGTTCACACCTGTCCAAAATCCCAATGGAGTGGAAGAGGTGCACTACAACTGGGCACACATTGCAACAAGATCCGTGATTGAGCGCACCTTTGGTGTGCTGAAGAGCTGTTTCCGCTGCTTGGACATCTCTGGTGGTGTTTTTCAGTACGCCCCCTCCAAAGTCTCCTTAATTTTTATGGTTTGCTGTATGTTGCATAATATTGCCCTAAAAATCCTGGATATAAATATGGAGAGCTTGGACAATGAATATGGTCAATACATTGACCCATTCCTGGTGCATGATGCTCCGGGAGTCCAATCTCGAGCAGTCTATATTTAGGGGGTTTTTGGGCAAGAAGTTTGATTGTGCCACTTACAGTTTTTATTTGTGTTTTTCTTTACTTTACATTATTATTTTTAATACAAAAGCTGATATATTTGGATTACTATTGAGCAAATATTGTCATTTCAAGGAATGATATTGTATATTATTGTAAAGCCATTGATTGAAAGTGGTTCATTTTGGCAAATTTTGCAATTGTTCAATGTAAAGTTGATGAGACACATGTTTAATAAAATCTCATTAAATAAAAAAAATGAGATCTACACTTGACTCTTTTGTTATTTGTAAGGCTATAACAAGAAATATTTTTTAATATGTGTTTAGCTTCTATCTTTCCTTTTTAAAAATGACCACTTATTTCATTTATTTAGGCATACTTGCATTTTAGAGAACCCAAGTTTATCACCAAAAATGTCCCAGAATCAAAACTCACATTCTTGCATTTCAAATAAAGATAACAAGATAATGAAGAACATCAGAGAATAGGAGTAAATTACAAAGTTGCTTAAAATGTCATGCTCTATCTGCATCAAAAAAGAAACAATTTTGGTTCATTTTCCATTTAACATGCATGAGCTCCATGTTATCTATATGAATTTTAAACAATTAATTAAAAATATATTTTTTTTAATTTCACTGTCACATTAAAATAATATAAAATTGAAGATAAAAAATATTGTTAACATTTATGGAAGTAGCAGCAATGCACTACAGGTTTATAAATGTATACATGTATTTCTCGCACTGTGGGGCATATGTATCAAGCTCCAAATGGAGCTTGATGGCCCCTGTTTCTGGTGAGTCTTCACAAAGACCGCTGCTCCATAACCTGTCCGCCTGCTCTGAGCAGGACATTGCCGCAAATCAACCTGATCGAGTACGATCGGGTTAATTGACACCCCCCTGCTGGCAGCCCATTGGCCGCAAGTCTGCAGGGGGCGGCGTTGCACCAGCAGCTCTTGTGAGCTGCTTGTGCAATGTTGAATACGGCGAGCGTATTGCTCGCCGTATTCAGCGATGTCTGTCGGACCTGATCCGCTCTGTCGGATCAGGTCCGACAGACATTAATAACTCCCTCTCTCTCAATCTCTCTCTCTCTCACAATCTCTATCTCACAATCTCTCTCTCTCTCAATCTCTCTCTCTCACAATCTCTCTCTCACAATTGCTCTCTCTCAATCTCTCTTTCTCGCAATCTATCTCTCTCTCTCTAAATATATTTATTTTAATGTTAGAAATAATAAAGAGACACTGAACTTAACGATTTTCTATTTGTTATTCATATAGAGCATGCAATTTTAATCAACTTTTTAATTACTCCTATTAGAAAAAGTTCATTTTCTTGGTATATTTATTTTTAAATAAATTTGGTAACTTTAGATGCCGGCCCATTTTGTTGAACTACCTTGGTTGTTCTTGTTGATTGGTGTATACATTCATCGACCAATAAATAAGTGCTGTCAACGGTTATGTACTTTCTTTTTCAAATAAAGATATCAAGGCAATTAAGAAAAAATGATAATAGTATTAAATTTGAATTTTGATTAAAATTTAATGCTCAATCTTAATAACAAAATAAACAAATAGGGTTCATTGTCATGTTAAATGTTCATTATTTTTATTAAAAATGTGGTTGTTAGTGTTCATTTTTTTTTAAATTTTACTTTTTGGCTAAAATTTTGAAAATGATTAAATTTACACAATTTAAGAAAAGATACATATAAATGAATATCACATGTTAACAATGAATATTAAAATTATAATTATTGATTCCAGTAAACTTTATTCTAATTGAGTTGTTTATCCAAAAGCTAAATATTATATTTTAATTTTAAAATTAAATGTTATTATGTTTATTAAATTTAACATTTAATAATAGAGTAGATAATATGTTACACCTGCATTGAATTTAAACATCAGTCATTTGTAACTTGGGAATCAAGTAATAACAAACACATTTTTTAATAATTATTAAAAAAAATTGAATTAAAAAAAAAACCAACTCATTATTAATTTAAAAATATTTTAAATCATAATTTTAAATAAAAAATCATAAAAACATGAAGACATGTATTAATAATTTTAAAATATTTATTACATATTTTTAAATAAAAAATCATAAAAACCTGAAAACATTTATTAATAATTTAAAAATATTTATTACATATTTTTAAATTAAAAATCATAAAAACATGAAGAGATTTATTAATAATTTAAAAATATTTTATTCATATTTTTAAATTAAAAATCATAAAAACATGAAGACATTTATTAATAATTTAAAAATATTTTATTCATATTTTTAAATTAAAAATTATAAAAACATAAACACATACATATATACATAATAAAACTAATTTTAAAAACCCTAATAAAATGAGCAAATTAAAACACCCTAATCTTTTTTTTTTTTGGGTGAGGGAGAGAGGGGGGGGGATCTCTCCCTTGTTCCCCTTCTCCCAAAGTTTAAAATCAAGAGACGATTAAAAACCCTGTTGTCTTCATCTGCCCTCTCCCAATACTGGCGTTCTAACTGCTCCTCAGCTGCCTTGGCCCTATCTCATGCTAATCTTTCCCTATCAAATTTTATTCTATCACTATCCCTCTGCATTTCATAATTTAATCTATCCCTCTCTAACTCTAATCTTGCACTATAACTACGTCGTTCATAGACAAATCTTTCCCTCTCTAAATCTATTCTAGCTGACTCTACTTTCAACCTTTCTCTCTCTATATCTAACCTGTCCCTATCTACTGTAATGCCCCTCTATAATATTTGCCCATGTTGCTCAACAGATAACCTTAATGCCCCATGCAACTCATGGTGTTCTTCCCGGTACTGCCTGGCCAGATGTAACATTTCCACCACTGCCTCATCATCATTGATGGGAGGCAGTTGGTGGCCAGGATCAGCATGGCCATGAGCTGATGGGGCATTACCAACATGCATATGATATTAAACATATATCTTCAATAAATCATAACAAGATTGAAATTGTAAGACACTGTATTTTAACATTAATGATTTGTATATTTTAGGTTATCTTAAATGGATAAAATAAATACAAATGTTGATATACATTTTCAATTTTAAAGGGGCTTAGTATAAAACATATATCATATTCAACATTGTATTAAATTATTCACTGTACAACATCATTTTCAACACATCAATTTTCTTAATTAAACAATATCAAAATCTGTTTAGACTGTTTATTAATCAATGACATGATTACAAACACCACTAATGGTGTGATAAGCTTGAGTAGTGACAATGATGTTGTGCTGAGAATATATTCTAGGCCTATTTATCTTCAGTCTGTTGGACATGATCCAACAGTGCGGATCATGTCCGCAATAACTCACTGAATGTAGAGAATGCCCCCTTCAGAGTCGCGGACAATGCCCATCAGCACTGGAGGGTTCAATAAACAAGATCCTACTCAATTGTGGTGAATAGCGGCAAGGGTATGGAGCAGCATTCTTTATACATCTGCTTATAACTGCATTTTCTTGAAAGCCTGCATGCTCGCAATAAACTTGGTATCTCCAACTCCATTTGTCGGTTAATACATGAGAGAGAGAGATATAGAGGTCCATTTATCAAGCTCCGTATGTAGCTTTAAGGGCCGTGTTTATGGCGAGTATTCAGACTCTCGGCAAACAACAGTTATGAAGCAACAGTCTAAAGACTGCTGCTCCATAACCCTGTCCGCCTGCTCTGAGCTCTGAGAACGTATTGCTCTCCACATTCAGCTATGTCTGTCAGACCTGATCCGCACTGTCCGACAGACATTTGTTAAATAGGCCTCAAAGAATCGTCATGCAATACACAGGTGATTATCCAAACCTTTCATTCATTTGAAGTTGCAAAGGACTGTCAATTCCAATATGTTTAATCATCATTAAAGTGATAGTCTAGTAAGAACTAAACTTACATGATTCAGATAGATCATGACATTTTAAGCAAGATTATTAGTTAATCCTATTATCAATTCTTATTAGTTCTCTTGTTATCTTTCTTTGAAAATCAATATAAAGTAATATTACAAGCATGCACATTTTGTTTTCATCAAATGTATACCGTTTGTTGATTGGATGTTTACATATAGACAACAATCAACAAGCGGTACCCAGGTGCTGAATCCGAAATAGCCTGTCTTTTAAGCTTACATTCAGGGTTTGCAAATAAAGTTAACAAGATAATAAATAAAAATTGATGATAGGAGCAAATTTGAAGCTTAAAGGGCCACTAAACCCAAAATCTTTCTTTCATGATTCAGATAGAACATACAAATTTAAACAACATTACAATTTACTTCTATTATTTATTTTGCTTCATTTTTTAGATATCATTATTTGAAGAAAAAGCAATGCACATGGGTGAGCCAATCACATGAGGCTTTTATGTGCAGCAACCAATCAGCAGCTAGTGAGCATATCTAGATATGCTTTTCATCAAAGAATATCAAGAGAATAAAACAAATTAGATAATAGAATTAAATTAGAAAGATGTTTAAAAATGCCTTTTCTTTCTAAATAATGAAAGAAAAAATGTGGGTTTCATGTCCCTTTAATTGTATGTTCTAACTGAACCATTAAATGTTAATGTTAACTATACTATCCCTTTACGATAGAATACAAAATTAAATTTCCAATAAAATATATTTCTATTTAATTGTATTCATTTACTCTGTATCTTTTTTTGAATCAGCAACAATGCACTATTGTTTGATCACTTAACACATTGGTGAGCCAATCACAATCAGTATATAAGTATATCTATCTATACATGTATGCATGTAGCAATCATCATCTACAAGCTTGGTTCTCTGATACTACAGTGCTTTCAAAGTAAACATTTTAATCTAAAGTATAAAAATTTAATGATGCAAATTAAATAACATACTTAAATTTCCCATATGTTTAATCTAGTATTCCCTATCTTAATCCAATGAATATGTGTTTTTGTTTCATGTCCCTGTAAATTTATGGCTAAACTCAAGATAAAATAAATATTTAAATTTAACAATAGTTAAATTTCCGTATGTGTATGTAAAATAAATGTTATATGTAAATGAGAACTAACATCATTTGACTGTCCTATTCTTTGAAATACTATGAAATGAGAGATTATCTAAACAATCTATATTATTTCCCATTAATGGTTATGAAAGTGATATTCTTCATTTAAAAAAAAAAAAAAAACTTTAACATTGAGCTATTGACAATTCTGATACTCTGAGCACAGATAACATTCATGTTTGATGTTTTTTTTGTTACCTGAGGAGGAGATCATAGATCTTGGAGGGGGTCCCAAAGCCCTTCGGACCTCAGCTGTATAATGAAAATAGAATATACATATTTAGAAATTTGAACAATCATACAAGTGATAACAATTAAATTAAAAGCAAAGTAATAATAGCAAACATACCTGTAGATCGGCCAATACTTGCTCCATCACGGGTGCTGCACATAATTTCCGGGTATGTGGTGGCCGAGGAGAAGCTGTGGCTGGATTCAGTGCAGCTACTGACGGGCAATAGGAGGGTGTCATCTCCAGCCGTGGCAGCATCACTAGCTGGAACTGCAGCAGCAGCAGCAGCAGCTGCAGCACTGATAGATGCTTAAACAAAATACATGAAATAAAATATTATTATCAATAATATTGTACATCATAATCTTAATAAACATTTGAAGAAAAAATAAATAAATAAATAAATAAAAACATGTGCAACATCAATAACTCAAGTAATATCATCTTACCTGCCAACTCGTCAGTATCATGCCCCACTAAATCCAGACCGAGCGTCATGTTTGCTCCCAGCTTCTCCCGCAGCTGAACCTCATATTCTGATAGTTCAGCCACATATGGCGCGCCACCACCGGTCATACGTGCAGACTGTATCTCCCTTGACAGCTTGGCCTTTAAGATTCTCTTGATGTCAGAGAATCTTTTCTTACAGCTCTCCACCGTTTTGGGATGAGTCCCTTCAGCGGAGACACTGCCAGCTATTGCTCTCCAGATCTCTTCTTTTCTGGAGAGCAAGGACTTTTGGGCTTTAGAACCATAAATACAATCATAGTGCTCTAAAACTAGGGTCACTAAAACTTTATTTTGCTCATAATTAAATTGTATGCAGCACCCTGACTTTGTCTTCCCAGGCTCAGACATAACAAGATAAAAATACAAAGTTTTTGCAGCAAGTCAATAAATAGCAATAAATATCAATAAATATAATATTACAAAGTATAGCTCTTGTACCTATAGCTCTTGTAAAGCATAGGTGAATATACTCCATTTTAAATTCCCTTTTATAGACAGGTAATACGTAGATAATCAGCAGTTAACAGATATACAATCTAAAAATTTTAAACTATTAAGAAATGTTTAATATAATTTCGTCATTGATGACGCCTGTTTAATATAATTCTCGAGTAATAACAATCTATAATTGTTGTCTTGATGTGTCAGTAAAACAAGACTATTGAATGTTTAAAAATATATTTATGGCGCAATCGTAATTATGTAGTGACGGTGAATCCGTCATTGTTGTCTACGAGGTGTCATCATTGTCTACAAGATGTCATCCTTGTCTACAGGGTGTCATACTTGTCTACAAGGGGTCATCCTTGTCTACAGCGTGTCATACTTGTGTACAAGGGGTCATCCATGTCTACGGGGCGTAATACTTGTGTACAAGGGGTCATCCTTGTCTACAGGGTGTCATACTTGTCTACAAGGGGTCATCCTTGTTTACAGGGCGTCAGATTTGTATATAGTGTGTACCATTTCACACGTGTTTGAGAGGCCTATTGTCCGATAGGAGAGGGATCACTTATTTAAATATTTGATGATACTCTGAGGCCGCATGAATCCAGCCAATCCTATGATCAAATTAATTTTTATATTTGAATAAACCTTAAATTTCATTTGGTTTACGTTGAGTCAATAGTGGCACATTTTTTTTAATTCTTTGTGGATTACATAGTAATCGTCATGAACACGTGAAAGATCTAATCAGCCAACCAAATACTAATATTTTTAGTTACACTTGCAAAAACCAGTAATCGTCATGAACACATGATAGATCTAATCAGCCAACCGAATATCCGCTCCTCTTCGCACCGTATTTGATACGCATGTTTTGGACGTTTATTTTTTATAAAAATGGCGAGCGTATTAAGGTCCGCAACGGCGATGTATGGCGAAGTTTGGCGAGTGTATTGATGCCCGCGAATGCACCATATTAGACGCTTTTATAAGTAGAGGCCTAAGACTCAAGTGAGAACTATTTACTACTTTAATAGCACATTGCATAGAATTCAGAGACATTTTGGTTAAACATATTAACTAACAGTCTTTAGGAGCTAATAGACATCTCTATAATCACTTTAAATCTTAACCCTCTCAATAACTCTTTGACAAAGCTATACATTTCTAGCGACTCAGCATTACTTTGACTCACCTCCCCAACCCCATTGCACCCAATATACCAACCTATGAAATCTTAAAGGGACATTAAACACTGATAAATTGTTAATCTATCAACTCATTCATAGTTGTTGATTAGGAGCCTTAACAGAGGACATATTAGAAGCCAGCTGGCAGTTCAACCTAGGTAAGTTAAAACTTTATGGAGACTAAAACTTTACAGTTACTTCTTACAATTTTAACAACTCACATGATAGTAACAAAAATACAATTGCATATTATTCTCATACTTATCTTTGTGTTAAATATTCTGCATTATTGGTATGTATTAACATTTACAGTGCAATGTTATTGTATTTTTGTATCTTATAGTTCAGATTTTTTTTTTTAAGTTAAAGGAAGCTAGTTGTAGTGAAATAAATGGAGAGTGATGTATAAGGCATATGAGCCTGACCGAGGTGTTCATAATATATTTCAGATATAAAAAGATAGCAACTTGGGAATTCTTCAAGATGGGATATTTGGAGTGATTGGACAAGAATATTTTTTTGTGTCAGTGATGAATTTTCAGGCTTTAGAGATATTTTTTATAATGGAAGTGTCAGGAATTAATTATGAACTGAATGTGAAGATCAAATAGCCCTAAGTCAAATCTGACCCTGAAGCAGTAGTCATGAGAGGATAAAGTATTGATATGGCTATTAACTGTAAACACTGAAAAATAAGCTTTAGACTAAGATGGCAACACCTTAAAATTATTGAGAGGCTTAAAAAGTTGTTCTTCTTTCATTCTTTTCCAAAGAAGAATAAAGTATGATGCAATTAAATTAACAAAATAAAGCTAAGTATCGATGCTTCTTTCTCTAGCATATATCCTCCAAACTATGACTACCACATTTCCAGATCCATAGAAACCACAGAGAGGTCAAATTACAGGAAAGAGGGGTGTAGATATTTGTCTTATATACTCATATGTTCTCAGAAATTCAATAGTTCCTCATGACGACAAGTGGTCATCATCCACACAATGCTATTACAGCAGATGATGACCAGAAATCCTACTAAATAGTAGAAGGGAGCTAGATGAGGTGTGCTTATAAAAAAACTCAATCTCAGCTCCCTTAAGTCATACAAACCTCCATGATACACCATTGGAAAGGGGATGTATTGGTATATGTATTGAGGGCATATAATATATCTCTGCAACATGTGATCAAAAAGGACTTGAGACCCCATGTCCCCCTGTTTTCAAGATTATAACCCCCTCTTTAAAATTAAGCTCTTATATAAGTTTTAATAGCCAATTGATCACTGTAGTAATAGTGATCACCTGGTGAGAATAAATATTCATTTATTTGGTTCATGGAAACTCCAATGTGCAAATCTTAGTTATATAAATATATCAAAAGCCCTAATTTATATGAGGATACCCTGGCGACTCCCGACGAATGAAGGTTCCTTTAAATGACGTCATCCAAGATGGCGTCCCTTGAATTCCGATTGGCTGATAGGATTCTATCAGCCAATCGGAATTAAGCTAGGAAAAATCTGATTGGCTGATTGAATCAGCCAATCAGATTCAAGTTCAATCCGATTGGCTGATCCAATCAGCCAATCAGATTGAGCTTGCATTCTATTGGCCGTTCCAATCAGCCAATAGAATGCGAGCTCAATCTGATTGGCTGATCCAATCAGCCAATCGGATTGAACTTGAATCTGTTTGGCTGATTCAATCAGCCAATCAGATTTTTCCTACCTTAATTCTGATTGGCTGATAGAATCCTATCAGCCAATCGGAATTCCAGGGACGCCATCTTGGATGACATCACTTAAAGGAACCTTCATTCGTCGGGAGTCACCGGAAGAAGAGGATGGATCCACGCCGGCTGCTTCAAGATGGTCCTGCTCCGCACGGATGAAGATAGAAGATGCCGCCTGGATGAACATGTCTACCGGTCCAGATGTCCTCTTCTTGCCAGATAGGATGAAGACTTCGGACTCTCTTCTGGACGGATCGGTGATACCCGGCGTGGTGAAGATAAGGTAGGGAGATCTTCAGGGGCTTAGTGTTAGGTTTTTTAAGGGGGGTTTGGGTTAGATTAGGGGTATGTGGGTGGTGGGTTGTAATGTTGGGGGGGGATTGTATGTTTTTTTTAAATGCAAAAGAGCTGATGACTTTGGGGCATGCCCCGCAAAAGGCCCTTTTAAGGGCTGGTAAGGTAAAAGAGCTGTTAACTTTTTATTTTAGAATAGGGTAGGGCATTTTTTTTATTTTGGGGGGCTTTGTTATTTTTTTAGGGGGCTTAGAGTAGGTGTAATTAGTTTAAAATTCTTGTAATCTTTTTTTATTTTTTGTAATTTAGTGTTTGTTTTTTTGTAATTTAGTTTAGTTGATTTAATTGTAGATAATTGTAGGTAGTTTAGTTTATTAATTTATTGATAGTGTAGTGTTAGGTTTATTTGTAACTTAGGTTAGGATTTATTTTACAGGTAATTTTGTAATTATTTTAACTAGGTAGCTATTAAATAGTAAATAACTATTTAATAGCTATTGTACCTAGTTAAAATAAATACAAAGTTGCCTGTAAAATAAATATAAATCCTAAAATAGCTACAATATAATTATTTGTTATATTGTAGCTATATTAGGGTTTATTTTACAGGTAAGTATTTAGCTTTAAATAGGATTAATTTATTTAATAAGAGTTAATTTATTTCGTTAGATTTAAATTATATTTAACTTAGGGGGGTTTTAGGGTTAGGGTTAGCTTTAGGGGTTAATACATTTATTAGAGTAGCGGCGAGGTCCGGTCGGCATATTAGGGGTTAATACTTGAAGTTAGGTGTCGGCGATGTTAGGGAGGGCAGATTATGGGTTAATACTATTTATTATAGGGTTTTTGAGGTGGGAGTGAGGCGGTTTAGGGGTTAATACATTTATTATAGTGGCGGCGAGGTCCGGTCGGCAGATTAGAGGTTAATAAGTGTAGGTAGGTAGCGGAGACATTGGGGGCGGCAGATTAGGGGTTAATATATATAATATAGGGGTCGGCAATGTTAGGGGCAGCAGATTAGGGGTACATAGGTATAATGTAGGTTGCGGCGGTGTACGGAGCAGCAGATTAGGGGTTAATAATAAAATGCAGGGGTCAGCGATAGCGGGGGAGGCAGATTAGGGGTTAATAAGTGTAAGGTTAGGGGTGTTTAGACTCGGGTACATGTTAGGGTGTTAGGTGCAGACTTAGGAAGTGTTTCCCCATAGGAAAAAATGGGGCTACTTTAGGAGCTGAACGCTGCTTTTTTGCAGATGTTAGGTTTTTTTTTACAGCTCAAACTGCCTCATTGTTTCCTATGGGGGAATCGTGCACAAGCACGTTTTTGAAGCTGGCTGCGTCCGTAAGCAACGCTGGTATTGAGAGTTGAAGTGGCGGTAAATTATGCTCTACGCTCCCTTTTTGGAGCCTAACGCAGCCCTTCAGAGAACTCTAAATACCAGCATTGTTTAAAAGGTGCGGGGGGGGGGGGGGAAACACGCATAGCTAACGCATCCCTTTGGCCGCCAAACTTTAAATCTAGCGGATACATTTTTTTCACACATGTTGTGGCAGAATTCTCATGTCATGATATATACATAAAATAACAGAATAGCTTTAATCTGCTGGAAAAAAATATATAATATGTTTGAGTTTATCAATCAAAATGGCCTACAGTGGGGATTAAATGTGAGCAGCACCTAAAAATTTCAAAAGAGCTTCTCACAGGAATTGAAATGGCTCAGCAGTTAAAGGGTTAAAGGCCAGTTAAATACAGTGCACTTGTATAATCAATTGTATAATCAACAGATGCATACTAAAATGACATTGTAATAACACTTTCAATTTCACATGAGCAATAGAGGTTTTTTTTGTTTTATTTTACAAATGTCAAAGTTTATTTAGATTTTTATGTCAACTCATGTGCGAGTATATATATATATATATATACATACTGTGAACCCTGCTGATGCCTATAAAAAGACAATTAAAATTAAAATAAAAAATCAATTTGATAATAGATGTAAACAGGAAAGTTTATTTCATTCTTTTCTGAATCATGACAGTTTCATTTTGCCTTTAGTGTCCCTTTAATTTGGTAAATAATCATAAGTGAGCTTGCATATTCAGTGCCATATCTCCTTATGCCCTACTGTATATTTTTCTCATTATTTATTAATAGTATTGTTTTTTCCCTCTTGACTGTGTAGAAGCTACTTCATTTCTTTAACAGATAATGGATAATAATGCCTAAACAATAGCAATTTGGCCACAGTTTTAATTCAGTCATCTGATAATGAATCACCATACATCAAGCTTTCCCTTCTAATTGGCATCCCAAGGTAAAAAGGGGTTTGAAGTGGCATATGAGACAGCATTACAAATTCTAGAAGCATTTGTTCTCTTATTCTGGTTGTGTTATTGATTCACGTTCTCTAGAACAGATAGAGATAATGATGAACTGAGATAATGTGAATAAAAAACTAATGATATTGTTCTATTAACCTGTGTGTTAAAAAGAGAATGCACAGGTTGTATTACCATAAACATACTGAAAAATAATACACATGAAGAGAAAAACTGCCGTCTATACTCTCTCATAACTAGGCTGATTTTTTTTTACATATTTGCCAATAGAATCATAATACTTCTTTAAGTAGTACCAATTTGTTGAGTATGAACTTTAAGATATCAGAAAAATATATACATAAACAAAAAATAGAGAAAAAAAGAAATTAAACTAAAACATGTATTGTGTTAAAAAAATCATAATAGTTTTATGTGCAGTTTTTTTAAGGACTTAAAGGGATACTAAACCCACCAATGTTCTTTCGCGATTCAGATAGAGAATACAATTTTAAACAACATTCCAATTTACTTCTATTATCTAACTTGCTTCATTCTTTAGATATCCTTTGTTGGAGAAATAGCAATGCACATGGGTGAGCCAATCAGATGAGGCATCTATGTGCAGCAACCAATCAGCAGCTACTGAGCCTATCTAGATATGCTTTTCAGCAAAGTATATCAAGAGAATGAAGCAAATTAGACAATAGAAGTAAATTAGAAAATTGTTTAAAATGGCATGCTCTTTCTAAATCACGAAAGAAAAAAATTGGGTTTAATGTCCCTTTAATTGCGTTTGAAAACATTGCTCATAACTAATATGTAAGAAAGAGTAACTAAGCTGGGGAAAAGCAAAACATTCTCTAAATGTATCAAATGTTAGATATCAACTTGCAGTAAACAAGATTTACTAAAAAGGGAGGTATTCTTGTAATTTTCAATACATGAACAGTATCTTTGGCTTACTGCTATTCTTACAGCACATAGCGGGTCACAGTACAAGTGGAGCTCTATTTAACACTCCTACTTGAGTCTAGAAGTAAGTTTTTTTGCGTACTTCTGGGTTGTTCTTGTATTATGAGTTGAAAGTAACCTTAGAGCTTAGAGTATTACGCACGATAACCTATTCCGCCATAGAAGTCAATGGAGGAAAAAAGTGGGATAAAAGCCTAACATCCTTATCACGTGCAAGCATAATCACATATTCTCAAATGTGCTTTTATATATATATATATATATATATATATATATATATATATATATATATATATATATATATCAATGTCCAAAAGAAGTTCACTCTCACCCATCAAATCAGCTGACAGGGTGCCAGCAAACCAAAATGCAAAAAATAACCACAGGCTTGCACTCTCTGGCCTTTTCAAATTACTAGTGCTTTGACGTTTCGGGGACACAATCTGAGAAAGGGGAATTCTGTCCCCAAAACGTCACAGCGCTAGTAAAGTGATTTGAAAAGACTAGAGAGTGCAAGCCTGTGGTTATTATATATATATATAAAATAGTTAACCATGCACTCGCCGTAATTCAAAAGTGATGTTTATTGATTTACTCACACACGGGTCTGAGGACGGGGTTACACCCCGAAAACTTTCACTTTTATATCAATAAACATCACTTTTGAATTACGGCGAGTGCATCTTTTGGTTAACTATTGTATGGAAGATTGGATGGCACCCCGCAGCTGTAGATTGGAACATAGAGTGCTATACCTATATTATATATGCATGATTATATAAGTAAAGATATATACAGATATATATATAGGAATATCTATTTATAAATACAAACAACATATTCTGCGATGTGCAGAACATTGGAATGGGAAATATTTACATTAAATACATAGTTAAAACATTTATTAAGTATGAATATTGCATAAATATGCTTTTACATGTTTTCATCTACTTAACTGCAAAGGGCTCTAATGCACTTGTATATATGTCTATATTGTGTACATATGTATTTATATATTTTTATGTGTATATATGTCTGTTAATATATATTAGACATGTGCATTTTATTTCATTCCGAATCGAAATTCGGCCAAATTCGCCAAATTCAGAGATTAAAATTGATTCAAATTTCCAAATTACCCTAGCAATGAAACTTAACTAATCCAAATGCATTTGTAACAAATGAATCCGAATTAGTTTGGATCTATTCGTTACATTCAAATGGCCATGGACTAATGACAATTCAGTATAAAAATTAAATTTAGTGAGATTTAATGAGATAGAACAGTGAAATAATTCCGTTGGTGTAACTTGGAACCATCTGAATCATTATAACACATATCTGAAACGAATACATCCGAATTTATTTGAATCCGAATAAATGCAAAAAGAATACATTCAAATGTATCCGACTTCGAATCAATCTGAAACGAAATTTGAAAAAATTTGAATTGGTCCGAAACGAAACGAAATAAAATTGTCCGCTGTGCACATGTCTAATACATATATACACATATAAATACTTCTGTACACATATATAGACACACACACAGATATATATATATACATATAGATATATATATACATATAGATATATATATATATATGTTACGGGTAAAGTATGAAATCCGGGTAATCCTAGGATTACCCGGGTGAAAGGGACATTTCTCAAGCGGCTGTTGGTAAAGCCCCCATCTACACTATTCCTTTTGCCTCCGCCTGGGGGATTCAAGGAAGGCACCCACGCTGATCCTCTGGCATCCACCCCAAGTGAACCTTGTAATAAGAGCAGTAAGCCCAATGAGCAGAAACCCCTGCGTTAAACCCTTTATTGCTTGGGCACAAACATTTGCGCTCCACTCATTATCTGGCCCTAAATTTTGTGAGAATGGAATAATCAGTGAGATGTGAAAATTCAAGTATCAAATACATGAAAGAATCAAGGCCAGAGATGATCTGGTAAGTCTGTGCAGTTAGAATATAGCAGCGCACAGACAAAGCATAATCCTCCGTAAAGGTTTAGAGAACCAAATTTGGCCCCTGGCTTTAAAATCAAGAAAAATGGTAAATGCAAGACCAAGCATTACCTATCTGCATATTATGACATAACACATAAATAATAATATGGATGCTAATAATAATATGGATGTTTTTCCATTTTCATTTTTTTTCCTTTTTTTTTTTTTTATGCACAAAAGTTAATAATGCAATAGATCAACATATGTGAAGCTTGTAGGCATTCCTTTGTATTTCCTGGTAATGTAGAGTGTCAAAGGGTAAATTATATTTTGCTCCATATTGTAAGAAATCATATTACAAATATATGTTTGAAAACTGTTCATTACTGTTTATTTGTATTAGTTATTGCATATTTTATTTTCTTTTGTCATTTAATAAATAATTAACATCTTTTTTTTTTTCTTCAAACTAACTGCTAATTGAAATCCTTTTCTTGTTTTTTTTTTTATTGGTAGAGAAATAAATAACAGAGTTTGGATGCTTTAAATGTAATTCAGTAGGCACATTTTAGACATTTTACTAACATACAACACAAACATTTTTACAAATTATTTTAAATGCACTGGCTGTCACTTTTACAGTGATTTCTTTTTTATTTTTTAAAATCTTTTCTTTTTTCATGTTGCAGTTTATTCAACAACAATAATAAAAGCCCATCATCAAAAAAATATGTGTTCTCGCCTTTTGATTTCTTTGACATATATTTGAAGGTAAAATTATCAATTGTTTTGATTAAAGAAATTGAGGGCTTTACGATTAACATTTGAATATTATATTAATTTTTGAAATGAAAGAAAATCTTTAAGTGCAACAATAGTCAAGTGTCAGAATAAGAACAATCACAGATGTCTGTTTAGTTAATGAAGCATAGTGATTTTTTTTTTAAACAGTCTATCATATTGAGTTACCGTCTATAAACAATCTGATTATATCTTCTCTACTATTCCAACAGTTCCTGCTTTCTGATTCAATATAATTCTAAAAACCCTAGCTAGAGACTAAACAATGCATTACCTGAAGTATAAAGGAGTTTGAATAAATGCCATCAAATTCTCCTCATTACAATAATAATAACAGATTTAGAATAAGGTTATTGTTGTGGCTCTGTTCATGGATTCAGTGTTCTCGGAAATGATTGCATAAAGACATTTTTATGTTAATACACTTTATGCCACTGAAGTACAAACATGATTATTGCGCAAAATACACATTTCTCTCTGAAGCTGGCTATAAGTCACAAAAGCTCCTCGGCCTTCTGACTGGTGGAATGGACTATGAATAAAGTAATTCAACATTAAGATGGTGCATCTTGGTGTAAATTGCTTTTTTTGTAAGCATACCAACTTGATCAAAAAGAAATATTAACAACTTCCTGAAGCATGTAGCTTGACCTGAAGATGGGACTTTATAAACAGTATTGTTTTATACATGGTATAAAAGAATACTGCAAACTTGCTGCTGATTACATGCAGAAGCAATTTATAAGCAGCATTTTTGCATCAAAAAGAAATAGAATAGGCTTATTTTGTTTATAACTTTTGAGTAGAGCGAATGTAAATGCTAAAAATGTGTCAAATAAGTTTTGAATGAAATACACCTTTAAAGAGACGTAAAAGTGCAAAAAGAAATGTGCTAATATGTTAGAGAATTTTTATTATTGTGCTATAACTACGTGTTTAACTACTGCAGGGGGCTACATGATTTTTATTTTATTTTTTTAAGTATTTTGAGTATTTTTGATAGGTAAAATCTGATAATATTCTTAAAACAGATTAAGCAATGTAGCTCTTCAAAATATTAATGACTAGTCCTAAAGCCTGTGTACACGGGCCAATTTTTTTAAGTACCAACCCTTGCTCCCTCTCTCTCCCCCCTCTCTTTTGTGCTCTCTCTTCCCCGCCCCTCTTCTGCTCTCTCCCCCCTCTTTTCTCTCTCTAATCCCTCCCCCTCTTTTGCTCTCTCTCTCTCACCCTATTTTGCTTTCTCTCCCCTATTTTGCTCTCTCTCCCACTATTTTGCTCTCTCTCCTCCCTATTTTGCTCTCTCTCCCCCCTCTTTTGCGCTCTCTCCCCCCTCTTTTACACTCTCTACCCCCTCTCTTTTATGCTCTCTTTCCCCCCTCTTTTGCTCTCTCTCCACCCTCTTTTGTGCTCTCTCTCCCCTCTTTTGTGCTCTCCCCCCCTCTCTTTTGCACTCTCCCCTCTCTTTTGTGCTCTCTCCCCCCTCTTTTGCTCTCTCTCCCCCCTCTTCCTTTTTTGTGCTCTCTCTCCCCTCTTTTGCGCTCTCTCCCCCTCTCTTTTGCGCTCTTCCCCCTCTCTTTTGTGCTCTCCCGCCTCTCTTTTGTGCTCTCTCTCCCCCTTCTCTTTTGCATTCTCTTTTCCCCCTCTTTTGCGCTCTCTCCCCCCTCTTTTGCTCTCTCTCCCTCCTCTTTTGTGCTCTCCCCCCTCTCTTTTGCACTCTTCCCCCTCTCTTTTGCGCTCTCTCTCCCCCTTCTCTTTTGTGCTCTCTCTCTCCCTTCTCTTTTGTGCTCTCTCTCCCCCTTCTCTTTTGCGCTCTCTCTCCCCCCCCTTGTTTGCGCTCTCTCCCCCTCTCTTTTGCTCTCTGTCCCCCCTCTTTTGCTCTCTCTCCCCCCTCTTTTGCGCTTTCTCTCCCCTCTTTTGTGCTCTCCCCCCCCTCTCTTTTGCACTCTCCCTCTCTCTCTCCCACTCTTTAGTGCTCTCTCCCCCCTCTTTTGCTCTCTCTCTCTCCCCCTAGTTTGATTTCTTTCCCCTATTTTGCTCTCTCCCCCTATTTTGATCTCTCTCCCCCCTCTTTTGTGCTCTCTCCCCCCTGTTTTGCGCTCTCTCCCCCTCTCTTTTTGCTCTCTGTCCCCCCTCTTTTATGCTTTCTCTCCCCCCTCTTTTGATCTCTCTCCCCCCTCTTTTGCGCGCTCTCTCCCCCTCTCTTTTGCGCTCTCTCCCCCTCTCTTTTGCTCTCTCTCCCCCCTCTTTTGCGCTCTCTCCCCCTTTCTGTTACTCTCTCTCTCCCCTCTTTTGCGCTCTCTACCCCTCTCTTTTGCGCTCTCCCCCTCTCTTTTACGCTCTCTCTCCCCTTCTCTTTTGTGCTCTCTCTCCCCCCTCTTTTGCGCTCTCCCCCCATTCTTTTGCGCTCTCCCCTCTCTCTTTTGCGCTCTCTCCCCCTTCTCTTTTGCACTCTCTCTCCTCCTTCTCTTTTGCGCTCTCTCTCCCCCCTCTTTTGTGCTCTCTCTCCCCCCTCGTTTACGCTCTCTCCCCCTCTCTTTTGATCTCTGTCCCCCCTCTCTTTGGCTGACTCTCTTCCTCTCTTTGTGCTCTCTCTCCCCCCTCTCTTTTGCTCTCTCTATGCCCCTCTTTTGCTGTCTCTCCCCCCTCCATTTATCCCCCCTCTTCTGCTCTCTCTATCCCCCCTCTTTAGAGCTCTCTGACGGCGCATCTGGCCCCGCCCGGCCACGCTCTGCCTGTGCCCCGCCCGACCCGCTCACGTCATGTCCATCCGGCCACGCCCACTCCACGCCAGAAAATTGCTGCAAGCCTGCATAGCTCTTGCTGTTGACTTAACAAATATTTACAGGAGACTTGTAGAGCTCTTGCTGCTAACTTGTCTCAAAATCACAAATTACCTCTTGCTAGAGACTTGCCACGAAAAATTGCTGCAAGTTGAAAAAGCATCAACTAGAACTTGTGCAGCAATTATGCTGCAAGTAAACACACTTGCTATTTCAAACTTGCAGCAAGTTAAGCAGACTTAAAGTGAAAACTTGCTACAGGTTTGTGGCAAGTTATCCTTGCTATCTGGGCCCCCTCTCTTTTGCTCTCTCTCTCCCCCCACTCTTTAGTGCTCTCTCCCCCCCCTTTTGCTCTCTCTCTCTCCCCCTATTTTGCTCTCTCTCCCCCTATTTTGCTCTCTCTCCCCCCTATTTTGCTCTCTCTCCCCCTCTTTTGCGCTCTCTCCCCCCTCTTTTGCGCTCTCTCCCCCCTCTCTTTTTATGCTTTCTCTCCCTTCTCTTTTGATCTCTCTCCCCCTATTTTGCATGCTCTCTCCCCCCTCTTTTGATCTCTCTCCCCCCTCTTTTGCACGCTCTCCCCCCTCTCTTTTGCGCTCTCTCCCCCTCTCTTTTGCGCTCTCTCCCCCTCTCTTTTGCTCTCTCTCCCCCCTCTTTTGTGCTCTCTCTCCCCTCTTTTGCGCTCTCTCCCCCTCTCTTTTGCGCTCTCCCCCTTCTCTTTTGCGCTCTCTCCCCCTCTCTTTTGCTCTCTCTCTCCCCTCTTTTGCACTCTCTCTCCCCTCTTTTGCGCTCTCTACCCCTCTCTTTTGCATTCTCCCCCCTCTCTTTTGCGCTCTCTCTCCCTCTCTTTTGCGCTCTCTCCCCCTTCTCTTTTGCGCTCTCTCTCCCCCTTCTCTTTTGCGCTCTCTCTCCCCCTTCTCTTTTGTGCTCTCTCTCACCCCTCTTTTGTGCTCTCTCTCCCCCCTCATTTGCACTCTCTCTCCCCCCTCATTTGCACTCTCTCCCCCTCTCTTTTGCTCTCTGTCCCCCCTCTTTTTGCGCTTTCTATCTCCCCCTCTTTTGTGCTCTCTCCCCCCTCTTTTGATCTGTCTCCCCCCTCTTTTGTGCGCTCTCTCCCCCTCTCTTTTGCGCTCTCTCCCCCTCTCTTTTGCTCTCTCTCCCCCCTCTTTTGCGCTCTCTCCCCCCTCTTTTGCGCTCTCTCTCCCCTCTTTTGCGCTCTCTCCCCTCTCTTTTGCACTCTCCCTCCTCTCTTTTGCGCTCTCTCCCCCTCTCTTTTGCTCTCTCTCTCCCCTCTTTTGTGCTCTCTCTCCCCTCTTTTGCGCTCTCTACCCCTCTCTTTTGCATTCTCCCCCTCTCTTTTGCACTCTCTCTCCCCCTTTTCTTTTGTGCTCTCTCTCCCCGCTCTATTGCGCTCTCCCCCCTTCTCTTTTGCGCTCTCTCTCCCCCTTCTCTTTTGTGCTCTATCTCCCCCTTCTCTTTTGCGCTCTCTCTCCCCCTTCTCTTTTGCGCTCTCTCTTCCCCTCTCTTTTGTGCTCTCTCCCCCTCTTTTGCTCTCTCTCCCCTCTCTCTTTTGCTGACTCTCTTCCTCTCGTTGTGCTCTCTCTCCCCCCTATCTTTTGCTCTCTCTGTGCCCCTCTTTTGCTGTATCTCCCCCTCCCTTTATCCCCCCTATTCTGCTCTCTCTATCCCCCCTCTTTAGAGCTCTCTGACGGCGCATCTGGCCCCGCCCAGCCACGCTCCGCCCGCGTCCCGCCCGACCCTGCCCACTCCACACCAGATGCCAGGTGAGGTAGGCCTAGTGTGTTTGTCCTCGCATGCAGTCTCTACTGCGCATGACAGCTTTGGACAAACACAGTTAGGCTTTTATTATATAGGATGTCTCTAGTTACTAGGGAGCTTTGTATATGAACACATTTAATGAAAAATTATTTAGTTTAATCATTGTGTTCATTTGTTTTTTTTTACCTAAAGATCCATATGAACATAGGGATGTGTACATTTTTAGTTATGGCCTTTTACAATTATTTAATTAATTTAATTTGGCATGAGATTTGATAACAAAGTCTAGTAGAAGAGTCTTCCCCTTTTCAGAACATCGCCCTTTCTCAGGTACCTCTAAATCTAAACAATAATTTTTTTCTATTTGAATAGCCAATGCATTTTGTAATTTTGATAGCTAAGATTGATTGCGAATGTAATAGGACACGCTCTAGTATTGTGTGTAATTATAGAGCAATTAAGTAGTTACATGTCCAAACTAATATATGTTTAAACATTGTATGAACTTTATTTCACTTTGTACATTTAACTTTGTATTACATTGCTTTCATAGGCATGATTTATTAAAAAAACATGAAGAAGAAAAAAAAAAAAAAAAACTAGCACAAATTCCTTTTAAAGTTTGCTGACAATGGTGATTGAGCCTTCCATTTTTTCTTGAGGAACACACTAACTAGATCTTCCTGAAGTTAAAGTTGACATTAAGTAATGTACAATTGTATTTTCTGCCACCCTACAATCGGAGCATCATGAGTAAAATTAATGGTACCTTTTATCCCCCAGGCTCTACAATATTATGATATGTTTTGTACTAAACATTTATGAGCATTAAATGATTTGCTATAAATATTCTGAATTGCATTCAATATTAGTACTTCAGTTTCTTTAGAGTTTGTCTGACATTTGAAATTATTTATTTAAAAAACGTAGATACCCACACAATTTAGCTGTTTACTTATAGCTATACTCCTCATCTTACTTTATTCAAGAACTCTATAAATAATGTAAAACAGTACTCATATACTCATTAGGCAAACCTGTACATGCTACACTTTCTGATTACCATAATCTCATTATTAGACATTCCTTAGTTCCATGGATGACAACGACATCAATATTTTCTGACTCTTGAAATAATTGTTAATAAAAATGTGCGTTTTACACTAAATATTGATTTTGAAAAGCATCTTTTTAAAATTTGCTAAATCTTTTATTCCTCTTCACTTATCAACAGATACGCAGCACAAAGGTACAATGATTTGGAGGATGAGAGGACTAATTGAACAGGAAAAATAATTCTCTGCATTTGACTCTTCATATTTCCTTAGACTAACTCGGGTGCCAACAACCTAATGGGTATTCCAATCTATATGTACTTTGGTTTTCTCTAGTAAATGATTGTTTAGGTCCCTGTGGAATAAATAAACATCAATTCTGCCTTTACAATTTGCACCTAATGAAACATCAAGTCCAGTAAATGAAAATATAAAAACAGGAAGTCACTTCTAAAAATAAACACAAATCATTTAACAGTTTTATAACAAATGTACATAGCTTATGGTAGAGT
Source organism: Bombina bombina (assembly GCF_027579735.1). Taxonomy (NCBI): domain Eukaryota; kingdom Metazoa; phylum Chordata; class Amphibia; order Anura; family Bombinatoridae; genus Bombina; species Bombina bombina. The sequence goes on from NC_069503.1 coordinate 950,120,842, forward strand.
AATAATATGAAGATAAACAAAATTAAATATCCAATATTAATGAAAGCTATTGGCATATTAAATCCTTCATGCAAGGATGCTCTAAGGATTATTGGCCTTGTTTACATAATAGCTTTCTCCTTACTTCAGCTCATTTCCCACATTAATTTACTCATTGCTCAACAATGCATACTGGAAAATAAACAAAATAATACAATTTTAAGGAGCTATTAAAACCCATTATATTAAATTAACCATTAATAAAAATGAAGATGAACTGCTAAATGTAACATTTGAAAAAAAAAATATATATTAAAGAAAAATAATCAAAGAAAACAAAAATATTGCTGCAGTGTCTATACCACATATTAGCAATGCAGAACAGACTATTAAAGAAAAGACTATAATACACTGCTTAGCTTTGTTACAATACGTATAATCTAGTTCATTGAATAACCTCTATTGCATAAATTAATATTGTACTTAAAATGTTTAATTTAGAATAGCAAAAAAATGCATTTAAAAAAAAAAAGTTTATTAAACTCTGATTGTAATACATATGTTGCCCGACGCACGCAAACACCTTACTTCTAGCGAAGATAGAGTGTGAGCAGGAGCAATAAATAGCGTTCCACGCGTACTCTAGCCCTAAATTAGTAATCATTGAATTGCTTTACACTTCACATATTCCTATATAATCTATATATTTGAATGTATTAAAATATGTGCTAAGATTAAATAACATTTCTTTTGTATAGACATTGGTTATCAGGTTTTTATATTGTATTATTGTATAATCCTACAAAATTCCTAAGCAAATTAAACATATCCTCACATTTACAGCAACCATCAAAGGCCTAGTTTCTATTATTTTTGTAAACAGTGTAAAATGGTGGTATCTCCATTAAAGTCTATGGAAATGTTTTATGTTACCTCTAGTTTTTACACAGTTTAGAATAACAATGGAATTAGGCCAAAATCTAGTTTTAAAAATTAGAAAAATTATTGTTACATTAAAGGGATAGTCTAGTCAAAATTAAACTTTCATGATTCAGATAGAGCATGCAATTTCAAGAAAACTTTCTAATTTACTCCTATTATTTTTTCTTCGTTCTATTGCTATCTTTAATTGAAAAAGCAAACATTTAAGCTTAGGAGCTGGCCCATATTGGGTTCAGCAGACTGGATAGCGCTTGCTGATTGTTGGCTACAATTAGACATTAATCAGCAAGTGCTACCCAGGTTCTGAACCAAAAATGGGTCTGCTTCTATGCTAATATTCTTACTTTTTCAAAATAAAGACACCAAGAGAACAAAGAAAAAATGATAATAGGAAATTAGAAAGTTGCTTGAAATTGCATGTTCTATCAGAATAATTAAATAAAGTTTAATTTTGACTAGACTATCCCTTTAAAGGGAGATTGTAGTAAACTTTTCTGTTTCATCTAAGAAATAGCATTTCAAAATAGGTTTAAACCTTTATTTTTTTTGTTTTAAGTTTTTTTTTTTCTCAAAAAAACTTCAAATTCCATTATTTTTATTCATTTTTATTTTCATTTTTTGTGTCACCCAGCATTGATATATATTTTTTTTGAGGTATCACCTGTTTTCTAAATTTTTGTGATTTTTTTCTTAATGTGATTCACATTTTTCTTTTTGTCTTTTATATTTTTTGTATAACTTTTGTATTTTTTCTACATCATCATTTTGACTATTTGGAATGATCTAATTGCATTTGGAATCATTCACTTAATTTGTGCACAGGATTCTCAAAACTATCTGCATAAACTAATTCTTCCTAGTGGACACTACATTTAGGATTTTTATATATACGTACTGTCCTCCAATGAGACTTCATTTATCACACAATGAGACCACCATATTTGCACCATATATGATACCCACATTATAGGCACATTGTTAGGAGCATATCAGACAAGAACAACATATATATTTTCTTTGTCTTTGTCAGGGTTTTTTTTCCTGCTTTGTTTGCCACGTGCTGCTGGCAGCCATTTTATTCACCTCTCTTGCTGACTCTGGTGCATAGTGTGTTATGCTGCTCATTTCCTGCACGCCCTTTTATGGCCAGGCTGATGTACATCATCCATGTGAGACAGGTTGCAGTCTCAGAATTGTAAAGTCATAACTTATTATATAAAGGGCCTCTGTTCAGTATGCTTTGCCCTTGCATTGTCTCAGACCTGTTTGTGAGTTCCAGTGTATTACCTGTCTGTCTGATGTCCCTCCTGGTTCCTGATCCCTGGCTTGTTCCTGACTCTGCTGTTCTCCTTGTTCCTGATTCTGGCTCATGTGACTACTCCCTTTGGTTCCTGACTCGGCTTGTCTGACTATTCGCTTTGGCTCCTGACTCAGCTCGTCTGACTACCAGCTCTGGCTTTGACTCCTGGCTTGTTATTTGACTTGTGGACTTTTTATTATTTTTTGTTATTAATAAATGTGTGATTATTTTTGCACTTCTCGTCTCAGTCTGATTCTTGGCACCCTGACATTACACAAGGGCCATGAATCCTGATGGTGTTAATAATCCACCTTTACCTACCATCATTTCCAGGATGGATGAACAGGATCACCACTTGGATCAATTTGCACTAGCCTTGCAAACCCTGCTGACTCGCACTGCACATTTGGATCAAAGTGTCCCGCAAGTTATGGCTGCTCCTGTTTCCGCTGCTGCACCTAGTCCTACCAGGAGCATGTCCAGTTCTGCGCCTCTACCTCAGCGATATGGAGGTGATCCTATTCAGTGCAGAGGGTTTTTGAACCAGGTGGGCATTTACTTTGAGATGTTACCTCAGGCGTTTCCCTCTGACAGAGCTAAGGTGGGATTTCTCATTTCGTTACTCTCTGACACAGCTCTTGCCTGGGCTAATCCCTTGTGGGAGACTAATAAACCTGTGATTTCAAATTACCCTGAATTTGTGGCCTCCTTTCAAAGGGTATTTGATGTTCCAGCTCACTCCTCCTCTGCTGCTAAACGACTCATGTCCATTCAGCAAGGTACAAGATCTGTTGCTCAGTATGCCATTGAGTTCCGTATGCTTGCCGCAGAGGAAGGTTGGAACAATGAAGCCCTTGTTGCTGCCTTCTTTCATGGGCTCTCTGATGCGATTAAAGACGAAGTTGCTGCAAGAGATTTACCAGAGGATCTCAAGGCATTGGTGTCTTTTTTGCTCCTAATTGACATCAGACTCAGAGAGAGGCCCTCTTTCAAGGAGCACTTGCGGAAGCCTCCTGTTCCATTGTCTCCTACGTGTTCGTTCCAACCCATGCCTCCCTCTCCTCCCATGCCTCCTGGTCCCGAGTCACCAGGTACTGCTGAGCCAATGCAGTTGGGATTCACGCGTCTTTCCGTGGCAAAGAGGGCCTTTAGGAGGAGGGAGGGGTTATGCCTCTATTGTGGGTTACAGGGCCACCTTTTGAAGTCTTGTCCTAAACAGCCGGAAAAACGATCACACCTAAGGTCCTGTCGGGGGCAGACCTTGGGTGGTTTATTCTCGTCCCTGGAACTGCTAAAGGAGAATGTTTTGGTCATGGTTGTCCTTTCCTGGGTGGACTCCATAGTCACCCAGGCTCTTGTTGACTCCGGTGCTGCGGGCTATTTCATTGACAGTGCTATTGTATCAAAGCACTCCATTCCTGTTTTGCCACGGTCCATTCCGCTTGCTATTGAGGCCATTGATGGCAGGCCGCTTCAGCCTTCACTCATTACTCACGAAACAGCTCCGTTATCTATGGCTCTCCATTTTGAAACTCTCCAGTTCCAGGTGATAAAATCTCCGCATTTTCCAGTTGTTCTGGGTTATCCCTAGCTCTAAAAGCACAATTCCAGTCTCAACTGGCGCAGGTCCAAAATTTTGTCATGGTCTCCGCAATGTATTTCCACTTGTCTTCGGAAACCAGTTAAAGTCTTGTGCACTTCTTCGGTATCTCAATTGCCAGAGGAGTACCGAGAGTTCCTAGATGTTTTTGACAAGGTGCGTGCCAGTACGTTGCCTCCTCACTGGTCTTACGATTGTGCCATAGACCTGCAACCCGGAGCCATTCCTCCTCGGGGCCGGGTTTACCCTCTGTCTGTTGCAGAGAATTGTGCTATGGAGGAGTATGTTGCCAATGCTCTGTCATGGGGATCATCCACAAATCCTGCTCTCCTGCAGGGGCTGGATTCTTCTTTGTGAAGAAAAAATGGTGGCAAGTTAAGACCATGCATTGATTATAGGGGTCTTAATCGTCTTACCATTAAGAATGTTTACCCTATTCCGCTCATTACGGAACTCTTTGACGCCTCAAGGGAGCTACGGTCTTTTTTAAACTTGATTTGAGAGGAGCATACAATCTCGTTAGGATCAAGGAAGGCCACGAATGGAAAACAGCATTTAACACCAGGAGAGGGCATTATGAATATCTTGTAATGCCCTTTGGCCTATGTAATGCTCCTGCTGTTTTCTAGGAATTTATTAATGATGTCCTACGAGATATGTTGCAACAGTGTGTTGTGGTGTATTTAGACGACATCCTCATGCACTCACCCAGACTTGAGGTTCATCGTTCTGATGTTACAGGGGTTCTTCAGAGACTACGTGAGAACGGCCTGTTTTGTAAACTCAAGAAATGTGAGTTCCATCAGACTCAAGTAACCTTCCTAGGTTATGTTATCTCCGTTGCAGGGTTCTCCATGGATCCTGACAAGTTGTCTGCAGTTCTGCAGTGGCCTTGCCCAGTTGGTCTTCGGTCTATTCAACGTTTTTGGGGGTTTGCCAATTACTATAGAAAGTTTATTAAAAACTTTTCTTCCTTGGTCAAACCTATCACAGACATGACCCGTAAAGAGAATGATCCACTCCATTGGTCATCTACTGCCATTAAGGCCTTTGATCGTCTTAAGACTGCCTTCACTGCTGCTCCATTTCTGACTCATCCTAACCCTGTCCTGCCTTTCATTCTTGAGGTTGATGCGTCTGAGACTGGAGTAGGTGCCCTCTTGTCTCAACGTCCTATGCCTGATGGTTCCTTGCATCTGTGCGGTTTCTTCTCTAAGAAATTGTCTCCAACAGAATGCAATTATAAAATAGGTGACAGGGAATTACTGGCCATAATTTTGGCACTCAAGGAATAGAGGCATCTTCTCGAGGGTACTAGCGTACCAGTGCTCACTCTTACTGACGAAAAGAATTTAACTTATCTATCTGAAACAAAACTTTTGCCGCCCCGGCATCTATTTTTGTCTCGGTTTAATTATGTTGTCTCTTACCTGCCTGGTAGCAAGAATGTTAGGGCTGATGCCCTCTCTCAACAATTTTCAGCTCTGTCCAAGGAGGAGTCTGTACCTACTCCAGTTATACCACCTGACCATATTTTGGCTACCATACGTACTAATTTCTTCAATCTATTGCTAATGGTGAGCATCCTTGGACACATCTTTCCATGGACTTCATTGTCGAGCTCTCTGTTTCTAATGGCAATACTGTTATCCTTATGGTGTTTGACCGATTTTCTATAATGTCACATTGCATTCCCTTGAAGAAGCTGCCTACCGCTCAGGAGATTGCTTCAATTTTTGCCCGGAAGGTCTTCTATTTACATGGGTTACCCAAGGAGATAGTGTCGGACCGGGGTAGCCAGTTTGTCTCCAAATTTTGGTGTTCAAATGGGGATCCAGCTTTCCTTCTCCTCGGCATATCACCCTCAATCCAATGGGGCTGTGGAACGGTCTAATCAAGCTATGGAACAGTTCCTCCATTGCTATGTCTCAGATCACCACAACAATTGGTCTGAACTGTTACCTTGGGCAGAGTTTGCTTGTAATAGTGCTATTAATGCTTCCTCCAAGTTATCCCCATTCATGGCGAATTATGGGTTTCTACCATCCTTGTTGCCCGATCCATTCATGTCTCAGAGTATTCCGGCTTTAGAGGAGCATCTCCAGCAACTCCGTTCCATGTGGGTGCAGATTCAGGATTGCCTTCATAGTTCTATGCAGCGCCAAAAGTTCCAGGCTGATCGTAGTAGTCTGCCTGCGACTATCTACATGGTTGGTGAGAGGGTTTGGCTGTCCTTCCGCAACTTGAACTTTCTTGTGCCTTCCAATAAACTGTCTCCCCATTATGTTGGTCCTTTTTGAATACTCTGACAGGTAAATCCTGTGGCCTACGCTCTTCACCTTCCTCCTGCAATGCGCATCTCCAATGTTTTTCATGTCTCCCTCTTGAAACCATTGGTTTGTAATCAGTTTACCACTGTGTTGCCTCATCCCCATCCTATCTTTGTTGACAACCATGAAGAATATGAGGTCAGCAGCATTATTGACTCTCGTATGTCCAGGGGCCGCGTACAGTATTTAGTTCACTGGAGGGGCTACGGTCTGGAGGAGCGTTCATTGGTTCCCTCCTCTGATGTTCATGCTCCCGCCTTCCTCCGTGCCCTCCATGCCCGTTTTCCCAATAAGCCTTTTGTCCTCCCATGGGGGAGGGGTCGTTGAGGGTAGGGTACTGTCAGGGCTTGTTTCCTGCTTTGTTTGCCATGTGCTGCTGGCAGCCATTTTACTCACCTCTCTTTCTGACTTTGGTGCATACTGTGTGATGCTGCTCATTTCCTGCATGCCCTTTTATGGCCAGACTGGTGTACATCATCAATGTGAGACAGGTTGCAGTCTCAGAATTGTGATGTCATCACTTATTATTTTAAGGGCCTCTGTTCAGTATGCTTTGCCCTTGCGTTGTCTCAGACCTGTTTGTGAGTTCCAGTGTATTACCTGTCTGTCTGACGTCCCTCCTGTTTCCTGATCCCTGTCTTGTTCCTGACTCTGCTGTTCTCCTTGTTCCTGATTCTGGCTCGTCTGACTACTCGCTTTGGTTCCTGACTCGGCTCGTCTGACTATTAGCTTTGGCTCCTGACTCGGCTCGTCTGACTACCAGCTCTGGCTTTGACTCCTGGCTTGTTATTTGACTTGTGGACTTTTTATTATTTTTTGTTATTAATAAAGGTGTGATTATTTTTGCACTTTCGTCTCAGTCTGATTCCTGGCACTCTGACAGTCTTCAACTAACATACCAGTTTTTATTTCTTGTTTTTATTGTTTTTTATGGTATGTTAATTTTTACTCATATGTATAATATTCATGGATCCATGACTTTTAACTTCTCTTGATTTAAGCTGTATTATTGTCTGTATTAAACTTTTTGAACTTATTCACCTCAGCCTTAGGTGCTCACTTCATCCACACACAATATCGTGACTGTGTTAACGTATTCCCCCATAGGCTTCAATAGAGCATGAAAAGTGGGTAAAAAATCTAACACCCTACTCACGCGCAAACCCGATTGCATATATTCTAGTGCACTAACCCAACATGAAAACATAAATAAATATAAAACATAGCCCCCTATGTGAAGAACATTGGAATGTGAAATATTTACAGTAAATACACAGTATAACACTTTATTAATTATGAATATTGCATAAATATTTAATCTACATGACTGCACAGGGCTCCAATACACTTATAAACATATGTTTATATATATATACATATATATTTATGTGTTTACATGTCTGTAAATCCATATATACACATATAAATACATAAATACACACATATCAACATATATATATATATATATATATATATATATATTTAGATATGTATATGTATGTATGTATCGTTATGTTAAAATCTTAAAGACCTTATATCTGAGCCATTACAACTTTTTTGTGCAATTTTTTAAAAATAATTTATTAAATAGTGTCATTATAAGTGTAACTGTAATTTAAAATGTATTTTTTATGTGTTTTATGACAATTTTTTGTTTCGCATAACAATTAACAAGAGCTCTGAGATCATGGTAATCATTCCAGCGTAAATCGCAATTGTGCTCACGTGTTCACATTTACTTTCAGCTTGTAATGCGAGCGTTCCTTCCTACACGTTTAAACAGCCAACATAAACCAGATATTGCTTGCGTGAAACAGCGTGCCATTAATCTGGCCCTGTGTCAGATAAATCATTTCTTTTATGCACATTAAAGAGCAGCAAGGGTATATGTTGAAACACTTATGTTCCTCCAAAATAGTTTAAAGGGACAAAAAAGTCAACATTACACATCCACGTTTTCACTTCAACTCTAATATCAGCGCAATTAAAAATTCTCTTGAAAAGACAAGATCGCTTGGGCAAAACTGTTTGTGCCTCACTTGTGATCTAGCCCATAGCCTGTTTCAATGTCTCTCCCTAGGTATTTATCTAGCTCCCAGTAGTGTATTGCTGCATCTTTAACAAAGGATACTTAAGAAAATAAAGCACATTTGATAATATAAGTAAATAAAAAAGTCTAAATTGAAAAGTGATAGGAAAGCCAAAAATAAACTTGCTGATTCAGATAGAGCATGTCATTTTAAGACACTTTTAAAATCACTAATATTTTCAAATATGCTTTTTTCTCTTTTTATCCTTTGTTGAAAAAGAATATGCACATATCCTACACTAGTGGGAGCTAGTTGCTGATTGGTGCCTGCACACATTTGTCTCTTGTGATTGGATAACTAGGGCCTAGATTTAGAGTTGGGTGGTAGCCGTCAAAACCAGCGTTAGATGCTCCTAACGCTGGTTTTTACCGCCCGCTGGTATTTGGAGTCAGTCAGGAAAGGGTCTAACGCTGACTTTGCAGCCGCGACTTTTCCATACCGCAGATCCCCCTACGCCATTTGCGTATCCTATCTTTTCAATGGGATCTTTCTAACGCCGGTATTTAGAGTCCTGGCTGAAGTGAGCATTAGAAATCTAACGACAAAACTCCAGCCGAAGAAAAAAGTCAGTAGTTAAGAGCTTTCTGGGCTAACGCCGGTTTATAAAGCTCTTAACTACTGTGCTCTAAAGTACACTAACACCCATAAACTACCTATGTACCCCTAAACCGAGGTCCCCCCACATCGCCGCCACTCTATTAAAGTTTTTTAACCCCTAATCTGCCGCTCCGTACACCGCCGCCAGCTACGTTATCCCTATGTACCCCTAATCTGCTGCCCCTAACATCGTCGACCCCTATATTATATTTATTAACCCCTAATCTGCCGCCCCCGCTATCGCTGACACCTGCATATTTTTTTAACCCCTAATCTGCCGCTCCGTACACCGCCGCAACCTACATTATCCCTATGTACCCCTAATCTGCTGCCCCTAACTCAGCCGACCCCTATATTATATTTATTAACCCCTAATCTGCCGCCCCCAATGTCGCCTCCACCTATCTACAATAATTAACCCCTAATCTGCCGACCGGACCACACCGCTACTATAATAAATGTATTAACCCCTAAAGCTAAGTCTAACTCTAACCCTAACACCCCCCTAACTTAAATATAATTTAAATCTAACAAAATAAATTAACTATTATTAAATAAATTATTCCTATTTAATGCTAAATACTTACCTGTAAAATAAACCCTAATATAGCTACAATATAAATTATAATTATATTGTAGCTATTTTAGGATTAATATTTATTTTACAGGCAACTTTGTAATTATATTAACCAGGTACAATAACTATTAAATAGTTAATAACTATTTAATAGTTACCTAGTTAAAATAATTACAAAATTACCTGTAAAATAAATCCTAACCTAAGTTACAATTAAACCTAACACTACACTATCAATAAATTAATTAAGTACAATACCTAAAATTATCTACAATTAAACCTAACACTACACTATCAATAAATACATTAAATACAATAACTACAATTAAATTAACTAAAGTACAAAAAATAAAGAAGAACTAAGTTAAAAAAAAATAAAAAAATATTTACAAACATTAGAAAAATATTACAACAATTTTAAACTAATTACACCTACTCTAAGCCCCCTAATAAAATAACAAAGCCCCCCAAAATAAAAAAAATGCCCTACCCTATTCTAAATTAAAAAAGTTCAAAGCTCTTTTACCTTACCAGCCCTGAAGAGGGCCATTTGCGGGGCATGCCCCAAAGAATTCAGCTCTTTTGCCTGTAAAAAAAAACATACAATACCCCCCCCCAACATTACAACCCAATACCCACATACACCTAATCTTACCCAACCCCCCCTTAAATAAACCTAACACTAAGCCCCTGAAGATCTCCCTACCTTGTCTTCACCACACCGGGTCCCGATCTGTCCAGAAGAGCCTCTGAAATCTTCATCCAAGCCCAAGCAGGGGCTGAAGAGTGACGTCCATCCTCCGGCTGAAGTCTAGATCCAAGCGGCAAATAAAGAAGTCCATCTTCGGGAAGAAATCTTCATCCTATCCGGGCAGAAGAGGCAATCCGGACCGGCAAACATCTTCCTCCAAGCCGCATCTTCTATGTTGTTCCATCGGATGACGAGCGGCTGATCTTGAAGACCTCCGGAGTGGATCCATCCTCTTCGTTCGACGTCCAACTGAAGAATGAAGGTTCCTTTAAGGGACAGCATCCAAGATGGCGTCCCTCGAATTCCGATTGGCTGATAGGATTCTATCAGCCAATCGGAATTAAGGTAGGAAAATTCTGATTGGCTGATGGAATCAGCCAATCAGATTCAAGTTCAATCCGATTGGCTGATCCAATCAGCCAATCAGATTGAGCTTGCATTCTATTGGCTGTTCCGATCAGCCAATAGAATGCGAGCTCAATCTGATTGGCTGATCCAATCAGCCAATCTGATTGAACTTGAATCTGATTGGATGATTCCATCTTGGATGACGTCCCTTAAAGGAACCTTCATTCTTCAGTTAGACATCGAACGAAGAGGATGGGTACACGCCGGAGTTCTTCAAGTTCAGCCGCTCATCATCCGATGGAACAACATAGAAGATGCGGCTTGGATGAAGATGTTTGCCGGTCCAGATGTCCTCTTCTGCCCGGATAGGATGAAGATTTCTTCCCGAAGATGGACTTCTTCATTTGCCGCTTCTGCTGCCCCTAAGACAGCCGACCCCTATATTATTTTTATTAACCCCTAATCTGCCGCCCCCGTCTCCTCCACCTACCTACAATAATTAACCATTAATCTGCCGACCGGACCACACCGCTACTATAATAAATGTATTAACCCCTAAAGCTAAGTCTAACTCTAACCCTAACACCCCCCTAACTTAAATATAATTTAAATCTAACAAAATAAATTAACTATTATTAAATAAATTATTCCTATTTAAAGCTAAATACTTACCTGTAAAATAAACCCTAATATAGCTACAATATAAATTATAATTATATTGTAGCTATTTTAGGATTAATATTTATTTTACAGGCAACTTTGTAATTATTTTAACCAGGTACAATAGCTATTAAATAGTTAATAACTATTTAATAGTTACCTAGTTAAAATAATTACAAAATTACCTGTAAAATATATCCTAACCTAAGTTACAATTAAACCTAACACTACACTATCAATAAATTAATTAAATACAATACCTACAATTATCTACAATTAAACCTAACACTACACTATCAATAAATAAATTAAATACAATACCTACAAATAACTACAATTAAATAAACTAACTAAAGTACAAAAAATAAAAAAGAACTAAGTTACAAAAAATAAAAAAATATTTACAAACATTAGAAAAATATTACAACAATTTTAAACTAATTACACCTACTCTAAGCCCCCTAATAAAATAACAAAGCCCCCCAAAATAAAAAAATGCCCTACCCTATTCTAAATTAAAAAAGTTCAAAGCTCTTTTACCTTACCAGCCCTGAAGAGGGCCATTTGCGGGGCATGCCCCAAAGAATTCAGCTCTATTGCCTGTAAAAAAAAACATACAATACCCCCCCAACATTACAACCCACCACCCACATACCCCTAATCTAACCCAACCCCCCTTTAAATAAATCTAACACTAAGCCCCTGAAGATCTCCCTACCTTGTCTTCACCACACCGGGTCCCGATCTGTCCAGAAGAGCCTCTGAAATATTCATCCAAGCCCAAGCAGGGGCTGAAGAGTGACGTCCATCCTCCGGCTGAAGTCTGGATCCTAGCGGCAAATAAAGAAGTCCATCTTCGGGAAGAAATCTTCATCCTATCCGGGCAGAAAAGGCAATCCGGACCGGCAAACATCTTCCTCCAAGCCGCATCTTCTATGTTGTTCCATCGGATGACGAGCGGCTGATCTTGAAGACCTCCGGCGCGGATCCATCCTCTTTGTTCGATGTCCAACTGAAGAATGAAGGTTCCTTTAAGGGACGTCATCCAAGATGGCGTCCCTCGAATTCCGATTGGCTGATAGGATTCTATCAGCCAATCGGAATTAAGGTAGGAAAATTCTGATTGGCTGATGGAATCAGCCAATCAGATTCAAGTTCAATCCGATTGGCTGATCCAATCAGCCAATCAGGTTGAGCTCTCATTCTATTGGCTGTTCCGATCAGCCAATAGAATGCAAGCTCAATCTGATTGGCTGATCCAATCAGCCAATCGGATTGAACTTGAATCTGATTGGCTGATTCCATCTTGGATGACGTCCCTTAAAGGAACCTTCATTCTTCAGTTGGACGTTGAACGAAGAGGATGGATCCACGCCGGAGTTCTTCAAGATCAGCCGCTCATCATCCGATGGAACAACATAGAAGATGCGGCTTGGATGAAGATGTTTGCCAGTCCGGATGTCCTCTTCTGCCCGGATAGGATGAAGATTTCTTCCCGAAGATGGACTTCTTCATTTGCCGCTTGGATCCAGACTGCAGCCGGAGGATGGACGTCACTCTTCAGCACCTGCTTGGGCTTGGAAGAAGATTTCGGAGGCTCTTCTGGACAGATCGGGACCGGTGTGGTGAAGACAAGGTAGGGAGATCTTCAGGGGCTTAGTTTTAGGTTTATTTAAGGGGGGTTGGGTTAGATTAGGGGTATGTGGGTGGTGGGTTGTAATGTTGGGGGGGGTATTGTATGTTTTTTTTTACGGGCAAAAGAGCTGAATTCTTTGGGGCATGCCCCGTAAAGGGCCCTTTTCAGGGCTGGTAAGGTAAAAGAGCTTTTCTATTTTAATTTTAGAATAGGGTAGGGCATTTTTTTATTTTGGGGGTCTTTGTTATTTTATTAGGGGGCTTAGAGTAGGTGTAATTAGTTTAAAATTGTTGTAATATTTTTCTAATGTTTGTAAATATTTTTTTATTTTTTGTAACTTAGTTCTTTTTTATTTTTTGTACTTTAGTTAGTTTATTTCATTGTATTTATTTGTAGGTATTGTATTTAATTTATTTATTGATAGTGTAGTGTTAGGTTTAATTGTAGATAATTGTAGGTATTTTATTTAATTTATTTATTGATAGTGTAGTGTTAGGTTAAATTGTAACTTAGGTTAGGATTTATTTTACAGGTAATTTTGTAATTATTTTAACTAGGTAACTATTAAATAGTTATTAACTATTTAATAGCTATTGTACCTGGTTAAAATAATTACAAAGTTGCCTGTAAAATAAATATTAATCCTAAAATAGCTACAATATAATTATAATTTATATTGTAGCTATATTAGGATTTATTTTACAGGTAAGTATTTAGCTTTAAATAGGAATAATTTATTTAATAAGAGTTAATTTATTTCGTTAGATTAAAATTATATTTAATTTAGGGGGGTGTTAGTGTTAGGGTTAGACTTAGCTTTAGGGGTTAATACATTTATTATAGTAGCGGTGAGATCCGGTCGGCAGATTAGGGGTTAATTATTGTAGGTAGGTGGAGGCGACGTTGGGGGCGGCAGATTAGGGGTTAATAAATATAATATAGGGGTCGGCGGTGTTAGGGGCAGCAGATTACGGGTACAGAGGTATAATGTAAGTTGCGGCGGTGTACGGAGCAGCAGATTAGGGGTTAATAATAATATGCAGGTGTCAGCGATAGCGGGGGCGGCAGGGGTTAATAAATATAACATAGTGGTCGGCGATGTTAGGGGCAGCAGATTAGGGGTACATAGGGATAATGTAGGTTGCGGCGGTGTACGGAGCGGCAGATTAGGGGTTAATAATAATATGCAGGGGTCAGCGATAGCGGGGGCAGCAGATTAGGGGTTAATAAGTGTAAGGTTAGGGGTGTTTAGACTCGGGGTACATGTTAGGGTGTTAGGTGCAGACTTAGGAAGTGTTTCCCCATAGGAAACAATGTAGCTGCGTTAGGAGCTGAACGCTGCTTTTTTGCAGGTTTTTTTTCAGCTCAAACAGCCCCATTGTTTCCTATGGGGGAATAGTGCACGAGCACGTTTTTTAAGCTGGCCGCGTCCGTAAGCAACTCTGGTATTGAGAGTTGCAGTGGCGGTAAATATGCTCTACGCTCCCTTTTTTGGAGCCTAACGCAGCCATTCTGTGAACTCTAAATACCAGCGGTATTTAAAAGGTGCGGGGGAAAAAAAGCACGCGTAGCTAACGCACCCCTTTGGCCGCAGAACTCTAAATCTAGCCGTAGGTGTGTTCAGTAGTGCAATGATGTTCCTTTAGCAAAGGATAACAAGACAGTGAAGCAAATTTTATTATAGAAATAAATAGGAATGTTCTTTGTAATATTATGCTTATCCTGAATCATAATTTTTTTTTTCTTTTTTTTGGAACTGTTACTCAGTTCTCAAATCATAATTTTTTTAAGAACACTTTAATTTCTCTAATAGTAGATAGGGGCAAATCTCTCTAATTACTAATTCAAATAGTTTTATTAATAAAATGCCATTTGTTTTCAAATAGCAAAACCAAAACATTTTAAAATTCCCTTTTCTAGTTGCAACAAATAAAAAAAGGTAATGTCAATACCCCTTTAATTGCTAAAAAGCCCCTTACATATATTGCCAACATGGAACAGAAGGTATAAATTATGCAGGCATACATTTTTATTTATTAGAGTGATTATATAATTAATTACCTATACAGCAGAAGCCAGCAATGAATTCCTCATCATAAACAGCACTAAAAATAGAGTTTATTACAACGTGATTCATGAGAAAATATTACTAAAATCAATCAATTTTGGTTAATCTGGATTGAGCTGATTGATTACAGAAGGAATATATTAATAATTTACCATTGCAACCTAATATAAATGTTGGTATATGGATGAGAAAAATTCCTAAGACCTCATGTTACGATTGCAACTTTGTAGATTTTAAATTTATTATGGGTAAAAAAATGTATATTTTTCTTGGAATTCTTTAAGACTTGTAACTGTATGCTGTAATTTTCACATTGCAAGTGAAACCTTCATGCTGTTGGAATTCCTAAACTCCTTGTACGGTAATTATATAGCAGGCATCATTCCTTTTTTATGTTGAAAGTCCTAAATTCAGCAATGGTCCTCCTCTCAGGTCATTTGTAATTATGTTTATATTTGGAGGGCAATGTTAGAAGAGAGAAGGGGGGTGCACTAAAAATCACATCCTGCAGCCAATAGAAATCAGATTACTTTGCTTTTAGTGTATAGTATCTTGCTATCACATATAGGTGTTTTTGTGTATTTTGAAACAATTTTGAAACCTTTTTGTACAGGAGAAAACTGTAGGGGGAAAATCTTTACAGAATATGCCAGTCCTGGCAGGAAAATTCCAGCTACACCCCTGTTCAGCCCACTAGCGATGGCAGTGGAACTAATTTTACAATAAGAAAATAATATGCTTTGAATATTGTATCATTGATGCAAATTTCCCAGCATCTTTTGCTTGAGCAATGTAATTGTATTGCAATTACTACTGTGCACCTTATTTTTGTTTTTGTTTCCTGCTCAATTTCAATAAAAATCTTACGCCTAGATTACGAGTCTTGCGTTAGCCTTAAAAAGCAGTGTTGAGAGGTCCCAACGCTGCTTTTTAACGCCCGCTGGTATTACGAGTCTGGCAGGTACAGGTGTACCGCTCACTTTTCTTCCGCGACTTGAGCATACCGCAAATCCACTTACGTCAATTGCGTATCCTATCTTTTTAATAGGATTTGCCTAACGCCGGTATTACGAGTCTTGGAAGAAGTGAGCTGTACAGCCTCTCCTGTCAAGACTCCTACCACATTTAAAAGTCAGTAGTTAAGAGTTTTATGGGCTAACGCCGTAACATAAAACTCTTAACTAAAGTGCTAAAAAGTACACTAACACCCATAAACTAACTATTAACCCCTAAACCGAGCCCCCCTCACATCGCAAACACTTAAATAAAGTTTTTAACCCCTAATCTGCCGACCAGACATTGCCGCCACTTTAATAAATATATTAACCCCTAAACCGCCGCACTCCCACCTCGCAAACAGTAGTTAAATTTTATTAACCCCTAATATGCCGTCCCTAACATCACCGACACCTACCTACATTTATTAACCCCTAATCTGCCGACCCCAATGTCACCGCTACTATATTAAATATTAAGTCTAACCCCCCCTAAATTAAATATAATTGAAGCAAAATGAAATAAAATTACTACAATTAAATAAATTATTCCTATTTAAAAACTAAATACTTACCTATAAAATAAACCCTAAGCTAGCTACAATATAACTAATAATTACATTGTATCTATCTTAGGGTTTATATTTATTTTACAGGCAAGTTTGTATTTATTTTAACTAGGTAGAATAGTTATTAAATAGTTATTAACTATTTAATAGCTACCTAGATAAAATAAAGACAAAAGTAACTGTAAAAATAAATCCTAACCTAAATTACAATTACACCTAACACTACACTATAATTAAATTAATTTACTAAATTACCTACAATTAACTTCAATTAAATAAAATAAAGTGTGAACCCCCCCCCACCACTAAATTACAGAAAAAAATAAAATAATTACAAGAATTTTAAACTAATTACACCTACTCTAATCCCCCTAATAAAATAAAAAAAGCCCCCCAAAATAATAAAAATCCCTACCCTATACTAAATTACAAATAGCCCCTTAGAAGTCTTCATCCAGGCGGCATCTTCTATCTTTATCCATCCGGAGTGGAGCGGGTCCATCTTGAAGCCTGCCGACGTGGAGCATCCATCCAGACCAACGACTACACGACGAATGACGGTTCCTTTAAATGACATCATCCAAGATGGTGTCTCTTGAATTCCAATTGGCTGATAGGATTCTATCAGCCAATCGGAATTAAGGTAGGAAAAATCCTATTGGCTGATCCAATCAGCCAATAGGATTGAGCTTGCATTCTATTGGCTGATTGGAACAGCCAATAGAATGCAAGCTCAATCCTATTGGCTGAATTGATCAGTCAATAGGATTTTTCCTACCTTAATTACGATTGGCTGATAGAATCCTATCAGCCAATTGGAATTCAAGGGACGCCATCTTGGATGACATCATTTAAAGGAATCATCATTCGTCGTGTAGTCATCGGTCTGGATGGATGCTCCGTGTAGGCTGGCTTCGAGATGGACCGGCTCCGCTCCGGATGGATGAAGATAGAAGATGCCGTCTGGATGAAGACCTCTGCCCCTCTGGAGGACCTGTCTTGCCCGGATCGGATGAAGACTTCTGCCCCTCTGGAGGACCACTTGTGCTTGGCTGGGTGAAGATGTCTCACGGTAGGGTTATCTTCAAGGGGGTAGTGTTAGGTTTTATTAAGGGGGGATTGGGTGGGTTTTATAGTAGGGTTGGGTGTGTGGGTGGTGGGTTTTAATGTTGGGGGGGGTATTTTTTATAGGTAAAAGAGCTGATTACTTTGGGGCAATGCCGCGCAAAGGGCCCTTTTATGGGCTATTTGTAATTTAGTATAGGGTAGGGAATTTTATTATTTTGGGGGGCTTTTTTTATTAGGGGGCTTAGAGTAGGTGTAATTAGTTTAAAATTCTTTTAATTATTTTATTATTTTTTTGTAATTTAGTTTATTTTATTTTATTGTATTTAATTGTAGTTAGTTTAGGTAATTAATTTAATGATAGTGTAGTGTTAGGTGTAATTGTAACTTAGGTTAGGGTTTATTTTACAGGTAAATTTGTACTTATTTTAGCTAGGTAGTTATTAAATAGTTAATAACTATATAATAACTATTGTACCTAGTTAAAATAAATATAAAGTTGCCTGTAAAATTAAAATAAAACCCTAAGGCCTAGATTTAGAGTTTGGTGTTAGCAGTCAAAACCAGCGTTAGAGGCTCCTAACGCTTGTTTTTTACGGACTCCGGTATTTAGAGTTCAGTTACCGACACTCAAAAATCACCCAACGCTCAAATCTCTACCGACAGCTCAAACCCAGTAGTTAACATATACCGACAAAATAAACATCCACGAATCACAAAACAAATATTACACAAAGTACACTTACACTTATACAAACACTACACTATATTTATTTTTCAGATTTAATAATTTTTCATCAAAATACAAAGGATCAAAGTTGCGAGATCTCGGGTGTTAGAAAAAAAACAACACAAATCCATTTTGCCATTGACTTACATTGACACACGGGAAAAGACCCTCATATAGCTACATCTAACTAATAAGATTATCACAAACATACACTCATCGATGCATACAAACAATATACACCACATGACATACACCAAAAATGTATTTATTACAAAATGAACACGATTTAGTTACTTTTTCACACAAGCTCATGACGTCACTCACTTTACGAGGAAAACCAGTCTTTGAAAAAAAATGTATCAAAATTTAGAGAGTCCATTGACTTCTATGGGGAAGACGTGCTTGTGCACGCGAAAGACAGATTTCCCTAACACACCCAAATAGCGTAGACCTAAAAACTCCAAATACCAGCGCTAGAAATAGGAAAAAAATACATGCTTTTCTGCGTTAGACCCATGATAAATAGATCAAGAAATGACTATTTCCCTATGGTGGACTTATGGATTGTACTTATTGAATATTCACAACAGCATTAAATTGTTTCATACTTTTATATTACATCAACTACAAATCAATATCACTAGTAACAAACATTTTAAACAAAAAAATCACATTTAAACGGACACAAAAATATTTTTAAAATTTCAGGATTCACAAACAGTACACAATGGGAAACACCTCGCGTTTACCTTTATTATTGCATTTAATTTATTCAACTCATATGCTTGCAGCAACTGCATATCTACATAGGCTTAACACATGATCAGTCATGGATGCACATACATAACTTTTAGCATTCACTCATACATGTGCATTCATATGATGGGGGAAAAACACATTACATTCTCCCTAGGAATCACAAAACAGAACATATGGATTTTACTGTACTTTTAACATCATGATTCCATCATAATAAACCATTAGGAATTACGTACAAGAAGAACATCATTACACCAGATTACAGATGTCACTTTATGGGAAGGAACAACAATGCCAGACTGCTATATAGAAGTCAGCATATGTGGGACACAATCACAATATATACGTACATGTACATAACACGCATCACGCATCATACAACCACAAAGCACACATTTAGATTTTATTCAGCACACAATAACAATGTAGCACAATACAACAACACAATGAGGATTTCAGAACTACATAGGCAGGTTAATAATATCATGACATCATTAGAAGATTCAACCATACACATTACAGATTCACGACTGTACAGCCCCTTTCTGAACTTTAACACTCAATACTACAATACAACATATACGTAAATAACAGTTTGGAACAGCATTATTAGGGAGATTTGAATGGGACAATTAAGAAATATTGTCAGATCGCAAATCACTTATATATATAATACTACAGATGACAGCCGGAAGTTATTCAGTATTAGTGCCATTTGAATGGGACGCATACAATATTGACAGCTCGGCAATCACTTATATATACAATACTACAGATGGCAGACGGGAAGTTCGGAATTATTATTGCGATTTGAAAGGGACGCATACAATATTTACAGCTCGGCAATCACTTATATATACAATACTACAGATGACAGACGGAAGTTATTCAGTATTATTGAGATTTGAATGGGACGCATACAATATTGACAGCTCGGCAATCACTTATATATACAATACTACAGATGACAGCCGGAAGTTCTGAATTATTAGTGCGATTTTAAAGGGACGCATACAATATTGACAGCTCGGCAATCACTTATATATACAATACTACAGATGACAGCCGGAAGTTCTTCAGTATTAGTGCCATTTTAATGGGACGCATACAATATTGACAGCTCGGCAATCACTTATATATACAATACTACAGATGGCAGACGGGAAGTTCGGAATTATTATTGCGATTTGAAAGGGACGCATACAATATTGACAGCTTGACAATCACTTATATATACAATACTACAGATGACAGCCGGAAGTTATTCAGTATTATTGAGATTTGAATGGGACGCGTACAATATTGACAGCTCGCCAATCACTTATATATACAATACTACAGATGACAGCCGGAAGTTCTGAATTATTAGTGCGATTTGAAAGGGATGCATACAATATTGACAGCTCGGCAATCACTTATATATACAATACTACAGATGGCAGATGTTACTTTATCGTTTACAAACAATGTTGCAGCAACATTGATCGATCACATTCGATGCACATTATACACAACTATGCACTTTCATTCATGTTAGCCTGGACGTGTGCTTGTTACTATAAGATCGCGTTTAAGAAATATTGATTACGCATATGATCAAACATTACTAACATGCACTGTATGTGTGATATTGTACACTTTCACATTGAGATTCATTGTGGGAAAACAACATTTCAGCAAACAACAAAAAAACGCCCACTGTGAAAGCATTCGCGCCGCTCACATACAGACAAGTGAATACAATTAGCAATCATTACAAACTCACTACCATTGGACTAATTGTACTATAAATCCCCCAAACAACATGGCCAAAGCATCACTTGTGATCCACATCAGATGAAGTGCATACCTTGTTACGCTGTTTTGAAAGATGGATGACGATGACATGGTAGACACTGCTGGTGCTGCTATTGGCGAACTAGCTGTTGATCGAATCAGGCAGCCTCGGCGGCTCAGACTGAGACGAAGGGGTTGTCTGGTTCGAGGTCCTCGTGTCTACAGGGTGAGACCCACCTTGGAAAACATGAGCGACTTTGAGGTTTATGATAAGTATCGGCTCAATCGCGAACAGCTCATTGGCCTTTACGATCTTCTTAAACCTCATTTGGAGCCACGTATAAGAATAAGGACTGCTGTTCCCGCCATGAGTAAGATGCTAAGTTGTCTATACGTCCTGGCTTCCGGGAGTTTTCAATCCGGAGAAATGTACATGCATGGCCTGGCTCAAGGTACATTCTCTGTGGTGTTTGATAACTTTCTGGACGCCATGGTACGTATCAGTAAGCAATACATAGGATTCCCACAGAATTATGGTGATTGGAGGCGCCTGAAGCGGGAATTCTTTGATATTGCTCAATTGCCCAATGTCTTGGGAGCCATAGATTATACCCACATTGTGCTCCAATTGATGACTTGCCCTTCAGAAATCGCAAACATTTTCATAGCCTCAACGTGCAGTATGTTTGTGACGCACAGATGAGGATTATGCATGTGTGTGCGAATTTTGGAGGAGCTTGTCATGATGTCCGCATCCTCGCTCAGTCGTCCCTGTGGAGACCGTTTGAGGAAAGACAAATGCCCCCTGGTTATCTCGTTGGTGAGTATTTGTGCACAACATGGTTAATTAGTTTGACAATTGCCACTGTAGTTTTAAAATGTTAGCGTAATGTTCAGCTATAGGATGCAATTTAACCATTTATTTTTATTTCCGCAAATGTCTAATTTTAGTTCAATGCAGATATGTAGCATGTCTTACCTTAAATGCTCAGATAGAGAATGCAATGTAACCATTTATTTGCCATTTTACACAAGGTCTGGTTTAGGAGAAATACGCATATGTAGCATGTCTTAGCTGAAATGGGAAGATATTAGCTAATGCAATTTAACCATGTCATTGTCTCTTTCCGCTAATGTCTAGTTTTAGTTCAATGCAGATATGTAGCATGTCTTACCTTAAATGCTCAGATAGAGAATGCAATGTAACCATTTAGTTTTTATTTTACACAAGGTTTGGTTTAGGAGAAATACGCATATGTAGCATGTCTTAGCTGAAATGGGAAGATATTAGCTAATGCAATTTAACCATGTCATTGTCTCTTTCCACTAATGTCTAGTTTTAGTTCAATGCAGATATGTAGCATGTCTTACCTTAAATGCTCAGAGAATGCAATGTAACAATTTAGTTTTTATTTTACACAAGTTTTGGTTTAGGAGAAATACGCATATGTAGCATGTCTTGGCTGAAATGGGAAGATATTAGCTAATGCAATGTAACCATGTCATTGTCTCTTTCCGCTAATGTCTATGTCAGCCGTAAAGGACCAGCTCAGGATTCAACCCAACTGCTAGCGTGAAAAGTAAAAAAAACACACGCTAGCACACTGAGAAATATCCTGGACGTGACCCACTCAGGATTGAAGAAAGCAAATGTCCTTTTAAGAAGATAAATAAACTAAGTGAAATTCCTTTAGCAAGTGATAAAGCAAATGTCCCTTTAAGCAGGTTAGTAAATAAACAAGGATTCCTTTTAGCAGGTTTGGATAAGCAAATGTCCCTTTAAGCAGGTTTAGTAAACAAACTGAGATTTCTTTTAGCAGGTTTGGATAAAGTAAATGTCCCTTTAAGCAGGTTAGTAAATAAACAAAGATTCCTTTTAGCAGGTTTGGATAAAGCAAATGTCCCTTTAAGCAGGTTTAGTAAACAAACTGAGATTCCTTTTAGCAGGTTTGGATAAAGTAAATGTCCCTTTAAGCAGGTTTAGTAAACAAACTGAGATTCCTTTTAGCAGGTTTGGATAAAGTAAATGTCCCTTTAAGCAGGTTAGCAAACAAACAGAGATTCC
The DNA here is from genome assembly GCF_027579735.1 of Bombina bombina. NCBI lineage: Eukaryota > Metazoa > Chordata > Amphibia > Anura > Bombinatoridae > Bombina > Bombina bombina. The sequence continues at coordinate 950,143,679 of NC_069503.1, forward strand.
TTTTATCAGGTTTGAATAAAGCAAATGTTCCTTTAAGCAGGTTAATGAACAAACAGTAATATCTTCCTCTTATTAGATTTGAATAAAGCATATGTCCCTTTATGATGATTAGCAAACAAACAGTTATTCCTTTTAGCAGGTTTAGATAAACTGGCAGAGAATATTCAGGCAAGGATTCAGGCAAGGGAGACAAAAAAGAATTACTCACACAGGTCCGGTCCGGGAGGTAGGAAAGAGAAAAACAAACGGGCGCCAATTCAGATCTCCCGCCGAGATTTGAAGGCAGGGAGACTCTGACGTCAGGAGGAGAGCCAGATACCGCGTCACGTTGCTAGGCAACGTGACGTGATACAGAGGGGATCTGTGAGCCGCGGCGACACGGCAATGAGCAGATCCAATTCATGACAGCACCCCCCTCTCAAGGACCCCTCCGGGGGACAGGACCAGGCCTAGCAGGATAAGCTTTGTGAAAGGCCTTAATCAAAGCAGGGGCGTGAACATGCCGGGCTGGTTCCCAAGTCCGTTCCGTGACCGGATAACCCTTCCAATGGATGAGATAGTATAGTTTCTTGCCACGAAGTTTGGAATCCAGAATGTGAGCAATCTCAAACTCAGGCTGTCCCTGTACCAAGAGAGGCGGAGGTTTGGGCAGAGATTTAGAAAATCTATTAGATTTCACCGGTTTCAGGAGAGAAACATGGAACACAGGGTGAGCTTTGAGAGTCTTGGGAAGAGCAACTCGATATGCAGTAGAACAAACTTGACCCAGTATTCGGAAAGGACCCACATATCGAGGCCCCAATTTGATAGAAGGTTGTTTGAGATGAAGGTGACGAGTAGAAATCCACACCTTGTCTCCAGGACGAAAATTAGGAGCCTTCTTCCGTCTGCGATCAGCAAAAAACTTGTATCTTTTAGAAGCTTTGGAAAGAAGATCACGTATTTTACGCCAATGTCGAGTTAATCTCCGAGCAGTTTGATCAGAAGCAGGATTTTCAGAAGAGGAAGTATACAGAGGAAATGTTCTGGGTTGAAATCCATAAGCTGCAAAAAAGGGAGAAGACTGAAGAGATGAATTGTAACGAGCATTATGGGCCAACTCCGCTAAAGGGAGATAACGAGTCCAATTAGAATGATGATGGTCCACATAATGTCTAAGGTAAGTCTCCAGACATTGGTTTACTCTCTCGGTTTGGCCATTAGACTGTGGATGATGAGAGGTTGATAAAGAGATTGCAGTGCCAAAATGTTTGCAGAGCCATTTCCAGAACCGAGAAACAAATTGTACCCCTCTATCGGAGACGATGTCCACAGGAAAACCATGTAATCTCACAATATGCAAAAGGAAAAGCTCAGAAAGTCCCTTGGCAGATGGAAGACCAGGCAAAGGAATTAAATGGGCAGACTTCGTAAACCTGTCAACCACCACTAAAATAGTGTTGTTTCCGGCAGAAAGAGGAAGGTCTGTAATAAAATCCATAGATAGATGGGTCCAAGGCTGGTGAGGAATGGGTAAAGGTTGAAGTAAACCAGAAGGGAGTTGACGAGGAGCTTTATTTGTAGCACATTGAGTGCAAACTGAGACATAATCTTTAACATCTTGAGAGAGAGTAGGCCACCAGACATACTGTTTAAGATTCCGAGTCGTGTTACTGACGCCAGGATGTCCAGAGAGAGGACTATCATGAGCCCAATGGAGAATCTTTGGACGGAGACGTTCAGGAACAAATAATAAACCGTCAGGAGATTTAAAGGAAGAAGGAAGATCCTTTTGAGCAGACTGTAACTCCTGTAAACAAGAGGTTGATAATTGAGCTATGACTTCTTGTGGATGAAGTATGGTACCAGATTCTGGAGTAGAGGTAGATTGAAACTGCCTGGATAAGGCATCCGCTTTTATATTCTTAGAACCAGGTATATAGGAAAGATTGTAATTAAAACGTGAAAAGAATAAAGACCAACGAGCTTGTCTGGAATTCAATCGTTTGGCAGTTTGGAGATAAAGAAGATTTTTATGATCCGTGAGTATGGAAAATGGAAAGGTAGTACCCTCCAACCAATGCCTCCATTCGTCCAGAGCCATCTTGATGGCTAATAATTCCTTATTGCCAACGTCATAATTTAATTCAGAAGAAGTACATTTCTTGGAAAAGAAACCTACAGGATGAATCTTACCCATGTCAGGTATTCGTTGGGAAAGAACAGCCCCAGCAGCAACAGAAGAAGCATCCACTTCTAGGATAAATTGAAAATCCGTATTTGGGTGACGGAGTATGGGTGCAGAAGAAAAGGCCTTTTTGAGAGACTCAAAGGCCTTAATAGCCTCTGGGGACCACTTTTTACAATCTTGCCCCTTTCTAGTGAGTGACGTGAGAGGAGAAGTAATGGTAGCAAATCCTTTGATAAATTTCCTGTAATAATTGGCGAAGCCAAGAAACCGTTGTAGAGCCTTAAGAGAATCAGGTCTAGGCCAATCCAAAATGGAAGAAAGTTTATTCGGATCCATTTCAAATCCAGATTCAGATATTACATAACCCAAGAAGGGTATGGATTTTTGATGAAATGAACATTTCTCCAACTTGGCGAATAGATGATTGTCTCGTAACCGTTGCAAAACCTTCCTGACATGGTGTACATGATCTTGATAATTGTGGGAAAAAATTAAAATATCGTCAAGGTAGATAATGACGAAGGAGTTCAAAAAATCCCGAAAGATCTCATTCACGAAGTGTTGAAAAACAGCAGGGGCATTACACAGCCCAAAGGGCATAACCAGATATTCATAATGCCCAAATCGAGTGTTAAAGGCTGTCTTCCATTCGTCTCCTTTGCGCATGCGAATAAGGTTATAAGCACCACGAAGGTCCAGTTTGGTAAATATTGTAGCTCCTTGAAGATAAGTGAACAGTTCAGGAATAAGAGGCAGAGGGTAACTATTCTTGACTGTGATTTGATTCAAACCCCCGATAATCAATACAAGGTCGCAGTCCTCCATCCTTCTTTCCCACAAAAAAGAAACCTGCCCCAAGAGGAGAAGAGGAAGGTCGAATAAAACCTCTAGCCAAACTATCTTGGATATATTCCTCTAAGGCAACATTCTCTGGCCTTGAGAGCGGATACGTCTTGCCACGAGGGTAGGTTGCCCCAGGAAGTAGATCAATGGGGCAATCAAAAGTACGATGTGGGGGAAGACGTTCTGCTTCTTTCTTGGAAAAAACATCAACGTAATCTTGATAAGGTGTGGGTAACGACCCAGAGGTGTCAATAGTGAGAGCAATAGTGAGAGGCACTTTCGTGGGAATCTGAAGACACCTATTTTGACAAGTATATCCCCAGGAAATGAGTTCGCCTTGAGTCCAGGAGAATACAGGATTATGTAACTGGAGCCAGGGAAGACCCAATATTATGGGAAATTGAGGAGTCGAGATTACATCAAAACATATTGTCTCTGAATGAAGAATTCCAACAGAAAAGAGAATGGGTCTAGTAGCAAACTGGATAAGTCCGGGACCCAAAGGATCTCCACTAACAGTGGAGACTGGAATAGAATATTCCTTTTTGCTTAATGGAATAGAGTGAGTAGTTACAAATGTGGAATCGATGAAGACTCCTCCAGCACCAGAGTCAATAAGAGCTTGAGTATGAATCCTGTCTCCTCCAATTTGAAGAGTAACCGGGACAAAAAGTTTATTATTGAGGGAATGAGATCCTATTTGGCTTAACTTAGCTCCCTGGACAGAAGTTAAGCCCTGGCTTTTACCGGTCTGGTAGGACAATCTTTTAATAAATGTCCTTTAAGGCCACAGTATAAACACAGTCCAAGAGATCGTCTCCTCAGACGTTCAGTTTCAGTTAATCTAATGGTGCCAATTTCCATTGGTTCAGTCTGATCGGAAGGTGGAGAAGCGGGAGTTAAAGGGTTAGAGATACGAGGTACCAGACGAAAAGGACGATTAGAAGCTTTCTGATTTCTCTCTCTTTCTTGTTGGCGTTCGCGGTATCTGGAATCGAGACAAATACAAAGATTTATCAGAGCCTCTAGAGATTCTGGGATTTCACGATAGACCAACTCATCTTTGAGACGTTCAGAGAGTCCTTTGCGAAAAGCTGCTCTAAGAGCTCCCTGATTCCAGGTAGTCTCAGAAGCTAGAGTGCGAAATTCAATGGCATATTGAGATACAGGTTGACCACCTTGTCGTAAGTCTAGAAGAGAAGCTTCAGCAGCGGCAGACCTCCCTGGCTTATCGAAGACATTTGAAAAGACAGAGAGAAATGTATCCACATCCTGGAGTATTGGATCATTCTTTTCAAGCAAAGGTGATACCCAGGCTAAGGCTCTACCTTTCATTAAGGATATAAGGAAAGTGATTCTAGAGGAGGGAGTTGCAAAGAGAACCGGACTATTCCGAAAATGAAGGCGACACTGATTCAAAAAACCCCTACAATCCTCAGGATTCCCATCATATTTGTCCGGAAGAGGTATCCTGGGACTGAGCTGAGCTTGTGTCTGATTGGTAGGATTCGTAGGGGGAGAGGGATCCAAAGGAATAGGATTAGGAGGTATAGGAGCAGCCATATTCTGAAGTAAAGTAGTTATCTGATCCAACTTTGCGTCCAAGGATTGTAAGTGGGTAGCATGAGATCCCAATAACTGTCCCTGGTGGGTCACGGCCATGGATAATTCAGTGGGGTCCATTTTTATGGCCCGTTTGTAATGTCAGCCGTAAAGGACCAGCTCAGGATTCAACCCAACTGCTAGCGTGAAAAGTAAAAAAAACACACGCTAGCACACTGAGAAATATCCTGGACGTGACCCACTCAGGATTGAAGAAAGCAAATGTCCTTTTAAGAAGATAAATAAACTAAGTGAAATTCCTTTAGCAAGTGATAAAGCAAATGTCCCTTTAAGCAGGTTAGTAAATAAACAAGGATTCCTTTTAGCAGGTTTGGATAAGCAAATGTCCCTTTAAGCAGGTTTAGTAAACAAACTGAGATTTCTTTTAGCAGGTTTGGATAAAGTAAATGTCCCTTTAAGCAGGTTAGTAAATAAACAAAGATTCCTTTTAGCAGGTTTGGATAAAGCAAATGTCCCTTTAAGCAGGTTTAGTAAACAAACTGAGATTCCTTTTAGCAGGTTTGGATAAAGTAAATGTCCCTTTAAGCAGGTTTAGTAAACAAACTGAGATTCCTTTTAGCAGGTTTGGATAAAGTAAATGTCCCTTTAAGCAGGTTAGCAAACAAACAGAGATTCCTTTTATCAGGTTTGAATAAAGCAAATGTTCCTTTAAGCAGGTTAATGAACAAACAGTAATATCTTCCTCTTATTAGATTTGAATAAAGCAAATGTCCCTTTATGATGATTAGCAAACAAACAGTTATTCCTTTTAGCAGGTTTAGATAAACTGGCAGAGAATATTCAGGCAAGGATTCAGGCAAGGGAGACAAAAAAGAATTACTCACACAGGTCCGGTCCGGGAGGTAGGAAAGAGAAAAACAAACGGGCGCCAATTCAGATCTCCCGCCGAGATTTGAAGGCAGGGAGACTCTGACGTCAGGAGGAGAGCCAGATACCGCGTCACGTTGCTAGGCAACGTGACGTGATACAGAGGGGATCTGTGAGCCGCGGCGACACGGCAATGAGCAGATCCAATTCATGACAGTCTACTTTTAGTTCAATGCAGATATGTAGCATGTCTTACCTTAAATGCTCAGATATAGAATGCAATGTAACAATTTAGTTTTTATTTTACACAAGGTTTGGTTTAGGAGAAATACGCATATGTAGCATGTCTTGGCTGAAATGGGAAGATAGATAATAATATTGAACTAGATTATTCTTGTAAAAATAAAACATTTGTTAGTTGATTATCGTGTATACAAACTTTTTTTGGACTCAAAATACTATTTTGAGGATTCAGTTTGAATTATGTTCTGTTCATCATTTATAGGTGATTCTGGGTACATGAGCCGGCATTGGCTTATTACCCCCTTGCGTAGCCCGACTGATGTGTCTGAGGAGCGCTACAATAGGGCTCATAAGAGAACCAGGGCGGTGGTTGAACGAATGTTTGGGCTCCTGAAGATGAGGTTCAGGTGCCTGGACAAGTCGGGAGGAGCCCTCCAGTACAACCCAAAGAAGGTGGCTAAGATCGTTATAGCCTGTAGTGTCCTACATAATATTGCACAGCGGGCTGGGATGCTGCAGGGCGTCCAGGCGCACCGAAACCTCCTCAGAGATGAGGAGGATGATCCTGTTCTAGAGGGGCCATTCCGGGACGAGGGGCTCAATGTCAGAGCAGACATCATCAACCGCCACTTTAGACGGTAAATAATAGAAGTTAGACTGGAGTATTGTCAATAGATGTGAACTCTAGGGAAATGACAAGTAGAGAATTGTGCAAACATGTTAGGATTGTTCATCAAATGCTAAAAATATGTTTCATTTATTAATATAGGTGATGCTCTGGTCATTGGGTCCTGTAGCGAGTCTTTGCCACCTGGTTTTTATAGTTTTTATGGTTTTTATAGTATAGATGTATGGACTGTTGCTGGCATGAATTGTACACAAATACATCATATGGCATACATTTTCTAAACTAGTATTTAGTTTACACATTACTTAAAATGTAAATACTCAGCAAGGGATCCTCTAGCATAACTATCCTCTAGCATGACTATGGTTCAATGTCACACATTAGAGGTTAGTTCTGCTCAATATGACTCATCTTCACACTTCATAGAACATAACACAAGATGCTACACACGCTTAGTAAGCTAGTGACAGAAATTGATTCAGAAATGGGGGGTGGGAGAGGGGTACAGAACTGATTCACACACTTGTATTATTAATTTTTTTTTTTTTAAATATGCCATTAGGGAGATGACTTCATGTAAAGACTGAAAGGGGAAGAATTCGAAGAATGACAGTGAAGAATTCCCAGACTGACAGTGGAAAAAGACAAGATTGAAATTGAAGAATACCAATGGAATCATGTTTGGCATTATCTTTCAAATCTGCTGACCTTGAAAAGCATACAAAGACATGTTCACATGGTAAGTGCCAACTATTTGATAGAATAAGGCTGTGGAGGCATCCTATTGGAGACACTTAGATGATTTTCTAATTTTTAGATTGGTATTTCAGTCCTCTATTTATGAAATGATGAATAAGACACCTATTGAAGATCAACTGTTGACCCCTGAATTGACTTTCAAAGACCATGCATTATCCAGGTTTGTTTACCAATGCATGCTAGTTAAGAATCACAGGAAGAATGTCGAATATTAGTAGCTTACATACATTAGTCATACTTAGTTCATAATTCGATATTTAGGTATCACAATCAGACACTTAGATGATTTTCTAATTTCTAGATTGGTATTTCAGTCCTCTATTTATGAAATGATGAATAAGACACCTATTGAAGATCAACTGTTGACCCCTGAATTGACTTTCAAAGACCATGCATTATCCAGGTTGGTTTACCAATGCATGCTAGTTAAGAATCACAGGAAGAATGTCGAATATTAGTAGCTTACATACATTAGTCATACTTAGTTCATAATTCGATATTTAGGTATCACAATCAGACACTTAGATGATTTTCTAATTTCTAGATTGGTATTTCAGTCCTCTATTTATGAAGTGATGGATAAGACACCTATTGAAGATCAACTGTTGACCCCTGAATTGACTTTCAAAGACCATGCATTATCCAGGTTGGTTTACCAATGCATGCTAGTTAAGAATCACAGGAAGAATGTCGAATATTAGTAGCTTACATACATAAGTCATACTTAGTTCATAATTAGATATTTAGGTATCACAATCAGACACTTAGATGATTTTCTAATTTCTAGATTGCCATTTCAGTCCTCTATTTATGAAGTGATGAATAAGACACCTATTGAAGATCAACTGTTTACCCCTGAATTGACTTTCAAAGACCATGCATTATCCAGGTTGGTTTACCAATGCATGCTAGTTAAGAATCACAGGAAGAATGTCGAATATTAGTAGCTTACATACATTAGTCATACTTAGTTCATAATTAGATATTTAGGTATCACAATCTTAAAAAGGAATACATATTATAGTTAATAAAGAGGTATTTGAATGGACATGAAATATTACATTTATGTTCAGCATACATATATATTTATTATTGAAATGTGATATACATTATTATGTATAATTAGAAATTCTGATATTTTTTTTTATTATTATTACACAATATAATGGTGTATGTTTGTTTTTTAAATTTTTAAATTTTAATCAGAAATATCTTGATAAAATTATGCACAAAGTTAGAGCATAGAAACAAGATGATTGTAAATGTATTTTATGAATATTTTACAACGTGTGTATTAACTTTGTCAAATTTTGTTTTTTAATTTCAGATTGTCATCTGATGACTTCCAGGAATATTTTTTTGGTTTTGTTTAAAAAACATTTTTTTTTTTTTTTAATTTAATTTTTATTGAGGTTCAAAGTGAGGCATATATGAAAAAACAGAACACAATAATAATGAAATGCAGGGAGTACATAGTGCAATTCTGTACAACAACATAGTAAATTTCCAAAAAGTAAGTTTAAAAGCATAGTATACAAGTGTAATGCCTAATATTCTGTGTGCTCCCTAATTGACCCGAGAGGCCACTTTTGGACCCCTGTAACAAACTCACAATCGTGGGCAGGGGGCTATTTCTAATGGAGAGACCGCTTTTGGATCCCTAAATGAAAACCTCTTTTTTCTTTTTCTTTTGTTGTTAAGTTTGATAAACACTTATATATCCACAATCTAGGTGTATTAAAACAAATAACTGTAGGATCAATTGCTTATGCTCCTGGATAATTATTCAGTAGAGGAAAAAATTAGATTTACTTACTAGGAGAGTGGATTTACCGTAGGGGTCTAACGTATAGGGATATAGCTAGAGCCATGCTATATACTAACATCGAAGCAATGAAACAACTATCTAGGGTCACAGGAGGGTGCACTTTCACTTAATGTATAGAGAATTGAAGGCAGGGATAGAGCCCATTTCAAAGGCATATTGTTGCTTAGTAGGTTTTGAGAAATCTATGTTACATACTGTAAGCTGTTGGTTATCTGGAGGTATGCTCTGGTTGGTAGGGCAGTATAGCTCGTATAAGTTAGACAGTGTGGGCTGGAATTTATTTAGTAATGTGAATGACAAACATGGGAGCAATAAAAAGGTAGCCGACTTAGCACTTATGTCTTATGTCTTATGTTGAAAAAGAATGGTAACTTCTTGTTTAGGTGCGTTACTAGGGTGGTCAACATAAATTCAAGTATGAATCACCCGCCATTTTCCCAGTGCAGGAAGATGGAATCCCGCCATCCCGGCCGTAGACAGCGAGATCCCATAACACACCAAAGAAAGACAAAACATAAATATTCTTAGGCGTAACTGTGGGTATCAAAATAAGAGGTAACAGTGGCATAAGAAGTACTACTAATTGGAAAAGAATAAATATATCTGACCAGCAAACATATATTAGGTGAAGGTTTCATTTTTGCTGGATACTGCCTCACCTGGCGATAATATGAAGTAGCCACTATATCCCACCTATCAAGTTTCAGCCAAGCAAGAACTATAGAGATGTGACCCAGGAGTATTTAAAATGGGTGAATTTCTATGATTTAACCTATGGAAACATATTAAATACATAGTAAATAACCAGTCAACATCCCCTGTACATTGGAAGTGTTAAAACATATTCAACCTGCGAGTATACATTTAGTCCAGCATTCAAACAAAGCATTGTAGTTAGCAAGTGTTCATATGTATAAGAAAATAACTTCAATATGCAGCTCTAGTTGCCTCGTTAGATCTTAAACTTAAAAGTGTGATAAATAATGCAAAACTTTAGTCCAAGATACAGAGAGAGCAGACCTATTAACCAACTTGTAGATATCAACATATATTATATAAGATACAGCCTGTCAGTGCGAAATTCTTTTTAACTGAATGTAAATTCACAGGCAAAGTCCCATTACTGTTCGTGAAAGCCCACACATTTTTGAGCGTTCATGCATGCAGAGAGCAACATAGATTAAATACTCTGGTGCAAAAAACTGATCGTATAAGTGTAACTTCACAATGAGCATCTTGATAATGTTTATGGGGATCTGTAAAATCTTGAACAGTCAAATATGTAGGGAACCATGTAGAGTAAATATTAATATTCTCCACCCTGGGCATTATGTAGAGTTATGTCTAGCCCACGCCAGTTCTATGGGGCGGGGGTCCGCATAACAAACGACTGTATTCCTGGTAAACAAGACCACATGAAGTTAGCCACCTGCTAATGTCCCCCACGGAGCTGGGTCTGGAGGTAGATGGAAGCGTGGCCTGGGATGCAATTGCAATGAAGGGCCCCATATCATTGCCCTGCAGCGTCACTGCTAACTGTGGTAACATAGTGGCCATGCTCCTACCTCTCTGACCCTTCATGGAGCGGTGTCCTGCTGCTGTCTCGGGATCCGAATTAGAGACAGGAGGAGAGTGAACATGTGTAGGTAGGGGTGTCGCGTTTTTCTCCAATATGCGGTCTGAACAGATTGATGCGCTAAATACGCCTGGGGGGCAGCTACCTGCGGTGAGGACATCAGATCGCCACGCTGTGGTCTGTTTTTTGCTCCTGTGGGCAGACTCGCATACAATAGTCTCTGTGGTCTCGGTAATACAGCTCCGTTCGGAGTTTCTGTAGTTACCCCCTGCTGCAACTAGCGCACACTCGAGACGTAGCAAGTGTTCAGCAAGGAGGCTCTTCAGTTGGTAGTACAATTCGGTAGACTCCATCCGGTAGATAGTGTAGATTCCTCACACGGCAAATGGTACCAGGGCTCTTAAAATACTTAGCAATCAGCACTATGTGCTGCGTAACGACAAGGCCCAGACAGGCCTCGCCGGGGGGGTAGATTAAAGGCCTCAACCTTATGAAGTGCTCCGGGGGCTCACAGTAATCGCCATCACAATAATTTTGGGCTCATCAGATGCAGGAGCGTTGATATTGTAGGGATCAAGGTATAAAGTAGGCAGATGAGCTGACTGAGCTATAGTAATAACCAAAAACAGGTGGAACACTGGAGCAGAGTGGTTTTGTGCGACCTATCATGGCCGCCACCCGGAAGTCCCCCCTGTTTAAAAAACATTTTATTTTTAAATGGTAATAATCAACATTTTATTATTAAATACCCTCTTTTGAACAGATTATAATAAATATCCATATAATCTGTCAATAAAAACAATTTGACTCCCATGACTGGTAGTTGTCTATTTGACAAGCACATGCATAAGATCAAATTATGCATTAATTTTTGAAAATCCACTGATTCAGAGAATCTTAAATTAAACGATCTTTTTTAAATTAATTGGGGTGTGAGATCCATCGATGCTTTTCTTGTGAAAATCTTAGATGTTAAAATAATTTCGGATCTGTAGTCAGAATTTGACCTAAATTTATTTTTTTCACTTTTAAGAAGGGGAAGTGGTTCACTTACATTAAAGTGACAGTGTTGTTGAATGTAAAATTAATTTTATAAGATCTTGTATCTCAAAACATTATTTTATAAAATTTATAAATTGTTAAATTTATAAATGGTAGGTCATTTAACTTCATATTTTGCACAAGCTAGTTATTGGATGCCATGTTAATAGATTTTATTTTCTAGTGGAGTCATTTAAAGGGACATTTAACTATAGTTATTAATATTATGTAGTTTTTAAAATCTTACCTCTTGGGTTAGACATCACATATCTATATATAATTTTCATTCCCCTTAGTTTCTTTCGACAATGTTAAATCAACATTCTGAATGTTTTTGTCCTTAAAGGGACATTCACAAAATATATTGTGTATTGATTTTTAAAAAATCATAAAAGAATTTAAACATATTTAGAAAGTACTATAGAATTACATTCAGTCTTTAAATATACTTCGAAAAATATACATCAATGCACATATCTTATTCAATTACATAAGGCATCTATGTGCAACCAACAATCAGCATCAAAGTAGCCTATGTAGATATGTATTTAATCCAAGAATATATATAATTACAATCTAATGATTGAATACCAAAACATATTAAGTTGTTCAAATATTATAATCTTATCCAAAATGCATAAATAACATATAGCTTAATGTCTCTCTAAGCTGAAGACTGCGAAATACATCCATTACAATATATATTTCAGTCAGTGTGTAAAACAATCCAGAAGTTAATCTAAATATGCTTTACTCATATGTTATACTAATTTAGCAAAAGGAAGGTGCCTAGGTTTCTGATTTTTCAAGCATTATTGTGAAATGTCTCTTTAAAGGGACATGAACTCAAAATATACTTAAATTGAGACAGTTAAAAAAGTAATGATTTATACATTCAGAATGAATATTCTATTTTAAGCAACTTTATAAATTGTCTCATATTATCAATGTTCCTCGTGATGTTGATATCATTACTTTAAAAATAAGGCATTAAATTGATTATTTATTTGCTTCAGTACTCTGGACAGAACTTTTTTTTTTTGGTTCGATTAATTTCTCCAACAATCATCAAGGACAACCCAGGTTTTTTTCAAAAATTGTCCGTCATCTAAAATATCATTATTGATTTGCTAAGAAAGATAACAAGATAATTCTTAACATTTGAGAATCGGATTAAATTATAAAGTTGCTTAACATTTCATGCTCAATCTGAATCACGAACGCTAAATTTGTTTGGACAGTGTCCCTTTAAGAGATTTAAAGAGTGTATTTACTTCTCTTCTTATCTTGTCATACTTTGCTTGAAAAGCATATCGAGATAGGCTCAGTAGATGAAGATTGGTGGATGCACAGAGATGCCTTATGTGATTGACTCAACCATGTGCATTTAAATTTCTTCTGTTGAGGATATCTAAATACAAAGATAAATTGAGTTACATTTTAAAGTCTAAACAATTTTCTATCTCTACAGATCATTTAATACAATTGTTTGTTTGTAATGTCTATTTAAAAATAAAGACGCCATTGCACAATAACATATATGAGCAGTTCAGACAAATACAAGCTCGAGGTTTATTTACTAAAAACAAACAAACAAACAGTTTAACATCTATAAACAGATTATCCAAGTTACTGACATTATAACCTGAATTTGAACATTCAGAAATGTTGCGTGGGAAACGGATCTTGAAACACCAGATTTGCATCTTTAAACATTAGAGTCTAATGTCACGCAATAGCACACAATCAATGTGTATTCTAAAATACATTTAATAGAGCAATGTCAATACTTCACAATAAGTCAAAAAATTGATTTTATGAACAATAAAGACATACAATATTAAATGTGTATTTGTATTAAAGAAACAGACCGTTATTAAACCAAAAAATGTTTACAACATTTAATAATGTGACAGTATTAGATTTTAAAGTTAATTTAAACATTAAGATTTAATGGATCATGGATATTAAATCTGCGTCACACATATCCGCATGACAGGCCCATGAGTTACAAATAAGTCTACATGAAAAATGAAGTAACAGCACCACCAGGAGGTATGTGTAAGGAAGTTACTAAGATATGAAACATTAAGGAACGGCCAATCAGAGTTCATCACACAAACACAACTTGAGTCAGGATGGTCTCACAGACATTCTAACAATATTTCAAACATTTATACAATCAGATGTACAGATAACTTGTCCCATGGTGCATCTTATGTTTACTTCACCATATAAAAGTCCATTACACGTTGCCATCTTTGTCAGTTCTCTAATGCCTGCAGGCAGTATATATTATATCCCTACATATATTCTACAACCCAGCAGGCATGTCATCTCCCAGGTTCACCAAGCAGGAGAGCGCTGCACTGGTCCACGCCGTCAAGGACTTTTATCCCCAGCTGTTTGGGAACAAGAGGAGGTCGACAGATGCGCCTGTTAAGAAGGCCCTCTGGGAGTCTATCACCAATGTTGTTAAATTGGTGTGTGTGTCCAGAGGAGCCAGGATCAAATCATGAGGAGATTCGGAGATATGAGGTTGCGCTTGTCAAAAAAAAGTCAACCTCATAAGGGACTGGGTACAAGCCCGTAAAAGAGGGGGCCAAAGAAAGGCCCCACGGAAACTATACCTACTCCCTTATGAGGTGACTTTATGCGAGCTCCTCACTCTCCGGGTCCCCAAAAGATTTCGATCCTCGCCATCCTTGGCCTCCTCTTCTTCCCTCCCAGCTGCGGGATCTGAAAGTCCTGACGCGGGGGCCAGGGCAGCTGCTTTTCCGTCCGGTGGCCTGGGAGGAGATGAAAGAGAATCTGAACCAGGTAACTATCCAACTTCATATAATATCTTAATATTTGATTAGACTTTTAGAAAATGTGTATATAGTCAGATACTAAACCTATACAGATCTCACAACATACACTACATATGATGTTTAGATATCTGATTTTAGATTAGTGACACATGAAATAGGAATGATGTTTCTTGCGCTCTACAGAATATGCGTCACAGAGCGAAAATGGAATAGCGCATACACGTTAACCTGGGTTTGCAGTAAGTGGCATGGCTTTATACATGTTGGTAAAATGACGGATGCGTAATTCCGCTTGGAATCATTGTGCAATGATCGCGAAAATGGAATTGCGCATACACGTTAACATGGGTTTGCTGTAAGTGGCATTGCTTTATACATGTTGGTCAAATGACCGATGCGTAATTCCGCTTGGAATCATTGCGCAATGATCGCGAAAATGGAATTGCGCATACACGTTAACATGGGTTTGCTGTAAGTGACATTGCTTTATACATGTTGGTCAAATGACGGATGCGTAATTCCGCTTGGAATCATTGTGCAATGATAGCGAAAATGGAATTGCGCATACACGTTAACATGGGTTTGCTGTAAGTGGCATTGCTTTATACATGTTGGTCAAATGACGGATGCGTAATTCCGCTTGGAATCATTGTGCAATGATCGCGAAAATGGAATTGCGCATACACGTTAACATGGGTTTGCTGTAAGTGGCATTGCTTTATACATGTTGGTCAAATGACGGATGCGTAATTCCGCTTGGAATCATTGCGCAATGATCGCGAAAATGGAATTGCGCATACGCGTTAACATGGGTTTGCTGTAAGTGGCATTGCTTTATACATGTTGGTCAAATGACGGATGCGTAATTCCGCTTGGAATCATTGCGCAATGATCGCGAAAATGGAATTGCGCATACACGTTAACATGGGTTTGCTGTAAGTGGCATTGCTTTATACATGTTGGTTAAATGACGGATGCGTAATTCTGCTTGGAATCATTGCGCAATGATCGCGAAAATGGAATTGCGCATACACGTTAACATGGGTTTGCTGTAAGTGGCATTGCTTTATACATGTTGGTCAAATGACGGATGCGTAATTCCGCTTGGAATCATTGCGCAATGATCACAAAAATGGAATTGCGCATACACGTTAACATGGGTTTGCTGTAAGTGGCATTGCTTTATACATGTTGGTCAAAATGAAATGTGAATTATTATATATGTGAAGAATACAGTATTCTTATTTTCAATATTATACATAATAAAAACAAAATTGCAGAATACCAAAAAATAATAACATATGCCCATCAATTAATGAGAATGAAATAACACTAAAAAATAATTAAAGCTACAGTAAACAACACAAATGATTGAAAATAAGAGTACAGGATATATTTATCATGAATTTAATTGAGGAAACAATTAACTCATGGGACTACCAAAAGATTAATAGTTTTTAATTGATTTGCAAATAATGTAAAGATTTTAAACATGGCATGATTTGTATTAATGATATCCAATCCTCATTTAATATATTACAGATCTGGATGTTGGTGCTGGATCCTCAAGCCAGGGCTTGTCACAGTATGGTATGTCTCATTTTAATTGACATTTGTCTTAGAAACATGGACAGAACATTACATACTAAATCCACATTGTTCAATATTTATATGTATCTGAAAAATGGATTATTAAAATCTTTACAAATAAGAATAAACAAAAAAAAAACCATAGGATTACATTGTAAGACTACTCTGAATTTTTTTCGAATTTAAGATATCCCATCTATTCTGGATATCTTAATTTTAATGTAAGATTCTTTGAATGTCCAATTTATATTCTTCCCTTGTGTATTGCTTAATCTTATTTGTATAAATTTTTAAAAAATTCACACACTATTGCATATGATTTGATTTTAAAAATATAGATTCCATTATTGAAATTGATCACATCATTTAAGGGACATGCCAACTAAATTTTACATTGAATGATTTTTAAACGTGATTTTATTGTTTTGTTTAAACATTTTATGAGCTACATTGGTTCAGTCTATTGTTTTAGTTCTTCTAAAAACATATTGATTTTGGTTTAGGTTAAACAATGCATTACTGGTATTATTCTGCTTTTTTTATGCATAAATTGGCATTGGGTCAAAAGTTAAAATCATGTGTTCAGATAACAGTAGTACATAGTTTCAAAAAGTATACAATTACACTTTTAGAGCTTCATGTCCCTTAAATAGATGAAAATTAAATAATTCCTAGGATATCCTTAAATAACATATTAGATTGGAATTGCATGCTCAATCCCATTCATTACATCAACATATGGAGTAGAGAATTCATTAACACCAACATTGTCAAATCAATATATTTTTATATTAAAGGGACACTGATCTAAAATTATTAATGTTGTCATTCAGATAGAGCATGCAATATTAAGCAACATTTAAATATAATACTATAATCATATGTGAAATATTCTATTGCTAAATGTATTTTAAAATCAAGAATGTACGTTTATCTGCAGCTCAATTTTGGTTGACAAACCTGGGTTTTTATTGATGATTGGTGGATACCTTCAACAAACAATATTTATTGAATCCAATATTGCTTATCTGCCTTTAAGATTAAAATGTAGCAACATTAAAATTATAATAGGAGTCAATGTTAAATCATTTGGAATACTTTGAACAGTGAAATCAATGATTGAAATAAACCATGTCAGTGTCCCTTTAATAAACAATATATTCATTAATCCTTACATTCTTTGGATTAGACAATATTGATATATAATTCACATATTCACTGTTGGAGTTACTTTATAGATATAAGCATACTCTAACAGCACCATGATTACATATTTGTACTAATCAATTTGGTTTGGTATTGTGATCAATATGTGTTGTGTCCTAAACAAGATTACTGTACATTGCACAAATGGCTCGATGTGCCACATGTCTTTGTTTATATTTGTCAACAGCTGTTATTCAAAATGTGGTTTGTGTGTATTCTTTTAAGAACATTGCTCAATGGGTATATTTAGATATGCAATAGCATCGTATGAGATGAGTTTGATGTCTAATATAGTCAGAAATTAAACATATGTTCAATACATCATTTTTTACAGAATCCCCTTGATTCAATAAAGCATTTTTTTTATAATGACTGCTCTATTCTTCACATTTTAAAGTTGATTATTCGTATAAATCGATACAGATGTGATTTAGTGATATCCCAAATGTGTTCACTAATATATATCTATATCATTCATAGAGAGAGTTGGTGTGGGGAGCCCAGGGGAATCCAGCACCGACACAGAGATGCCCTTGCGGTCTTCTGGTAAGTCCATTGACTCATTTATGTCATTGAAGGTGTATTGTTAATCAATATTATGAACATGATTCTGATGAAGCATAATATTTGAAACAAACATATAATTTACTCCTCTGATTATATATTCATTTTATTTGAATATTGAAAGATTAATAATTAAAACTTTCTTAGTCTACACCTTTGTTATTCAGAAGATGTATAGCATATGTTTGTTTCCATGTTCATTTTTGACAACAATCATCAAGTGATACACACATGAGAAATCTTAAATGTTCAATGTACTATGCTTTTATGATTTAAAAATTAATACAAACAATAAATTGAAAATCTGAATAATTGAGAATAACAAATCTAATGTCATCTGTATGCTCCATCAAAATGATGTAAATCATAACTTTGGGTGTGTATATCTTTAATGCAACATTGATGTGTGTCTTTGAGCAACAGTAACATATGTTATAATATCTGATCTTAACGTGTACACAACATGTTATGTTTTACAGAGATTGATTTAACATGTGGGACGGAGGAGGAAGAGACTCCCTTGAAGTCTGATGGTATGTGAAATATATCTAACATGTTTCCAACATGTTGCTTTATTGGAAATCATTTTATTGAAGACATTCAAAGTCTACAGCTTTTGCACTTTAAAAAGGAATATTATTTGTCTGTTCAAATACACTACTGCCCCCTTTATATATCAGGCATCATTAAGATATGCTTGGATTTGTTTAAATATTTGGATTTGAAATTCATGCCATCATGATGTCACATGCATATTCTAGGCCAAACCACAATAATAATTTTATAATTGTACAGACAGTCATTGCTATTCATCTGAGTGCCTATATGCATACCATATCCTCATGTCATCATTGTTTAGAAATTCAAACACACTTCTAAGTATATTGCAAACATAATCAAGTTGAAATGCGTTGATTTGATTTCATTATGTATTAGATGTTAATATATTTATTATATTTATTTCAGATGGATCCTCCGCTTCTGGTCATCATTGTTCCTCCCCTGCCCAGTCCCCTGGCCAGCCCCCTGGCCAGTCCCCTGCCCAGCCCCCTGCCCCTCCCAGCCCTTCTTATTTGTCCTGTTCAATACCTCCAAAAAAATGCCCCTTCGTCCCCCTTCGCCGCTCTCCCCGTCTTTTGGCCCGTACAGCTACCCCAGCTGCCCTGCCTCCAACTCACCACTCCCCAGCTGTACGGCTACCCCAGAGCAGCAGCCCATCCCTCCCCAACCCAATCCCATCCCTCCCCCCTGTCTCAACCTTCATTGTCCTGGGTGTCGGATTGTCCTTCCCAGGCACAGCTGTAAGTATCATTCAAAATCAACATTATAAGATACTTAAAGGTACACTGAATTAAAACTTTTCAATTGTGATTCAAATAGAGCATGCAATGTTAATCAAATTTATAATTTACTACTCTTATCAATTATTCTTCATTCTCTTGCTATCTTTATTGAAACAAAGAAATGCCTATATTTTTTTTTTATTCCAATAAAATATGGACATCTTTCTTTATTGTTGGATGAATGTATCCATCAGTCAGCAGGGACAACCAAAGTTGATAACCAAAAATGGCCTGCCCGATAAACTTACATTCTTGCATTTAAAATATAGCTAGAGAATTCTAACATTTAAAGAATACAAGTAATTTTTTTTTTTTTTAATGTCATGCTCTATCTGAATCAGTAACTAAAATATTTAGGTTTACTGTCCCTTTAATTTGATATCACTACATATACCAATCACCACTATTTGGATCCAACAATGTATGTACAAATGTTCATACATTATCTCTTGTATAACCCAGTGGGAATGTAATTTCTTCTGGTTGCTATGTTTACACAGCTTGTCCTCAACGCCAAAATGTTTAAGGATAGGTGTGCCTACCACAGTATAACAAAAATCTTTAAATTGCTAATGTAAGTACAATGTAAATCCTTTAACAAGATTTTAGACACTCAAGCTGTAAAAGTGGATCATCAAAAACCAATTAAAGGGGACAACATGTTGGATTAAAATGTCCATTTAATGGTTTAGGTCTGTCTGAAGAACATATTTCATGTGTAAATAATCAATGTCAACAAATTAATTTAAAGAATGATTTGTCTTTATGATGACAATGTATCTTTGCTTTTGATTTTGTCTGTTGTGTAATTATCATTAATATTTGTTTTTTTCTTTATTTTAGGCTGTGACTCAACATGGCTCATGCTCGAAGGTCTAGCACGCATAGAGCAGGCCGTGTTGAGGAACGCAGCTGTCCTGAGAGGGATGGCCAACACCATGCAGGCCCAGCTACAGGTTCAGCATATGACTCTACGTCAGATGAGGCAGTGGAACTCAATGCTTGAATCTGTAGCTGGACAGGCACAGGACGATGAAGGGTATGACCAGTAAGTGGAGGATTTGGAGATGCTCCAATAGCGCTGATAAGAATCCTCTGTCCACATGTTGATGTTTGGTTTTATGGTTGCCATTTGGCCTTTTTTTCTGTTTATTGTTGTCCCTGTTGCACTTTTTTACCTTGTCATATGTCTCCAATGGGGCTATGCTGGCCCTTGGCAACTCTCTTTATGGACTGTGATGCACTCTGTTACCTTGTCAGATGTCTCCAATGGGGCTATGCTGGCCCTTGGCAACTCTCTTCATGGACTGTGATGCACTCTGTTACCTTGTCAGATGTCTCCAATGGGGCTATGCTGGCCCTTGGCAACTCTCTTCATGGACTGTGATGCACTCTGTTACCTTGTCATATGGCTCCAATGGGGCTATGCTGGCCTTGGCAACTCTCTTCATGGACTGTGATGCACTCTGTTACCTTGTCAGATGTCTCCAATGGGGCTATGCTGGCCCTTGGCAACTCTCTTCATGGACTGTGATGCACTCAGTTACCTTGTCAGATGTCTCCAATGGGGCTATGCTGGCCCTTGGCAACTCTCTTCATGGACTGTGATGCACTCTGTTACCTTGTCATATGGCTCCAATGGGGCTATGCTGGCCTTGGCAACTCTCTTCATGGACTGTGATGCACTCTGTTACCTTGTCAGATGTCTCCAATGGGGCTATGCTGGCCCTTGGCAACTCTCTTCATGGACTGTGATGCACTCTGTTACCTTGTCAGATGTCTCCAATGGGGCTATGCTGGCCCTTGGCAACTCTCTTCATGGACTGTGATGCACTCTGTTACCTTGGCATATGTCTCCAATGGGGCTATGCTGGCCATTGGCAACTCTCTTCATGGACTGTGATGCACTCTGTTACCTTGTCAGATGTCTCCAATGGGGCTATGCTGGCCCTTGGCAACTCTCTTCATGGACTGTGATGCAATCTGTTACCTTGTCAGATGTCTCCAATGGGGCTATGCTGGCCCTTGGCAACTCTCTTCATGGACTGTGATGCACTCTGTTACCTTGTCTTATGGCTCCAATGGGGCTATGCTGGCCCTTGGCAACTCTCTTCATGGACTGTGATGCACTCTGTTACCTTGTCAGATGTCTCCAATGGGGCTATGCTGGCCCTTGGCAACTCTCTTCATGGACTGTGATGCACTCTGTTACCTTGTCAGATGTCTCCAATGGGGCTATTCTGGCCCTTGGCAACTCTCTTCATGGACTGTGATGCACTCTGTTACCTTGTCATATGGCTCCAATGGGGCTATGCTGGCCCTTGGCAACTCTCTTCATGGACTGTGATGCACTCTGTTACCTTGTCAGATGTCTCCAATGGGGCTATGCTGGCCCTTGGCAACTCTCTTCATGGACTGTGATGCACTCTGTTACCTTGTCAGATGTCTCTAATGTGGCTATGCTGGCCCTTGGCAACTCTCTTCATGGACTGTGATGCACTCTGTTACCTTGTCAGATGTCTCCAATGGGGCTATGCTGGCCCTTGGCAACTCTCTTCGTGGACTGTGATGCACTCTGTTACCTTGTCAGATGTCTCCAATGGGGCTATGCTGGCCCTTGGCAACTCTCTTCATGGACTGTGATGCACTCTGTTACCTTGTCATATGGCTCCAATGGGGCTATGCTGGCCCTTGGCAACTCTCTTCATGGACTGTGATGCACTCTGTTACCTTGTCAGATGTCTCCAATGGGGCTATGCTGGCCCTTGGCAACTCTCTTCATGGACTGTGATGCACTCTGTTACCTTGTCATATGGCTCCAATGGGGCTATGCTGGCCCTTGGCAACTCTCTTCATGGACTGTGATGCACTCTGTTACCTTGTCATATGGCTCCAATTTTCCTGATCTTTACCAGATTATTTATAAACGTTGTTGATGTTTTCTGACATACTAATAAAAGACATGTCATTGCACGATTCTTTGTCCTCCTTATTCATGCCATTGCTTGAAATCTCTAGTTTATCTTGTTGATCCTTAAAGGGACCTACCAAAAATAATGGTGTTTCCTGAATCATATATGTAATACAATTGTAAATGACTTTAAGATTAACATCTCCAATGTAATTTTATTCTTTTATATATGTATATATAGATTGTTATATATGTATAATTTAAATTTCACATCCATGTGTGTATTTATAAACTCTACATGAATTGATGCACCTTTAACAAATGATCTGAGGATTGATCCAATGATATAATCCCTGTAAAGTGTTCATTTTATTAAAATAGTATTGTCTCTGTGTATCCTCTTTTTAAAAATAAAAATCATGTCCCTTTAAGTGATGGTGAGCACAATTGTTAATAAATGGATTTCCATTTCTAAAGCGTTTTTGTCCTTTTTACATGAACAAGGACATATAATCTTATTAATAAACAATC
This sequence comes from Bombina bombina, assembly GCF_027579735.1. Classification (NCBI taxonomy): domain Eukaryota; kingdom Metazoa; phylum Chordata; class Amphibia; order Anura; family Bombinatoridae; genus Bombina; species Bombina bombina. The sequence goes on from NC_069503.1 coordinate 950,166,155, forward strand.
TTATTGTAATGTTGACAGCACATGTATTTCATTTTCAATTCTATCTTATTGTAAAAGTGTAACCAAATCAATCTCTGTGTGTAATGCGCATATTTTAGATGAGGAATATGTTTTTCCAAATATTGTTAAAAAATACTTCTCCTCCCATATATGGCTATAGGTAGGCTGACCATATTTCAACTTGAATAAATGACACGTTTGATCAATACATGTGTCATTATTGTTATTCCAAAACAATCTAAACATATCTTAAAACATCAATGGCATATGTATTTCTCATGTGTATCTTTTAAATGTTAAAGATATACACCATAGCTATAGTTAAAGGGACAGTCAAGTCCGAAAAGATGATTCATGATTTCGTGACATTCCTAGATAGCAATCTAGACACATACTTGTTACTAAAATATAAATAAGTTTCTTAGAGATATGCCAAGCTGTCAACTGAGTCCTTGTATTGGCTGCATTTTTTCAGCGATCTCGGATGCGCCATGTTGCTTAAGACGTCACCTGCCAGGCTGTCCAATGATTCCTTGTATTGACTGACGTTTTTACGTGATCAAGGATGCACCTTTTATTGGATGGCGTTTTTACGCGATCAAGGATGCACCTTTTTTTGGTTTGCATTCTTACGTGATCAAGAATGTGCCTTTTATTGGATTGCGTTCTTACGTGATCAAGAATGTGCCTTTTATTGGATTGCGTTCTTACGTGATCAAGGAAGCGCCATGTTAATTAAGACGTCACATGCAAAGGTAAAAAAACATCTGATTGTATTACGTAGTCCCGCAATATTTGTTTGTGCACGTTAAACACGTTTGTGAATGAAGCCAAGTTTAAAAACATGGCGAATATGGATTGTTTGCATCATTTTACATTGTTGACCCATAGCTGATAAAGACCAACACATTCTCTTTTGCTGGATGTCTGGTTGAATAAACGAACGAAAGCAAAATGTTTTCATGCATAAGATATTTCGAGGCAAGTGCAAATCTCTATAGTCCATGTTGTTTAATATGTTTGTCAACAATATGTTCCTTTTTATGAAAAATGACTGTTGTGTTTAAAGTTAAAGATATCTAATTCATAAATATGCGCTATTGTGTTAGAATAAAGTAATCAATATGCATTTATCTTTATCATATGCTAAATATATGATGCCGACTTCTTCTAAATGTAATTTTGTCGTATATTTTATTAAAGGTTCATTAGACACTCACATTATAAATCAAAATATTTTATTTTGTCTCTAGTTAGATAGTCCATTGTTTAACAAATACACGTCTCATTTTGCTTCTGTTCAAATAAAATTTAAGTAATTTTCAGACTCTTCGCCAAGCCTCTAAGTTTCATGTGAGTACCATCTCCAGCTTTCTCCTGTTTGTGTAAAGGGTCTTTTCATATGTTAATGATGGGATATTGTCTTGTTTTACGTTTGTAATGGGGGTTCATCTATATTTTCAATAGAGCTAACCCGATTTTCTTTGAAAGTGTTTAAAGCTTTGTAATATTGATATCAGTATATGTTAATCTTGTTGTTTCTAGTAGTGTCTATTACATACAGTTCTGTTAAAAATATAGTATACTGTCCCTTTAATGCAAATGTTTATTTTTGTATCATGTATGAGTTCCACATTGGTTAATCTCCAAATATATTATTGTTAGCATATTTTCACCCCCCACTCCTAAAAGGACTTTAAACCATATTCATTGTTAAAACAAATGTCTTTAAAAAAAAAAAACACAATAATGTCTCTTTAAGAAAATAGACTTTATTTAACACGTCAATATAAATCTGTTTTCAATATTTATTGTTTGAACAAGTACATGTAGATATACCAACAATCTGCAAATATATGTTAGCATATGTAATTTTGTTAAAGGGACAGTTTAGAAAACAAATCATGTTTTGCATTATTATAAAAGTCAATTTTGTAATATCAATGATATCAAAGGTTTCTCACCAATTAATCATTTGTCTGTGTTTATTTTAATTTGCTAGCTAAACCTATGAGGTTCGTGGGCTCATTTCTTAGAGCTTGAAGAGTGCATGTAATCATTATGCAATTTGACCACTAGAGGGCATTTGGATAGCATTTGTATATCTAAAACCTGGTGCTCATACAGCATATTTACCATGTATTGATCATTGATGTCTAAAATGTTGTTATGTCAGAACAACAAATAAGTGGTCATTTTTCATAGTCATAGATACAAGGGTAAGCACATAAGTCACACGTATTTCTCCATGTTTTGTTGTTTCCAACTTGATAATGCGTAATACAGTGTTTTCTTTGTAATCAATAATTTTCTGACTGTCCCTTTAAGCTGTGTTATTGGCATTCAAACAGTAATATGCCATCATGGATAATTGTAATGGTAATTTTGTTAGCGATTCGGGAAACAGTTTGGACATCACATCACAGAAACCAATCAATATCATGAACAAGGATAGGTATGTGATGTGGTTTTCACACACTTATAACCCACACTCTGCAAACAATCTGCCTCTATGGACCCGGTCCCATAGAATTAGATTATATTCAGAGTGTGGTCCACAAGTGTATGAAAACCACATCATTACATACCTATCCATTACACATTAAATACAAATTACATTAAACATGAAAACAAATACTTAATTCCTCTTCCTTCCCCTCTTCCCACAGGGCTGAGGCTCTGGGAGGGTCAACTGCCAACTCCGACGAGTTCTCATTGGATATGTTGTGGGAAGAGTGGAAGGAAGAGTACTGGGACGACCAAGGTGAGGAGGAGGAGATGGCCCGGCAGGAGGAGATTGCCCGGCAGGAGGAGATGGCCCGGCAGGAGGTGATGGTCCAGCAGGAGAAGATGGCCCGGCAGGAGAAGATGGCCCAGCAGGAGAAGATGGCCCGGCAGCAGGAGGCCCAGCAGCAGGAGGCGGACCAGGAGGCAGACCAGCATGCGCCTCCCGGAAGAAATTAAACATCTCTTGTTGGAGATTAAAGGTTCTGTTTTGGCCTTCTTCTATTCGAGTTAGGATGTTTATTATTTCGTTTTGGCCTTCAATGATTTTGTTTTGTCCTTCAAGAATTCTAGTTCTGCCTTCTATATTTTGTATCCGGGAGTTACGCATCTGGTCAATGTAGTCTAGTAGAACCCGCACCTCCGCTATTTCCTCTTGTTGTGCTTGGCGGGGTGCCCGTGCACGGCGGGGTGCGGGTCCTTGAGGGGCCTCTGGTTCCGCGGCCTCTTCCTCTGGTTCCGGGGCCTCTTCCTCTGCTTCCGTGGCCTCTTCGTCACGGGGGGCCTCTTCCCTCCGAGGTGGATATTCATCCCCACCACTCTCATCCCGGGGAAAAGGAGGAGCCTGTTTTTGCTGTGCTGCCTCCTCCCCAGACTCTGTATATTTGAAAAAGAAAGAAATGTATATATTAGCATATTTCCAAATAAAGCTTTAAATGACTTAGCTTACGATACAATTACAAATGCAGCCTCATTAATCCACTTTGAAATCTAACAATCAATACGATTTCCGCATTTTCTAAACCGTGTTTGTGATATCTCTGGTCAATCTGAATGTTTTAGCGTTTGTTTTCAGTCTGTTTAAATGCACACCTAACCTATAGCCTAGATACTGATGTAACCGCAAAGTAATTGTGAATGCGTGTAAACAACGTTATAGCATTAATCTGATCCTTAAAGGGACATGAAACCCAATGTTTTATCTTTCATGATTTGAAGCATGCAATTATAATCAACTTTCTAATGTACTTTTCTTATCTAATTAGCTTCATTCTCTGGATATTCTTTGCTGAAAAGCATATCTAAATATGCTTAGAAGATGCTGATTGGTAGCTGAATATAGCTGCCTCCTGTAATTGGTTCACCATGTGCATGGCTATTTCTTCAATTTAAATTTGAATGTTTTGTCAAATTGTATTCTCTACCTCAATCATGAAAGTAAAGGTTTGCGTATAGTGTCCCTTGAAATACATTCGTATGTGAATTTATTCTTAAATGAGCTTACCGTCAGATGAGAATGGCAGGTTCCCGGTATCAATTCCTCCGATACCGACTACATCCACCTCGGATGTAGTCGGTTCCGGCCACCCACTGCACCGGCCACCCACTGCATTGACTGCATTCCTTATCTCATGCCAGAGCTTCCTCTTCTCAGTCGGGGTGGTCTTCTGATGCTGCAGCCTCCTATACCTGGCCATATAGGCTTCTACGAGGGCCTCCTCCTCCATCGAAAACCTCGCCTCGCTAGTCGCCTTGGCCTTCCCCTGTGACGATGCCCTCTGCTTCCCGGACTGTGAAGCCCTACTCTGCCCTCTGCTTCCCGGACTGTGAAGCCCTACTCTGTCCGCCACTGGGCCCAGCCACTTGTTCATCTTGAACCAAGTGGCTGGGTCCACCCACCGCTTCCACCCCCGCTTCCTGCCCCCCTTCCTGCTCTGTTCCTCTCCCCCTCCCTCTCCTCCCCCCTCTACTTCTCCCCTGCCTGCCCTCCATCTCTTCCCTAAACTAAACCCCAACTAAGCAAACAAAAAGTGAGTGTGATCAAATGAAAGGGGGTCAAAATAAAGAACTAAAAAGACCAAAAAAAGTGCTGAAAGTGTGAAAGGGATATAAATAAAAGAGGGTAAGGAGTATTTAAATGAACAAAATGAAGAAGAAGACTAAAAGGAGGATATGTAAACTAAATGTAACTAGGGGATGGGTATGGGATGGGGTATGGGATAAGAGTAAATGGGATGAAAGGGAATGGGACTACAGGGAATGGGGTATGGAGTGTAGTATGAGAGGGTATGGGGTATGGAGTGTATGTAGTGTTATTGATAAGTGTATGTATGTATTGAATGTGTTTGCGTGTAAATGTGTTAAGTGTACAGAAAAAGCACTCGCTCGCTAACTCACACTACTACTAATTCTCACTAACTCACACTACTACTAATTCTCACTAACTCACACTACCACTAACTCTCACTAACTCCCACTACCACTAACTCTCACTAACTCCCACTACCACTAACTCACGCTCCCACTAACTGACTCTATCACACTACCACTAACTCTCACTAACTCCCACTACCACTAACTCACTCACGCTCCCACTAACTGACTCTCTCCCACTACCACTAACTCCCACTCACTCACGATAACACTAACAACTGACTCTCTCACAATAATGCACAAACTCTCTAATCTTAAACCTCCAATCTCCAAAAACCCACCAGCAACACAGTCAAAGAAGCCATGCTTGTGTGGTGCTTATATACCCTGTGTAAATGTTTAATGATGTACCGATTTGCGTTGTAAATTGTGTTCATGTGTGCTTTATTAGCAATTAGTATTTGTGCAATGTGTATTAGGTGTGTGAATTTGCGCATGCTCATTTTGAGTTAGTATTTGTAGAATGTGTAGAATGCGATGATGTTATAGTGATCGTTTTCTATAACATTGACCAATAGTATTATGTTTAAATGTGAATTTGCGATGGTGTGGTATTAGTGAAGTGTTGTATATGTATGTTTGTCCTAATATATAGTGATATTGAATGCGATTATTTTGCTAGTGTATGCATTTTTTTTATTTTCCTTGTTGTTATTTTGCGTATTTCCGCATCTTAAAGTATATGCGTATTCCCTGTATTTTATTTTATTAAAATTCCCCCTGCTTGTGAATGTGTAATGCTTATGTGCTTTGTTTAGTGATTGTTGTTGTGACATTTGCGGCGTGTTATTGTTGTGCATGATGTGGTATGCATCATATGACCGAGCTGTGCGTATTTCTCGCGAGATCGAGTGTTAGGTGAAAAAAGCGTGTTTGTTTGTTTTTCCATTGATCTCTATGGGAGACTGTCAAATGCGGGCAGGATTCCGCGTGTGAAATACACGCGTTAGGAGTATCGTTAGAAGGTTTTGTTTGAACTCTAAATACCGGAGTCAAACAATGCCGTGCGTTAGACATAAACCACGCGTAGCGTTAGCACTCCATCTACCGCCAAACTCCAAATCTAGCCGTAAGATAGCTACAATGTAACTATTAGTTATATTGCAGTTAGCTTAGGGTTTATTTTAAAGGTAAGTATTTAGTTTTAAATAGGAATTATTTACTTAATTGTAGAAATTTTATTTAGATGTATTTAAATTATTTTTAAGTTAGAGGGGTGTTAGGGTTAGGGTTAGACTTAGGTTTATGGGTTAATAACTTTATTATAGTGGCGGCGACGTTTGCGGTGGCAGATTATGGGTTAATAAGTGTAGTTAGGTGGCAGCGACATTGGGGGCGGCAGATCAGGGGTTAATAAATATAATGTAGGTGTCGGCAATGTTGGGGGCAGCAGATTAGGGGTTCATAAGTATAATGTAGGTAGCGGCGGTGTCCAGAGCAGCAGATTAGGGGTTAATAATATAATGTAGGTGTCAGCGATGTTGAGGGCGGCAGATTAGGGGTTGTCTTAAGTGAGCGGTGAGAAAAAACAGCTCGTTAGCAACGCACCCCTGTTACCGCAAAACTCGTAATTTAGGTGTTAATTTTTTCATGAAATACATTTTTTTTTTCCATAACATTTTCTTTCAATATTTAATTTATTCATTTATACAATTTTTAAATTATGATTTATTGTAAGTCATATTGTCAGATATGCATCACATTCACTTCACTTAAAAGCAGGGAACACACTGTTCTCATGGTAGAAACTGCCTTTATAGAATAAGAACAGGGGATGTATAGTACTGGAGAGATTTCTTATGGAATCTCACAAACCCAAATAGCTTTATAGTATTGGAACCATTTAATGTAATACTTAAACACACTTTTCTCTTCTAGATATAAATTAAATTTCAAAAAGTAACTGTGATTGGTTACCCATAATACCCTGATGTGTTTTAACAATTAATATGTTCTCAAACTTTAATGAAGTAAAAGAAAGCGGGAGTAGACACCAAGCTGCATGAAAGGCAAATATATGTACATGCAGTAATGCCAAATAAATCCTCACAGGAACTCTGAAAGTGACAGTCACTAGTTATGGATCAAAAACCAACCATATGATGCTCCAAAACAACTCCCCCCCCCCAACCTCCAAATAGCTGGGAATGATATACCTGTCGCGTTAGCACATACTATAGGACATCTCACGCTTCGGCGCTGTACAGGGACTCGTAGTACATTGTAATGGTCCCACAGCTTCTAGCCGGCGATCCTGTAGTGCACGCTTCCTCACTACCCCAGACCGAGGCTCCACTCGACGTCTCCAATGATGTACCTGCGACGGGGGTGGGGGGGAGGAGGAGGGGCTCCAACGGAAATCCTGGTAGACTGCAAAACTCCCGGCCAGGCGGGTACAGCGGTTCCTGAACTGGTGGCAGTGATAGCAGAAAGAACTGGATAGGAACCGCTGTTAAAAACTTATAAATTTTATTAGAACATTATATAAAAACAGGTAGCATCCAAACAAAAGGCGGACAAGACTGCTAACATGTTTCGGCCCAGTTGGCCGTAATCATAGCATGTGAATCAAATTGCAAACGCCATATTTAAAACAAATGTGATAACAAATGATTGGTTAAGAACAAATTCACGCCCATATAGTTTATACAGGTTTTGATTAACCCTATGCACGCAAAAACACTTAAAACATTATATGTGAGTAGGAAACCAGAGTGCTAACATACAAATATCCTACATCTTAAAAAGATATCTGTACTACGTGGGATGTAATGAATACAAAGTCTGTACTTGGTCCAATAAAGATAACTAGCAAAACAACATTTCCAATATATGTGAAATTGTAATATGTCTAGTATATGTAATGTATGTCAAGTCGTGTACGTATTTTTACATTTTTACATTTACATGCTGATCCCTTGAAAGCAACAAATTAGCATAAACAAGGGATAGCCACGAAGGACCCAGACAATCCCATTACTGAGTATGGAACCGTTTGCACAGTATCAAAAGCTGCAGTGTATCTATCATAGAGAGAGAGAACAGCGCAGATACAGCTATAATGTGTATGATAAAACAACTTTGGCTTATTGCTTTGGAAATCATTGTAATGTGTTAACAGTTTGTGTCTCTTGTTTTATCATACACATTATAGCTCTATCTGCGCTGTTCTCTCTCTATGATAGATACACTGCAGCTTTTGATACTGTGCAAACGGTTCCATACTCAGTAATGGGATTGTCTGGGTCCTTCGTGGCTATCCCTTGATTATGCTAATTTGTTGCTTTCAAGGGATCAACATGTAAATGTAAAAATACGTACACGACTTGACATACATTACATATACTAGACATATTACAATTTCACATATATTGGAAATGTTGTTTTGCTAGTTATCTTTATTGGACCAAGTACTGACTTTGTATTCATTACATCCCACGTAGTACAGATATCTTTTTAAGATATAGGATATTTGTATGTTAGCACTCTGGTTTCCTACTCACATATAATGTTTTAAGTGTTTTTGTGTGCATAGGGTTAATCAAAACCTGTACAAACTATATGGGCGTGAATTTGTTCTTAACCAATCATTTGTTATCACATTTGTTTTAAATATGGCGTTTGCAATTTGATTCACATGCTATGATTACGGCCAACTGGGCCGAAACATGTTAGCAGTCCTGTCCGCCTTTTGTTTGGATGCTACCTGTTTTTATATAATGTTCTAATAAAATTTATAAGTTTTTAACAGCGGTTCCTATCCAGTTCTTTCTGCGCTCAAACTTTATTGTCCACAATTTATAAAAATAGCTTCTGTTACATTGTAACTTTTGATTGTATTATCTATGTGTAATTATGACAGAATTAGAAACCTAAAATAAAATAACCTATATTTCTGTCTACTTTTACATACTATTATATTTAAAAAAAAATTATCTTATAATTATGATTGTATATTTTTATGATTTCTGTCAACATAACCTATTTATCATTATGACTGGACATTTCACCAATGACTTTTAATAGGCTAACCTGTAATCTATTGAAAATTATTAGAGATTTGCATTTGGGTCCTTCCTGAGGATCCAAATGTGGAAGTAAGCAGTGGCTCATTCCCTTTGAATATATTCACAGCCAGATTGATTCCTGTAAAATATCCCCACACTATATTCTGTGCAAATCCAGATCTTAGAGTGGGGATCTATTACAAGAATCAATTTGTGAAACTATCAGAAGGGCATGAGCTGCTGCTTACTTCCACATTTGGATCCCACTGCATATCCTAAAAATTACCACAACCTTTCATGTTGCCTGATAAAGGGTCAGATTGACAGATTACAAGTGGTGTGCTAAAAAAATGTATTACAAGCTGAAAGTAATTTGAGATACTAAGTCTGTCTGATTCCAGGTAATCTTCTCTGGTGAGTACAATTTTCAGCTTTGCCCAACACCTGGCTATCTAATTGTTAGATGAAGACTTAGAAAGGCTTACAAGCCACAGTGTCTCGCACCTACTTTGAAATTTAGTGGATGATTGGTGATGATTTGGGTGTGCCTCAGCAATGCTGGAATTGGTCAGATTTATCTTGGTCAAGGACGCATGAAGCAAGCCATGTACAATGTTACTCTAGATGAAAACTTGCTTCCTCATCTCATCTTATATTTCTAGATTCAAACTGCATAGTATTTATTAGTATAACATTGAAAAGTAGTCTGTTGTATATTTATGTTTATTTATGCTATACATGAATGGTCAGTTGTGTATAGAATGTAGTTTTACCAAATATTAAAATATTAAACTAGCAACATTTTCTTCATAATAATTTATTATTTGATATTTGTCAGACTAGCATTTGTCTTATCTGTGTATGCTAAGTTGAAAGCCAGGAGTGTGGCTGAAATCCGAGATCACACAACTAAGGCTCTGAGGATAGCTGGAGTCTGAAATAGCACTATAAAGAAGAAGACTAGTGCAGTTGACAGCCCAGGGTGCACTATGTACTTTCCAATGTTTGATCTTACTAGAGAGGAGTGCATTAAGTTTAATGTACAGTTGTCTCACGCATCTTCTATTTAATAGCCTAGACTAGTCAACCTGTACTAAGGGTAGCACTATTTGCAGTTTTAGTGTTAGAAGTGACCTTGTGGCAGAATTTGTGTCAAGACCTGCAGATGAAGTGTTTAAAAGCCTTTAATTAAATCAATCAGTGCTTTTTAGTTCCTTATGGAAGTCCTTGTGCTCTTGTGTCCTGAATTGCTCTCCTGCTTTTGACCTCAGCTGGTATCCTGTATTGCTTCTTTAGCCTGAACCTTGTTTGTCCTCTGATTAGTGTACTATGACATCTGTTGTTGGTTCCTCAAACTGTATTTTGGATTATTCTTTTGCCTGATTCTTCTGCTTAGACGCATGGTTATTGCTGATCCTTCTAGTCCATGACCTTTGCTTGTTCCTCCCCTATTCTCCTGCCATTTTCCTAAATTTGACATTTGGTTCTGGCAATAACATACCTGGTAACAACTGTTCTCCTGTACTAATGGTTCCAGCCTCTAACCAAGGTAAACTTATATTATTACAAAGTCAATATGGATCTGGCCGAGATGGTAAACATTATTGGCATCCTGTTCTTGCAACTTAAAGTTTTGACCCACTCCATGCAATAATAGCAGGTGCCACTGCTGAGCCTTTTACAGAGAGTAGATAGACTTTAGGCTCAGTCACAGGCTACAGTGGAGACGTCTACCACCCTGTCGGTTTTGTCTTCATTTGTTGCTGAGGATCTAGTCAGTCTGATGCTTATAGGACACAGCAATTGGGATTTCTGGCCTCTCCTGAGCTGAATTTGCCATTACCTGAAATAAGTGGGGGTGATAATTAGCAGTTCTTTCATCATTAAATGCCAAATTCTATTTTCTTTCTTGATTCCATATTGGCAACTCTCTTGCAATCAAAATCACTTCCGCCCAGTTTCGCTGTTAATTGCTAATTGCAGCCCTATGAAATTTGACCTGTTATGAAGGCTATTCTGGTTTTTGTTATAATGGGTTCTGGACATAAAGATACTTTGAAATTGGATATAGTAGTTTCCCTTTCCTATGATTTTCTAAACTCAAGAAATGTGTGGAGAATTCCTTTCCCAGCACCATACTTCTCCTCCTCTGCCAGTCTATGGACTCGATTAATTGTTGTTAATTGATCCAATTGCCAGCCAAACAAGAGCATGGCAGTATTAATTAGATTAAAAATTAGATATCCTTTAAAATTCTTTGAAAACTTATAACTTGTACACATGCATTCTCAATACTATGTTAAAGTATTTAAAATAAATAAATAAATCAGTAGCCAGTTATACATAAGTATGACTTAAAATAATTTTCAATGCTTGACATTTTTAAGGCATAATTTTGATTACCTCTGAATGTGAAATAAATAGTATTCAGACATAATTTAGAAATCATTACCTTTTTCTATTCCTTCAGGATTTCATATTTAAAGTAGCTGCCTTGCATGGGTCTTTTGCAGGGTTTCTAAACATTAAGGGCTCGATGATCTAAAGGACTCTGGGCTGGCGATATTATTAAAGAATGCTCGCCAGTACTTCTATTTCCCTGGTGGAGTGATCTAAAGATTCTTTTTCCATGAAAGCAGGGTGTCTTACTAATTGGTGTATAATGTAATTTCATATGGGAAGTCAATGCATAAATTACAAAAGTGCACAATGAAATTAATGATTTAAATATCTTACAAAATGAATAATTGAGCCATTCACAAAAAAATATGCAGGAACAATATGTATTGTTAATGTGCATCAAATATCGTAACAACATTCCTCACCAAAAATCATATTTTATCAAAAACTTAAAATTATAGCGCTGCGGAAAAAAGATGAAGCCCCCTTGATTCTCCATCTCTCCCCATCCCCCCATCTCCCTATGTAACAAGATATTTTTCCACTCCACAGGGTACCAATCAGTTGCAAGGGTCGCAAAGATGAATTCTGTCAATTGTCTCATAGGATGAAGGATTTGTAACTGGAATGCTAACAGGAAGAATATGAGGACTTTGTCCCATTTGTCCAAAAATTGTTTAACTTTGTTCTCAGCAGGGGTTAAAACGTCTCTATTTGGAATCTAATCTTCTTTAGAAAGGCGCCAAAACTAGGACTATACTTATCCTTCCAAGATTTAAGGATAAGTTGTGTAGCAATGAGAATAAGAGTATATTTTAAAACATAACACTTTATTAAACATACTGTATATGTAGAATGAACAAATGACTATACAGGGAGTGCAAAATTATTAGGGAAGTTGTATTTTTGAGGATTAATTTTATTATTGAACAATAACCATGTTCTCAATGAACCCAAAAAACTCATTAATATCAAAGCTGAATATTTTTGGAAGTAGTTTTTAGTTTATTTTTAGTTTTAGCTATTTTAGGGGGATATCTGTGTGTGCAGGTGACTATTACTGTGCATAATTATTAGGCAACTTAACAAAAAACAAATATATACCCATTTCAACTATTTATTTTTACCAGTGAAACCAATATAACATCTCAACATTCACAAATATACATTTCTGACATTCAAAAACAAATCAGTGACCAATATAGCCACCTTTCTTTGCAAGGACACTCAAAAGCCTGCCATCCATGGATTCTGTCAGTGTTTTGATCTGTTCACCATCAACATTGCGTGCAGCAGCAACCACAGCCTCCCAGACACTGTTCAGAGAGGTGTACTGTTTTCCCTCCTTGTAAATCTCACATTTGATGATGGACCACAGGTTCTCAATGGGGTTCAGATCAGGTGAACAAGGAGGCCATGTCATTAGATTTTCTTCTTTTATACCCTTTCTTGCCAGCCACGCTGTGGAGTAATTGGATGCGTGTGATGGAGCATTGTCCTGCATGAAAATCATATTTTTCTTGAAGGATGCAGACTTCTTCCTGTACCACTGCTTGAAGAAGGTGTCTTCCAGAAACTGGCAGTAGGACTGGGAGTTGAGCTTGACTCCATCCTCAACCCGAAAAGGCCGCACAAGCTCATCTTTGATGATACCAGCCCAAACTAGTACTCCACCTCCACCTTGCTGGCGTCTGAGTCGGACTGGAGCTCTCTGCCCTTTACCAATCCAGCCACAGGCCCATCCATCTGGCCCATCAAGACTCACTCTCATTTCATCAGTCCATAAAACCTTAGAAAAATCAGTCTTGAGATATTTCTTGGCCCAGTCTTGACGTTTCAGCTTGTGTGTCTTGTTCAGTGGTGGTCGTCTTTCAGCCTTTCTTACCTTGGCCATGTCTCTGAGTATTGCACACCTTGTGCTTTTGGGCACTCCAGTGATGTTGCAGCTCTGAAATATGGCCAAACTGGTGGCAAGTGGCATCTTGGCAGCTGCACGCTTGACTTTTCTCAGTTCATGGGCAGTTATTTTGCGCCTTGGTTTTTCCACACGCTTTTTGCAACCCTGTTGACTATTTTGAATGAAACGCTTGATTGTTCAATGATCACGCTTCAGAAGCTTTGCAATTTTAAGAGTGCTGCATCCCTCTGCAAGATATCTTACTATTTTTGACTATTCTGAGCCTGTCAAGTCCTTCTTTTGACCCATTTTGCCAAAGGAAAGGAAGTTGCCTAATAATTATGCACACCTGATATAGGGTGTTGATGTCATTAGACCACACCCCTTCTCATTACAGAGATGCACATCACCTAATATGCTTAATTGGTATGAGGCTTTCGAGCCTATACAGCTTGGAGTAAGACAACATGCATAAAGAGGATGATGTGGTCAAAATACTCATTTGCCTAATAATTCTGCACTCCCTGTAATTGGAAATATAGAAAGGTGGGTAACATAACAACCACCTCTAATTCAAACTATACTATAACACTAATTAAAAACACAGAGGGGCCATGTGGCCAGGGGAGAGAGTAACAAGTGTCAAAAAGTATAGGAAAAGGAAGAATCAGCAATCATTCATGCAAGTGCAGACAGTCTAAGCGCTCAAAGGCATCCTCCTGCCTGTGTACTGCTGTAAGTTAACACAGTCAGCCGATTTCTTTCTTAATCCCTAATACTGTCATCAACATTCAAGCATACACATCTGTGTCTCTGTCCCATATAGGGTTAATACACATAAATATCACTTCTCTTATTTAACCCCTTAATGACCGATGATGTGCAGGGTACGTCCTCCAAAAAAATACAGTTAACAACCGAGGACATACCCTGCACGTTGTCAGTCTGGGAAAGCGGTGGAAGCGATCCTGATTGCTTCTAGACACTTTCCGGTTATTGCAGTGATGCCTGCAATAACCCTGCATGGCCATCCGATGCAGAGACACCGGACATCAATGGCCGGTATCATTGGTGGGTAGGAGCCGGTCTGGGAGGTGGGTGGCGGCCATCGATGGGCCTTGTGACATGGAGAAGGGCGGGATCATGGGTGCGGGTTGCCGGGGCACGCAGTGACGCACGCACGTGCACGGGGTGGGAGCGGCTACACTACAGAAAAATAGTAAAGAAAAAGTGGGACTAAAAAATAAAAATTATCAAAGCTATGTGGGAGGGGGTGGGGGGTTGGTGTTTGGGGGGGAGCTACACTTCAGAAAAAAAAAATTAAAATAAAAAAAAAACATTTTTATTGTAAACTGGGAACTGGCAGACAGCTGCCAGTACCCAAGATGGCTACAAATAAGGTAGAGGGGGAGGGTTAAAGAGCTGTTTGGGGGGGGATCAGGGAGGTTGGGGGCTAAATGTAAATATGCTAAAAATATATATATATATATATAAAAAAAGATACCTTTTATTTTAGTACTGGCAGACTTTCTGCCAGTACTTAAGATGTCGGGGACAATTGTGGCGTGGGGGAGGGAAGAGAGCTCTTTGAGAGGGATCAGGGGTCTGATGTGTCAGGTGGGAGGTAGTGATGTCGGGAACCTTAAAATTTCGGTTCGCGAACGGCGTACTCGAACTTCCGCTACTGTTCGCGAACCGGCGAACTGCGCGAACCGCCATTGACTTCAATAGGCAGGCGAACTTTAAAACCCACAAGGACTCTTTCTGGCCACAATAGTGATGGAAAAGTTGTTTCAAGGGGACTAACACCTGGACTGTGGCATGCCGGAGGGGGATCCATGGCAAAACTCCCACGGAAAATTACATAGTTGATGCAGAGTCTGGTTTTAAACCATAAAGGGCATAAATCACCTAACATTCCTTAATTGTACAGGTATGATGTTGTATCGATCAGGTAGTGTAAGGGTTACTCCCGCTTCACAGTGACAGACCAAATTCCCCGTGTAACGCACCGCAAACAACCGCAAACAGTCCATTTGCACAACCACGAGATAGATAGATTTGATAGATAGATACATAGATTACATAGATCAATAGATGCAATATACATATGATAGATACAAATTACATAGATCAATAGATGCAATATACATTTGATAGATACGAATTACATAGATCAATAGATGCAATATACATTTGATAGATACGAATTACATAGATCAAAAGATGCAATATATATTTGATAGATACGAATTACATACATCAATCGATGCAATATATATTTGATAGATACGATTGATAGTTAGATAGATTCGATAGATAAATAGATTTGATAGATATATAATTTCCCTGACAGAGTATAACAATAAGACATGCGGTCTGGGACCCATGGTGTGTTAAGTAATACTATTCTTAGCAGTTTACTACCTGCTACTCCCCCTATCAGGGGAGGTCTATATGGCCTGCATTTTTGGAACAGGGAGATGGAAGAAGATGATTGGTCTGTCCTCCTACTTCAAATTTGGCCTAAACACAAGTGGCTGTCTCAAAACAGTCCGGCCACGAGATAGATAGATTTGATAGATAGATATACATAGATTGATAGATAGAATCGATAGAAGATAAATAGATAGATTTGATAGATATATAATTACCCTGACAAAGTATAATAATAAAACATGCAGTCTGGGACCCATGGTAACTAGGTTGTGTTAAGTAGTACTATTCTTAGCACTTTAATCCCTGTTACTCCCCCTATCGGGGGAGGTCTATATGGCCTGCATGATTACCCTGACAAAGTATAACAACAAGACATGCGGTCTGGGACCCATGGTAACTAGGTTGTGTTAAGTAGTACTATTCTTAGCACTTTAATCCCTGTTACTCCCCCTATCGGGGGAGGTCTATATGGCCTGCATAATTACCTTGACAAAGTATAACAACAAGACATGCGGTCTGGGACCCATGGTAACTAGGTTGTGTTAAGTAGTACTATTCTTAGCACTTTAATCCCTGTAACTCCCCCTATCAGGGGAGGTCTATATGGCCTGCATGATATATAATTACCTTGACAAAGTATAACAATAAGACATGCGGTCTGAGACCCATGGTAAGGTTGTGTTAAGTAGTACTATTCTTAGCAGTTTAATTCCTTTTACTCCCCCTATCAGGGGAGGTCTATATGGCCTGCATGATATATAATTACCCTTACAAAATATAACAATAAGACATGCGGTCTGGGAGCCATGGTATGGTTGTGTTAAGTAGTACTATTCTTAGCAGTTTAATCCCTTTTACTCCCCCTATCGGGGGAGGCTGTCTATATGGCCTGCATGATATATAATTACCCTTACAAAATATAACAATAAGACATGCGACTGGGACCCATGGTAAGGTTGTGTTAAGTAGTACTATTCTTAGCACTTTAATCACTGTTACTCCTCCTATCGGGGAGGTCTATATGGCCTGCATGATATATAATTACCCTGACAAAGTATAACAATAAGACATGCGGTCTGGGATCCATGGTCAGGTTGTGTTAAGTAGTACTATTCTTAGCACTTTAATCCCTTTTACTCCCCCTATCGGGGGAGGTCTATATGGCCTGCATGATATATAATGACCCTTACAAAATATAACAATAAGACATGCGGTCTGGGACCCATGGTAAGGTTGTATTAAGTAGTGCTATTCTTAGCACTTTAATCCCTTTTACTCCCCCTATTGGGGGAGGTCTATATGGCCTGCATGATATATAATGACCCTTACAAAATATAACAATAAGACATGTGGTCTGAGACCCATGGTAAGGTTCTGTTAAGTAGTACTATTCTTAGCACTTTAATCCCTTTTACTCCCCCTATCGGGGGAGGTCTATATGGCCTGCATGATATATAATGACCCTTACAAAATATAACAATAAGACATGCGGTCTGGGACCCATGGTCAGGTTGTGTTTAGTAGTAGTATTCTTAGCAGTTTAATCCCTTTTACTCCCCCTATCAGGAGAGGTCTATATGGCCTGCATGATATATAATTTACCCTTACAAAATATAACAATAAGACATGCGGTCTGGGACCCATGGTCAGGTTGTGTTAAGTAGTACTATTCTTAGCACTTTAATCCCTTTTACTCCCCCTATCGGGGGAGGTCTATATGGCCTGCATGATATATAATAACCCTTACAAAATATAACAATAAGACATGCGGGCTGTGACCCATGGTAAGGTTGTTTTAAGTAGTACTATTCTTAGCACTTTAATCCCGTTTACTCCCCCTATCTGTGCCACCAGATATGAGTGGTGTGTTAAGTAGTACTATTCTTAACAATTTAATCACTGTTATGTGCCTTGTTTTTGGTTTGGGTTTTGTATCCACAGTGCAGCACCAGAGGCCAGAAAAATTAGGCATGTAAAACTGCCTGAAAAATTAGGTATTGTTGCAGCCACTGCTGTAGCAGCGGCCAGAAAAATTGATGTTTGTTTGACAGTTAGAAAGGGCCCTAAAACATTGCAGCTTGAACCCTAGTTGTTGGCGGGTAAGTTACGCAAGTCATCCGCCATTCGAAGATAAAATACAGCAGCATGTATACCATTTGTAGCCCAAGGCAGCTCATCTCATCAGGCCTTTTTTACTCTAATGTATCGCCCAATGTCAGTCCCTTCGGGATCCATCCCTCATTCATTTTAATAAAGGTGAGATAATCAAGACTTTTTTGACCAAGGCGACTTCTCTTCTCAGTGACAATACCTCCTGCTGCACTGAAGGTCCTTTCTGACAGGACACTTGAAGCGGGGAAGGCCAGAAGTTCGATTGCAAATTGGGATAGCTCAGGCCACAGGTCAAGTCTGCACACCCAGTAGTCAAGGGGTCCATCGCTCCTCAGAGTGTCAAGATCCGCAGTTAATGCTAGGTAGTCTGCTACCTGTCGGTTGAGTCTTTCTCTGAGGCTGGATCCCGAAGGGCTGTGACGATGCATAGGAGTTAAAAAGGTCCGCATGTCCTCCATCAACAATACATCTGGAAAGCTTCCTGTCCTTGCCGGCGTGGTCGTGGGAGGAGGAGGATTACTTTCATCTCTTCCCCTGTTAGATTCCTGTTGTGCTGTGACATCACTCTTATACGTTGTGTAAAGCATATTTTTTTATTTATTTTGGAACTGCTCCATCCTTTCCGACTTGCGTGAATTCGGTAACATTTCAGTAACTTTATGCTTATACCGGGGGTCTAGTAGCGTGGACACCCAGCACAGGTCGTTCTCCTTCAGCTTTCTTATACGAGGGTCCCTCAACAGGCACAACAGCATGAAAGACCCCATTTGCACAAGGTTGGATGCCGAGCTAATCATGTCCCGTTCCTTGTCCTCACTGATCTCACTGAGGGTATCTTCTTCCCCCCAGCCACGTACAACACCACGGGTACCAGATAGGTGACAACAACGAGCACCCTGGGATGCCTGTTGTGCTTGGTCTTCCTCCTCTTCCTCAAAGCCACATTCCTCCTCTGACTCCTCTTCCTCACAATCCTCTTCCTGCGTTGCCACTGGTCCAGCAAGCGATGCTGATAAGTCTGTTTCTGGTGGTGATGGAGACCACAACTCTTCCTCTTCCTCTTCACGCTCATCTACAGCCTGATCTAGCACTCTTTGCAGGGCAGGCTCCAGGAAGAAAACAAATAGTAGGCTGTCGCTGATGGTGCCTTCGGTGCGACTCACTAGGTTTGTCACCTCCTCAAAAGGATGCATAAGCCTTCAGGCATTGCGCATAAGCGTATAGTAACGTGGCAAAAAAATACCCAGCTCCCCAGAGGCTGTCCTAGCACCCCGGTCATACAAATAGTCGTTAACAGCTTTTTCTTGTTGTAGCAGGCGGTTGAACATTAGGAGTGTTGAATTCCACCGTGTCGGGCTGTCGCAAATCAAGCGCCTCACTGGCAGGTTGTTTTGACGCTGGATATCGGACAAGTGCGCCATGGCCATGTAGGAACGCCTGAAATGGCCACACACCTTCCTGGCCTGCTTCAGGACGTCCTGTAAGCCTGGGTACTTATGCACAAAGCATTGTACAATCAGATTACACACATGTGCCATGCACGGCACATGTGTCAACTTGCCCAATTTCAATGCCGCCACCAAATTACTTCCATTGTCAGAAACAACTTTGCCAATCTCCAGTTGGTGCGGAGTCAGCAACTGATCCACTTGTGCGTTCAGGGCGGACAGGAGTGCTGGTGTGGTGTGACTCTTGGCTTTCAGGCAACTCAACCCCAAGACGGCGTGACACTGCCATATCCGGGATGTTGAATAGTACCTGGGGCGCTGGGGGGGTGCCGTTGATGTGGAGCAAGACGCAGCAGCAGAAGAGGACTCAGCCGAGGAAGAGGTTATGGAAGAGGATGGAGTAGGAGGATAGAGGAGGTAGCAGCAGGCCTGCCTGCAAGTCGTGGCGGTGTCACCAACTCCTCTGCAGAGCCACACATTCCATGCTTGTCAGCCGTCAGCAGGTTTACCCAATGCGCAGTGTAGGTGATATGACTGCCCTGACCATGCCTTGCAGACCAGCTATCAGTGGTCAGATGGACCCTTGCCCCAACGCTGTGTGCCAGACATGCCAATACTTCCTTTCGCACAATCGAGTACAGGTTGGGGATTGCCTTTTGTGAAAAGAAATTTCGGCCGGGTACCTTCCACTGCGGTGTCCCAATAGATACACATTTTTTGAATGCCTCAGACTCTACCAGCTTGTATGGTAAAGCTGGCGGGCTAAGAGTTCAGACAAGCCAGCTGTCAGACGCCGGGCAAGGGGTGACTTTGGGAAATTAGCTTCTTACACTCAAACATGTCCTTGACAGACACCTTACTCTGGGCAGATGACCAGGAACTGCTACGTAAGAGAGACTGAGTGGCGGATGGTTGAGAGGGGGCAAGGAGGACAGCAGTGGTTGACGTGGCTGAAGATGCTGGACCAGGAGGAGGATGGTGGCTTTGAGTTTGTGTGCTGCTTCTACTCATGTGTTCATCCCATCGGCATTGGTGATGTGAGACCATGTGCCTTTGCAAAGCAGTTGTACCTAGGTGGGTGTTGGACTTCCCACGACTCAGTTTCTTTTGGCACAGGTTGCAAATGGCATTGCTGTTGTCAGAAGCAGACACACAAAAAAAATGCCACACTGCTGAGCTCTGCGATGACGGCATTCTGGTGGTGGCAACAGCATGCGTTGATTGGCATGCTGTCTGTCTGACCCCGGGTGCCGATGCATGCTGTCTGACTGTGCCACTAGCTCCTTACGACGACCTCCCCCTGCTTCCAACTCTTCTCCTCCTCCTCCTCTCTGTCTCCCCATCTGAACTTTCCCCCTCTTCTTCTTCTCTTCTAGCGGGAACCCACGTGACATCTACGGACGCATCATCATCAACCGCTTCACTTGTATCTGACAAATCAACAAAAGAAGCAGCAGCGGGTACAACATCACCATCATCATCACACCGTACGTCCATGTCTGTAATGCTGCCTGACTGAGACATATCACTGTTATCTACATCCTCTGTCAATGATGGTTGCGCATCACTCATTTCTTCCAACTGATGTGTTAATAACTCCTCTGACAGATCAAGTGAAGCAGCTGTGGTGCTAGTGAGTTGCACTGGTTACTTGAGAGGTGCCCGAAGCTAAGCTGGAGGTGAATGGTGCGTCAAGGTTAGGAGCTGAAGCTGTAGAAGATTGGGTGTCCTGTGTTAGCCATTCAACTAGGTCCTCCTCAGAACTTTTCGCGTTCATGGCACGTGGCCTCTGAACACTGTGCATTATTGTAGGTTCAAAGGGAATCACAGCACCACGACCACGATGGCACCTGCGGGGTGGTCTGCCTCTGCCTGTCATTTTTTTTTAAATTTACACTTACACTATTATTAAACAAAATATGAGTGGTGCCACTGGGCAAGTGGGCACAGTATACGCTGTGAGTCTTACACAAAAAAGCAGACTGATGTTTCACAACCCAAAACGTTTTTTTTTAAAATGTACACTTACACTAATATTAAACAAGATATAAGTGGTGGCACTGGGCAAGTGGGCACAGTATACGCTGTGAGCCTGACACAAAAAAAGCAGACTGATGTTTCACAATCCAAAAAGTTTTTTGTTTTTTTTAAATGTACACTTACACTATTAAACAAGATATGAGTGGTGACACTGGGCAAGTGGGCACAGTATACGCTGTGAGCCTGACACAAAAAAGCAGACTGATGTTTCACAGTCAAAAATGTTTATTTTTTAAATATTTAAACTACTGTTACAACAAATATGAGTGGTGCCACTAACTTGGCAAGTGGGCCTGGCACACACGCTGGCAGGCAGGCAAATGCAATAAGATTACAATAGCAGACTGATGTTTCACAGTCCAAATTTTTTTTAATTTAAATATTTACACTACTGTTACAACAAATCTGATCGGTGGCACTAGTTGGCAAGTGGGCCTGGCACACATGCTGGCAGGCAGGCAACTTCAATTAAATTACACTAGCAGACTGATGTTTCACAGTCAAATTATTTTTTTTAAATATTTACACTACTGTTATAACAAATATGAGTGGTGGTACTAGTTGGCAAGTGGGCCTGGCACAAACGCTGGCAGGCAGGCAACTGCAATTAGATTACACTAGCTGAATGATGTTTCACATATAAAAAAGTTTTTTTAAAAATATTTACACTACTGTTACAACAAATATGAGTGGTGCCACTAACTTGGCAAGTGGGCCTGGCACACACGATGGCAGGCAGGCAACTTCAATTAGATTACAATAGCAGTCTGATGTTTCACAGTCAAAAAAGTTTTTTTATTAAATATTTATACTACTGTTACAACAAATATGAGTGGTGGCACTAGTTGGCAAGTGGGCCTGCCAAACACGCTGGCAGGCAGGCAACTGCAATTAGATTGCACTAGCTGACTGATGTTTCACAGTCAAAAAAGTTTTTATTTAAAATATTTACACTACTGTTATAACAAATATGATTTGTGGCACTAGTTGGAAAGTGGGCCTGGCACACACGCTGGCAGACAGGCAACTGCAATTAAATAACACTAGCAGACTGATGAAAAAGTTTTTTTTTTTTAAAAAGTTACACTAATGTTACACCAGATATGAGTAGTGGCACTGAGGATGGAAGTAGGCACAGTATATGCTGGGAGCCTGACACACAGGCTGGCACTAGTGGCAGGCTGGCCTGGCAACTGCAATTAAATAACACTAGCAGACTGATGTAAAAGTTTTTGTTTTACAAAATTTAAACTAATGTTACACCAGATAGGAGTGGTGGCACTGAGGATGGAAGTAGGCACAGTATATGCTGGGAGCCTGACACACAGGCTGGCACTAGTGGCACGCTGGCCTGGCAACTAAAATTAAATAACAATAGCAGACTGATGTAAAAGTTTTGTTTTTTTTAAATGTACACTAATCTTCCCTTAGGCCCTTACACAGGCTGGCACTAGTGGCACGCTGGCCTGGCAACTAAAATTAAATAACAATAGCAGACTGATGTAAAAGTTTTTTTTTTTTAAAATTTACACTAATGTTCTCTTAGGCCCTTACACAGGCTGACACTAGTGCCACGCTGGTGGCACTAGTGTCAGCCTGTGTAAAATTAAATAACAATAGCAGACTGATGTAAAAGTTTTTTTTTTTTAAATTTACACTAATGTTCCCTTAGGCCCTTACACAGGCTGGCACTAGTGGCACACTGGCCTGGCAACTAAAATTAAATAAAAATAGCAGACTGATGTAAAAGGTTTTTTTTTTTTAAATTTACACTAATGTTCCCTTAGGCCCTTACACAGGCTGGCACTAGTGGCACGCTGGCCTGGTAACTAAAATTAAATAACAATAGCAGACTGATGTAAAAGGTTTTTGTTTTTTTAAATTTACAGTAATGTACCCTTAGGCCCTTACACAAGCTGGCACTAGTGGCACGCTGGCCTGGCAACTAAAATTAAATAACAATAGCAGACTGATGTAAAAGTTTTTTTTTTAAAAAAAAATTACACTAATGTTCCCTTAGGCCCTTACACAGGCTGGCACTAGTGGCAAGCTGGCCTGACAACTAAAATTAAATAACAATAGCAGACTGATGTAAAAGTTTTTTTTTTTTTAAATTTACACTAATGTTCCCTTAGGCCCTTACACAGGCTGGCACTAGTGGCACGCTGGACTGGCAACTAAAATTAAATAACAATAGCAGAATGATGTAAAAGGTTTTTGTTTTTTTAAATTTACAGTAATGTACCCTTAGGCCCTTACACAGGCTGGCACTAGTGGCACGCTGGCCTGGTAACTAAAATGAAATAACAATAGCAGACTGATGTAAAAGTTTTTTTTTTTTTTTTTTTAAATTTACACTAATGTTCCCTTAGGCCCTTACACAGGCTGGCACTAGTGGCACGCTGGCCTGGCAACTAAAATTAAATAACAATAGCAGAATGATGTAAAAGGTTTTTGTTTTTTTAAATTTACAGTAATGTTCCCTTAGGCCCTTACACAGGTTGGCACTAGTGGCACGCTGGCCTGGTAACTAAAATGAAATAACAATAGCAGACTGATGTAAAAGGTTTTAGTTTTTTTAAATTTACAGTAATGTACCCTTAGGCACTTACACAGGCTGGCACTAGTGGCACGCTGGCCTGGCAACTAAATTTAAATAACAATAGCAGACTGATGTAAAAGTTTTTTTTAAAAAAAATTACACTAATGTTCCCTTAGGCCCTTACACAGGCTGGCACTAGTGGCACGCTGGCCTGGCAACTAAAATTAAATAACAATAGCAGACTGATGTAAAAGTTTTTTTTTTTAAATTTACACTAATGTTCCCTTAGGCCCTTACACAGGCTGGCACTAGGGGCACGCTGGCCTGGCAACTAAAATTAAATAACAATAGCAGACTGATGTAAAGGGTTTTTTTTTTAAAATTTACACTAATGTTCCCTTAGGCCCTTACACAGGCTGGCACTAGTGGCACGCTGGCCTGGCAACTAAAATTAAATAACAATAGCAGACTGATGTAAAAGTTTTTTTTTTTAATTTACACTAATGTTCCCTTAGGCCCTTACACAGGCTGGCACTAGTGGCACGCTGGCCTGGCAACTAAAATTAAATAACAATAGCAGACTGATGTAAAAGTTTTTTTTTTTTAAATTTACACTAATGTTATTTTTTTCTATTAATATTCATGCGATTATTTTTGCACTTCTTGTCTCAGTCTGATTCCTGGCATCCTGACATTACGAAAGGGCCATAAATCCTGATGGTTGTAATAATCCACTTTTATCTACCATACGAGTTTTGCGGCCAAAGGGGTGCGTTAGCTACGCGTGCTTTTTTCTGGCCGCACCTTTTAAATACCGCTGGTATTTAGAGTTCACAGAATGGCTGGGTTTTCAGTGCGTTAGGCTCCAAAAAGGGAGCGTAGAGCATAATTTAACGCCACTGCAACTCTAGATACCAGCGGTGCTTACGGACGCGGCCAGCTTCAAAAACGTGCTTGTGCACGATATCCCCATAGAAAACAATGGGGCTGTTTGAGCTGAAAAAAAACCTAACACCTGCAAAAAAGCAGCGTTCAGCTCCTAACGCAGCCCCATTGTTTTCTATGGGGAAACACTTCCTACGTCTGCACCTAAGACCCTAACATGTATCCCGAGTCTACACACCCCTAACCTTACACTTATTAACCTCTAATCTGCCGCCCCCGCTATCGCTGACACCTGCATATTTTTTTTAACCCCTAATGTGCCGCTCCGTAAACCGCTGCTACTTACATTATCCCTATGTACCCCTAATCTGCTGCCCCTAACACCGCCGATCCCTATATTATATTAATTAACCCCTAATCTGCCCCCCCACAACGTTGCCTCCACCTGCCTACACTTATTATAATAAAGTTATTAACCCCTAATCCGCCTCACTCCCGCCTCAATAACCCTATAATAAATAGTATTAACCCCTAATCTGCCCTCCCTAACATCGCCGACACCTAACTTCAAACATTAACCCCTAATCTGCCGACTGGAGCTCACCACTATTCTAATAAATGTATTAACCCCTAAAGCTAATTCTAACCATAACCCTAACACCCCCCTAAGTTAAATATAATTTTTATCTAACAAAATAAATTAACTATTATTAAATAACTTATTCCTATTTAAAGCTAAATACTTACCTGTAAAATAAACCCTAATATAGCTACAATATAAATTATAATTATATTGTAGCTATTTTAGGATTAATATTTATTTTACAGGCAACTTTGTAATTATATTAACCAGGTACAATAGCTATTAAATAGTTACCTAGTTAAAATAATTACAAAATTACTTGTAAAATAAATCCTAACCTAAGTTACAATTAAACGTAACACTACACTATCAATAAATTATTTAAATACTATTTAAATACTATACCTACAATTAAATAAACTAACTAAAGTACAAAAAATAAAAAATAACTAAGTTACAAAAAATAAAAAAATATTTACCAACATTAGAAAAATATTACAACAATTTTAAACTAATTACACCTACTCTAAGCCCCCTAATAAAATAACAAAGCCCCCCAAAATAAAAAAAATGCCCTACCCTATTCTAAATTAAAAAAGTTCAAAGCTCTTTTACCTTACCAGCCCTGAACAGCCAATCAGAATATTCCTACCTTAATTCCGATTGGCTGATAGAATCCTATCAGCCAATAGGAATTCGAGGGACGCCATCTTGGATGACGTCATTTAAAGGAACCGTCATTCGGCGAGTAAGCGTTGAAGAGGTTGGATCCGCGTCGGTTGGAAAGAAGATGGCTCCGCTCCAGAAGAAAGAAGATTGAAGATGCGGCTTGATAGAAGACTTCATCCCGATGATGGACTTCCGACTTCAGCCCAATGATGGAGTTCTCAGCCGCCGCTTGGATCCAGACTTCAGCCCGAGGATGGACGTCACTCTTCAGCCCCCCGCTTGGGCTTGGATCAACACTTCCGAGGCTTGGATCAAGACTTCCGAGGACAGATCGGTGAACCTGGTATGGTGAAGATAAGGTAGGAAGATCTTCAGGGGCTTAGTGTTAGGTTTATTTAAGGGGGGTTTGGGTTAGATTAGGGGTATGTGGGTGGTGGGTTGTAATGTTGGGGGGGGGGGTATTGTATGTTTTTTTTTACAGGCAAAAGAGCTGAATTCTTTGGGGCATGTCCCGCAAAGGGCCCTGTTCAGGGCTGGTAAGGTAAAAGAGCTTTGAACTTTT
Organism: Bombina bombina; assembly: GCF_027579735.1. NCBI lineage: Eukaryota > Metazoa > Chordata > Amphibia > Anura > Bombinatoridae > Bombina > Bombina bombina. The sequence continues at coordinate 950,192,677 of NC_069503.1, forward strand.
TTAATTTAGAATAGGGTAGGGCATTTTTTTATTTTGGGGGGCTTTGTTATTTTATTAGGGGGCTTAGAGTAGGTGTAATTAGTTTAAAATTGTTGTAATATTTTTCTAATGTTTGTAAATATTTTTTTATTTTTTGTAACTTAGTTCTTTTTTATTTTTTGTACTTTAGTTAGTTTATTTCATTGTATTTATTTGTAGGTATTTGTATGTAATTAATTTATTGATAGTGTTGTGTTAGGTTTAATTGTAGATAATTGTAGGTATTTGTATGTAATTAATTTATTGATCGTGTAGTGTTAGGTTTAATTGTAACTTAGGTTAGGATTTATTTTACAGGTAATTTAGTAATTATCTTAACTAGGTAACTATTAAATAGTTATTAACTATTTAATAGCTATTGTACCTGGTTAAAATAAATACAAAGTTACCTGTAAAATAAATATAAATCCTAAAATAGCTATAATATAATTATAATTTATATTGTAGCTATATTAGGGTTTATTTTACAGGTAAGTATTTAGCTTTAAATAGGAATAATTTATTTAATAAGAGTTAATTTATTTCGTTAGATTTAAATTATATTTCACTTAGGGGGGTGTTAGGGTTAGGGTTAGACTTGGCTTTAGGGGTTAATCCATTTATTACAGTAGCGGCGAGATTAGGTCAGCAGATTAGGCGTTAATAATTGAAGTTAGGTGTCGGCGATGTTAGGGAGGGCAGATTAGGGGTTAATACTATTTATTATAGGGTTATTGAGGCGGGAGTGAGGCGAATTAGGGGTTAATAACTTTATTATAGTAGTGGTGCGGTCTGCTCGGCAGATTAGGGGTTAATAAGTGTAGGTAGCTGGCGGCAACGTTGTGGGGGGGCAGATTAGGGGTTAATTAACTCCTTAAGGACCAGCGACGTACCCTGTATGTCGCTGGCCTTTTTTTGGGACTTGATTGTTTTTTAGCGCGGTCTTGCCACCAGCGTTGAGACTGCTCTATTCCACAAAAGCTGCTGGAGGGAGGGTATTAATAGCGTCTTCTTGCTAGACTTGTGCTATTTTGTCCTGAAAAAACCCTTAATGACCAGTGACATACAGGGTACATTGTAGTCATTAAGGGGTTACTATAATATAGGGGTCGGCGGTGTTAGGGGCAGCAGATTAGGGGTACATAGGGATAATGTAAGTAGCAGCGGTTTACGGAGCGGCACATTAGGGGTTAAAAAAAATATGCACATAAGTATAACGTAGGTGGCGGTCGGCAGATTAGGGGTTAAAAAAATGTAATCGAGTGGCGGCGATGTGGGGGGACCTGGGTTTAGGGGTACATAGGTAGTTTATGGGTGTTAGTGTACTTTAGAGCACAGTAGTTAAGAGCTTTATAAACCGGCGTTAGCCCAGAAAGCTCTTAACTACTGACTTTTTTCTGTGGCTGGAGTTTTGTCGTTAGATTTCTAACGCTCACTTCAGCCACGACTCTAAATACCGGCGTTAGAAAGATCCCATTGAAAAGATAGGATACGCAAATGACGTAAGGGGATCTGCGGTATGGAAAAGTCGCGGCTGGAAAGTGAGCGTTAGACCCTTTAATGACTGACTCTAAATACCGGCGGTAGCCCAAAACCAGCGTTAGGAGCCTCTAACGCTGGTTTTGACGGCTACCGCACAACTCTAAATCTAGGCCATAATTTCCAGGATGGATGAACAGGATCACCACTTGGATCAATTTGCACTAGCCCTGCAAACCCTGCTGACTCGCACAGCACATTTGGGGCAAAGTGTCCCGCAAGTTATGGCTGCTCCTGTTTCCTCTGCTGCACCTAGTCCTACCAGGAGCATGTCCGGTTCTGCACCTCTACCTCAGCGATATGGAGGCGATCCTAATCAGTGCAGAGAGTTTTTGAACCAGGTGGGCATTTACTTTGAGATGTTACCTCAGGCGTTTCCCTCTGACAGAGCTAAGGTGGGAATTCTCATTTCGTTACTCTCTGACACAGCTCTTGCCTGGGCTAATCCCATGTGGGAGACTAATAAACCTGTGATTTCAAAATACCCTGAATTTGTGGCCTCCTTTTCGGAGGGTATTTGATGTTCCGGCTTGCTCCTCCTCTGCTGCTAAACGACTCATGTCCATTTAGCAAGGTACAAGATCTTTTGCTCAGTATGCCATTGAGTTTCGTACGCTTGCCGCAGAGGAATGTTGGAACAATGAAGCCCTTGTTGCTGCCTTCTTTCATGGGCTCTCTTATGCGATTAAAGACGAAGTTGCTGCCAGAGATTTATCAGAGGATCTCGAGGCATTGGTGTCTTTTTTTTTTTTTTTATAAATATTTTTTATTGAGACTTAAAGAAATATAAACATACAGGTACCTTCAAAAAAAAAAAAAAAAAAAAAAGAATTATGCAGTCATTACACTCCATGACCATAAAGCAACATACAGAATGACAATTGGAGCTATTACAAGAGAATATGGAATGCAATAATACAGCCTATTGTCTAAGTAATACCTTTAGTATAAAACAGAAGTTAGCAAACTCAAACCCTCATTTTTTCCAACCTCCTTGAAGTAGACGAGGCCACTTTTGGACCTCCAACCTTGTAAATAGGATGAATAGTAGGAGGATTATAACCATACAAGGCCACTAATGGGCCTTCAGAATATGACAACTATAGATATAATATATTTACATGAATAAAACTTGTACAGTACCTATGAACACAACTCTGTACTTTATAACCAGTATATAGAAAGACAATCTTTGCACCTTTACAAATAAAGAAAAGTTAGAGAGCTATTAAAGTAGTAAATGTATATACTCCCTATAGAGGGGCTACTGAGCAAATCAAGAAGGCTCTTATGTGAAATGAAGCTTCTGTTAGCATATATAGATTTACAGAGGTATAAAAGAAAATTAACAGTAGCATTTATTGTGCAGTAACAAATCATATGGTACAATTATATAAGGCCCTAGTAATGTATTAGTAATTTTTGGGTCAGAGATAGGGAATATATAAATGACTAGAAACTGTTATAGGCAAATCTACGCCTTAACACCAGAACCATGGATATCCTGCATACAGCTATAAAAAAACAAAGGGGTGAGTTGTGTCATAAAAGCAATAGTATTAGGTGAAGCATTGCTCAGTCTAGTAGGGTAAGTTCTATAGAGGTTTCTCGAGTAACTGGGGCAACATTATACATCTATAGAAATCTCGAAACAACCATAGATACATTAGATTTACATGAATATAGCTGGTATAGTACCTATATCCTTAATTTGTACCCCATAATTAGTATACAAGTAGAGAGTCTTTGTGCCTTTATGAATGAATAAAACAAATTTTAAGGGCTGTTAAAATAATAAGTGCATATGCTCTCTAAGCCTTTATTTATATGAGATACATAGAATAAATAAGCCAGTATCGGAGAGTAAAGAAAGTAGTTTACTCCACCCAAGAAGAAAGCTAGAACTGTTGTGTTCTTATGGGGGTGGTAGGGTATGTAGGGATTTTGAAAATATGGAGTGCAGGGTATAAACATCTACTGCTAAGTATATCAAATTTTGGGGAGCAGAGAGAAGCTTTTCTCTAAATACCAAGTAGTTCAAGTATAAAATGAAAGATTTCTGCTGCCCTGGCCACAGGCAGCTCATAAAATTAGAACTAGCTAAATAATCCCACGGGCTTTAGGCGGCTAGATTTTAACTATATCTGACATAGGTCTCCTTACATAGAATAAAACTAACATTAATTCCCTAATCAATCCTTTGCACAGCGAGCATATTTAAATAACAGTATATCAAAGGGTATCAGAAGTAAATATGTGAGAACATGACTAAAAACTGGCTTTGTATCTTTATGACACGGCATATTGGGGTGAACCACATGCTAAATATTATAAACTGGAGGAGGTGTGCTTCTTTCTTAGGCCATGGAGGTAGGGGATGTTGCAGAACTTAGGTAGCAGGGTGGCACAGTCAGGGACCTATAGTAAAACATGTTCTATATAACAATTACACATGCTCAAAACCAAGTCAAACATCTAGTCTAGTTAAAATATAGCATATAACCAATCAATAAACTTTATTTCTAGTCCTCATTCAATACCATAGTCCTGCAAATGTTTTCATTAGCATGTTGTAGAGTGTGACCATCTACTTGAATTCACAATAACTTATTGTATATAGAAAAATCTACACTCCAGGATATTACACCGTTCTTCCTCTCTATGCCATAAAGCATGCAGTCAAAACAAACTGTACACCTATTAGACAGGAATTAATTATATTTATAAAGGAAGATCTCATAGCCTTGAGTATAAGAGACTATGGCCCTATGATAAGAGTTGCGCAGATAGATAATGTCTCCAGACCACGTTTAATCCCTGCCTAGAAGTTTGTCCCACATCGAATGTCCACATTGTCCATGCATCTAGACTGTAATTAAACAATTGTCACACTCATGACTCCAAACACTAACCGATACCAAGCCTGTGGGAGCAAGAGATTGAGTAGCGGTGGTGAATCCTCCCTGTCGGCCAGCAGAAATGACTTCTGAAGAATCGCTCTCTGTGTCCTCCACGGCATGTTGATTCTGAGTGAGTAGCCTCCAGGTTTAGCGGGATTACCCTCGACTCTGTGACACCCCGGGCAGGTTGGTCTCTGTCAGAAAGCTTAAGTGAGGCTGATTTTACTAGGTCTGGAACTTTCCGCGGCATGCATGATGGCTTCACACCTATGTATTTCTCCCTTTTTCTATGTAAGCTGCGGACCGGAACTCTCAATGGTCGCAATAGATGTGAAGCTTTGCGGGCTCGTCTTTTCCAGTTTCGCTGTTTCATGCGCATCCCTTCAGGGGCAAATAAAGCAATGCCTTTAGTAGCGGTTTTAACCCCTAGGTGATTGAGCGCTCTGCTGTATCCAACAATAGGTTTATTCTTAATGCTGTGAACGGTAGCTACCGTACTCTCCTCTTTCACTGCGACAGGCTCTTGGGGATGTATAGACGTGTTTGCTTCTTGTGGGTGCTCCGCCATTTTCACGTGGCTACCCAGGTCGAGTCTAAATGCCCTCTCTATTTCACTGCATAGGTGCACTCTGTAAGACTCCAGGATTGAGCTTATCATATCTATAATCTTTTGGTGTTCCATTGCTGGTTTAGTAGTATCTCAAATTGTCAGTGATAACACACTGCTTACCCGGCCTGCAATATACCGGGGGGGGGGGTGTTGAAGGCCTCTCTCTGAGGAGTCTGCCTTAGGTCTCAACGCTCCGGATAAGTTGACAAAGGTGGAATACCTGATATTGTGATAACATTCAATTCAGCTGAGTGTGTAGTTTCAAGATATCAGGTTGAGGTAGATGGATGACCCTCTTAGACACTGATAAAAGGCAAGTTACCAATGTTCCACGCAGAGCAACTGATATTGCATCCATTCAAGTTGCTGCCCAGAGACACGCCCCCATTGGTGTCTTTTTTTATCCTAATTGACATCAGACTCAGAGAGAGGCCCTCTTTCAAGGAGCGCTTGCGGAAGCCTCCTTTTCCATTGTCTCCTACGTGTTCGTTCCCACCCATGCCTCCCTCTCCTCCCATGCCTCCTTGTCCCGAGTCACCAGGTACTGCTGAGCCGATGCAGTTGGGATTCACATGTCTCTCCACGGTGGAGAGGGCCTTTAGGAGGAGGGAGGGGCTCTGCCTCTATTGTGGATTACAGGGCCACCTTTTGAAGTCTTGTCCTACACGGCCTGGAAACGCTCACACCTAAGGTCCTGTCGGGGGCAGACCTTGGGTGGTTTATCCTCATCCCCGGAACCGCTAAAAGAGAAACCTTTGGTCATGGTTGTGCTTTCCTGGGTGGATTCCTCCATAGTCACCCAGGCTCTTGTTGACTCCGGTGCTGCTGGTTATTTCATTGATAGTGCTTTTGTATCAAAGCACTCCATTCCTGTTTTGCCTCAGTCCATTCTGCTTGCTATTGAGACCATTGATGGCATGCCCCTTCAGCCCGCACTTGTTACTCACGAAACTGCTCCGTTAAACATGGCTGTTGGGGCTCTCCATTTTGAAACCCTCCAGTTCCAGGTGATAAACTCTCTGCATTTTCCGGTTGTTCTGGGTTATCCCTGGCTCCAAAAGCACAATCCCAGTCTCGACTGGCGCAGGTCCAAAATTTTGTTGTGGTCTCCGCAATGTATTTCCACTTGTTTTCGGAAACCAGTTAAAGTCTTGTGCACTTCTTCGGTATCTCAATTGCCAGAGGAGTACCGAGAGTTCCTAGGTGCGTGCAGGTACGTTGCCTCCTCACCGGTCTTACGATTGTGCCATAGACCTGCAACCCGGAGCCATTCCTCCTCGGGCCAGGTTTACCCTCTTTCTGTTGCGGAGAATTGTGCTATGGAGGAGTATATTGCCGATGCTCTGTCGCAGGGGATCATCCACTCCATTGGTCACCTACTGCCATTAAGGCCTTTGCTGCTGCTCCAGTTCTGGCTCATCCTAACCTGTCCTGCCTTTCGTTCTTGAGGTCGATGCATCTGAGACTGGAGTAGGTGCCCTCTTGTCTCAACGTCCTATGCCTGACGGTTCCGTGCATCCGTGTGGTTTCTTCTCTAAGAAATTCTCTCCAGCGGAGTTCAATTATGAAATTGGCGACAGGGAATTACTGGCCATAATTTTGGCACTCAAGGAATGGAGGCATCTTCTCGAGGGTACTAGCATGCCAGTGCTCATTCTTACTGACCACAAAAATTTAACTTATCTATCTGAAACAAAACGTTTGTTGCCCCTACAGGCCAGGTGGGCACTATTTTTGTCTCGGTTTAATTATGTGGTCTTCTACCTGCCTGGTAGTAAGAATGTTAGGGCTGATGCCCTCTCTCAACAATTTTTGCCTCTGTCCAAGGAGGAGTCTGTACCATCTCCAGTTATACCTCCTGACCATATTTTGGCTACCATAAGTACTAATTTGACTTCTCCCTTGGGGGAGGAGATCCTGGCTGCACAAACCAATGCACCTCATTAGAAACCTAGTGGTAAGTGTTTTGTTCCTGAGAATCTTCAAACTAAACTTTTGCACACTTACCACTATCTTAAAGCCGCAGGTCACTCAGGCAAGAACCAAATGATTTGATCTGTCACTCGACAATTCTGGTGGCCAGGTCTTCATTCTGATGTTGGTATGTATGTTGCCTCCTGCTCAGTTTGTGCACAGAATAAGACTCATCGACGTCTTCCTGTGGGTCTTCTTCAACCTATTGCTAATGGTGAGTGTCCTTGGACACATCTTTCCATAGACTTCATTGTCGAGCTCCCTGTTTCCTATGGCAATACTATTATCCTTATGGTGGTTGACCGTTTTTCTAAAATGTCTCATTGCATTCCCTTGAAGAAGCTGCCTACCGCTCAGGAGCTTGCTTCAATTTTTGCCTGGGAGGTCTTCCATTTACATGGGTTTCCCAAGAAGATAGTGTTGGACCGGGGTAGCCAGTTTGTTTCCAGATTTTGGCATTCCTTTTGTGCTCAAATGGGGATCCAGCTTTCCTTCTCCTCGGCATATCACCCTCAATCCAATGGGGCTGCGGGACGGTCTAATCAAGCTCTGGAACAGTTCCTCCATTGCTATGTCTCAGATCACCACAATAATTGGTCTGAACTGTTACCTTGGGCAGAGTTTGCTCATAATAGTGCTATTAATGCTTCCTCCAAGTTATCCACATTCATGGCGAATTATGGGTTTCAACCAGCCTTGTTGCCCGATTCATTCATGTCTCAGGGTATTACGGCTTTGGAGGAGCATCTCCGGCAACTCCGTTCCACGTGGGTGCAGATTCAGGATTGCCTTCATCGTTCTATGCAGCACCAAAAGTTCCAGGTTGATCGTAGGTGTCTGCCCGCGCCTTCCTACAAAGGTTAGTGAGAGAGTTTGGCTGTTCTTCAGTAACTAGAACCTTCATGTGCCTTCCAATAAACTGGCTCCCCATTATGTTGGTCCTTTTCGAATACTCTGACAGGTTAATCCTGTGGCCTACTCTCTTGACCTTCCTCCTGCAATGCGCATCTCCAATTTTTTTCATGTCTCCCTCTTGAAACCATTGGTTTGTAATCGGTTTACCACTGTGTTGCCTCATCCCCATCCTATCTTTGTTGACAACCATGAGGAGTATGAGGTCAGCAGCATTATTGACTCTCGTATGTCCAGGGGCCACGTACAGTATTTGGTTCACTGGAGGGGCTCTGGTCTGGAGGAGCATTTATGGGTTCCCTCCTCTGATGTCCATGCTCCCGTCCTCCTCTGTGCCTCCCATGCCCGTTTCCTAAATAAGCCTTTTGTCCTCCCGCGGGGGAGGGGTCATTGTGGGGAGGGTACTGTCAAGGTTTTTTCCCTGCTTTGTTTGCCATGTGCTCCTGGCAGCCATTTTACTCACCTCTCTTGCTGACTCTGGTGCATACTGTGTGATGTTGCTCATTTCCTGCACTTCCTTTTATGACCAGACTGGTGTACATCATCCGTGTGAGACAGGATGCAGTCTAAGAATTGTGATGTCATCACTTATTATTTAAAGTGCCTCTGTTCAGTATGCTTTGCCCTTGCATTGTCTCAGACCTGTTTGTGAGAACTCCTGTGTATTACCTGGTTGTCTGACGTCCCTCCTGGTTCCTGATCCCTGGCTTGTTCCATACTCTGCTGTTCTCCTTGTTCCTGATTCTGGCTCGTCTGACTACTCGCTTTGGCTCCTGACTCAGCTCATCTGACTACCAGCTCTGGTTTTGATTTCTAGCTTGTTATTTGACTTGTGGACTTTTTTTATTTTTTGCTATTAATAAAGGTGTGAGTATTTTTGCACTTCTCATCTCAGTCTGATTCCTGGCATCCTGATAAATGACCTACAAAAGGCCCTTGGTAGCTTGGAGGTTTTGTAGCAAAAGAGCTGTTTAACTTAGGGCAATGCCCTACAAAAGGCCCTTTTAAGAGCCCCCAAAGACCCTTTTAAGGGCCCTGGGTAGTTTAATTTAGACTAGTCCTAAATCCCGTGTACACGGGCACATTTTTGCAGTACAGCGGTTCCACCCCTTGCTCTCTCTCTATCCCCCCTCTCTTCTGCTCTCTCTCTCCCCCCTCTCTTTTGCTCTCTATCACCTCTCTCTTTTCCTCCCTCTTTTGCACTTTCTCTCCCCCTCTCTTTGCGCTCTCCCCCTCTCTTTTGCTCTCTCTCTCTCCCCCTCTCTTTTGCTCTCTCTCTTCCTCTCTTTTGCTCTCTCTGTCCCCCCTCTTTTGCTCTCTCTCTCCCCTCTCCCTCTCTTTTGCTATCACTATCCCCCCTCTTTTGCTCTCTCTCCCCCTCTCTTTTGCTGTCTCTCTCCCCCTTTCATTTGCTCTCTCCCCCTCTATTTTGCTCTCGCTTTCCCTCTCTTTTGCTCTCTCTATCCCCCCTCTTTGCTTTCTCTTTCCCCCCTCTTTTGCTCTCTCTCTCCCCCTCTCTTTTGCTCTCTCTCCCCCCTCTATTTTGCTCTCTCTATCCCCCCTCTCTTTTGCTCTCTCTCTCCCCTTTCTTTAACTCTCTTTTCCTCCTCTCTTTTATGCAGACTCTCTCTCTCCCATTTATTTTGCTCTCTTTCCACCTCTCTTTTGCTTTCTCTCTCCCCCTCTCTTTTGCTCTTTCTCTCCCCCCTCACGTATTCTCTCTCTCTCTCTCCTCCCTCTTTTGCGCACTTCCCTCTCTCTTTTGCTCTCTCTCTCCCCTTTATCCCCCCTCTCTTTTGCTGTCTCTCTCCCTCTCTTTTGCTCTCTCTATCTACCCTCTTTTGATCTCTCTCCCCTTTCTTTTGCTCTCCCTCTCTTTTGCTGTCTCTATCTCTCTCTTTTGATCTCTCTATTTCCCCTCTTTTGATCTCTCTCTCCCCCCTTTTTTTTGCTCTCCCTCCCTCTCTTTTGTTGTCTCTCCCTCTCTTTTGCTGTCTCTATCTCCCTTCTTTTGATCTCTCTCTCCCTTTTCTTTTGCTCTACCTCCCCCTCTCTTTTGCTCTCTCTATCTCATCTCCCCTCTTTTGATCTCTCTCTCTCCCCCTTTCTTTTGCTCTCCCTCTCTTTTGCTGTCTCTCTCCCTCTCTCTTTTGCTCTCACTATTCCCCCTCTTTTGCTGTCTCTCTCCCTCTCTCTTTTGCTGTCTCTTTCTCCCTTTATTTTTCTCTCTCCCCCTCTCTTTTGCTCTCTCTCCCCCCTCTCTTTTGCTCTCTCTCTCCCTTTCTTTTGCTCTCTCTATCCCCCCTCTTTTGCTTTCTCTATCCCCCCTCTTTTGCTCTCTTTCTCTCTCCCCCTTTCTTTGTTGCTCTCTCTCTCCCCCCTCCCTTTTGCTTTCTCTATCCCCCCTCTTTTGCTCTCTCTCTCTCCCTCCTCTCTTTTGCTATCTCTATCCCCCTCTCTTTTGCTCTCTCTCTCTCTCTCTCTCTCTCTCCTTTCTTTAACTCTGTTTCCTCCTCTCTTTTGCGGTCTCTCTCTCTCTCCCCTTTATTTTGCTCTCTTTCCCCCCTCTCTTTTGCTGTCTCTCCCCTTTATTTTGCTCTCTTTCCCCCTCTCTTATGCTCTCTCTCTTCCCTCTTTTGTGCTTTCCGTCCTCTCTTTTGTTCTCTCTCTCCACTTTCTCCTCCCTCTCCCTCTCTTTTGCTCTATCTCCCCTCTTTTGATCTCTCTTTCTCCTTTCTTTTGCTCTCCCTCCCCCTTTCTTTTGCTGTCTCTCTCCCTCTTTCTTTTCCTCTCTCCCCCCTCTCTTTTGCTTTCTCACTCTCTTTTGCTCTCTCTAGCCTCCCTCTTTTGCTTTCTCTATCCCCCCTCTTTTGCTCTCTCTCTCCCCCTCTCTTTTGCTCTCTCTTTCCCCCTTCCCTTTTGCTCTCTCTCTCCCCCCTCTCTTTTGCTCTCTCTATCCCCCTCTCTTTTGCTCTCTCTCTCCCCTTTCTTTAACTCTCTTTCCCTCCTCTCTTTTGCGGTCTCTCTCTCCCCTTTATTTTGCTCTCTTTGCCCCTCTCTTTTGCTGTCTCTCTGCCCCTCTATTTTGCTCTTTCTCTCCCCTCTCTCTTGTGCTCTCTTCCCCCTCTCTTATGCTCTCTCTATCCCCTCTATTATGTTCTCTCTCTCTCTTCCCTCTTTTGTGCTCTCCCCCTCTCTTTTGCTCTCTCTCTCCACTTTCTCCCCCTCTCTTTTGCTCTATCTCCCCTCTTTTGATCTCTCTCTCCCCTTTCTTTTGCTCTCCCTCTCTTTTGCTGTCTCTCTCCCTCTCTTTTGCTCTCTCTATCTCCCCTCCCCCATGCCACACCCAGCCGCCCACACGCCCAGCCCCTCCTATGCCCCACCCAGTCCCGCCCATGCCCCATCCAGCCACGCCCACGTCATGCCCTTCAGCCCGTCATGCTACTCACTCACTGAGTCTGCAGAGTAGAAGGCCAGGTGTGTTTGTCCTCACGCACAGTCTCTATTGTGCATGACAGCTTCGGACAAACACACTTGGCCTTTTATAGTATAGGATTAGGGGTTTTTATTTTGGGGTGGTTTTTTTTTTAAAGGGTATTAGAATAGTAATAATTTTTATTATTTTGGATAATTTCTGGTGTTTTTTTGTAATGGTAGGTTTTTTTATTTTTTGTAATGGTAGGTTTTTTTATTTTTTGTAATGGTAGGTTTTTTTATTTTTTGTAATTTTAGGTTTTAGTGTAAGGTAGCTTAGGTTTTATTTCACAGGTAATTTTTTTTTATTCATTTTAACTAGGTAGTTAGTAAATAGTTAATAAATATTTACTAACTAGTCTACCTAGCTGAAATAAATACAAACTTACCTGTGAAATAAAAATAAAACCTAAACTAGCTACAATATAACTATCAGTTATATATTGCAGCTAGCTTATGTTTTATTTCATAGGTAAGTATTTAGTTTTTAATTAGGTATTATTTAGTTAATAATTTTACATTTAATTTAGATCTATTTTAATTATGTTAAAGTTAGGGGGTTAGGTTTAGGGGTAGGTGTAGGGGTTAATAGTTTAATTTAGGTTGTTGCGATGTGAGGGGCTAGTGGTTTAGGGGCTAATAGGTTTATTTAGTTAATAATTGTAAGTTTAATTTAGCTCTATTTTAATTATGTTAAAGTTATGGGGTGTTAGGGTTACATTAGGGTTAGGGGTTAATAGTTTAATTTAGGTTGTTGCGATGTGGTGGGATTGCAGTTTAGGGGTAATAGGTTTATTTAGTGGTAGTGATGTGGGAGGCCAGAGGTTTAGGGGTTAATACCTTTATTTAGGTGGTGGCGATATCGGGAGCAGCAGATTAGGGGTTAATAACTGTAGGCAGGCGTCGGCGAAGTTGAGGGCAGCAGATTAGGGGTGTTTAGACATGGGGTTTATGTTAGGGTATTAGGTTTAAATCGTATTTTATTTTTCCCCATAGACATCAATGGGGCTGCGTTACGGAGCTTTTCATTCCACGATTGCAGGTGTTAGGTTTGTTTTCTCACCCACTCTCCCCATTGATGTCTATGGGGAAAGCGTGCACGAGCAGGTCAAATCAGCGCTTACTTTTGGTGCGGTATGGAGCTTAAAAACCCCATTTCGCCCACACAAGCCTGGTTTTTTAAACTTGTAATGGCAGCGATATAGGGGATAAATAAGATATAAGGGATTAAATAACGCCATTTTTGTTGTGTTTGTTAATTTCCCTATAGCACTCAAAACTCGTAATCTAGGCGATTGTAGTAAATATGCTACTATAGTTGTAAAAAGCAGATTAATGTCTCTTTAAAGATGAGGGTTATAGATTTAATGGAATTGAAGATTCAGGGTAATGCAGTCATTATAGATAGATTTTAAATACCAATTTATCCTATTCAAAATAATGCCTGATGTCTGATGCCAATAAAAACTTTTATCTTTGTTAGATCAATATTTGTGTATGAGGACTAATATAAAATGTGGTGCGAGTTAAACATCCATAACAGTGTAATAGAGACACTAGCACTTACCTCTATGTATTAATCCCAATCAAGTTAGCCACCAATCTGCTGGAATACCCAGCACAATACTCCATAGTTAAAATTGCATTAACACAAAAATGCCTACAATGGCCACCAACTGAAATTAACCTGCAAGACATCCCATAGAAATGTACACACCAAGGTGCTTCCCATTGCCATAAACTCTTATAAGGTATACAAATTCTAAGTATTCCATGTAAATATATCTACATAAATTAACTAACTGTAATGTAATTCTCACCACATAAAAAATACTCCAATACATTGGGACAAACCCACACAAAAGTAATTCTTATCTATCAAAATAGCCACTCATAGCAAATCCCCCAAGTAACTCTCACCCAACCATTCAATTCTCCCTTCAATGCAAATAATCTTGTGGAGGTTTGTATTTGTCCACTGATACAAATGTGGAAGTTTTCCTTGCCGTCTAATGAGATATCTATTTCCTAGGAATCAGCTATTTAAAAATATGTTTCATATTAGTTTCAAAATAGATAATCAAATTTACTAACATTTTTGGGGAAAAATATTATAATGTATTCACAAGTTTAAATTTTGCTCTCACTCTCACCTCAAACATTGAATTCCCTCTTAAATACATATTCTTACCTTAAAAGTGTGCCTGCTTTCTAATGTTATTTTTTAAACTAACATGAACTCAATTCTTGTTGTGAATAAAGTATTTTAAAAAATCATAAGGAGGTATGTTTTTGTCCACCAATACAAAAGTGGAAATTTCCCTCACCAATCAATGAACAATCTGCTCCATAGGGATCAGCTGTTTACAAATATGTTTCATATTAGCTTTAATATAGATTTAATCAGATGTAATAACATTTTTGTGCAAAAATATTAAAACATATACACAAGCTTAAGTTTTCTCATTATTTATTAAATTAGTTTAGCACACACGGTTTTATGAACAGTGAACAACGTTACAAATCCATTACAATCCATTAGAAATGTTATTATTTCAATTAGGTATTTTACTTATGTACATAAAAGACCCTGTATTTACAAAACCTTTTGCAGTCTTGCAAAAAATATAAATACATAAATAATAAAATTAAAAAAAATAAAAACCAGACCCTGGTCATGACAGGATCTTGATGTGGTTGTCTTCCATCCACACCTTAATTGACTGGGCTGTGTGGCATGGAGCATTGTCGTGCTGGAAAAAAAATCCTCAGAGTTGAGGAACATTGTCCGAATTGTCAGAAGGAAGCAAGTTTTCTTCCAAGATAATCTTATACGTGGCTTGTAGAATTTTGTGAAGGATCATCACCGATTTTTTTTTTTTTAAAACAAAATAATTTTTTTATGTATAAAATTGAGACATAAGCTCCAGTTTCTTAAGAAGATGTAAAAAGGAAAGCTTTTTTTGTATACATGTGTTACCATCTAGATTCAAATGTATGTGATGTGCACCACTGAATGAGTTGTATTGTCAGCTGTCAGATTTTCTTGTCTGCTTTTTTGTACACATATTACTATTCACAGGTTAAATGTATGTTTTTACATATACTTTAATCAAAGGAATAATTCATTCACATGAAGGGTAGTTGCCATATTTAATGTTTATAGCTTCTGAAAATATGGAATGCAGAAAAATAAAATATGTATGAAATTATGTAAATAGACTGGAAAAAGTCTTCCAGCTAAACTTGTCTAGCAGTGTTTTGAAGGATTGCCAGAAATGAAATAAAAGCAGCATTGAATAGTCTGTTTGGACATCTGTTTTATCCAGGAAAAAGGTTTTGGTAGGAATTCACCCAGTGCTGCCAAATGGATTTTCACTGTCAATAGCCTTTTCACCTGTTTACTGACAGTTCAGAAAAAAAATTCTAGTGCTTAGTAAATATTTAACTACAGTACTCTCTGAGCAGGTGGCAAGTGATCCCATAAAAAAACTAACCTTGAAGTTTTTGTTATTCTTAATCCTTAAGTGAGGCATCAGGAGAAAAATAAAATGTCACACCCCTAAGTCTATTAATAAAGAAGTACATGTCAATGCTTTACAGTTTTCAGGGATGTATTCCAAAATATTAGATGAGTGAAATATTTAGAATTTATTGCCATGTTTTTATTTATTTTTTTCAGTTTTGTGCTATTTCATTCTTTACTGTTTACCTTATGTTATTCCTCCATTGATATTATGCAATAAGATAATTCTGTAGCAGCATTCCCATTTGTTATAAACACTATTTTAAACCATATGTTTTTGTATATTTTTTGGATATTTCTATGTTAAGAGACTTGAGTAGTAATATGTCTCTTATTTTTTGCGTGGCTTTTTTCATGTTTAAATGTACATTTAACGACTTGCTTTTGTAAAAAATCTAAATGTGTGCTTGTCCCATGCTTTCTAGAAATGCCAAAAGGCAAATTCTGTAACCGAGATTTTAATTTAAAATGCTGCTAACTGCCTGAACCAGTAACTGATGATGTAAGAAACAGATGTTTGTATTCTATGGCAAACAAATTGAAAGGCAGCTAAGGCGAATTCCCTGCTTTATTGCCTGGTGAGTCGGAAGAGTCTGAGCTGTAAGCTGTATTCTCCACATTGATCATTTACTATGAGGCCCTTGTCATTTATGAGCATTGCTGGATATCAGTAATGTCTGTCAAATCATGATGTAGTATAAGTTCTTTAATGTTTATGGTGTAAGGGGATGCCGTGTTCCAGGGTCCATATCTTAACCATCACCAACATAGAGAGACATGTAACCCTTCATTTCAAAGAGAACAGTTTCATATCATTCATACCCTACTAGGTTGCAAGTGACCACTTCAAACATGGCTGATCTAATGTATAAAAAAAACAGAAAGGAATTTTGGTTAAGGCCTTTTTGTTACATTTTGTTTAATCTAGAGTGACAATCTTATTTTGATCCTGTGTCTTTTCTGCTTCTATTTGATTGTCATAATAATTACAAAAAGCCTAATATATTATTTTTACCCCATAGTTTTTTTACTAGCCCAGATCTAGGGCCATATTCTCAAAAAACTCACCTGCATGGAGAAAAAAACATCCTCTTATTTTATTGGGAACTATACTGCAATGTAAGTCTCTCTCTTTCATAAAAAGAACATTAGAGAACTATTTTTAATGAGATACACAGTTACCAAGGTAAAAATTACCATTAGGGCATTTCCTGAGGTGTCTGACAGGGCTTCTAATAGAATCTTGCAAAACAAGATCTTTAGAGAATCAGGCCCCTAGTGTACTTATGATCATATTCCAGCCCTGCTGATGAGAAGTCCAGATATAATATCCATAAAGGGCAAGATCCTTGGTCAGGAAGGTCACAGAGCGAGCCTTGTGTGCATGTGTAGCACATTTCTTCAAGGTTGCTCCACTCCTGACAAGGGTGTGGGAGCCTGTGATGGCAGAAAAATGGCAGAGGACTGCTCCTAATGAGGACGTGGAGGACTGTTCCAGAGGAAAAATAGCCCTAGGCAAGGTAGGAGGTCTGGGCCAGGGTTGGAAGTGGGGATTGGAGGGGGTTGCTGGGGCCAGTCTTCTAACATTTCAAAGGCCGATCTGATAAAATTTTACTAAAACTTTTTTTTTTTCCAGAATAATTTGATTTTAAACATGGTTTAATGCTGCATTTTCAAACATTGCAGATTTTTTATTAGAACAATATTCCTTTAAATGGATATTAAACCCACATTTTTTCTTTCATGATTCAGATAGAGCATGCAATTTTAAGCGACTTTCTAATTTACTCCTATAATCAATTTTTCTTCTTTCTCTTGGTATCTTTATTTGAAAAAACAGGAATGTAAGCTTAGTGGCCAGCCTATTTTTGGCAAGCGCCACCCAGGGTGCTGAACTAAAAATAGGCAAGCTCCTAAGTCTACATTTCTGCTTTTTCAAATAAAGATACCAAGAGAACAAAGAAAAATTGATAATAGGAATAAATTAGAAAGTTGCTTAAAATTGCATGTTCTATCTGAATCATAAAAAGAAAAAAAAAATAGGTTTAATATCCCTTTAATGTTAAGAAGATCTTTCTCTAATTTGTCTTTACATGTGCACATTAAAGGGACATGAAACCCAAAAATGTTATTTCATGATTCAAATAGAGAATACAATTTTAAACAACTTTCCAATTTACTTCTATTATTTAATTTGCTTCCTTATCTTATCATTTGCTGAAAGGTTTATCTAGGCAAGTTCATGAGCAGCAGATAAACTAGGTTCTAGCTGTTGATTGGTGGCTGCATATATATATTGAATGTGATTGGCTCACCCATGTGTTAAGTTAGAAGTTAGTAGTGCATTGCTGCTCCTTCAACAAATTATACCAAGAGAATGAAACAGATTAGATAATAGAAGTAAATTAGAAAGTTTTTTAAAATTGTATTCTCTATCTGAATCATGAAAGAAAAATTTTGGGTTTCATGTACCTTTAAGGTGATTTTAGCATTTCTTGCATATTTTGTTTCTTAGTCCAAGCAAATTGTATTAATCCTTATTTGTTATTTCTGTTTTCTTTAGGTAATTATGGTGATATCTTCTCAGAAAGTGCACAGAATGAGTTCAGTCAATAAAATGACACTGGTCCTGAATAAGTACCAGGTTTAAAGATCTTTCTGATGTAATAATGAGCAATATTATTATGTTTTATTGTAACAAAAAGTTATAGATAGAAGAAAATCAATACCTTTCTGACATTGGGTAATTAAAGGGAGAGTAAAGACAATATGATTACAAGATACTTCTGTTATCTTGCTATAAAATAACATATCCAAAAGGTATAAACATTTTTAAAACAAATTAACTTGTTTGCTTAAAATGTTTTTTTTTTTTTGTTTGTTTCTTTTCTTTTCAAAAGAGCTTTATTTAGATCTAATGAACATACACATCATAAATTGCATATATAAAGCAAACATCAAGAGTATTACAGTATATTGGTTCTTCATAATGATTCAATCTGCTAACTATACATAAACATATATCATATGTCACATCTGTTAACTTAAGCACCTAGGACTACTCTCTTAAATTCAGTGTATTTTTTATATGCCCTAGTTATAACTTTTTAGACCTCTTATGGGTCTTTAACAAACTCACATATGATCCATATTGGGCGTATCTGGGGATAGGGCTTGGATTTAGTAGGGAATCTGAGATGGATTGGAATTCAAATTAAAAGTGAAGCATATATAGACAACATCTTGTGCTTTGGAATTAAGGTTATCTGTAGGAAATATAAATAGAGCAGATGGATATGTTTACAAAATATATTGTTAAGTCTAGGGTTATGAGACAACATTAGTTTGGTGCATCTTCAGGGTGTTTCATTGCGATCAGCATTCCAAATTGCATGGGCCTATTTAAAGATTTTTATTGTCTGGCTGGCAAGAGAGTATTTATGTGCAAACATGAGAGAGGGAGGTGTTAGGTATTCCAGCAGTGTAGAGACAGTGCAATGATGTGTATATTTGTGTTATTTTTAACGATGCTCTTACATAGTGTGCTGATGCCCTCTAATGTGATTAAGAAAACATAAG
Source organism: Bombina bombina (assembly GCF_027579735.1). Classification (NCBI taxonomy): domain Eukaryota; kingdom Metazoa; phylum Chordata; class Amphibia; order Anura; family Bombinatoridae; genus Bombina; species Bombina bombina. The sequence goes on from NC_069503.1 coordinate 950,211,209, forward strand.
TTGCTTTTTTCCTAAGGTTATGTTTCTCACAGCTTGGGGGTTTGTCTAAAAAATAGGTTGTTATCCTTGTGAAGTATATGAACTGATCCGCCCGTCATGAGCCCTGGCCGCAGGCCACACTAGGGGGGGGGGTTATACATAAGGCAATATTCCAGGTCTAACTTATTCGTTGCAAGGCATCAATAAACCCCTAATACATTAGAAGTAGTAACTCTGCTTTCTATACCCTTATGGAACGTTGAAAAATATAAACCTTCATCTATACAGGATACTGTGTTCGTTTAAACATTACTAAACTTAGGAACTTAGGTGATCACAATTAAAAAATGTATTATATTAAACATACTTAAACATTTCCCATTATGATCTCAAACCTGAATTTATATTATCTGACCTCATGTGCTATCTGCCAACAAACATTAGTCCTCAATTAATAGAGTTAGGCAAAACATGTTTTGTACATTTAGAGTCTTGAAAATAGTACTGTGAAAATTAAGGCATGCAGAGTAGGGCATATATATAAACAAAATAACAGATAATAGTCCCTTATATAGCCATAGGAAAACATGAACAGGCAAGTGTTACCAATGTATTTTTGCTTGAGAAGGGCATCTGCAGACTACCCCTCACCTGACTTCGGTATATGCCCAACGCTATGTAGGCAACAGATGTCCCCATCTGTGGCAGGTGAGATGTTCCCATCTGATGTTGAAAAATATCCCCACCACCCAGTCTCTCCAGCTATATTTAGCCTGTGTAAAGTATGCTGGTCTGAGAGTCCTTTAAACATCGCTAGGGGTTGGAGTAAGACTGCAGGCCATAAGCTTGTATAAGGAACATTCATCTTATCTCTGCGTTTGTGATTGAGGTCGTAACGCCTGTCACCCTGTCTTTGGGGGGTCCTTTCTGTTTTAATAAACTTTGGCGCTGTGATCACGCTGTCTGAGAGTTCCCATTTAGCTCTCTAAAAAGCGATGTATTATTTTGGATGAAGTGTGTTAGCTGGAGCCTGTTTGGTGGTCTAGCGGGTGCCAGTATATGAGAGGTAGCTGATTCTAGGTAGTGACCTCCTGTTTTGTTGGTGAACTTGTAGCCTGGGTCGAGTGTCGAATCCGCTTGTGTCTGTGATACTTCATAATGGGGTATAAAGTCCTGTCATCTCGTGGAGCTTTTGTTAGTTACTGTATCTAGTGGCATGTGAGTCGTATGGTTGGTGCCATTATGGTTACTAGCATCAGAGGAACTGTTCCGTTGAGTGCTCGGAATGCTTTTAGGGCATATCTTGTTAATTAAATAGTCATATAGTGCGTTTGCAATTAATTTTTCAAAGAGTCTCTCCAGTTTTTCAAAAGATAATGTTAGGTGGTGTTTCAGCTCCGTTTCTCCCATGCAGGTCATTGTGAAGATATAGGGGGTTGAACTTACACACACTATCTTCAAGAGCTGAATTTTTAGTGTTCTATCTACGTGCTCTTAGATATCAGTTAGACGTGGTCATTGAAGAGATTCGGTAAGTCAGACTAAGCTGATAGCACAGATAACCCGGCTCTTCCCGAGGGGAAGTGTATACCAACTACTAGGCCGCCGCCTTTGGCCTTTCTCTGGTCTGAGTCACCAATGTCATAAAAACAGCAAATAGTAGTGATTGCGGGCCCCAGATGCCAGATCTATGGGACTGCCTATTATGTTGTTCTTGTCTTTGCTATTAAAGGTTGATAATGTTCTGATTATCAAGGATTCTGTTGGAGCCTGCAGAAAATGCATCCGAGCCGTAATGCTGCACAGACACGCCCCCTTGCTTTAAATGTTTTATAATAGACTCCACCCACAATTTATAACATTATTTGAAGGAGACAATCTGGCCTTGAGTCTACAGACAACAAGACTAGCCATGGTCATTATGATGGTATAAACATTATTTTGCAGTTCATATCTGCTAAAGATAATTAGAGAATAATATGTAGCAGGCTTAGCCTTGAGAAATCATTTTTGTGAATAAGAAAATCCACAATCAGAGCTTAATTAGGTGAAATTAGGGCAAAATAAATAATGAAGGTATATTGCAAAGTTGTTTTACCATGTATACACTTTTATATTAAAAGCATTAATGGATATGAAACCAAAAAAAATATTTTGTGATTCAGACAGAGCATATTCTTTTTTTAAAAAGTATCTAATTTACTTTTCTTTGATCAAATTTGCTTTGTTTCCATTGCTTTGGATCACATTCTTGTAAAACTGCTACCATATAGTGCTCTAGAAATGGGCCGGGACCTAAGCAGACGTCCCTGCTATTCAACAAAAGATACAAAAAGAAAAAGGAAATCTGATAACAGTAGATTAGAAAGTTGTTAAAAATTGCATGCTCTATCTGACTCATTAAAGAAAAAGGAATTTCATATCCCTTTAAGGTGTTTACTGTCCCTTTAAGGTGAATATAAACATTTATTAACTTTACATTTAAGAATAATAACATACTTTATATACAGGGAGTGTAGAATTATTAGGCAAGTTTTATTTTTGAGGATTAATTTTATTATTGAACAACAACCATGTTCTCAATGAACCCAAAAAACTCATTAATATCAAAGCTGAATATTTTTGGAAGTAGTTTTTAGTTTGTTTTTAGTTTTAGCTATTTTAGGGGGATATATGTGTGTGCAGGTGACTATTACTGTGCATAATTATTAGGCAACTTAACAAAAAACAAATATATACCCATTTCAATTATTTATTTTTACCAGTGAAACCAATATAACATCTCAACATTCACAAATATACATTTCTGACATTCAAAAACAAAACAAAAACAAATCAGTGACCAATATAGCCACCTTTCTTTGCAAGGACACTCAAAAGCCTGCCATCCATGGATTCTGTCAGTGTTTTGATCTGTTCACCATCAACATTGCGTGCAGCAGCAACCACAGCCTCCCAGATACTGTTCAGAGAGGTGTACTGTTTTCCCTCCTTGTAAATCTCACATTTGATGATGGACCACAGGTTCTCAATGGGGTTCAGATCAGGTGAACAAGGAGGCCATGTCATTAGATTTTCTTCTTTTATACCCTTTCTTGCCAGCCACGCTGTGGAGTACTTGGACGCGTGTGATGGAGCATTGTCCTGCATGAAAATCATGTTTTTCTTGAAGGATGCAGACTTCTTCCTGTACCACTGCTTGAAGGTGTCTTCCAGAAACTGGCAGTAGGACTGGGAGTTGAGCTTGACTCCATCCTCAACCCGAAAAGGCCCCACAAGCTCATCTTTGATGATACCAGCCCAAACCAGTACTCCACCTCCACCTTGCTGGCGTCTGAGTCGGACTGGAGCTCTCTGCCCTTTACCAATCCAGCCACGGGCCCATCCATCTGGCCCATCAAGACTCACTCTCATTTCATCAGTCCATAAAACCTTAGAAAAATCAGTCTTGAGATATTTCTTGGCCCAGTCTTGACGTTTCAGCTTGTGTGTCTTGTTCAGTGGTGGTCGTCTTTCAGCCTTTTTTACCTTGGCCATGTCTCTGAGTATTGCACACCTTGTGCTTTTGGGCACTCCAGTGATGTTGCAGCTCTGAAATATGGCCAAACTGGTGGCAAGTGGCATCTTGGCAGCTGCACGCTTGACTTTTCTCAGTTCATGGGCAGTTATTTTGCGCCTTGGTTTTTCCACACGCTTCTTGCGACCCTGTTGACTATTTTGAATGAAACGCTTGATTATTCGATGATCACGCTTCAGAAGCTTTGCAATTTTAAGAGTGCTGCATCCCTCTGCAAGATATCTCACTATTTTTTACTTTTCTGAGCCTGTCAAGTCCTTCTTTTGACCCATTTTGCCAAAGGAAAGGAAGTTGCCTAATAATTATGCACACCTGATATAGGGTGTTGATGTCATTAGACCACACCCCTTCTCATTACAGAGATGCACATCATCTAATATGCTTAATTGGTAGTAGGCTTTCGAGCCTATACAGCGTGGAGTAAGACAACATGCATAAAGAGGATGATGTGGTCAAAATACTCATTTGCCTAATAATTCTGCACTCCCTGTACATACAGAAGGACATAGATGATTGCATATTAGCCAGTCTTGTTTTTAGAATGCAATGCAAGATATGTAATTTGCAACACACTTGCCATATGTTACCTGTTTGCAAAATGCATTTTAAGAGTTATTGGCTACATTATTTAGCAATATCTTTATATGTATCATTGTAATAATTTATGATCAATCCCAAACTAGACAGACTAATAAATCCTAGGAAAGATACATTTTTTTAAAAAAAATGTCTTTCTCTCTTGAAATTATTACTATAGAACCTTAAAAAAAATCTCCATTAATTTTATTTTTGAATAAGAAAGGTTGGGTTAAAGGGACATGAAATGATTTGAGATTGTAATATAAACTTTTTAATTAATTATGCAAGGTAAAAAGTAGTATTTACTATTTTATTGATTCTGTCCCTTTTCCTGTAATTTAAATCTAACAATTATCGGTTTACAATTCTCAGAATTGGAAGTCCATACTGCAGACTTCACTAGCCTAACCCTTCTACATATCCACCCCTAAATAGCCTCAAAAGGGTGTATTAGATATGATACTGAAAAACAATGTAATGTTTACTATCAAAATGATAGTGGCAAGCCTTAATGCTTCCAAGTAAAGCAAGTGGCTTAGGGCCTTTGAAAAGCAATTTCAGCAAACATGGTGACAATCTATTAAGAAAGCTTTACATATTGTTTGTAGGTTACTGTATAGCAACACCACACACAAAAAGTATTGAGTACTACAACAGGTCCATGCTATAACAGCTCACTGACTTCTAAGGAACACTCGCAAAGCTCTATTGATGGTCAAAGACACGCACCACAAGCAAGGAGACATAAAGTTTAATTTTTAGCACATTAATATCCATTTTAAAAAACAAAAATGGTAATACATATTATAATACTGTATTTTAGGTGTAAACAACAACAAAAACAACTCATTAAATATCCATGTAAATCTTTTACTTAGCCATTGCAATTTCCTGTTTGTTAAAGGGACACAAGTCAAAATTAAACTTTCATGATTCAGACAGAGCATGCAATTTTAAAAACTTTCCAATATACTTCTGTAAACAAAATGTGCACAGTCTTTTTATATTTACACTTTTTGAGTCACCAGCTCCTACTAAGCATGTGCAAGAATCACACAGAATATATGTATATGTATTTGTGATTGGCTGATGGCTGTCACATGATACAGGAGAAGTGGAAATAGATATGTTTGAAATTTGCCAGAAAAAAATATTTACTACTCATTTGAAGTTTAGACTATGGGGCCTATTTACTATGCCCCGAATTACCTCTTTCCCCCCTATTTCCACTCGAGCCTTCAGGCTAGCCAGAAAACAGCAGTTAAGAAGCAGCGGTCTTAAGACCGCTGCTTCTTAACTGGTCCTCTGCATCTGAGGGGCGGACATAAATCCGCCCGATCCTATACGATCGGGCTGATTAAAACCCCCTGCTAGCTGCCGATTGGCCGTGAATGTGCAGGGGCGGCATTGCACAAGCAGTTCACTAGAACAGCTTGTGCAATGCTTAAAGCCGACAGCATATGCTACAGCGTATAGTTATATAATGTAAAGAGAGAGAATGTAGTATTGAATCTCAATAAATCCCCAACAGAATTATGGTTTCATATCAATACAAGAGAAATAGACTTTGACCCTGTGTCAAGAAAAACAATCTCTATTCTTATAATAGTATGGGGGGTGCTCAATATCCTAAAGTATGTAGTCAAAAACAAGGAGAGGGAAAATTGGATATAGTCAGAGCACACAGTAACTACTAAATAATGAAAGTTCAATGTGTAGGTAGAGTGGCTTGGTTAGAGACGGTAAATAATAAAACATAACTTTTAAGGTTAGATAATAAAAATATGGTGGTGAAAGATAACACTATCAAAGTGTATAATAAAATCAATTAAAATAGTAGGAAATGAATGCTAGCATGCCCAGGTATATACCATGAAATGAGTGTTAAGTGGGTATGTCTGGCAGAGAAGCACCAAAAAATGTGGTTGCACAGGGTTACTAATCTACAAAGAGGATTGACCTCATACAAAATTATCTATTGCAAATGCAATACTGGAGCGGTGCCAAGCCCTGTCAGAGTCCCAAACAATCAGTATAATTGCAAATATCTTGATAAATGTATAGTATTGACCCACATAAGGCAATTATCTAGCATATGTGGTAAACGTCTCAAGTCAGTAGTGCAAATATACATATGATATCCCCTGATCAATATATTCCGTTAACACACATAAGGCAAGTTTAGAGCATTCAGGGTGAGCGCCTGATGCGCATTTCACCAAATAAATGGCTTTGTAAAAGGCTAACCCGACTCGCGCCATCCTTACTGCTTAAATACCCTATTGCACCAATCAGGGGTGAGAACCCATACACACCCCTGCCAGCAGCCAATCTCATGTGACCTTGCCCGATTGGGCAGTCGTCTGTCACGTGACTCAAAGTAGTGACGCGCTAAGGGGGGCGGGGCCATAGTCACTCCCCGCTGTATTTGTATACAAAGCTTATGGACAAGATAAGGCTGTCATTCGATATTCACAATGCTTATCAAAAATCTGACTATTAAACGAGCAATATCTCTACCATTTAATGTCCTTAGATCCAGTAATAATGTTAATACAATATATTCAGATGACCTAAGGTGGATTATTTGCGCGAGTGAATATACAGCCGTTAGGCAATAAAAGCTTTGTCTCCAGACATATTGATAATCTTAGTAAGGCTCAGTACATTTTATTTGTTTTATTGTGTCATTGTTACATAAACCATGGTTGTGCAATTACGATTACGGTGTTAACTGTGTGTGACCCATCTAACACCACTTTATTGGATCAGATAGGTACTTTTCCATGATTTATCACAATGACATACAGTGACTTGTACGTATGGATGTTAGATACAGGGCATTAATATAATTACTTTTTATCATCATACCTACATATTTTACCATAGCCTCATATACCGGATAGTTTTAGAGTCATTCTTATTAGTCCATTACCAGCTTTTATATTAGTTATTACTAATTATAGATGGTCTTGTAATATCCTTTTATGACTGTTTAATGGTATCAATGTGGGCAAGGTCACACGAGATTGGCTGCTGGCAGGGGTGCGTATGGGTTCTCACCCTGATTGGTGCAATAGGGTATTTAAGCAGTAAGGATGGCGCAAGTCGGGTTAGCCTTTGACAAAGCCATTTATTTGGCGAAATGCGCATCAGGCGCTCACTGTGAATGCTTTAAACTTGCCTTATGTGTGTTAACGGAATATATGGATCAGGGGATATCATATGTATATTTGCACTACTGACTTGAGACGTTTACCACATATGCTAGATAATTGCCTTATGTGGGTCAATACTATACATTTATCAAGATATTTGCAATTAGACTGATTGTTTGGGACTCTGACAGGGCTTGGCACCGCTCCAGTATTGCACTAGCAATAGATAATTTTGTGTGAGGTCAATCCTCTTTGTAGATTAGTAACCCTGTGCAATCCGCAAGCATTTTTTGGTGCTTCCCTGCCAGACATACCCACTTAACACTCATTTCATGGTATATACCTGGGCATGCTAGCATTCATTTCCTACTATTTTAATTGATTTTATTATACACTTTGATAGTGTTATCTTTCCCCACCATATTTTTATTATCTAACCTTAAAAGTTATGTTTTATTATTTACCGTCTCTAACCAAGCCACTCTACCTACACATTGAACTTTCATTATTTAGTAGTTACTGTGTGCTCTGACTATATCCAATCTTCCCTCTCCTTGTTTTTGACTATGCTGCAGCGTATCATGTCCACCAGGCATTGTGAAATCGGCCCCTATATACTTTTGAATTGTCTTTTTTTTTTTTTTTTTTTTTTTTAAATTTTGTTTTTATTGAAGTTTCAAGAAAAAACATAAAGGGAATACAAGATTCAACAATTGCCCATCTATAGGATAAACATCAAGGTACACCTCATAATATTATGACATTCAAACTAACTATGCAGTTAACATGGGAGTATCTGTTCCAGGCATCAAGTAAAGTCATGAGTTCTGAGGTTTTGCAGAGAGAATCATAATAACAGAAATACAGAAAGATTACTCTTAACAAGCATAAGTCTATATTAAGTCTAGATAGGTGTCAGAGATTAGTATGGGCGCGTTAAGATGAAACTTCATTTTATATTTTATTAAATGGACTCTGGTCTCCACATCTATAAAGTGAATAAAGTGTGAGTTCCTATCATGATGTGGGGAGTTAGCATTTAATGTGACCGCAAAGGTGTCATAGATATCAGGAAAGAAGAGGGGTTACAGTGGACAATAGCCACTCGGTGTATGGGAGGGGGAGGGGGGGGGGAGGAAAAAGCAGGGAGGGCGGAGCCAGTTGTGATAGGGCTACAGAGTGAGACTATTTATACAATTATTTATACTGTGGGTGTCTTAAGAGCAATGACTAGAATAAAGAGCTATGGGGGGGTATCATATGTGCAATGTATATCTATGGGGTGGGAAAAGATATAGTCATGGTAACAGAGGTGCCAAGAGATTCTATTAACACCCTAAAGGAGATTAGGTTGTAAGGCCTAAGATGGGGGCATTGATATGGAGGAGAATAATCTGGTACACCATTACAGACCTCCTGGTAGATTTGGAGGGGGAGGATAGTTAAGTGATAATCCCAGGTGCAATAGGGGGAGGCTAGCCATTAGGGGCACTTAATGTGAAGCTTATAGAGGTGATTTCCCAAATGTACCCTCCAAGACCTAGAAACTACAGTCTCCACTTTATATAAAAAGTCTATACATTAACATGCATATTTACTCAGGAGCCAGGGAGGTGCATATGCGAATAGTAGACCGTGAGATGTGTCAGTTTTACTATAGGGGTAGTGTTAGGTTATATATATATAACAATGTCCAATAGGGTGGGGAGTAGTTGAGCAGAGAAATTATCTTCAATATTTTGACTGGGATTTATGTGAGCAATCGTTGATGTCGTATGGATCATCCTGTCTGCAGTTCACTAAGATAGCCCGCAGGGTGTATGCAACATCAGAGTGTGGGTTAGTGGCCTCTCAGTGTTAGTCTTTATTTATCAGGAGATGGATATATGAATTAATAAAGTTAGCTCTGCAACAGGAGACAACCAGCAAGGGAGCCCATGTGGTAAACATAAAAGTAATATGAAAGATTGAGACCTATTCTGTAGGGTAACAGTGGCCCTATGTCAGTTAGTTTAAGTATCAATGTTCTAGAGACAAGATTCAAGCCCTAGAAGTAAGCTGTTATTGAGTGCAAAGATTCCTTTAGGTTAGGACTTAAGATGCATAATCCAGGCAGGCTAAAGTGTTTGTTAGACTAGTCTAACAAGCAAATAATATCTCATTATGTCACAGACCCTGAATATGGATTAGGTATTTTGGCATGTGTAACATCATGAAAAAAGCTAGACAATACAGATGTACAATTTATAACATTGATAGTAGGGGCCAACATTAAAAGGTAAATGACCCAGCTATGAGTAGATAGTAAGAATCTTTAGCTTCAAAGGCTCTGCCGGGAGATAAGAAATGGTGCAATGTCTCAGCACTAGTTCCGTGGTTAGTATACATATATATAACAGGGATCAGCATACTTAGAGAAATGACTCAAATACCAGTGAATTGTGAGTGTCTTAAGCTACAAATTAGTAGTCAGTTTGACTGATCATAGTACAATGTAACACTACTTAGGTTTATAAAAATTATTGAGAGCTGAGGACCTATGAAATGAATATTAAGGGCAGTGTCCTAGTTAGATCGATACCCATTGCGATGCATCCTACTAAATATAGGGTCTTGTGAGCATTATCTAAAGTAGACAATGGTCGGTATTAACCATACAGCTTCCCCCCTGTATTATTGAAAAGAGTGAATGTGAAAGGCTCTAACTAACTGTGATAATATTCAACAACTATTTCTTATCAAGGGATAACTTATTAACAAAATGTTATATAAATGGGTGAAGATCTTAAATGTCACAGTTTATGTAACAGTCTGCAGTCCTTGTCCTCAGCTATTAAAGTCTCCATCTAGGAAGCAATGCAAGTCAATATAGAGCATTTAAGCAGGATGCCAGTCTGAGAGCTGAGTCATATTGAAGTAGAGAAGCACCCGATTTACAAACAGAACTACCCCACACCCGATCTAGCCAGGAATGTAGGTAGTTGAAGAGAAAGCTGGGGACTAGTATCCTTCAGGACCCCTGGGACAGAATTTGTGTTTGCATGAGACCGGAGGTAACTATGGCTGAGATCTCCTTCAGTCTGAATTATAGAAGGACAGGCATCATAGAAAAACGTTACCAGGCTGAGTGGACAGTATAGCGGTTCCGGTAGATATGTGCCTGTGAGCTCTCGAGCGGTTCCGATGTTCCGTAGTTTTCCCGACAGGCTGACCAGGTAAGTAGTCACTGCGGTAACCTCCCTCTCTTCTACATGAATTTCGTCGGGTTCAAGATTCCTCTGAGGAGCACTCTGATTAGGAGGCAGCTTCAACTGGGCTGTGGCATCTAGTGACTCACTTGGTAGAGCCTCTGGGTCTGAGCTTCTGATCAGGCCAAACTCCATGATGACAATAGGAGCGTGAGTTGCAGCGTTCATGTTACTGATCTGTCTCGTTCCTTTTACTTGTCTCTGCGCCGTCTTCAGCAGCGTAGCGCCATGCTGCTCAGGGTCAGTGTGCACATCAGGGAGCTGCAGAGTGCTGTATCTTTCACAGAGAGGTATCCGTTCTGTTATCTCAGGACTGGGCTTCTGAATAGCTGTGATGAATACCCCCTCTGTCACCCGATGTGTATTCAGTGTCCTCATCGGCGTATTTAGATCATAATAACCAGCAACTTCCTCAGTCTCCACTGGCGGCAACTCAGGCTGTTGTGGATTCATGGCGGCTCTCAACTCTCTAGTAAGGGCTTGCCGGTGATTGTCTAATAAGAGCTCCAATTTGTGAAGCGCATATACAATTTGCCTTTCCATAGTGTAGGTTATAAAGCGCTGAAATAGTAGAAGGTGTTTCTTTAAGTAAATAGATGGTGCTTAGGCATTCTCAAGATGGCGGCTCATCCCGTGCTACAATCCCATCAAGCAGAAAGGTCTTTGTATTTGTTGCATAGTCTGCTAATTTTCTCTTAATGCCCCATATCATATGTCCTCTTGTTCTACCACATGTTGAAGGTCGAGTAATGGGGAATAAAAGATCTCAACTTGCCATAAATATAAGTATTTTGTGAGCAGACATCAGGAGCTCTAGCATAGCACGTCTTGCTGTTTCAGCTGCTGGCCCCGCCCCCTTGAATTGTCTTTTAATCATGCATTTGTTGATTATGCAAATCTACTGTATTTTCTGGTCCTTTAAATTTATTTTCTTCAATCTGTTGATCAAAGATACTTCTTGCATTTTTAAACCAATTTTACAGTCTTATTGTATGGTTAGTTTTAAACAGGCTTACAGTTTCAATGCACCTTTTTTTTTCTATGACCTCTTTGGGTTTTCAATCTTACATCTCTGGTCGTCATTCTACTGCCAATGTGTTGTCATTTATTAAAAATGGATTGAACACTGCAAAAAATATTAACAAAGTTCAACAGTTCACCAGATTTAATGTAGAAAATTATTTCTCCAGTCATGTTCGTGTCACAGGAAATTCTTCAAATACTGAATCTATCTAAAGCAATTTCAACTGGTTCTAAAGCCAGGAAGTATACAACAAGCTTTATACCATTCTGTGGCAACTTCATCTTGAAATACTCTAAATGATTCTGCAAAGGGATGATTTTGTTTATCTTACTTTAGTTCTGTCAAACAAACTTTATTTGTTCTCATTGTTATTTCTTTGAAAATGCCCTGTTTCATTCCAGACTGTATTGGTGTTTACTTAATCAAATCCCAGACACTGATATAATACAGACAGCATTAGATGTATTTGTAATACACGCATTCTTCTGTATTTTCTTTCTACCAAAAATATAATATAGAGGTGGTATTTAAATGTAAACTACTGTAACTGTTATACATTGTGAGGGTGCTTGATCTTTTAAAATGTATTGCTGTATATATAGAAGTTGAGGTAAAAATCATCAGTTTGATGAAATTAACCTTTTTGTATCTCCAAACAAAAATGTTTAATTTAATGGAACCCAAGCAGAATAAACAAAAACATCATTCAACCTTTTATCAAGGCCTATAGAAGACAGCCATATTGAATATCTATTAGGAATGTATCTCTCAATCCAAATATTGTGCTTCAATTATTAAAGGGACACTAAACCCACATTTTTTCTTTCACGATTCAGATAGAGCATGCAATTTTAACCAACTTTCAAATGTACTTCTATTATCAATTTTTATTTGTTCTCTTGCTATCTTTATTTAAAAAGCAAGAATGTGATGCATAGGAGCCAGCCCATTTTTGGTTGAGAACCTGGGTTATGCTTGCTTATTGGTGGGTAAATGTAAGTCTCCAATAAGCAAGCGCTATCCATGGTACTAAACCTAAAATGGGCCGGCTGCTAAGCTTACATTCCTGCTTTTAAAATAAAGATAGCAAGAGAACGAAGAAAAACTGATATTAGGAGTAAATTAGAAAGTTGCTTAAAAATGTCATGCTCTATCTGAATCATGAAAGAAAAAATTTGGGTTCAGTGTCCCTTTCAGCAGTGGATGTTGCTTTTGAGCCATTGTCGGGCTGGCTTGCTCATACGAGCATGCGTACGGCAAATTAAAAAGCAGCTGTCATACAACAACTGGTGGCGGTGATAAATTTGCCCCAAACTTATTCATTCAGTATGATTGACAGGTAAATAAAAAATAAATAAAAAAAAGGACTTGCCACAAAATTAGCACTCTTGCCACAAAATAGAAATAGTGATTAAGCGGTTAAACACTGAAAGAAGCCGAATTTTAAAAAATACAGCCGCTCACACTGATTAGGACTCTGCAAAAAATAATAATATCAATATCAATGCTGTACAATATGTATATGTTTATTAACAGTGCCAAGGATCAATAGATCAAGTAAAATAACAATAACAAACAAATAAAACTAAATTCCCCTATATCCTGACAAAAATAAAATAAAGAACATAAATGTCCATAAGTGGAGAGGGATAATACGATTATTGCAGTTCATCCCAAGAAAAGAAATCAACTCCAAATTATATTCCGGCAAAGTGAACTCCTCAATAGGACAGGGCTGTATTTCTAATCCAACCAGATAGAAATTTCTGAATATAATGAGGGAAGTTCAATGCAGTTTGTTGCCAAACTGTAGTACTACCATGGTGCTCAAACACTCTAAAAGACAAAGGTGATTGATAGGCCCTGCTTAAATGCAATAGAAGGGGCGGCACTGATCAAGATTTTTTTTTTTGTGCAAAGATAATTGAATGCAGAAAATATACAGTGTCTGCTGCCTACTCTCTGCAAAGACAAGTGGACAGGTTCCCTAACTGGGAACATTGTCCTTCCATCTGTTAAATGGGGTCCATTATCTTTTTTCCCTGTTTTATTCTTACTAAGATAACCCACTTCATTTTGACTCAAAATTAGTGCCACATGGTAATGTGAACATTGCGATTTTGTCACTAAAACTTAAAGGGATAGGAAAGTCAAAATTAAACTTGCATGATTCAGATAGAGCATGTCATTTTAATACACTTTTAAATTCACTTCTATTTTCAAATGTGCTTCGTTCTCTTAGTATCCCTTGTTAAAAAATGAATATGTACATATCATACACTAGTGGGAGCTGCTGCTAATTGGTGCCTGCACACATTTGTCTCTTGTGATTGGCTAAATAGATATTTTCAGCTTCCAGGCAGTAGCGCAATGCTGTCCCTTCAGCAACAGATTACAAGAGAATGAAGAAAAATTGATAATAGAATTAAATTGGAAAGTTGTTTAAATTTGTATATTCTATCTGAATCATAAAAGAAAAAATTGAGGTTTACTATCCCTTTAAGTGAGGCCTTATCGAGCCCCATATTTTTCTGTATGCTAAGTTATTTGGGTGTATTGCACTGTATAAACTCACCTATCTAACAGTGTTTGAGGTAAAGATTCTTATTCAGACCATATTCATAAGAACTGTACTTTAAAAAAACGAATGTTTTATAAGTATTTAAAAATGTTAAAATGTCCTTTAGTTAGTGAAATTAGCAGAGTTTAATTTACTATAGATAATTTACTATAGATACACCCCTTGACAACCCTCTTGATAAAAAAATTTGAGAACTGATCTAAGCAGTAAGCTAGATTCACAGATACTCCAAATATATTGAGTATTCCTTTAGAGCGTATCATTATTAGACATTCCTGTCATTAAAGTGATGGTAAATCCTAGCGTTTGTGAAACTTTAATTCCTGAAGTATAAAATAGTTAATGCTGAAAGCTCTTTTATTTGTTTGCAGCATTCGCAGCACTGAGCTGAAAAGGCAGCCCAATGCAGAACACTATTTGGCTGAGAGGTGACGTTTCCACCTCTTAGCCAATAGCTGTGCGGGAAATTAGGCTTGATGACATATATACGGCGCCAAGCCGGATTTCACTCACGGCTATTGTCTAAGATATGGAAACATCACCTATCAGCCAAAAGAGCGTTCTGCCTCACACTGGAAAATATTGCGTCTGAAAAACTGTACCTAACCTGCATGGCAGCGCTTGAAATAAATCGCACTTCTGGCGATGCAAGCCCTTGAAAATGCAGGTTACTCTCCAGAAATGCCCAGCTAACTCCCACATAACGCCTATATCTACGTCATGTCTGTGAACTTCCTATTATAACTATAGGAGATATGTTGATACATGTTTATACAGGACTAGATTACGAGTGGAGCGCAAACGCTTGCGTCCGAACGATAAGGGGTATATTGCAAGGGTTTGCACTCGTATTACATCTTGAAAGTAAATGCAATCATGATTTACACTAGAATAATTATAGAGACTTCAGGGGGTCGATCCAATAAAAATCGTCAGCCAATCGGATTGAACTTGAATCTGATTGGCTGATTCAATCAGCCAATCAGATTTTTCTAACTTAATTCCGATTGGCTGATAGAATCCTATCAGCCAATCGGAATTCGGCGGACGCCATCTTGGATGACGTCATTTAAAGTACCTCATTCTTCGTTCAGTCGTCGGCCGGGATGGATGCTCCGCGGCGGCGGAGCCAAGAAAGAAGATTGAAGATGCCGCCGGAAGGATGAAGACTTTGCTGCCGCTTGGAGGAAGACGTCGCCGGAGGAAGAATTCTTCTTTGCCGCTTGGAGGAAGACGTCGCCGGAGGAAGAATTCTTCTTTGCCGCTTGGAGCAAGACATCGCCCGGATCGGATGAGGAGTTCGGCCCGGTGTGGTAAAGACAAGGTAGGGAGATCTTCAGGGGGGTAGTGTTAGGCTTTTTTAAGGGGGGTTTGGGTGGGTTTAGAATAGGGGTATGTGGGTGGTGGGTTGTAATGGGGGGGGTATTGTATATGTTTTTAAATGCAAAAGAGCTGAATTCTTTGGGGCATGCCCCACAAAAGGCCCTTTTAAGGGCTGGTAAGGTAAAGAGCTTTGAACTTTTTTTTAATTTAGAATATGGCAGGGAATTTTTTTATTTTGGGGGGCTTTATTATTTTATTAGGGGGCTTAGAATAGGTGTAATTAGCTTAAAAATCTTGTAATTTTTTTTATTTTTTTGTAATTTAGTGTTTGTTTTTTTGTGTAATTTAGTTTAGTTAATTTAATTGTATTTTTAGATAGATATTTGTAGTTTATTTAATTTCTTGATAGTGTAGGTGTATTTGTAACTTAGGTTAGGATTTATTTTACAGGTAATTGGGTAATTATTTTAACTAGGTATCTATTAAATAGTTAATAACTATTTAATAGCTATTAGACCTAGTTAAAATAATTAACAATTTACCTGTAAAATAAATATTAACCCTAACATAGCTACAATGTAATTATTAATTATATTGTAGCTATCTTAGGGTTTATTTTATAGGTAAGTATTTAGATTTAAATAGGAATATTTTAGTTTATAATATGAATTAGATTAATTTAATATAAATTTAGTTAGGGGTGTTAGGGTTAGATAGAGTTAATATAGTTAATATAAATTCTATAGTAACTATATTAACCCTAATATAATTAGGGTTAATATAGTTAATATATATAATGTAATAACTATATTAACTATAATATACTTAGGGTTAATATAGATAACATAGCTGGCGGCGGGGTAGGTAGATTAAATTACTGGTTAATCATTTTAATAGAGATGGCGGCGGTGTAAGGGGCTTACATTAGGGGTTAATAATATTAATATAGCTGGCGGCGGTATAGGGGGCTTACATTAGGGGTTAATAATTTTAATAGAGATGGCGGCGGTGTAAGGGGCTTACATTAGGGGTTAATAATTTTAATAGAGATGGCGGCGGTGTTAGGGGCTCACTTTAGGGGGTTATAGATTTAATATAGCTGGCGGCGGGGTACGGGAGCGACGGTTTAGGGGTTAATAACTTTATTAGGTTGCGGCGGGGTATGGGAGCGGCGGTTTAGGGGTTAATAACTTCTTTTTATTGTTAGGCTAGTGAGGGAGGATAGCGGATAGAGGGTTAGACGTGTCGGGCTATGTTTAGGAGGCGTGTTAGACAGTGCGGGTGATTTCGACTTTAGTCAGGTTTTGTAGGCGCCGGCAGTTTCTAACGTGGCGCAAGTCACTGGCGACTCCAAAAATCTGTACTTACGCAGATTTCTGGACATCGCTGGTTTGTGAGACTTGCGCCACTTTAGCAAGTGACGGCGCCGCATATTGGATGGCTCGAGTTGCAAGCTGAAACTGCGGGCGACGCGGGTTCCCTCGCTTGCGCCGCAAACTGCGATCTATATCGGATCGCGCCCCAGAGCTCAGATAAACTGTTTTGAAACTAAAATGCTTGCACAAAACACATTAAAACATTACTAGGTATATTTACACTCACAATAACACTATCTAATAAAAAATATTAAAAAAAATAATTCACACAAAAATTATAAAAGCTCAAACATATGAAAAAAACTCCAAGCAAAGGGAATAGAGATTCATACATACACATGTCTAAAGATGGATATATATGTATATATCTATATATGTGTATATATGTATTTATATATTTAAATGTTTATATATGTATTTACAGACATATATACACATAAACACATATAAACACATAAATACATATGTAACAAATAAGATATATATATATATAAATAAATATATATATATATATATATATATATATATATATATATATATATATATATATATATATATATAGTGCATTGGAGCCCTTTGTCGTTAAATAGATGAAAACATCCAAAAGCATATTTACGCAATATTAATTTTTTAATAATTATTTTTATTATGTATATACTGTAAAATATTTCACATTCCAATGTTCAGCACTTAAGGGAATATGTTCTATGTATTTATAAATAGATATTATCCAATTAGCACGTGTTCCAGCACTCCAGCTTCAACTAATAATGAAGCACCTGGGTGCAATCCTCAATGGATTGTAGATAAGAGCTAGGAAAGGGAGGGCACTCTCAGGATTTATATACATCAAAGTTAGTTTATTGTTTATAACAACAACGTTAGAAAGTCATAAGGATAGGTCGACGTTTCGGCTTACATAGAAGCCTTCATCAAGACAGATGAACAACTGTTAAACGAAGAAGAAAAAATAACAGGTTTAAAAACACAAAACACAGCATCAATACGTAATCCCACCACCAAATTGTTTGCAGGCAGAAAAATAAACCCACAAATAATGAAAATAAACATAGAAAAAATACAAATAAAAATGAAAATAAAAAATAAGGCAAACCCATACACATAGCGCTAGGAGATACAACAATACAGTCCCTCCAATACTCTCAATCTGCTCTGGATATACACTGGTGGGGTATATATTATAATCTTAGCAAGCAAACAAAGCGTATGTAACCCAATTGTAGGTAAAACACCATACGGCTGCACAGTTTATGTGTTATGCAAAGTCCGGTATACGCTGGCCTGCCATATACATAAAAGACCCTTCAAAAGAGACTAGCAAGTCCCCATACCTCATTAGAAACCGCCTCAGACTCTGAGACCATATACAGTTGTTCTAATGTTTCAAAGCAGATAGGTGCACCATACATAATACATTATACATTTAGCAACGAAAAGGCACTATATCACTTCCTGATGCTCATTTATCTCGCATCTGACAACCTGACATTGCGTGCAGTAGTCACGCTGGACCCTACCTTCAAAGAAAACCACAACCACTTATACAAGTATGTGCACATCTTAGTATTGCACTCGTAACACTTTCAAAAGACTCAACTAGGTCTACAGTCATGTGCACACCTTAGTATTGCACTAGTACCCCCTAAGTATATACACATGTACCTTACCAGCATTTGACAGTAGTTACAACCTTGCAAATCCACACTGCCGTTAATACGTGTCCCACATGGTATAAGCTCAATAGGTAGTCTAACTTTCCAGTCCACAAATATAGATTAAACTCGGGCACTATGTAAGCAGACCACACTATAGCAAGATTATTGTCCCATGTCAGCTGCATGTCTTATGCGTTACACACCCACCGTTAACAACATGTGGCGCCCACAGCCCTAGCAAAAACATAAACAACCCCCATGTTTTGGGCCACAATATTAAGAAGCAGACAAATTATATTACCTCACAACGGCGACTTGCAGCCGCACACAACACCACCAGCAAAACAGAATGCCATTAACAGAAACCGGAAACTATTGGTTGGCAATAGGGGTGTGTTGAAAACACACCTGTAGCAGCTGTATCAACTACAGAGAAGTGCAGACAGTGCTGGATACTCTAATTAACTCAATTATAACCATGTTCAGCTGCTACAACAACAGCAGACACTATGGATGCTTAGAATTGGCAAGTGCCACCGATGTAAATAACATAGTAGATAAAGAATGGAAGCCATAATAAACCAGAGGTAACTGCATTCAGCTACTGTATAAACCAGAGTATACAACAAAATAAGGATGGGATTGCATATTCTCATTGTAATGCAGAGCAAATTAACGTTCCTCAAACGACCATAAATACATAGTCAAAGACATGACTAACAGTGTACAGATGTGAAAACCCAGAAATTAACATTCCACAAACGACCATAAATATATACACTATGGATGCTTAGATTTGGCAAGTGCCACAGATGTAAATAACATAGTAGATAAGGAATGGAAGCCATAATAAACCAGAGGTAACTGCATTCAGCTACTGTATAAACCAGAGTATACAACAAAATAAGGATGGGATCGCATATTCTCATTATAATGCAGAGCAAATTAACGTTCCTCAAACGACCATAAATACATAGTCAAAGACATGACTACCAGTATACAGATGTGGAAACCCAAAACCAATATATGGGGTCCATCAGCCATTAGACACACCTCAAGTGGATGTCCCACTAGGAGGGGGGAGTATGCAGAACCAACACTAGAGGATATAAAATAGTAGAACGAACCATATGACGGCACACACCAAGGTAGCACCCCAAAGTGTCAACACACTACGCATCATTTAGTTTTGAAATGGGTAACCCATCCAGTGTAACATCCCAGCAGAGAGGGGGACAAGAGAAAAAAAAATCATATTACAAGATATTGGAAGAAATAGTGACTACTATTCATAGACAATGTCAAGAACAATAAATTATTAAATGCATAATCAACTTAATAGAACATGGAATAATCTAACTGTATATTAAGCCCATGTGGGCTGAGTGTGTTCAGCCGATAGATCCACCGGCTTTCACAGCATAATAGTTCCTTATGCCTGCTGCCACCCCTTCTGGGGGGGATTACCATGTCAATGAGCATTGCTTTCAAGGATGACACAGAATGATTGTGTTCAAGAAAGTGGCGTGCCACAGGCTGGTCTGCACTGCCATCCTTCAGTGCTGCTCTTATAAATAGATATTGATATATACTTCATAGACAGGTGCATCCAATCATGAGAAAATGTATTTAAGGGGGCCAATTGTAAGTTGTTGTTCTCTTTGACTCTCCTCTGAAGAATGGCAACATGGGGGCCCGTAAAACAACTCTAAAATGACCTGAAAACAAAGATTGTTCAACATTATGGTTTAGGGAAGGCTACAAAAAGCTATTGCAGAGATTTAAGCTGTCAGTGTCCACTGTGAGGAACATAGTGAGGAAATGGAAGACCACAGGCACAGTTCTTGTTAAGGCCAGAAGTGGCAGGCCAAGTCAAATATCGGAGAGGCAAAGAATAGTGAGAACGGTCCAAAACAGCCCACAGACCACCTCCAAAGACCTACAACATCATCTTGCTGCAGATGGTGTCACTGTGCATCATTCAACAATTCAGTGCACTTTGCACAAGGAGAAGCTGTATGGGAGAGTGATGCGGAAGAAGCCTTTTCTGCACACATGCCACAAACAGAGTTGCTTGAGGTATGCAAATGCACATTTGGACAAGCCAGCTTTTTTTTTGGAAGAAGGTGCTGTGGACTGATGAAACAAAGATTGAGTTATTTGGTCATAACAAGGGGTGTTATGCATGGCGGCAAAAGAACAAAGTGTTCCAAGACAAACACTTGCTACCCACAGTGCCTAAACTTTTGTATATGACTGTATATATATATATATATATATATATATATTGTGACCTGGGATCTTGGAAACACACAGTCCTCAAAGCTGGACACACCACACAAGGTTGTAACTTTATAAAATACAGTCTGTTTATTATCAGGTCTGGCAAAAACAGGCAAAATAAACATAAACAAAACAAAAAAGGCTTGCTCTACTGAGCACTTACTAACAAGTACAACTGTCTGCACTAAGTAGCTTTTCACAAAAGTAATATTGCACAGACCTTTCAAACTTTGTCCTTTAGAGATAATTCCTCTCAGTCTCTCAGGAGAGTGTTTGCAGTTTCCCTTTACTGCTGGCAAATCTACCTCTCAACACCTGACTGGGTATTTTATTAGCACCTGCTGTCAATTACCACATGCATGTGAGTAGCTAACTGAGTCAGAAAGAATTCCTGGACTGGACTTTTTGACATAATGTGCTACCTGCAAACTGCGGGGTGGAGCACTGGCCCACCCTACTCTCCAAATACTCCACCCCAGGGACCCAGAAATAAATCACATATTTTCTCTATGTGGCAAACAAACATAACAATTCTCCCTGGGGTTGTCAGACCATACTCCGCACGGCAGCACTTTTGAGGGAATATAGACACCTTTCATTACTATGCCTTTGGTTCTGTCACTATGTATATATATATATATATATATATATATATATATATATATATATATATATATATATATATATATATATATATATATATATATATAGGTATACATATATATTTTGCCAAAAATCCATCAGATATATATAAAAATATTTATTTATAAAATATATTTATAAAATATTTATTTATAAACATATTCTGCAATGCAAAGAATTGCAATGTGAAATATTCATATTTTCATGTCAGTTTAATGCAAATGAGAATATGCAATTGGGGTGCCTGAGAGTGGGGTGTTTTTCACACTTTTTTTTCTCCATTGACTTCTATGGGGAATATGTGAATGCGCGCGTGATATTCTAACTTCGGATTTTTGCTCTTGTCGGCTTAGTGCGAGAGCGAAAACAGTTTACTTTCAACTCGTAATATGAGCGCAACCCAAAAAGTGCAAAAATCTTACTTCAAGCACAATTAATGCTCAAGCGGCAGCGTTCATTTGTGTTCCACTCGCAAGCTGGCCCACCTATCTTTAAATTATATGTGTTTTCTTGTATAATGCATATAATTTTAAGTATTGTATAGATTTTAAACAACTGTTTTTTTTTCTGTGTTCTTTTTTTTATTTTAAACATTAATATGTATTTTCTAAATATAATTATGTTATGAAAGACAATAGGGGGCTAGTTATCAAGCCGTCTACTTTTCTGGCTTCGCCGGCCCAATACGTCCGCCTAAGCTCGCCTACCTTCGCCGCCGCGGACCTTGAATACGTTCGCCTAAGTTATCAAATAAAGCTGTCAAAAAGCCGCGGGGCGATGAGCAGCGGACTGTGACAGTTATCACTCATCCGATCTCGCTGCCCTTCGGCTTTTTCCCAGCTTTATTGCTAGCCTGTCACTAAGCACTCACACTAAACTGCACTGTTCTGCCCCCTATACCGGCGCCCCCGGAGCCCCCCGCAACTAAATAAAGTTAGTAACCCCTAAACCGCCGCTCCTAGACCCTGCCGCAACTCTTATAAATGTATTAACCCCTAAACCGCCGCTCCTAGACCCCGCCGCAAGTCTTATAAATGTATTAACCCCTAAACCGCCGCTCCCGGACACCGCTGCCACCTACATTATACCTAGTAACCCCTATCCTGCCCCCCCTATACCGTCGCCCTCTATTATAAAATTATTAACCCCTATCCTGCTGATCCCGCACCTCTCCGCAACTAAATAAATAGTTTAACCCCTAAACCGCCGCTGCATGAACCCGCCGCAACCTATAATAAATTTATTAACCCCTATCCTGCCCCCCACTACGCCGCCGCCACTGTAATAAAATGATTAACCCCTAAACCTAAGTCTAACCCTAACCATAACGCCCCCCTAACTTAAATATTAATTAAATAAATCTAAATAAATTAACTCTTATTAACTAAATGAATCCTATTTAAAACTAAATACTTACCTTTAAAATAAACCCTAATATAGCTACAATATAAATAATAATTATATTCTAGCTATCTTAGGATTTATTTTTATTTTACAGGTACCTTTCAATTTATTTTAACCATGTACAATAACTATTAAATAGTTATTAACTATTTAATAGCTTACCTAGCTAAAATAAAGAGAAATGTACCTGTGAAATAAATCCTAACCTAAGTTGCAATTACACCTAACACTACACTATACTTTAATAAATTATTCCTATTTAAAAATAAATACTTACCTGTAAAATAAACCCTAAGATAGCTACAATGTAATTAATACTTATATTATAGCTATTTTTGGATTTATATTTATTTTACAGGTAACTTTGTATTTATTTTAGCTAGTTAGAATAGTTATTAAATAGTTATTAACTATTTAATAACTACCTAGCTAAAAGAAATACAAAATTACCTGTAAAATAATTCCTAACTTAAGTTACAATTAAACCTAATACTACACTATCATTAAATTAACTAAATAAACTACCTACAAAGAACTACAATGAAATACAATTACATAAACTAACTAAAGTACAAAAAATAAAAAAAGCTAAGTTACAAAAAATAAAAAATTAAGTTACAAACATGTTAAAAATATTACAACAATTTTAAGCTACTTACACCTAATCTAAGCCCCCTAATAAAATAACAAACCCCCCCAAAATAAAAAAAATCCCTACCCTATTCTAAATTACATAAATTTCAATGCTCTTTTACCTTACCAGCCCTTAAAAGGGCCATTTGTGGGGGCATGCCCCAAAAAGTTCAGCTCTTTTGCCTGTAAAATAAAAATACAACCCCCCCCCCAACATTAAAACCCACCACCCACATACCCCTAATCTAACCCAAACCCCCCTTACAAAAACCTAACACTAATCCCCTGAAGATCATCCTACCTTGAGTCGTCTTCACTCAGCCGAGCCACCGATGGAACTGAAGAGGGCATCCGGAACGGAAGAAGTTAATCCTCCAAGCGGCGCTGAAGAAATCTTCCATCCGATGAAGTCATCATCCAGGCGGCGCTGAAGAAGTCTTCGATCCGGCCGATGTCATCTTCAAAGAGGCGCTGAAGAGGTCTTCTATCCGGGCGAAGTCATCTTCCAAGCCGGGTCTTGAATCTTCCTTCCGCCGACGCGGAACCACCTTCTTCACCGACGGACTACGACGAATGACGGCTCCTTTAAGGGACGTCATCCAAGATGGCGTCCCCTCAATTCCGATTGGCTGATAGGATTCTATCAGCCAATCGGAATTAAGGTAGGAAAATCTGATTGGCTGATGGAATCAGCCAATCAGATTCAAGTTCAATCCGATTGGCTGATCCAATCAGCCAATCAGATTGAGCTCGCATTCTATTGGCTGATCGGAACAGCCAATAGAATGCGAGCTCAATCTGATTGGCTGATTGGATCAGCCAATCGGATTGAACTTGAATCTGATTGGCTGATTCCATCAGCCAATCAGATTTTCCTACCTTAATTCCGATTGGCTGATAGAATCCTATCAGCCAATCGGAATTGAGGGGACGCCATCTTGGATGACGTCCCTTAAAGGAGCCGTCATTCGTCGTAGTCCGTCGGTGAAGAAGGTGGTTCCGCGTCGGCGGAAGGAAGATTCAAGACCCGGCTTGGAAGATGACTTCGCCAGGATAGAAGACCTCTTCAGCGCCTCTTTGAAGATGACATCGGCCGGATCGAAGACTTCTTCAGCGCCGCCTGGATGATGACTTCATCGGATGGAAGATTTCTTCAGCGCCGCTTGGAGGATTAACTTCTTCCGTTCCGGATGCCCTCTTCAGTTCCATCGGTGGCTCGGCTGAGTGAAGACGACTCAAGGTAGGATGATCTTCAGGGGATTAGTGTTAGGTTTTTGTAAGGGGGGTTTGGGTTAGATTAGGGGTATGTGGGTGGTGGGTTTTAATGTTGGGGGGGGGGGGGTTGTATTTTTATTTTACAGGCAAAAGAGCTGAACTTTTTGGGGCATGCCCCCACAAATGGCCCTTTTAAGGGCTGGTAAGGTAAAAGAGCATTGAAATTTATGTAATTTAGAATAGGGTAGGGATTTTTTTTATTTTGGGGGGGGTTGTTATTTTATTAGGGGGCTTAGATTAGGTGTAAGTAGCTTAAAATTGTTGTAATATTTTTAACATGTTTGTAACGTAATTTTTTATTTTTTGTAACTTAGCTTTTTTTATTTTTTGTACTTTAGTTAGTTTATGTAATTGTATTTCATTGTAGTTCTTTGTAGGTAGTTTATTTAGTTAATTTAATGATAGTGTAGTATTAGGTTTAATTGTAACTTAAGTTAGGATTTATTTTACAGGTAATTTTGTATTTCTTTTAGCTAGGTAGTTATTAAATAGTTAATAACTATTTAATAACTATTCTAACTAGCTAAAATAAATACAAAGTTACCTGTAAAATAAATATAAATCCAAAAATAGCTATAATATAAGTATTAATTACATTGTAGCTATCTTAGGGTTTATTTTACAGGTAAGTATTTATTTTTAAATAGGAATAATTTATTAAAGTATAGTGTAGTGTTAGGTGTAATTGTAACTTAGGTTAGGATTTATTTCACAGGTACATTTCTCTTTATTTTAGCTAGGTAAGCTATTAAATAGTTAATAACTATTTAATAGTTATTGTACATGGTTAAAATAAATTGAAAGGTACCTGTAAAATAAATATAAATCCTAAGATAGCTAGAATATAATTATTATTTATATTGTAGCTATATTAGGGTTTATTTTATAAGTAAGTATTTAGTTTTAAATAGGATTCATTTAGTTAATAAGAGTTAATTTATTTAGATGTATTTAATTAATATTTAAGTTAGGGGGCGTTAGGGTTAGGTTTAGGGGTTAATCATTTTATTACAGTGGCGGCGGCGTAGTGGGGGGCAGGATAGGGGTTAATAAATTTATTATAGGTGGCGACGGTGTAGGGGGGGCAGATTAGGGGTTAATAAATGTATTATAGGTGGCGACGGTGTAGGGGGGGCAGGATAGGGGTTAATACATTTAATATAGGTTGCGGCGAGTTCAGGGAGCGGCGGGTTAGGGGTTAATACATTTATTATAGTTGCGGTGGGCTCCGGGAGCGGCGGTTTAGGGGTTAATATGTATAGAGTAGCTTGCGGTGGGCTCCGGGAGCGGCGGTTTAGGGGGTAATAACTTTATTTAGTTGCGGCGGTGTAGGGGGGGTCAGATTAGGGGTGTTTAGACTCGGGGTACATGTTAGGGTGTTAGGTGTAGACAGCTCCCATAGAAATCAATGGGATGTCTGTCAGCAGCGAACTTGTACTTTCGCTATGGTCAGACTCCCATTGATTCCTATGGGATCCGCCGCCTCCAGGGGTGGCGGATTGAAAACCAGGTACGCTGGGCCGTAAAAGTGCAGAGCGTACCTGCTAGTTTTTTGATAGCTAGCAAAAGTAGTGAGAATGTGCCGCACTTGTGTGCGGAACATCTGGAGTGACGTAAGAATCGATCTGTGTCGGACTGAGTCCGGCGGATCGAAGCTTACGTCACAAAATTCTACTTTTGCCTGTCTCGAGCCTTTGATAACTAAGGCGTATCAGCCTCGCCACAAATACGCTGCGGAATACGCAGCGTATTTGAGGTTGACGGCTTGATAACTAGGCCCCAGTAGCCTCAACTTTATAGTGTTACATAACTGCATAATTTTTTACTTTGCAAAATTAAACAAATAACCTTATGTAAACATTTAAAGTTGTGGCTACTGACTTTTATAACATAATTATATTTAGAAAAATGTTTGATCATCTGGGTTTTAGAGTGAACAATTGAAAATTAACATTTTACTACTTATCTTACCCAACCCCCACTAGGAGTGTGTGTTTTTTTCTGCTGGCTATGTTTACCAGCTTTTCTATAGCCAAAACTTAAAGGGACAGTCTACTCAAAATTGTTATTGTTTAAAAAGATAGATAATCCCTTTATTACCCATTCCCCAGTTTTACAAAAAAAACATGGTTATATTAATTTACTCTTAACCTCTGTGATTACCTTGTATCTAAGCATCTTTTGACAGCCCCCTGATCACATGGCTACAAAAATTATCTTTTGACTTGTATTTTACCCAATTAGTGCAGTGTCAGCCACATCTCCACGTGCGTGGGAACAATGTTATCTATATAGCCCACATGGATTAGCAGCCTCTTGTTGTGAAAAGCTAATAAAAAAGCATGTGATTAGAGGATGTCTGTAGTGGCTTTGAAACAGGCAGACATTTAGAGGTTTAAAAGTTATAAAGTATATTAATATAACAATGTTGGTTGTGCAAAGCTGGGGATTGGGTAGTGAAGGAGTTATCTATCTTTTTAAACAATAACAATATTAAGTATAGAAACTTTCAGTATAGGAAGGGATAAAGCATGCTAAATCAGCTATTGCAAATACTGAAATAAAAGTAAAGTAGCTACTATTATTTATTATACTCTAGCAGGTAAAATGAATCATTGGGAACTATTTAAGGGTCAGATTACAAGTAGAGTGCTATTTAACGCTCTAACTTTTCTAGAAGTAAGTTTTTTTGTGCGCACTGTCTTGCGCTCGTATTACAAGATGAAAGTAAAAAGTTATCGCTCGCACGCTAACCCGACGCACGCAAAAAGCCGAACTTACAATATTGCGCTTGCAATAACCTATTTTCCCATAGAAGTCAATGGGGCAAAAAAGATTCCACGTGCAAACACAATCGCATATTCTCAAGTGCGCTACCCCAACATGAAAATATGACATTTTTCACATTCCAATGTTCTTTACATAGAAGAATATGTTCTATGTATTCATGAATAAATATTTCTACATTTCTGATGTTTTTTTGGTACAATATAAATCTATGTTTTGGGTAAAGTCAGATATTGGGTAATCCTAGGAATGCTCAGGTAAAAACAGATTTACACAAGCGGCTGTGGCTAAAGCGCGATGTATGTTCATAAATCCCCTAAGAGTGCAGAGTCACTGCATCAAACATATATAGCATGCACTGTAATTCCCCTATCTTCACTATCTTTTTTTACTCCACCTGGGGGGGTTCAGGGGGGCAAAGCCTCTCTTGTAAACCTCATTCCCCAAGTTTCACTTGGGGTGAATGCCAAAGGATCAGCAGGGTGTCTTCCTTGAACCCTCCAGGCATAGGCAAAATAAATAGTGTAGATGGGTGAATTACGGAACATCTGGCTTTACCCACAGCCAATTGGGTAATGTCCATTTTACAAAGCTAATCATAGGATTACCCATTTTTTTTACTTTGCCCGTAACTTCTATACCTATATATACACATGACTATATTTAGGTAAAGATATATAGAGATATTTATAGGAATATCTATTTATAAATACTTAAAACATATTCTGTTATGTGCACATCATTGGAATGTGAAATATTTACAGTAAATCATTTTATTAAATATGACCATTGCATAAATATTATTTTTCATGTTTTCATTTACTTAAAGGGACAGTAAAGTCAAAACTAAACTTTCATGATTCAGATAGGGCATGCAATTTTAAACAACTTTCCAATTTACTTTTATCATCAAATTTGCTTTGTTCCCTTGGTGGTATTTTTGAAAAGCTAAACCTAGCTAGACTCAAACTGATTTCTAAACAGTTGAAAACCGCCTCCTAGCTCAGAGCATTTTGAATGTTTTTCACAGTTAGACTGTGCTAGTTCACATGTGTCATATAGATAACATTGTGCTCACTCCCGTGAAGTTATTTATGAGTCTTCACTGATTGACTACACTGCATGTCTGTCAAAGGCACTTAGATAAGGAGGCTGACTGCAAAGGCTTAGATACAAGGTAATCACAAAGGTAAAAAGTATATTAATATAACTGTGTTGGTTATGTAAAAACGGGGAATGGGTAATAAAGGGATTATCTATCTTTTTAAATAAGAAAAATCTTGGTGTAGACTGTCCCTTTAACTGTAAAGGGCTACAAGGCACTTGTACATGTGTCTATACATGTTCACATATTTATTTATATGTTTATATGTATTTTTTGTAAATCATTTTTATTAGATGGTGTTATTATTAGTGTAAATGTACTTTGTGATATATTTTTTATGTGTTTTGTGACACTTTTTTGTTTAACAAAACAGTTACCCAAAGCCCTGGTTATGTGCTAACCTGATGAGCATTCACTTGAATTGCACTCAAGCAATCATGTTTACTTTCAACTTGTAATACAAGAGAAAAACCTGACACGCTCAAACACCCGTGATAAACCCCTTATCGTAGCTGTTAGCGCTTCACTCGGAATCTGGCCCTAAATGGGAGAAAACATTAAAGTTCACTGTACATTTTAACTGCCATGATTCAGATAGAAAATGAAAGTTTAAGAGATCGTTCAATTTACTTATATTATTAAATTTACTTTGTTCTATTGGTATCATTTTTTGAAAGCATACCAGATTCAGAAACAGGAATGCTTTACTGGAAGGAAGCTCCTGATTGGTGGTTACACACACACACACGCCTCTTGTTATTGTCTCCCAGTAGTGCATTGCTGCCTTGGAGCTTACTGTATGTATAATATGTGTTTCACTGTTATGACCCTTTAATTATTAGACATTCTGATTTGGTCAAATGCAAAATCATTAATTTTGCCATATTCTTTGCATTAATTGGAAAATGTAAAATGAGTAAACAAGTAAAAGACCAAAAGCATGCATGGAACACAGACATTTAGTTGATTCATTCATGAATCTAATAAGGCAGGAATAATATTTTTGCAGATGGGAAAGGCTTCAAAATAACAGTTTTACACTATTAATTTTTAATTGCAATAAGGCAATACCAGTTGATTGATTCCTGCTTCAGCCAATAATCTGCAAAGCTTAATTTTTGTCAAGGTATACATCTAAAAAAAACAAAAAAAGTTGCGCTGCTGCTGGCTTGTAGCAATGGCACCAGATATCTTTTTTAATGTAAGCTGCTATCCAACTTCTTCTTTGCTGCCCTATAGGTGCTCTCCATATGAAATGAAGGATTAACACATTTTTATTCATTAATTAATATTGTTGTCGAAATTTGGCACAGCCTACGTTTTGCATAATTTAATCTTGAACAAAGATCGCATTAAAGAACATTGTGATGATATCAAAGGGGAGATTCAGATGAGCAGTATAGCCACGCATTATCAAGAAATACATAACAGCAATCCTAGCTGTCTAAAATTTACTGGTATTGATAAAGGCCTGTCACATGGCCGTGGAGGAGACAATGATAAATGTCTACTCCAAAAAGAATCCAAATGGATTTATACCTTAAATACACTTCTCCTATCGGTGTTAATGAAAAGCTTGATATGGCATGTTTCAACTAGTTGACTAATGTGATAGACTGGTCCTTTAACTATGTACTTATAATTTGAGACAACACTCAAATCCCCTCAATCATGCATAATAATATTT
Source organism: Bombina bombina (assembly GCF_027579735.1). Taxonomy (NCBI): domain Eukaryota; kingdom Metazoa; phylum Chordata; class Amphibia; order Anura; family Bombinatoridae; genus Bombina; species Bombina bombina. The sequence continues at coordinate 950,241,546 of NC_069503.1, forward strand.
CACTCTCGCTCTCTATTAAAGTACCATGCTTATTCATGTTTACCCATTTTGATTATGACCCATGTAAATTTGATAAATTAATTTGCTATAGGTATATTATTAGTAGTAATTTGCACATTTTTCCTATTATGCAATAAATGCCTAAATAAATGAATTTGTTGCTGTTATATTATTGTTAATTTTCACACTGTATGTTGGTTTATATATATTTTTTGTTGTTTAAATGAATGCACACTTTTCATTGGGGAGCTATTGCAATATAAGCTCCAACGATAGGGCTCAGTCCAATAGCCCTGAGGAAGCCCCGTCTTGCACTGGACGTTAGGGGTGAAACGATCATCGGCATTGGTTCTGCATGTCACGTGACGCATTTGCACGCTAACGGAATACACACAGCACACAAGTTGGCGTTGGCTTGGGCCCATACTGGCTTATATGGATACAATATCGCTCTGAATTCTCTTTTTTTGCATAAAGGACACTTTCATTCAAAGATTACAGGATTGGATTACAGTTACTTTGGAACACAGATAAGTGACATATCAATTATGATACTTATTGTCTGGCATATGCACAAAGTGGAGGGTTGTAAAGTACTGACCTGATTGCCTGAAAACACTATTTGTCCTTATAATTGAACTGTTTATTTTCCATCCTGCACCTTGAGAATGTCTTGGATTTTACTATGCAAATAATATGTGTTGTGGATAGAGTGGTTTTCCGGTTTGATACAATATTGTGCATAAATAGCAACATTTTAACACATTATCGCCACACTTAGATCCCTTTATTACACCTGCACAGGAATTGCCTTTGTGGTTTCCAAAGGTACTGATCGCAGCTGGGTGTAGTGTGAGCGCTAAATGGTGTTTACTTGTCTTAAAATGTATGCTGCTTCGTTGCACTAAGCACTTACAATGTATTATTGTTGCTCTCACGTGACCGTATATAGATACAGTGTGTTTTAAGTGTAATCTTATTGCTGTGTAATACTGATTTAACAGCCAAGTATTTGAATATATTGGATGTGATATTTAGCTCTAGCACAAGAGAGCAATAAATACTGGCTTTATTTAATGAAAAAGAGTGCTGTATTCCCTATCTTTTTTTCTTGGTACATTTATTTTTATGCACCGATATTCTTCTGACAGTATATGGTAAAATATATATATGTATATTTATGTATATATGTATATATTTATGGATTAAAAAACTCATTGAATTTGTTGTTGGGAAGAGAACATAAGAAAGTTCACATAAATGAAACTCAAATTGGAAAATCATGTACTGTGCTTACGACAATCAATATGTATTTACTTTTGTATGAGTATTTAATATCACCTTTATACCCAGACTGAATAAGCATTTGGATTCATCAATTATTTAAATTATATTGAACTGCACACTATAATTCAAAGCAGCAGTGATAAATATGATACCCATTTAATAATATTTTATTGTTATCCAGATGGGTCTAGAACAATCTTACCTGTGGGCCAGTATTGCCACCGCTGCTTCCTCTTCAGTCTATCCCTCTCTTCATCTTCACCTATGTCACCTAAATTACATGCCCCCTGCCCACATGTTGACGCTCACCCCAGCTCTCTAAAATACCACCCCCTGTAGCGCTCAGTGTGCTGCATGCAGGATTTTAGAGACAGGGCAGGGATAGGGTAGTCAGCACTGAATATTAACTGAACTGTCAGCGGTAAGCTTGCAGCTGGTTACACACTGCACTGCTCAATCACAGTTTTTTAAAATAAATAAATAAAAATTTACCCGCAAAAAACCCTGTAGCACCAGTCCAGCACTGCTTAGGAGGGAATAATGCTGCACTTTCTGCCTTCCCCAAATCTGACGCCCTAGGCAAGTGCCTTGTTTGCCTAGGCCATAATACATTTTACACATTTTTAACCAGAGCATTTTTAATGCACCAATATATAAATAGCACATTCTAAGCAGTAAACACGTTATGTTCACATTACAATTTGTTGCTTAAGAGATTGGGGCCTATTTATCAAAGGTCTTTTGCGGACCTGATCCGACACTGCGGATCAGGTCTGCAAGTCCTCACTGAATGCAGAGAGCAATACGCTCTCACAAGAGCTGCTGGTGCAATGCCGCCCCCTGCAGACTCTCGGCCAATGGGCCACCAGCAGGGAGGTGTCAATTAATCCCTGTCCACATCATCAGAGCAGGCAGACAGGGTTATGGAGCAGTGGTCTTTAGACCGCTGCTTTATAACTGCTGTTTCTGGCGAGTCTGAAGACTCACCAGAAACATGGGCCCACAAGCTCCATTCGGAGATTGATAAATGGGACCCTTGGGCTCATGTGCAATCCAAAATATTGCTTTTGCATTTAGTGCTTTTAAAAAACAGGTATTATCTGTTATCAGTTACTGTTGTACATTCAAAAATATGAAGGCATGTAGCAAAGAATTTAGCCACAAATTCCACTACTTGAGCAGAATTTGTTCTGTACCCTTTTATAGGTGTATTTTGTGAGTGATTTAATACACCTGAGCTATCCCCCATGCAAATGTGTACCCTAGTCCATCGCTCAAGCCCTAAAAAAAATAACTTTGTACTTTTTATATTTGCTCAGAAATAGACGTGTTATTTTAGCCCTAAGTGTAATGTTCCATCAACTTCTTAGATGCACATGACAACAAACTGCAGTGCAAATTACAACCCTGTCTCCTCATCTGGGGGTCTCCCTTTCCTAAGACCACAGGCTCGTGTGTGATGTCACAAGCGTAGAGGAACTACCTGATAAAGTGTGGAGCCCATTTTGGGCAAAAAGGAAATGTGTCCCTTCATTTGAAAGGGCAGCAGATCACTGTTAAAAAGGTAATCACCTGTCCAACAAGAAACAAATTGATTTCTGGAGGTGGGAAGGAGGCTTCTGCAAATCTCCCATCAGCTTATCTGACTTAAGTAGAGGGGTATAAGACCCCTTCTGTGATATTAGGCCACACCCCTATCTAATTTTCAGATGTAATGGTGATCACCTGCTCCAAGTATACACCCGTAAAAGGCTAGATTATGAGTGGAGCGATATCAACTGCGAAAGCTTTACGCACGTGTTCGCAAGCTCGCAGTTGTGGTTTTACACAACAAAAGGGTGAGCGCTAATAAATAGCTAGTAATAACCTCAATGATATATGAGCATATAAATACAATTAGAATTGCCAGCAATTTGGCATTTTAAAGGAAGGTTCAATTTCCAATTAAGAAGTGTATCTTTCTTCCCAACGATGGCAGCCTCCTCCTCACAAACAATGGTCCAGAAATACTATATAAAAGACAAAACAAAGGGGCGCCTCATGTGTAGTATCATCAAATAAGCACAAAGCCACAGAAAAAAGCCAAATGGGTACTCACACGGCTCTGGAGCACACCTATGTGCTTGTAGGGACAGGCTGCAGATTTTATCAGGTGTGACAGCTCACCCACAGATGATATCAGTCATTAACTGTAGTAGAAATATAAAACACAGGAAAAGCACCAAATTGTGCAGATCACAAAGGATATGGTGTTTGACTTAGCACAAAGGAAGATTGGGTACTCACATGTTAGATGAACACACTTATGTGCTAGTAGGAGCAAGCTGGCATATTATGGTAAGGTGTGTCAGCTCACCACCAAGGGACTTTTCCTTAAGATGCAATATCCAAAAGTGGCAGACTTCTGTGTGTTAGGTTCCAATCCAAGCAGGTGCAGGCAGGTAAAATCACTCACAAGAGTATTTTTACAAATTAAAAAATACTATTTATTAAATACAAATTAAAATACATGTACAAAGGAGTGAACTAGGGGCATACAGTCAAGCCCCCTGTAAATGCAACACGTTTCTCGGCTCATACGCCATTTCCTCAGGCATCAGGAATTGGGCTTCTATGTTTTCAATATGTTTCATCTGCATATGGTCAAGAATCATTACTAAGGTGCTCACATAAGTCTAGTGTACCAGAAATTAAACAAACATCACAGCCAATATGTCCCAGGTGACCAACTTGGCCTATCAGACCGTTCTTGCCTTTTTGATCACCATTGTGTAGCAGTGCTATTTTCATTGACTATTTGGCTTTGATATTTGGCTATATAAATATGGATCTCAAGTTTGCTTGTTTACTTGCTCATGGACATCTCTGCCTCAACACAATCATGCAAGCCATCTTGCCACATGCGCAGGATCTGTGCACTCACTGATGCTGAGGTATATCACAACTGCAGCATCTATACACAGCACATTAATAGCTTATACCATGTCATAAAGTATGACTCAAGACACTTTCACTGTCCTAATTGAGAAGTTTAGGAATGCCATACTCAACATGTGACATCCTGTCATAGTATTCCCTCACTAAGAGAATGCTTGGCCTGATCTTAAGAGAGACTAACAGAATATGGGGGCATACCTAACATGTGGGGAACAATACACTGCACCCATATTTCTCTGTGGCCACTGTAGAACCAGCAAATGGCAATCACATCTGCCATTACTTCATTCTATCAATGTCCACTGACTGTGTGCAATGGCAACATGTGCATTATGATTACTTTTTTGTGGATAATCCTGGATCCACTCATGACTACAATATCCTCAGGCACTCCTCTGTGTGGCCACAGTTGGAGGCCCCAAAGTGGCATTACGGAAGGATCACTGTTCAGTACTAATGCACAGCATGCATATTAACATTTACAATGGACTTTTCACATGCACTCAAACATATACGTGTACTAAATATGTGCCAAACAAGGTTTATTTTGATCCTTGAAATGTCTCTCTACATCAATAAACACCCTCCAATGCAATGCTCCTTGTCACATACTCACAGCACAGCTGCACAGGGAATCTGTAAACTCCACACACTGACAAAATAAGTCCACACATGCAAGGCAAGAGAATTATCTCAACACTCTGCATGCCTAAAGTGCACTCAATCACTGACAGCAAAGAAGGACGGTGGCAGGGTCAGCAGCAACAGTGTTGGGATTTACACAGGGAAACTCCAAACATAGGGCACTGCTATTGTAAACCTGAAGAGCATTGACTTCATCTTCATGGAACCAAAGACCTTCAAAGGGTAAGCATACTATATTTATGTGTTTCACATGCATGATAATGTGTTATTGACATGACAGAGGCAGACATTTGGACAGAGGAATTGAGCATAGAATTTTAAGGACTTTGTGCTTGGTATTGGAAGATTTAGTCATACATTAATTGTTACATTTCCATGTCTTACTTTTCAACATCAGATTTTGGAGGAAAGATATTCACTGAGATAATCTGCAATTAATAATATTACAAAATTAGACATATGAAGCAGATGTGGATAAAGAAAAGGAAAACATCTTTGGGACAACTAAAAAAATGTTATTTGTAAAATTTTTATAGTGACAGAATGTAAATTAAGCCCTGTACAATCCAGTAGCTAATCAGTATAGCTAGCACTAGAAAAAACACAAATGACATGCCTCTGGAAAATTAAAATGTGGTGCATGACATGGTTGTTTTTTCCCCTTAGAATTCACAGCAGATACTTGTGCCTTGTCAAAAGGTTGGTCTTCGTCTTTTAGCTTGTACATTTTCTCAAAAAAAGTTAAATCTGAAGGATTATCTGAATGATAAATGTTATGATGTTTGCAAATAATATTTCTCTTTCTTATACATTGCAGTTCTGACTTTCTTTTAAAGGGTTAATAATAACCTCATGCAAAGTTGTTTTGCTAATGATTGACATGCATTTAGAAATATGTTAGGGTACATTTCCATTAATGTAGCCCCACTCTGGCGCAATAGAGTTTTGTACAGTTATTGTCAAAGTACAGTAGAAGCTGAAATTCCCCCATCTCCACTCTCCTTATTGCCTCTGTCTGGAGGGTTCAAGGGGGGCGAAGCACCTATCCGCAAGTTTCATTTGGGGTGAATACCAAAGGATTGGTTCAGAGCACTACCAATCATCTGGCATCCACCCCAAATGAAACTTTTGGACTGACACTTCGCCCCCCCCTCCTCGATTCCCCCAGAGAGTGTAGATGGGCGAATTTCAGCTTCGACAGTACTTTGGCAACAACAGGAAAACAATCTATAGCATGATTTGCTGACAGTGGCGGTCCGGTAATGTAAAAGTACCCAATATTATTTGTTATTAGAGGGATATAGGTAGTAAAGATTAGCTAGTAGTTCATAGATATTAGTAAATAGTTAAAAAGTTAAAAGTAGGTAGTTCATAGTTAATAAGAAATAGTTAATAGTTATGAGGTTAGATTTGTAAATAGTTACTAAGTAGTTCATATGTAGTAGGATATAGTTGTTAATAGTTAATATTTTGCATACTGTAATCCTTTGTTTTTTCTTTCTGTTCAGGTATGTTTTCATCTATGTAAATATAATTTACAAAAAAACGCATTTACAAATAAAAATATAAACATACAGTATCTCCTATTAACAATTGTCTTTGTTCTCTTGCTATCTTTATTTGAAAAAAAAAGGCATCTAAGCTAAGGAGCCAGACAATTTTTGGTTCAGACACTGGACAGCACTTGTTTATTGGCGGGTTAATTTATCCACCAATCAGCAAGAACAACCCAGGTTGTTCACCAAAAATGGGCTGGCATCTAAACTTACATTCTTTCTTTTCAAATAAAGATACCAAGAGAATGACGAAATTTTGATAATAGGAGTAAATTATAAAGTTGCTTAAAATTGCATGCTCTATCTGAATCACGAAAACAAAAAAATTTGGGTTCAGTCTCCCTTTAAACAAAATGATGGTTAGTTGGGTTAGCTATAAACTGTAGATAAGTAAACTCAGTGTTAAACTCTTTAAAAGCTAAGTGGCTTGCAGACTTTCCTTTGCCTGAGTGGCTTGCAGACTTTCATTTGTTCTAGCCAATCAGGAATTGCTGCTCCTTACTACTGAATGTTCAATAGATAACAAAGGGGAGGTCTTATTGTTGTCTTGTGCAGAATGGGTACTATAGATAATGCTGCAGTTCTCTAAATTAAATATATCTCTCCAACATACAAGTTTTGACTGTGTCTATGACTTAAATGAGCAATATTTACTGAGTATGTGAGTAAACCTTTACTGAAGGTTCCTGATATAATGATCTGCATGTGATCCACAGGTCTGTACTAATGATCCTGTTCACTTGAGTGAGGCCAATGATTTCTGGACTTGCCTGTTGGATCCCTTGAGCCTTTTATTACATTTCATATTGCACTGTCTGAGTTTCTCCTTCCTGCTAATCCTGGCATCAGAATCTTTTTCTGAATCCTCACTTCTATCAAAACATATAGCTGCACCCATGACCAAGCTTCCTTCTGGATTCTGCATCTACCTAGGACTACAGCATAACTGATTATCTCTAGTGATGTCCCTAACTGTTCGTCCACGAACGGTTCCCAGCGAACATAGCTTGTTCGTGTTCGCGTCTGCGGGCGAACACATGGCGATGTTCGATCCGCCCCTATGTGTCATCATTGAGGAAATTTGACCCTGTATGTCACAGCCGTCTGACACATTAGAGCCAATCAACATCAGACACTCCCTCACAGACCCTCCCAGCTACTCGGAATCCGCCATTTTAGACTCATAACGACCTTGCTTTCTTAATGAGAGGACGTGTTGTGTTTTTGCTCCTGACATTAATAGGAAAAACATAGCTAGGCTAGTGTATTTAGTGTCCACTACAGTCCAGAAGGACTACACTCATCTCTGCTGCAAGGACAGCACCCCAAAAAGCCCTTTTTAGGGCTATATTTCGTGCCGTTTTTTTTATTTTTTTATTAGCATTTGCCTGGCTTTTAGCCTGTGTGTTTAAGGCTCACAGCATATGCTGTGATTACTGCCACCACTGATATCTCCCTAACAACATTAGTTTAAATTTAACCAACCAAAATTTTAATTATTTTGCTAGTATAATTTTTTTTCATTTTCTATCAGGCCTGTGTCACACAGCATATACTTTGGTTCATTGCTCTGTGCCAGCCACCAGTGTTAATATCCGTTTATAACATTATTTTAAATTTAAAAATATATATATATATATATATATATATATATATTTTGCTAGTGTAATCTAATTACATTTTCTATCAGGCCTGTGTCTGTCAGGCTCAACAGCATTAATATACCTCATTTTTTTTCAGTCTTTTGGTTAATTGGTCTGTGCCAGGCAGCCACCACTCATATCTTCTTCACCTTAATGTAACTATAAAAAAAAAAAAAAGGTTACATTTTTGATAGTGTAATCTAATATAATTTCCTATCAGGCCTGTGTGTTTTGCTGACATACAGAGCCTACTGTGTTTACTTGCTGCCCTCCCTAGTCTATGAGCCACGACTCATATGTGTTTAACCTTTTTTTAATTTCCCCCCCATAAAAATAATTTAAATCATTTTTCTAGTGTAATCTAATAGTATTTTCTATCAGGCGTGTGTGTTTATCTGACTTACAGATCCTACTGTTTTTAATAGCTGCCCTTCCAAGGCTATCAGCCACGACTCATATGTATGTGCTTAACCTTTTTCTTTAAATTGCCAAAAAAAAGTATTTAAATCATTATGCTAGTGTAATCTATTTTTATTTTCTATCAGGCCTGTGTCTAACTGTCTATCTGACTTACACAGCATACTGTTGTTAATTGCTGCCCTACGTAGCAGCCAGCCATTGCGACCACTCATATGTGCATTGCACTTCTTAACATTATTTTAATATTAAAATCTAAAATTTTAAAATATTTTGCTAGTGTAATCTAACTTAATTTTCTATCAGGCCTGTGTTTTTGTCACTTACACAGCATACTGTGTTAAATTGCTGCCCTACCTACCATCCACGACTCATATCTGCCACCCTGTGTGCCAGGCCCAACTAGCCAATTAGTGGCACCAATCATAATTCTTGTAACAGTATCAAAAAAATTAAAATTCATAATTGTTTGGAGTTCAAATATTCAGTCTACTAGTGCCATTGAATTGCAGTTTCCTCCTGCCTGCCAGCCTGTGTGCCAGTCACAAACTAGCTAATTAGTGCCACCAATTCTAGTTGTTGTAAAAGTATTGTTAATCTTTCAAATTCCATTTTAAAGCATGTTATTGCAAACAATTTGTGAATGTTAGTTGATTTAGGCCCTTTATGGGTTAAAAGCATACTCTGCATAAACTATGTAATTTTCCATGTGAGTTTTGCCATGGATCCCCTCCAGCATGCCACAGTCCAGGTGTTAGTACCCTTGAAACAACTTTTCCATCACTATTGTGGCCAGAAAGAGTCCTTGTAGGTTTTAAAGTTCGCCTGCCTATTGAAGTCAATGGCGGTTTGCGCAATTCGCGGGTTCGCGAACAATACCGGAAGTTCGAGTCCACCGTTCGCGAACCAAAATTTTTAGGTTTGCGACATCACTAATTATCTCCTCCCTTCAACTATCCCTGGAACTTGCTATCAACTGAGCATTTTTTAACACAACTTTGTAAACTTACAGCATACAGAAAATAAAAATAGTTTCATGATAAATAAACAATAACATAAATATCATATGATTTTGCATTAAAAAGACCTTTAATTAATGTATTTAAAAACAAGGTATGTACAATTAATATTAAACAAGGTAATTTGCTAGGTTTATTATCTTTTTTATTTTTGACCATCTATATGTTTGAGCATTATTATTTTCCATGAGTTTTTAGACAGACATTGGAAGTGGTCAGCAGAGATTAAATTTGCACACAATATAGTGGATACATGAGAATACTGTAGGTAACAAATTATTCTGACAATTTTTTATTGGTATTAAATTCCTACCCTGAGAACATACTTGGCAGAAATATGACCAATAAAGATCAGTAAATCAAAAAAAAAGAAAGCCTAATCGTCAGAAGAAACTCCACAAGCTAGCTCCTATATGTTAAATTTAGGGAGAAAATATTGAAATACAGATTCCGGGAGTGACTATAATTAAGGCTTTTTTTTTTTTTGGCTTTTATTTGCATAATGATTAGATGTATATATTAACTATATCAGTGTCAAAACATTTCCTCACAGGAAATTTGATAACAAATTAAATATAAAACAGTTACAAATAGCCATTACAATACATAATTCAAATTCAGAAAAATTGTGTGTTCGTTAGCTATTTATTCAATATAATGTATAATAAATATATAATAACAAAATAAAATCATATTAACAATAGTATATCTCAATTTTCTGAAAATAGGCTAAATTTTAACTTAACATCATAATACAGTGGTATTTATTATATATTTCATGTAAATTTGAGTAACATTTTTTTAAAGGGACATTAAAGTTAAAATTAAACTTTCATTATTCAGATAGAGAATGCAATTTTATAGAAATATTCCAATTTACTTTCCAAATTGTGCACCATCTTTGTATATGCACACTCCTACTGAGAATGTGCAAGAGTTCACAGTTTATACAGAGTCTGTGATTCGCTGATGACTGCCACTTCGTTCAGGGGACAGGGAAATAAAAAGGAATTTCAATATGTGTCAGAGAAAAAGCCTGCTCATTTAAAAGAAAAAGTAAGAGCTATTGCATTGTCTTTTTATTAAGCATGTGCTGATTCTGCAAATATATTGTATTTAATAGTCCTTTAAGATGTCAATTTCTATAGTTACTATACATCAATGAATTTACTTTTAGAGGTATAATTTGTGTATACTTAATTGATATACTAAAGCTACTATTAATAAAAATAACATTTAAAGTAACCAAATGTTTTATATTGTTTATTATACAATTGTGCAAACAAAAAAAAAAACACACAAAATTTTTATTTTAACAGAGCACATTACTGACCATGAAAAACATACATGTGCAAATTAGAAATATTAGTTATTTGTATTCTTTATTAAATAATCAAAAAATAAAATAGATGTGATTACATACAAGATAACATACAAACAAAGAATAATAAATCAAAGTACACATCTCTGATGCTACTGCTGGGGCATTTCTGCTTTGCATTGTTGACAATATCTCATAGGGGTATAAGCAAATGGCAAACCGAAATCCACCACAAAATCAGCTTGGATTTAGCAAATCCAAATATACCTGACTTTGGACTTGTCAATTTCTAGCTTGGAAAATGAATATGAACAGATATGCTTTAGAAAGCTAATTTAGTCAGTTCACTTATTCTCACATCGTCTTCACAGAAAATCCTACAAACATTAGTAATCCTGTTACATTTGTTTTGTCGATAAAGGGAAAAAAATGTCAAAACAAAAAGCATAGAGGATTTCTTTTTAGCTTTTTTTCGTTACATGTTTCATCACTTGCATAGGTTATGAACTCTCATATATTTTTGAACTCACCTAGAAGTGCATTTTTTTGAAAGCCATAGGGCTCCATTTATCAAAAGCCGGGCGGACGATGTCTTAAACCTCACCTGCCCTGCATTGCGGCGAGCAGGCAGCAGTACGCTGCCTGCAGTTAACACTGCACAATTTGCTGATTGTGCAATGTCTCCCCTTGCTTGTGCGCAATATGGGGCTGTCAATCATCTTGATCCTATTGGATCAAGATGATTCGGATCAGCGACCTAAAGTTATGCAGATAGGTTAAGTAGTGTTTCTGGCTCACTCTGAGTGAGACTGAAATTCTGGGGCTCCAAAGCAGTGGACGCTGCTTGTTAAATGGAGCCCATAATGTCATCTTTTAAGTAATGTATTTCAGTTAGAACTATCAAAAATAATAGATAATAGTTTTCCTTCTACCTGTTTTTGTGCTTCCTGGTGCAATACTGTGCATATTATCTGGCATTCATTAACATTACTAGATGTACATGGAAATAAAATGTGTATGATACTTAAAATGGTTCATTACAGTATTGGTGAGTGCAACAAGACACAAAGATAGATGGAAAGATGAGTATATGTTTTATTGATTTAGGGATCCTTTTTTATCCTTCTGATCTTTTTCATCAGAATTTGTTTTCTCGTGCACTGAATTTTCAAGTTCTGAGTGATTACAATCCAAACGGAAGTAACATTTCTATAATGGAAAAGTGTGGATTGGATATGACCACTATAGCAGGAAAATCACCCATACGATGCATGGACAGCAAAGGCTTTCGCAATCGCAATCTTCCTGACCATGGGTTTTGCACTTTATTTCGACAAAAAAAATGGACACATCATATTCCACACACCAAGGATCTTTAATAATATGGAAAACTGGACTTTTTTACATGTTTTACAATATTCCAAGATGATCTGGAATAGTTCTATTATCTTTATGCATGAGCAATACATCCTGAAATGGCCGCAGATGACGTTTTAGATGTGTATATCAATATATGGTATACATTCATTAAACTATGTTCAGCACTATTGCATAGTCCCTCACAGTAGTGGGTGGAACAGATATTTACATCGGTAATGGTATTTAATACAGACAGATACATCATTTCCTGTACAGCTAACAAGATCTGTAAGAAACGTGGTAAAATAGAAATCACAACTACAGCGTTAAGAAATTATGTTTATCAAACATGCTCTTAATATCTAGTTTTTTATTTCATAATTGCATTTTTGGAATTGCAAAGCACAATATTCTTGTCTTTATTAATGGAGTTTTTCTTGGTAATCAGGTTGTTACAATCTCGAAATAAAGGGACATGAAACCCCAATTTTTTCTTTCATGATTCAGATAGTGCATGCCATTTTAAACAACTTTCAAATTTACTTCTATTATTAAAATTTCTTAGTTATCTTGGTATCTTTTGTTGTAAAAAGCTCAGGAGCATGCATTTGTCTGGAGCACAATATGGCAGCAGCTTTGGAAGAATGTTATCCATTTGCAAGAGAACTAGATGACAGCACTATCTCCTGCCATGCAGTGCTACCTAGGTATCTATTCAACAAAGAATACAATGGGAATGAAGCAAATTTGTTTGAAATTGCACTCTACTTATAGTTTTAGAAAAGTGGCAAAAAGAAACCCTGTTCTGTACAGGGAATCTGAGGTTTAGAAATTATGGTTTGTACAGAGGGATTTTGTAAACACAGTTTGTACAGTGAGTTCTGCAGATTTGAACTTTCTTTAAAACCTTGTCACTTATTAGAAGATGAGATAAGTTGCAGTCACTTTCTTCTTATGGAAAATAATATCCCACAATGTTCTTCTAGATTTTAGCTGAGTTTTGTGCCTTTTGCCAGGTAGGTGCATGCGGGAGATGAAGTCTGACTTTGCTCTACTTCAGAAGAAGAATTCAGTGGCTTTGTGTGATGCCTTCCCTACAACATCTACCAAGTAGGCCCCAAATATTGATGCCGGGACATTGACAATTGCTAGGCAAGCAGACAGATCAGAGATTTCTAAGGAACACGTAAGTCTATTCAGTGTTCTAAGATCCTTCTGCCAACAGTTTTTAGCAGAGACAAAGTTACCAGGATGATATGCATATTGATTTTAGCCCAGGCTTTCACCAGATTACAATCTCGGAAATTAGTAGAGACAGCAAAAATACACTGTTGTTCTCACATATATACATTATGTTGAAAAACCGGTTTAGGATGAGTTTTCTGCAATGCATGGACATCAGGAGTATGTTTAGTATGGAAACTAATTGAACCTTGACACAAACTGCCATAACTAACTGCCTTTTTACTGCTATGTATGACTTCACTCCTTGAATGCAATTCACCCTTCCTACAATTTATCTTTATATAGACTTAATTTGCCCTAATGATTGCAACTGCACCTGATGCTTAGGGACTCTCTTATTAAATGCTATTATATATACACCATAGCTTAAAGGGGTAAAACTACCTGTCATTGTGTTAATATATGTTCCCTACACCATTATTCTGTAGTAATATAACACACTACTATGGAGGAACAAATAGTTTGAGAATCAGTATTAACAAATGATTATCTATTTACAAGTCTACCACTTCAAAAATTGGGCTTATAGCTGCCTTTCCTTCCTTTTTAGGCCTGTCTGTTATTATAATTAGCTCCTATAATGTTCACAGTTAATTGTGTTTTATACTTCAAACGCATTACATTTAGTCTTGTAGTCAATTGTCAAGTATAGTGACAGTTAATCATTTATTAAACGTCTGTAACTTTAATTAACTTATAAAAATATATTTCATATATCTGCTATATTACTGAAACTCCACTCTTTGCCCCATCGTGTTGTGCTGCCAGCAGTTGAAGTGGCATGGTTTCTATATATTTACAATAGGGAGACCTATTATGTATGCTAGTCAAACCTAAGTTTTGTTAAGTCGACAATTATCCACCCTTTTTTATAAACAATATATGTTTTTACACTATGCAGAAGTTCATCCTCTTCTATCTTGAGTAAATGGCTACACCTCCTATCGAGCAAGCTCAGTCGCTATAATAGTGAGAGGCCATGTTTAAAGTATGACCATCAGTTTAATGCCCAGTATAGATGACATGCCATTTCAATTACCTTCTCTTCATATAACGTGTAGCCTAAGTGCGTTAGTATAATCCTTGTATGCATAAATCTTGAACTATGCATTATATATTTATACAGAGAATTTTATTTAGCACCATCTACCCATGCAATTTATACATGTTTTTGTGTCCCTCTTGATCATAGTCTGGAACTTATGGATTTGTGCATTTTCATAAATAACCACTATATTATACCATTTTTCTGCAGATATTATTCACACATTTTATACGAGTACTATAATTTACTATTCCAGAGGTCCAAGAGTTACTGTTTATATCATTCACTTTGCTCCCCTGAACTAATTCTATTCTCCTGGGTTCATGAGCATCCCTATGCAGTCCTGGAGGAATTTATATTATATATAAAATGAGTTCTCATTACCATATGTTTACTAATTTTATTGTTCTCAAAATATCTAAAACAACCTATACTTGTGAACTTTGTTATAATAGCATAACTATAACTGATATGCCACTTATCATTTTTGCTTATTGTTGTATTTGCTAACAAACTCAATAAAGCATAATTTAAAAAAGGCAGCTGTTGCTAAAATCTTTCCATCTATCTTACATTATTATTGTATTTTTCCTCTATTGTTATGTTCACTGTAAAGTATACTTAGGTGACTTACTTGATTGCCAGGATGCAATGGTACAAAGGAATGAAGAGGAAATTCTATAATCAGTGTGAGCAGAGCCACAGAATGGAGCAGTACTAATAACTAACTGAAGTCCACTGTTTTAGCTGTGCTGAGGGAGGGGTAGAGTTTGGTGCACAGCATAACAGGAAGTAGCTGAGTGAGCAACTACCGAGTTATGTGCTGGAGTAGTG
The DNA here is from genome assembly GCF_027579735.1 of Bombina bombina. Taxonomy (NCBI): domain Eukaryota; kingdom Metazoa; phylum Chordata; class Amphibia; order Anura; family Bombinatoridae; genus Bombina; species Bombina bombina. Next base: position 950,256,854 of record NC_069503.1, read on the forward strand.
AGGTATGTGTAGAAGGCTAATGTGGATGGCAGAAGACAGGAGATACCAGTGGTGAGGTGATGCAAGGGGTAATAAATGCTGCTGTGCTAAAAGGCACTTGTTTAATGATGAAGTTATGCAATATGAAAAATAAGAATGGAGATAAAACACTTTTGTGGCAATACTGAATGTGAAATAGACAGAACGGCACCATCTACTGGTCAACCTGAACTTAGAATTAAAGAGACAGTCAACACCAGATTTTTTGTTTTTAAAAAAGATAGATAATCCCTTTATTACCCATTCCCCAGTTTTGTATAACCAACACGGTTATATTAATATTAATACACATCTGTGATTACCTTGTATCTAAGCCTTTGCAAACTGTCTCCTTATTTCAGCTCTTATGACAGACTTTCATTTTATCCAATCAGTGCTTACTCCTAGGTAACTTCCCGTGCGTGAGCTCAATGTTATTTATATGACACACATGAACTAATGCCCTCTAGTGGTGAAAAACTGTCAAAATGCATTCATATTAGAGGCGGTCTTCAAGGTCTAAAAAATTAGCATATTAGCCTACCTAGGTTTAGCTTTCAACTAAAAATACCAAGAGAACAAAGCAAAATTGGTGATAAAAGTAAATTGGAAAGATGTTTAAAATTACGGTACATGCCCTATTTGAATCATGAAATTTTACTTTGGACATGATCATGCAATTTTCTGCATGTCTGGGCACACTTTGCAGTCAAAATGACGAGAATCAATTTTATTACCTCATATGTTTTAATAAAAAATACAAAAGGGGGCATTTTTAAAACAAATAGTGAACCCCCTAAACAAATCAAATGTCATTTATATATATAGAAAAATATTTATTTGTGATAATATGGTTACTTTAAAGAGGTCTAACATTTTCTTTTAGATTGTCTCATTCCAAAGCCAAAGTTTAAAGAAAAAAAGTAAGAGGTGGCTAATCTTCCGGAATTTTTTTAACTGCAACTAAAACTTGCAACTTAACATCAAAATTATGCAGGATTGATTTATTTTACTTTTCTTAGACAGTGCCTTGTGAAGTCTTCCTCTACTAAAGCTTCAGAGATGTGGGTATAAAACCTCAAATAAGACTTTTTGATTTGTGGCATAAAGTCTATGTCAGAGGAATGTCAGATTATTTATGTCAAAATGAATGTATGTCAAATGAATGTTGTGAAAATTGTAAATGTATGTCTTACTCAAAAGGCTGCAAATTCTCGTTTTTAAACCAATGTCTATAGCCCCCATTCTGATGTTTAAGGTCAACACCAGAATTTTTGTTGTTTTAAAAGATAGATAATCCCTTAATTATCAATTCCCCAGTTTTGCATAACCAACACAGTTATAATTATACACCTTTTACCTCTGTAATTACCTTGTATCTAAGCCACAGCAGACTGCCCCCTTATTTCAGTTCTTTTGACAGACTTGCATATTAGCCAATCAGAGCTGTCTCCATGGTAAATTCATGTGCATGAGCTCAATGTTATCTATATGAAATACATGTGAACTAATGCCCTCTAGTGGTGAAAAACGATCAAAATGCATTTAAATTAGAGGCGGCCTTTAAGGTCTAAGAAATTAGCATATGAACCTCCTTGGTTTAGCTTTCAACTAAGAATACCAAGAGAACAAAGCAAAATTGGTGATAAAAGTAAATTGAAAAGTTGTTTAAAATGAAATGCCCTTTCATTTTAAACAACTTTCAACGCAAATTCAAGCTGGGATGCAATCGGCCCTTTTTGCGCAATGGGAGACCCAAGGGCTTGTTCATGTTCACCAATTATTAGATTCTGAGAACAGATGTATTAGGACCTTCAATTCCCTAAAAGAAAATGTCATATTCCTAACAAAAATTTCTTTGCCTATTTACAGGCAAGACATTATGCTGCCAGCTTATCAACTGAATACAGATGGGATTGGTCTCTGGGAAATATAGAGAATTGGCTCTTACTAGTCAAAAATGGTTTTACACCAATTTCCTACATCTATCAAAATTTGGTTTCAATTAAAGGCACAGAAACAATCGAAAAAATTAGATACAAGTGGGTCGAAATGCTAGGACTTGAAACTCTTGACACTGTTTCACTTACCTCTTCAGTTCAATCGGTTGCCAGGGCAACTTTCTCTGCAACATGGAGAGAGGCGCAGGTTAAAGGGACATAATACTCATATGCTAAATCACTTGAAACTGATGCAGTATAACTGTAAAAAGCTGACAGGAAAATATCACCTGAGCATCTCTATGTAAAAAAGGAAGATATTTTACCTCACAATCTCCTCAGCTCAGCAGAGTAAGTTCTGTGTAAAAAGTTATACTTCACCTGCTCCCAACTGCAGGTAAAAAAAAAAAAAATGAAGAAATGAACAGCAGCCAATCAGCATCAGCAGTGCTGAGGTCATGAACTCTTACTGTGAACTCATGATATTTGACTTAACTCTCATGAGATTTCATAGTAAGCCTCCTTTACCTGATTGGTGAAATAATATGAGAGTTCACGAGGCTCATCCCCTAAGATGTCCCAAGACAGACACACTAAAATGCTGCTTAGAAATCCTTTACAATGGGAGGTGGCTACTGAGGAACTTTTGAGGTAAAATATCTTTCTTTTTTACATAGAGATGTTCAGGAGATATTTTCTAGTCAGCTTTTTACAGCTATGCTGCATCACTTTCAAGTGTTTAAACATTTGGGTATTATGGCCCTTTAAGCTCCTGCACATGTCATATTTTACACAGAGGAAGGTGTCACAGTGCTTGAATCCTAGTTTTAATAGGTGTCCAAAATGCTCTTTGCCCCTAGCTAATTTAGTGCATATGTTCTGGCAGTGCCCAAAAATAAGACATTTTTGGCTGAAGGTTCAATATTGGTTGGTTAACACACTGGGTGTCCCCTTTGTCTCTCTCACCACTAAAGGTGGTCCTACTTGCTCACGATAAGGATCTACCCCCTAACAATACTAAAATTGTTAATCTGACTATATTAGCAGGTAGATACTTAATCCTAAAGAAATAGAAAACTAGAGAGATCCCGAGTATAAAAGAAAATAAAAATTGTTTAAAGAAACAATGCACGGTTGAACAGGTAGATACTGATCTGCAAAGTGACGAAGATGTTAAGAAATTTTTCTCAAAGTGGTCTATATTTATAAAAACTCTCCCCCTTACGGAAATCGAATACTTAATATACCCATTTAGAAACACTGAACTAGTACTGCTGGGAATTTGGTGACTGTCCTGTTTCTCTTTTCTTTTCCTATATTTTTTCCCCTCTTCTTAAATCTTGCTGTCTCTTTTTTTCTTTTTTTTTCTTTGTTTTTTTTTTTGTTTTGTTTTGTTCTGCTTTGTTTTTGTTTTGCTCTGGTTTTTTTTTTTTTCCTCCCCCTGGTATGTTATTGAAGCTGAAGGTAACCTAGGACTAGGGGGCAAGTAGGACAATGAATAGGAAGGCTTACTGGAGTATGTGTTAAGTTGTCGTTTCTTTTCAATTTTATGGGGAAGTAAGTCATGAAGGATAAAAATGATTTTGTAAACACTCCCCAAATATGTAAACATACAGGAACTATTTTGTATTTTTTCGTTGTTTTTTTTTTTCTCTCCCTTTTTACTTTCTGTATCCTGCTTGAAACTTCAATAAAAACTAAATAAATAGGGGGGTAGGAGCCTACTGTCAAGGAGAGCAGACGTGCATGCTTGGAGCTCCTCTCCTATAAAAAGTTAAATATGAGCAAATACCTAATTTAATGTCAAATTAAGTCTTCAAAGTGATCAGGCTCTAAGGGCGACTACTTATACAGACTTTTCAGGGAGAAAAATTTGAACATGTGAACTTGGAAGCTATATCGAAGGTTCTGCGAATCGGGGCCTACCACAACTGGCAACTGGTAGCAGTGAGAGAAGCCGTATGACACATGCTATAACTCTTTCTACCACAACTATACTATTACTGCAACTTGGCCCAAACCACCAAAATTAATCTGTTATATTACAACATAATGGAGAGCTTAGAAGAAGTAAGAGCCCTCTTAATAGATCTGGACAAACGCATGACAAGCCAATTCAACTCTCTCCGAAGCGTCATACACTCTGGCTCTGAGCAAAAAGAGGCATATGCAGCTACAGGGGAGTTTGAGAAACGAATAGACCTCCATTACAGTGCACAGGCACCCGTGATTCAGGCAGATGTAAACCGGAGCGCTAAAACGACTATACCATATCAGAGTGCTGGGGCTTCCTCTCTCAGTGCACAATCTCCATTTGCCCAAGGAGGGTTTGTGCACCTTCAAGTTGGCGCCATTAACTTAGCATCCTCTGACATGGAGCCTACTGGACTGTTTGCGGGGTCACTCGTGGCTCTGCAACTGGCCGAGAAGAGCAAAAGGCTTGCGGTTAGTGCCGCAGATATCAGGGAGAATACCGGAGCTATGCTGTGCAACGCTGATTGCCCGACACGCTCATGTAAGAACCCCTCATACACTGGCACCGGACATTTACAGTTTACTAAACCGGGCTGTTTTTTTTAAATAATAATCCTCACGCAATCTCAATTAGTGCCTGTATTGCTTTTGGGGGCCTTTAACCTACGGGCCGATGTGCGGTGTGGAAGTTGGGCCCACCTGGGTATTGGTTAGAGTGGAGATTTTTGCCAATATGGGTATGGAGGCAAGCTGGGGCTGGATTGCCCTTCTTTCTCTAATGGTGCCTCCTGGATGCCTGCGTATACCCAAGGAAGTAATTGCTAATTTGGACTGGTTTGTAATGTCTCGGGCAGTATAAGACGCCCCAAGTACCCCACGGAATGTATCCCCAGTCACTGTAAACGGCAGCATATATAGCAAGCTTTATTATACATGCTGTATAACTGTTCTTAGCTTCAAGATGGCAACCGCCCAAGGTGTATTAGCCCTTCATGACTATTAAGTTAGACTTCTCTGTTCTCATTTCTGCACCCCATTTGTGGCTGAAGCTGGACTCCTGTCATATGGCTCATCTAGCTGGGGCTTCCCTACTGAACTCTTGCTGAGACTAGACTTTTGAGGGGTTTGGACTAATGTAGCACGTAGATATAGTTATATAACTGATATATTACTGTTGAATATGAACATTAACTGTCTGCTGTGATGATATTACCTATTTACCGACCCTATGCTAGAAGTATATATTGTGCTCTCACCTTTCTACCCTTGTACTAATAAACATGCTTATATCACATAGGACAGGGTCTAATATTCCCAGGTGCTACATTGGTATGTGGGGTGGCTGAGCTGGGTGTCCCTGCTGGCATTTAGCCTCACATCCCGGTAATGCATTCAGGATATGGGTGCCTTTTATAGCCCTTAAGATATAAATAACAAGCTACATAATTTTACTTTATTAAAGTGGTATGGTGCTTCAACATTATTGTTATAATATTTATGTTAAGATTCTATAGAGGTGTTTAATGACACTCTGCATATATCTCATCTACATGTATGAATCTCTCTAAGGGAACAAAAGGGAAAAAAGAGAAAATGATAATATGTCCATCCTCTCTGCTCTATACTTACTATAGAAGTCATGCCTATAATAGGCATTATAGCTCAGCTGTTAAAAGCAAAATATATACGCTACACAACAGAACAGACCAGTATCATTATAAAATCCTATATGATTGTGTCCAGCCTGTACAAAATTTACTATATGCCTTGTAACTTTAAAGCTACCTACTGGCATAGGTTTGTCCTTTTCTGTTTATACATTTATATTTGCATGTATGATGTACACTGATTACATCCATTTACTTGTAACAAAGGTTTAGAATCAGGTATTAGCTAACGCCATAGCTCATTCACCTTGCATAGTTTATAATGTTGTTATGAATAGACACCTTTGCAGTTAATAGTATACACCATTATATGTTAGGGTTGGTTAACCTTACTTTATGTACATCTCTTTACGTTTATTAGCTATATGTTTGGTATATTCACTTATGCTTTCTAGGGGACTAGAATATAATGTAGATCCTATAGGATATATGCTAAATGCATAATGCACTATCTGCTTACAGAATGGTTATACTAGTTAGCCAGAGACTTTCAATTGGCAGGTATATGTCACATGTTACTGGTAGCAGAGATTTATTCTATGACGAGATGTGTATTCCAGACTTCCTGGAGGTTATGGCTAACATAGGGTTTACTTATACTCAAACTACTGCTAAACTAGAGGCCAATATGTTCCTGATTGTTATATAATATTCTTTCATGATCATATGATTTACTCCCCTCTATATCCCCCCTCTAACTATAGACAATTTGTCATGCCATAGCTCTCTTTCTATTGTGGGGTACATTCCTAGCAATGGAGGAGAAGCTTAACGACTGGAAATACCCTAATCCACGATTTATTAGACATAATATTCCCTAGACAGTCCTGGGACACTCCTATTAGGACATTACTGAGCTCCCAGCATAAACTTTAAACTTTGCATACTCATATAAGGCTCCCCCCCCCTCTCCTATATGCATAGCGGTGCTTACCCGCTGAATATCCCCCCCCCCCTGTATATCTCAGCCCAAAAGTGGCTGACACATAAGCTTATTCTCCACAGCCTGTTATCTCTAACTCTGATACTCTACTGATTCTTTTTTATAGTACTGTGGAGATCAATCACACATACTATAACATAAAATGAAGTTATATTCCACCTCGTCTAAACTTATTGTCTATCTTCAGGTCATGATTTGATATGTAATTATATTGTTACAGGTATATCTTGTTTTTCTCTTTCTAATAATGTCAATTTATAGACAATGTATTATTTACTTTGATGTAAGTTTGGTCTCAGGGCGAGGCTTGATTGTTATTCTATATGTTAAACTTCAATAAAAAAATTATTTAAAAAAAATAAATAAATAAATAAATAAATAAATAAAAAAAAAAATGAAATGCCCTATTTGAAACATGAAAGTTTTTTATGGACTTGCCTGTCCCTTTAAGCAGAACCTTAATTATTTGATTATGAAGACTTCAGGTTCTTGTTGAATTACTTTAAGGGCAAATCTCAGACTTATTCCCTTATTCCCTAAAGAGTGAAAGTAACAGCTGGCATCTATGATAAAAAGGTTAGACCAATCACATCTTTTTAATTTGATGTCAGAATAAATCACTTTGCAAGATTTGGGACAAGGCTTGTTTAAATAATTATTTTCTGAAATGTCTTAGCTGCTTCTGTTCTATTATTTTCTCAGTTTTCCTCTTCTAGGGCGCAATCCGATATACAGCGTAGTTTTCGGCACAAGCGAGGTAACCCGCGCTGCCCATAATTTCACCTCGCACATCGGGGACATTACATATACTGCGCCGTTAGATGCTAAACTGGCGTAAGTAGGACAAACTGGCGATCTTCCGAAAAGTGCGCAAATACACATTTTACTCGTCGCAAATAACTTACACCTGTATTTTGTCCACGTAAAGTCTCAATAAAGAGTAGTTTTATGCAAATTAGGCTAAAACTCATAAAAATCAACCGCGACCCCATCTAAAAATGCTCCACGTAATTACGCTATTCAAAAGTCATATATAAACCCATGCGCAGCCGCCATTTTCTTCAGTGTGTTTGGATGGTTCGTTGAGCTACAGCACACTACAGAGGAGTGGAGGATTAGTTAGAGTAGAGAGAGAGGCGCAAACAGAGGAGTTAGTTAGGTCGCATTGTTGGTTGTTTAAGCTTGTACACTTACACATATTTTTACATATTGCACACATATTGCATACATACATATACAAAATACGCAACACTTTTTTTTCAAACACCTCACACATTTTATTTCAATTTTACAGTGTGATAGGCTGAGTGTTTGGTTGTGATTGTGTGTGATTGAACTGGGAGTGAGTGTGAGTGTGTGAGTGTGTGTAGTGTGAGGATGGCAGGGAGAGGTAGGGCGGAGGGGAGGAGGGGAGAGGAGTGTCAGGGAGAGGAGTATTGTAGAGGACAGGAGGAGCAGCGGGGTCCCCGTCAGGGAGTAAGTGGAGTAGGGAGAGGGAGAGCTAGAAGGGATGATGGAAGATGACCGAGAGCCCCAGAGACCAGGCACATCTAGAAGAGGGACAGAGGGTGCACATGGGGACAGAAGGGGGGAGGAGGGAGAGGATAGGAAGGAACCCACACCAGGGACATCACAGGGAGCAAGCCAGGTGTCCACAGAGGATGAGAGGATGAGATGTCCAAACTTCTCATTCGATAAGAATGTTGCCCTAGTCCAGGCCATCATGGACAATCACAGTGTCCTCTTTGGCCAGGAGAAGGGCAAAGGTGTTGCCAAAAGGCGTAAAATAGCATGGTTGGCGGTAGAGGATGCCGTCAACACGCAGAGGAGGACTGTTGAGGGCCTTAAAAAAGGTGGAATGACTGTAAGAGGTGGGTGAATGAGAAGATGGGGCAGGAAGCCATGCACCAGAGGGGAACAGGCGGTGGTCCACCCCTGGACACAGAATACAACACCTGGCAGGAGATGCCCCTGAGTATCACCTCAGTCCGTGGACTTCCAGGGGCTCGTGACACAGGGGCTGCAACCACAGCACATCATGCTGGTGAGTAACATCCCACACACCAGTATGATATGTATTTTAGATATAACATCCTTTAATGTCACACATTCATGTACACAATGAGGAGCATGGTATTTGGCCTACTAACAAAAACATCTACAATTATATTTTACATTAATGCTACTTAACACAATGCAATTCATGATATGAGGTGGAATAGTGCAATACTAACATGTCATAGAGTAACACAGGCCACAAGCCACATGTTGAGTTTTCAGTAAATGGACACTATAACCATCACAATACTTTTAGCTCAGAAAGCAGGTTCTGTGCCTACATCAGGTTAAAGTAAATTGTGTGACGATAGTGTCACTTAAAGAACACTTTTTTTCCATCATTGACATGTACACATAACTATTGTAGGAAACACATACCTGTATACTGTGCAGATTAAAATCCCTCATATCAAAAATCACAATGTGCACATGCATGCTATAGAGTTTGAAATGAGAATGAGTATAGGCCCTAGCATGTATCAATGTACATTGTATGCTCACTTGGACATATATGACTGTACTAACCCCTCTCATCATTTGACTCCTCCACAGAACCTCCTGTCACCAGGATGCAAACAGGCATGCCACCACCTCCACCACCAGTCATAGGCATGCAGCCACCACCACCACCACCACCAGTCACAGGCATGCAACCACCACCACCAGTCTTCAGGCAACCAAGTGAACATTATGCTCCCAGGCATGAGCAGGGTTGGATGGCTTCAGTTGAGGACCCGGAAGTGATGCCACCACCATTGACATATGACCCCTGGCAAGATTCCTGGCCAGAGGAATATTCTTCTATTGGCTTTGAGGGGGAGCCAAGTCAGCCACAAAGGGTCCATGTCTTTACCCCCCCCCCCCAACACAATCTCAGGGCAGTCATGGCTTTTACACACAGGGTATGTCACAAGAAGTGCCAACTGGACAGGCTGAGTGGTCACACACTGGTCATCAGTGGGACTATCAATCCACCCTGAGAGCTCCACCATCCTCTTCACTTGGGAGAGCTCCACCATCCTCTTCCCTTGGGAGAGCTCCACCATCCTCTTCACTTGGGAGAGCTCCACCATCATCTTCCCTTGGGAGAGCTCCACCATCCTCTTCACTTGGGAGAGCTCCACCATCCTCTTCCCTTGGGAGAGCTCCACCATCTGCAGATTAGCATATAGCTGAAAGTACTCAAGCACCTGCAGATGCACCTAAAGATGTCCCACAAGCACCAGCAGATGCAGCTGAAGATGTCCCACAAGCATCAGCAGATGTAGCTGAAGATGTCCCACAAGCACCAGCAGATGCAGCTGAATCTGCACCTCAAGCACCTAGAAGCCCTGCTACTCAAGAGCCTGTGGATGCACTGTATTCTCCCCTGGGTGAGGAATACATTTCACTCCAGAGGAGGCTCATAACAAGCTGCGAGAGCAGACAAACAGGCCAACAGAGGTTTCACAGGAGCCAAGAGAGGTTACACAAGCGTAGAATAGAGCTGCAGAGCATCATTAAGTAGAATTGTTCAAAACCAGTCACAGATGATGAGAATTCTGTCTGATATGCATATGCAGATGAACAATAGATGGCGGGAACAAAATCAACTCTTGGGTGTGTTGGTGGAGCACTTTACACACCAGCAGGACACTGCCTCCAGCCTATCATCTGTGGCCAGCACTCCAGCAGAAACATCTGAATCTTCACAAACCAGGAGAACAAGGAAATCCACTACAGTTACCTCAGCCCCCTCATCCAAGAAGCCTAAAAATAAATAAATATTGTTATAGTTCACCATAATTCTTGTCCTCTGTTACTTACCATATAATTGTCATCCACATCCATGTGAGGGGTCTTTTAGTACACTAATATTGTTAAAACATATAATAAGGCCTGTGTGGAAATGGCCCAAAAAAGGTAATATTATCATGTTTATGACATATTCATGTTCTATAAACCACATCACATTGTTGTGTATGAAGGGTACATATAGTAATATTCACTTATAAGATGTAAATCAAGGTTTCTCACATCCAATAGAAATTGACACAAGGCTGTGGCGGATATTTTCTAAAGTAAAGACCTTTAGTAAAGGACACCAAGGTACATTTACAATTAAAACTATTATTTTATAGTGCTGAATTTTATTATAATGATGCAGATACCACTGATCCTATAACCATCCCTTGTCTGGCTATACCCATGTGCCAGTGTCAATTCTGTGTCTTTGTATAGAGCTGGGTGTTATTATACTGATGCAGATACCACTGATCCTATAACCAGCCCTTGTCTGGCTATAGGCATGTGCCAGTGTCACTTCTGTGTCTTTGTATAGAGCTGGGTGTTATTATACAGATGCAGAAGATACACATCCAGTATTTCACTCAGGCTTTATTTATTCCATAACTTATCACTCAATATTGCTAGCAGTCTCTTGACAAGCCACTAATTTTATTCACACTAAATAGTTTCCCTTTCCTATTATTTAATCAGAAAGAAAAGATATACTAAGGTTATGATTCACAACCTTACTATATCTTTTCTTTCTATTTAAATACTACTTATAATAAACCTCAGGTGCTGGTTAAAGTGCTTTACCTTTGCATATAAAGCTCCAGGGACACAGTGGCAGCTTGCTTCTTGAATCTTCCCTCTCTCTCTGTCTCACTCAGAGTCATTTTCTGGTACTAAGCAGCATCATGTGTGAGTGGCCCCAACCCTGCAAAACGTGGCGCCGCATGTGTTAAGGAGGAGTCAGGACCAGTATTCATCTGTCTTACTCCTCCATCCCCACAGCAAAATGGGCGGCGGACACTGCAAGGGCCAGTCACGGACACGTGTCCGTGTACGGACACCTTGCCTATCCCTGCACATAGGTATATATATATATATATATATATATATATATATATATATATATATATATATATATATATATATATATATATATATATATATATATAAATAATAATGTATTTACAGAAGGTGTGAACATAAGGTATAAACATCCATTTTCATTCTTCTTAATTTAATGACAGTTAATAAATCATAGTGACCTAAACATGAATTAAACTAATGAGATATTTTCAGTAATTAGGGTGGTTAAGGGAGGGGGTGGGATGTAGTAGTTTCACTTACATGCAGTGGAAATCCGCAGTATGTAATTCTATGACCAGCTGCAGCAGGGACAGCAGCAGGGGCAGCACCATGACCAGGGACCTCAGCAGCAACTATAGAATCAGCATGTATAGACAGAACAACAGGAGCTTGTAGGGCTTCCAGCACCCCTTGTGGCCCATGATGCACCCCTTGTGCCCCATGATGCACCCCTTGTGCCCCATGATGCACCCCTTGTGACCCATGATGCTGCCTCTCTATGGAAAGCAGGGAAACATGGTGGCTAATGAGGATATGCATTGGCGGGTTTTTTAGGCTTCCTGTTGAGAGGTTGGGCTGTTTGTGATTGGTTTGACACACTTGCAGGGGCAGGAATAATAAATGCTTGGAAGAGGTTTAACTATTTGAGATCAAGCGGCTGATATGTATGTTATTGAGCATGCATTTGTTAGGCCTTCTGAGAATTACGTTGGTTTATTAGTCAGTGCAAGGGTTGCTGCGCTTGTAATTTGTGGCGAGATGAGACTGGAGTAGATTTTCTGAATTATGCATGTAAGTCCTTACGCTGTATATTGGATACCAAATTGCGCGTCTTTCTATGTTAGTCTATGGGTAAAAAAAAAACGGGCGAAGGCTGAAATATACGCGCGTAACTTGTATGCTATGCCGTATATGTGATACCAAACCCGCGCAAAAACCGGCATCACCTGCTTTTGCAGGCGACGCTGCATATCGGATGGGGCCCCTAGTTGTCAATAACAAATATATTTTTTTTTATTTTATTTTTGCACTATGCACCTTTAATGTTATCTTAGTGTAGATGTGACTAAGAGGACAACTTTACAGATTTTGTTACAGCTAAAGTAAGAGATATAGAATTATTGTATAGAAATTAACAAATCTAGGTAAGTATCCCTGCTTGCTTTCCCCCAGATGTACTCTATATACATTATTACCAATGCACCAGGGAACTCTGGGTAAGATATGCAAATAAGATATTCAATATCTCACATTTTTTGCACCCAAGTACAACAATCCCCTTTATGGGGTAAGAAGTAGTGAGAAATCACTTTACACTTAAAAAGATGCTTCGGACTTTACAATTAGGATCAAATATTTTCATGTCTGTAAATTTATTGTTTCAGATTTTTCTTATTAATATAAATTTGTTTTCCTTTAGGTCAGTGTTTTCAAATGTGTACGTCCATATTGTGCTTTCCTAGTTCAGGGTTCTTCAGATTGCTGTGGGGAATTATTATTTTTGTTTTCTGTTTTGATCCTATAACTTTCAAAAATGTTCATTGAGACCTATTCACTGTTATTACAGTGGGATAAGTATATTCTTTATAAGCTGGACATCATTTTTATCAATGTTCCTTTAGCTGAGCTTGCTGTGTTACAAAGGTTTCTAGGTATGAATTTTCTTTAGCTTCATGGATGGATATTTAATTAAAAGGGACACTTTAAACTTTCATTATTCAGATAGAGCATGTAATTTTAAACAATGTTTCAATTCACTTTTATTGTCAAAATGTGCACAATCTTTTAACCCCTTAACGACCGAGGACGTGCAGGGTACGTCCTCAAAAAAAAGGCAGTTAATGCCTGAGAACGTACCCTGCACGTCCTCGGTTTGGAAAGCAGCTGGAAGCGATCCTGCTCGCTTCCAGCTGCTTTCCGGTTATTGCAGTGATGCCTCGATATGGAGGCATCCTGCAATAACCTTTGGTAGCCATCCGGTGCAGAGAGAGCCACTCTGTGGCCCTCTCTGCACCGGAGATCGGTGGCTACCTGCGTTGGTGGGTGGGAGCCGGACCGGGAGGCGGGTGGCGGCCATCGATGGCCCTGGTTATGTGCAGGGGGGGCGGGATCGTGGGCGGGGACGAGCAGGGGCGCGCACGGACGCGCGCGCGTGCACGGGAGGGCGGGGGCGGGCGCGTGCACGGGGAGGGAGCGGGTGGGAACCGCTACACTACAGAAAATGATTTAATAAAAAATGTATAAATTTCGAAATATTTAAAAAAAAAAAGATCAGCAAGGTGGTGGGGGTTTGTCTGTGTGGGGGGGGGAAGCTACACTACAGAAAAAAGCCCCAAAAAAATAAAAAAAGCACTTTTTTTTGCAAACTGGGTACTGGCAGACAGCTGCCAGTACCCAAGATGGCCCCCAATGAGGCAGAGGGGAGGGTTAGAGAGCGGTTTTGGGGGGGATCAGGGAGGTTGGGGGCTAAGGGGGGGATCCTACACCCTAGCATATGTAAATATGCTAAAAAAAATTTTTTATTTTTTTTAAAAAACCCTTTTATTTTAGTACTGGCAGACTTTCTGCCAGTACTTAAGATGGCGGGGACAATTGTGGGGTGGGGGAGGGAAGGGAGCTGTTTGGGAGGGATCAGGGGGTGGGATGTGTCAGGTGGGAGGCTGATCTCTACACTAAAGCTAAAATTAACCCTGCAAGCTCCCTACAAACTCCCTAATTAACCCCTTCACTGCTAGCCATAATACACGTGTGAGGCGCAGCAGGATTTAGCGGCCTTCTAATTACCAGAAAGCAACGCCAAAGTCATATATGTCTGCTATTTCTGAACAAAGGGGATCCCAGACAAGTATTTACAACCATTTGTGCCATAATTGCACAAGCTGTTTGTAAATTATTTCAGTGAGAAACCTAAAATTGTGAAAAATTTAACTTTTTTTTCAATTTGATCGCATTTGGCGGTGAAATGGTGGCATGAAATATACCAAAATGTGCCTAGATCAATACTTGGGGTTGTCTACTATACTACACTAAAGCTAAAATTAACCCTACAAGCTCCCTAAAAGCTCCCTAATTAACCCCTTAACTGCTGGGCATAATACACTTGTGGTGCGCAGTGGCATTTAGCGGCCTTCTAATTACCAAAAAGCAACGCCAAAGCCATATATGTCTGCTATTTCTGAACAAAGGGGATCCCAGAGAAGAATTTACAACCATGTATGCCATAATTGCACAAGTTGTTTGTAAATAATTTCAGTGAGAAACCAAAAGTTTGTGAAAAAATTTGTGAAAAAGTGAACGATTTTTTGTATTTGATCGCATTTGGCGGTGAAATGGTGGTATGAAATATACCAAAATTGTCCTAGATCAATACTTTGGGATGTCTACTAAAAAAAAATATATACATGTCAAGGGATATTCAGGGATTCCTGAAAGATATTAGTGTTCTAATGTAACTAGCGCTAATTTTGGAAAAAAGTGGTTTGGAAATAGCAAAGTGCTACTTGTATTTATGGCCCTATAACTTGCACAAAAAGCAAAGAACATGTAAACATTGGGTATTTCTAAACTCAGGACAAAATTTTGAAACTATTTAGCATGGGTGTTTTTTGGTGGTTGTAGATATGTAACAGATTTTGGGGGTCAAAGTTAGAAAAAGTGTGTTTTTTTCAATTTTTCCTCATATTTTATATTTTTTTTTATAGTAAATTATAAGATATGATGAAAATAATGGTATCTTTAGAAAGTCCATTTAGTGGCGAGAAAAACGGTATATAATATGTGTGGGTACAGTAAATGAGTAAGAAGAAAATTACAGCTAAACACAAACACCGCAAAAATGTAAAAATAGCCTTGGTCCCAAACGGACAGAAAATGGAAAAGTGCTGTGGTCATTAAGGGGTTAATATGCACACTCTCTGAGGTACCAGATCCTGCTAACCATGTGCAAGAATTCACAGTATATATGTATATGCATTTAATCCCAGTCACTCCAGGATCTCTCTGAAAGCAAATTTACACATCTACTCAGGCATACTGCTTTTTGCCTCTCAACAAGGTTCTGGTGATGTGTTTAGAGCTGAAGAAATACAGATTTGACTAATTTTACAGAAAATATTTGAAAGAGTTGTGTGTTTTTAATGTCATACCTAATCACTGGACTGAAACCAGCAAGTCAGATACCCAGCAAGGGTTTCTGTTACAAGATACTTGTAACTATATGAGTGAAAAGGGATCATCATTAGATGGAGCTCTGTTTTGTGAAAAAGGAAATCATGTGATGAATCTCAATTGCAATCTCAAAATAGTCAAATGTCTGTTAAATAAATCTCAGCTATTAGGTCTGGGAAGCAGTTTTGCATTCAAATATAGCTCTGGTGTTTTGGTTGCAATGAGAATCCCTTTTAACGCCAGCATTCTTTAATAAAGAGCCATCAATCATGCACTGTTCACAGAAATCATTCAAATGTTTATGCAAATTTCTCAACAATGTGTTATAAACATAAGCCAACATTGGCGTGATGGAATGAGGTTCATCTTTAGCCAATTAACAACCACAGATTTCCAAGTCTGAATAAAATCTCAGCTACCATCAGAGAGCTAGATTACAAGTGAAGCAGTGTTTAGCACTTCTGCTTGAGCGTAAACTTTAATAGGAAGCGCATGTATTACAAGTTGAAAGTAAAAAGTTTGTACACGTTCAAAGTTCCCATAGACTTCAATGGAGAGCGTAGAAGGAAACAAACAAAAAACACAATGCTCAAATACTAACCCAACAGGAGATATTAATATTTCACATTCCAATATTTTTTTACATACAGGAAATGTTATTTTTATTATAAATACACATTTCTATATATATCTTTAAATAATTATATCTGTATATCTATTCATATAGGTATATATTTTTTATATTAAGGTTATCACATAAACTGTAAATAGAAAAATATATATTTAATAATAAAAATTTAATTTTTTTGTATTTAAAGAACATAGGAATGAAAACTATGTGTAACGAGCTTCGAGTTTTGCTCTTTAATGCACATGAAAACCTTAGTCATCTTAAGGCGCGTTATTGAAATATTAAATTTAAAAATGTAAAATATTAAACAATATTAATAATAATAATTAGAAATTTTTATAGATACTGTAAAACAAAATTATATATATATATATATATATATATATATATATATATATTTATATATATATATATATATATATATATATATATATATATATATATATATTCTATGGATTATATATAATTTTTTAACATCTATAATAATTTTTAATAATTATTAATTATTTTTAATATTTAATATTTAAATAACATGCCTTAAAGGGACATGAAACCCATTTTTTTTTTTCTTTCAGGATTCAGAAAGAGCATGCAGTTTTAAACAACTTTCCATTTTACTTCTATTATCTAATTTGCTTTATTCTCTTGATATTCTTTGTTGAAAAGCATATCAAAATAGGCTCAGTAGCTGCTGATTGGTGGGTGCACATAGCTCCTTCTTGTGATTGGCTCACCCATGGGCATTGCTATTTCTTCAACAAAATATATCTAAATAATGAAGCAAATTAAATAATAGACGTATATTAGAATGTTATTTAAAATTTTATTCTCTAATCTGAATCATGAAAGAAACATTTTGTGTTTCATGGTCTTTTAAGATAACTACGTTTTTTTATGTGCGCAACCAGACACCAGGTTAGACCTACATTGCGAAACCCAAAAAGTGTTATGCATATTTTACATTCCTATGTTTTTTATAGAGAAAAAATATTGTTTTATTATTAAAAGTCCTAAAGCCCGTGTACACAGCCAATTTTTTTAAGTACCGTGGTCCCACCCCTTGCTCTCTCTCTCCCCCCTCTTTTTTATGCTCTCTCCCCCTCTTTTTTGTGCTCTCTCTCCCCCTCTTTTGCTCTCTCTCCCCCTCTCTTTTGCTCTCTTTCTCTCTCTCCCCTCTCTTTTGCTCTCGGTCTCCCCCACTCTTTTACTCTCTTTCTCCCCTCTTTTTTGCTCTCTCTCCCCTCTTATTTGCTCTCTCCACTCTTTTTTGCTCTCTTTCTCCCCCTCTTTTGCTCTTTCTCCCCCTTTTGCTCCCTCTCTCCCTCTCTTTTGCTCTCTCTCCCCCCTCTATTTTGCTCTCTCTCCCCCCTCTCTTTTGCTCTCTCTCTGATTCTCTTTTGCTCTCTCTCCCCCTCTCTTATGCTCTCTCTCCCCTCTCTTTTGCTCTCTCTCTCCCCTCTTTTGCTCTTTATCTCCCCACTTTAGCTCTCTCTCACTAACCCCTCTTTTTCTCTCTTTCCCACCTCTCTTTTGCTCTCTCACCCTCTTTTGTGTCTCTCTCCTCTCTCTTTTGCTCTCTCTCTTTCCCCCTCTTTTTTGCTCTCTCTCCCTCCTCTCTTGTGCTCTCTCTTTCCCTCACTTTTGCTCTCTCTCTCTCCCACCTCTCTTTTGCCCTCTCTCTCCCCCCTCTCTTTTGCTCTCTCTCCCCCCTCTCTTTTGCTCCCTCTCTCTCTCCCTCTCTTTTGCTCTCTCTTTCCTCTCTTTTGCTCTCTATCCCCCTCTCTTTTGCTCTCTCTCTCCCCTCTCTTTTGCTCTCTCTCCCCTCTCTTTTGCTCTCTCTCTTCCCCTTTCTTTTGCTCTCTCTCTCTCTCTCTCTCTCTCTCTCTCTCTCTCTCTTCCCCCTCTCTTTTGCTCTCTCTCTTTTGCTCTCTCTTTCCCCCTCTTTTGCTCTCTCTCTCTCCTCTCTTTTGCTCTCTCCCCGTCTCTTTTGCTCTCTCTCTCCACCTCTCCATTGCTATCTCTCTCCTACCCTTTATTTTGCGCTCTCTCTCTCTCTTCACCCCCTCTCTTTTGATCTCTTTCTCTCTCTCTTTCCCCCCTCTCTCTTGCTCTCTCTCCTTTGCTCTCTCTTTCCCCCTCTTTTACTCTCTCTATCCCTTCTCTCTTTTGCTCTCTCTCCCTTCTTTCTTTTGCTCTCTCTCTCCCCCTCTTCTCTTTTGCTCTCTCTCAGCCCCTCCTCTCTTTTGCTTTCTCCCCTCTCTTTTGCTCTCTCCCCTCTCTTCTGCTCTCCCCCTCTCTTTTGCTCTCTCCCCTCTCTTTTGCTCTCTCCCTCCTCTATTTTGCTCTCTCTCTCCCCCCTTTCTTTTGCTCTCTCTCCCCCCTCTCTTTTGCTTTCTCTCTCCCTCCCTTTCTTTCGCTCTCTCTCTCTCCTCTCTTTTGCTCTCTATCCCCTCTCTTTTGCTCTCTCTCCCTCTCTTTTGCTCTCTCTCCCCTCTCTTTTGCTCTCTCTCCCCCTCTCTTTTGCTCACTATCTCTCCCCCTCTCTTTTGCCCTCTGTCTTTTGCTCTTTCTTCCCCTCTCTTTTGATCTCTCTCTCTCCCTCCTCTCTTTTGCTCTCACCCCCTCTCTTTTGCTCTCTCTCTCTCTGCCTCTCTTTTGTTATCTCTCTCCCCCCTCTCTTTTGTGCTCTCTCTCCCCCCCCCTCTCTTTTGCTCTCTCTCTCTTTTGCTCTCTCTCTCTCCCTCCTCTATTTTGCTCTCTCTCTCTCTCTCTTTTGCTTTCTCTCTCCCCCTCTTCTCTTTTTCTCTCTCTCACCCCCTCCTCTCTTTTGCTTTCTCCCCTCTCTTTTGCTCTCTCCCCTCTCTTTTGCTCTTACCCCTCTGTTGCTTTCGCCCCTGCCTGGCCACACCCGCTTGTAATGCCAACCACGCCCCCCACCACGACATGCCAGTTTGGCCACGCCCCCATCACAACATACCTGACCACTCCCCCATCACGGCACGCCTGGCCATGCCCCCTCCATGGCAACTTCTGAAAAATACTTTCTCTGCTGCTCAAGGCCAGGTATGTGTGTCCTTGCGCAGCCTCTACGGCGCATTACTGCATCTGACAAACATACCTGGCCTTTTATTATATAGGATATATATATATATATATATATATATATATATATATATATATATATATATATATATATATACTGTATATATATATCATAATGCTAATGTAAAATATATATCTATAGGAATAGATAGAAATATGTATTTAAATAAAAATATATATTCCTGTATGTTAAGAACATTGGAAGGTGAAATATTTACAGTAAATACACAGTAGAACACATTAAATATTATTATAGAATTATTATTTAGACATACAGTATATATTTTAGACCTTTTCAGTCAAATACATGGCCATATACCATTTATCTTTGAACCCTTATAAATATGTTTAATTAATTAATATGTATTTGAATATCTTTATCAGATAATGGTTATATGAGTTAAAAAGTATATTTAAATGCATTCATGCTGTGTTTGGTTCATCTTTCTTTATCCCTATTCCTTATCGCAAGATCTTCAGTCGGACTAATCCGATGTATGTTAAATTTCATTTGCAATCTCGTGTTCGCGGTTACTTTTAATTTGTAATACGAGCTATCTTTCCGTAGCATGCAAAAAGATGGAAAAACTTGATAATCTAGCCCAGAATATCTAAACATTTAAGTTATTACAATTTTGTTTTATTTAAGGTTATTTTACCATATTTCTTTAAAACTAGTGTGAGTCTCCACATTTGATTATTCCATGGATATTTCTAGATTTCCCATTTTTTCCATTGATTTTCAACTTGATTCCAATTCTATCTTGCTGTCTAATGTTTTGATATATTCAGTTGGGTTTTATTTGGGACCTTGTGCAGCATCAAGTATTAATCTGTAAATCTGACCAAGATCTGCAGCATCAAGTATTAATCTGTTATCATAATTTGAAATCCCTTCATCCAAGGCTGTGTGGAAGAGTAGAATACATTGAAATACTTTGTTCTTTAGAATTGCTTGCATAATGCAATTCTGAAAGTTAAAGGACCAGTCAACACAGTAGATTTGCACAATCAACAAATGCAAGATAACAAGACAATGCAATAGCACTTAGTCTGAACTTCAAATGAGTAGTAGATTTTTTTTTCTGACAATTTTAAGTTATGTCTATTTCCACTCCCCCTGTACCATGTGACAGCCATTAGCCATTCACAAATGCATACACGTACTATGTGACAGCCATCAGCCATTCACAAATGCATACACACTTATTCTTGCACATGCTCAGTAGGAGCTGGTGACTCAAAAAGTTTAAATATAAAAAGACTGTGCACATTTTTTTAATGGAAGTAAATTGAAAAGTTGTTTAAAATGGCATGCTCTATCTGAATAATGAAAGTTTAATTTTGATTGAGTGTCCCTTTAATACATTTTCTTTAAACTCTGTTTATCATAAAATTTTGACTATTTATTCTACACACTAATCCTATTTCATGTAGCTCAAGATTGATATGTGTTGACAATTCTTGATGATTGTTCATCAAAGATCTCAGTATTACCAATGATAAGATAACTATATCTACATTGTATGCCGTTATTGGAGTCTGATTGTTTTAGTTGTCTGTTTTTTTATGGCTATGTCTTAGGAAGAAAATATTTATTTCATTGGGACCTCTTTCTTTTATTGGATGCTTTGATATATTCTCTTTTTGATCACTTCCAATTAAATTGATCATTGCATCTCACAGGTGACAATATGATTAGCTTCATTCAGTCTTCTTCTGTTTAGGTAAAGTTGATTTAGCCTTAAGAATTTCTTGTTTTTTTTTTTTTGCATGGAACATATAGGATTTCAGGCAACAGCAGTCAAGGGCTTTTTTGGAATTCCTCTGTTTTAAATGTTAACATTAGTTTTGCTCTTCTTTCTAATTCAATGTTGTCTTTGCTATATTTTTTTTATTTTTATATTGAGCTAAGGTGATTGCTTGGATTTCTATGCTGTCCCTGCAACAAGGATTTAAGTGTAACTGCTTACTATTGAGACTACAGTCTGTAATAATCACATGACTGTAGGTGTGTAGTGCCCACACTGAATTGGACCATAATCAGATATCAGTGTAACATATGACTTCTGGGAGATGTTAAAGGGACAGTCAACACCAGAATTTTTGTTGTTTTAAAAGATAGACAATCCCTTAATTACCCATTCCCCAGTTTTGCATAGCCAAACACAGTTATAATTATACATGTTTTACCACTGTAATTACCTTGTATATAAGCCTCAGCAGACTGCCCCCTTATTTCAGTTCTTTTGACAGACTTGCATTTTAGCCAATTAGTGCTCACTCCTCAGTAAATTCACGGCATGAACTCAATGTTATCTATATGAAATACATGAACTAATGCCCTCTCGTGGTCAAAATGCATTCAGATTAGAGGCGGCCTTCAAGGTCTAAGAAATTAGCATATAAACCTCCTAGGTTTAGCTCTCAACTAAGAATATCAAGAAAACAAAGCAAAATTAGTAATAAAAATTAAATTGGAAAGTTCTTTAAAATAGCATGCCCTATTTGAATCATGAAAGTTTTTTTTGGACTTGACTGTCCCTTTAAAGTTTATAACTTTTCTATGTATATATTCCACCTCTTATTTGTTTCCTGATTCATATATATCATGCTATAATAATAACAACTATTTTAAGCACTATTTATTGCATATCTATATTTTGTTTTATATGCTTAATCCTTCATAGAAATGAGCTTTGCCCATGTTAAAAATAAATTAGTTGAAATAAATTATAGGTGCATATGCATTGTTTGTCTTATAATTTGGTTCTTATGTTTCAATAGCTTTAAATAATTTTATTGCACAATTTCCCAAGAGGATTAACATTAACAAATGTATTATGTAGCTCAGTGCAATCAGGATTAGCATAAAACTAACTTCAAGATAGGATAATACTACATATTGTGTAGTTTCTGGTGTGTACATTGTTACAGGAATTAAATTTCTCCATGTGAGATGTTAATATATGCTGACTACTGTATTAACATTCATCATCATCTTTGATTAGCATCTCCTAAATGCAAAAATTCCAAGCAGCAATCCCAGAGTAAAATAAAGGTTTAAGTGTCCTCTGAAAGTATTGTACCTTTCACCTTAGCATAATCTTGCCACGATGGCTTTTAAAGACAGAACAAATGCTAAAAAGGAAATCACGAGAAAGATTTTGTCTTCCAGATGCATTAACATCCATTTCAAAATTCATATATTACAGTTTAATAAGGAACTTCATTTTCAACAAAGAAGAGGAGGTTATAAAGGCGATACAGTAAAATGTTATTGATGTTTATAGTAATGACAGATTATACCTATCTTATAGCTCCCCCATATGTACTACCTGGATATTGCTACAAAATCTTAAAATGAAACAGAATTACATCTTCCATGGTTATTTTGATATCTAGCCAAGACTCTGCATATAGAACCAAATGTAAATATTTGAAGAAGAATAGATTTATTATTTTGTTGGAAAAATGTACCTAATAACATTTTATATTATTTGCATTTTTTAACATTTTGCTCTGAGCGCCTTGTTTTAAAGTATACGTTAATATACCTTTTCTATTTGACACATATGTCAGTTATGCTAATTGTTAACTCTTTATTTACAGTGGTTGATTAAAAGTCATTATAAACATTTCCACAGTTGTACTTACCTTTTCTTGATTACTTTTTTATTTTACATATTTAATTTAAAAATATTAATAGAACACTGTTTTTTGGGGGGGTTACATTCAATACAGTGAACTGTTTATTGTGTTAACAATTTCTTTACAGTTATGTTAAACATGGATGGATGTAATTAGGGGAGAAAATAAATATATATTCACATATTAAGGGTTTAAATATAGTGTTTAATAATATTTGTTTCTCTAGCTATAGTGACTTAATAAACAAGGTGCTCATTTCCTTATCATGTGCTTTTACACATATTCACAATTTCTTTTTGGCATTAAAAAAATGTTTGACCTTCAAATATATAAATATATATTTAGAGTATAATACCCAGGAGTATACATAGACTGCATATATATATGATACAACATCCTAGGCATGACTTGGTTTGCTTTTCATTTTTCCTGGGATGTCAGTATTGATTTTAAATCAGGTTTATCTACATTTGATTAATTTAAGATTTTAAATTATCTTTTAAACATAATGCTCTTGTTCTCTAGTAATATTTGAGGATGAGATGTTATTTCTTGGTTTTGTCACTCTTTCTCTAAATCAAGCCTTCCCTGTCAGATATAAATAGATTGCTTAAGATACATGCAATAACCTGTCAGTCTCATGCATTTTTTTTCTTTAATTTGAATTGTGCTATATGTAATAAAATGTTCACTTCAATGCTTGTCTATTCTACTACATATAACTCTGATTTTATTTAAAATGATCTATACTATTTTTCTTTACCAAGATATATGTATTTTTTCCCTTTTTAAGCATGCATTTCTTTTACATGGTAAATATTTTATGGTAAAAAAGTAATTGTTCAGCAAAAGATAGTTTTACATTTTATAATACTGTAAATCAATATTAGTTGATCACAGTGGGCTACTGTAAAACTTAACCCTTACTGGCATTTTTAGTTTAATATATGTCAAATTCATACTATATGCAGCATTTTAATGAGACATTGTAATATGTACATTCATTTATTTTGTAAATTAGAAAAACTACAAGCCACTGTGTGTGTACAGTTTACACGAAAACAAGAAAGAACTCTTTGCAATAAATTGATAAACAAATATCATGGTACATGTTACCTGTATATATAAATTGAATATAGTAATGACATATAATGTAATACGTATTTGATTACTTAGTTAACTTAGTTAAAAATTATGATTTATTTATTTGCAAACATGAACTGGCTGATCCATCATTATTGCACCATCAAGTTTTTTCGTATTCTTTTTTTTTTTTTTTTTTTTCATTTTTAAAAATTTGATATTTTCAGTGCAAGTTAGAAATAAACGGACTCATTATAGATACAGAATAAGTTCCTGTCTCTTACTACATGTGAAAATTAATAACCTAAACAGTGCAGGCAAAATGTTCTAAGTTCAGGTGCAATTATAACAGGCTGTTGAACAAATGTGTTCCATGAAATGTAGAAAAGGTTATAATTTAAATAAGTGAAGCAGTGCTGATTTTCTAAAAAATTACATATATTGGGACTAAAGCATTTATCAATTTAACAGATAATTTGTATTAATTACTGACTTTGTTTAAATGTCTTAAATCTAATATTAGCTACAACCATTACAAATGAGCAGACAGCTATGTTTTATTTAGCTTCGTATGGAAAAATCTACTACTTTGTGAATAATAATTATTCAAATCAATCAATCAAATTTTTTTCACTCCTAAATTTGAGTTTTGAAAAAATTTTACATTAAAAAAGAAGGTTCTGAATATGTTTGCAAAATATAAAGACCTGGTTGTAGTCTTCACCTTGGCCAACCATGTCTTACTTTGGACTCCAGCTTTGTGTAATCTTTCTGCTTGATCTTGTTGAAAAGCCAACAGCACGATAGCAACATGACAAATAGCAATAGAAAATCAGAGCCATAAAATAGTTATGCCTCCTTGAGTGGCTCTTGTGCCACCTTAAGATGATATAAGTTATCCCTTCATGCTACATTATGCCAATAATAAATAAACATTTGAAATTGTTACATTTTGACACAATATATATATATACATTAATCATTGTTGCTGAACATTCTATTTTATGTATCTGTCGTGCAGAAAACCCCTAAATATAGGTTTTATTTAACAGAAAAGCAGCATAGACAAGTGGTCTTCTGTAGAGTTTTCTACTTAAAAGCAATACAAGGACCCCCTTCTATCCCTGTGGCTGGTGAAGTGTAACTAGAGAAGAATGTTTATTGATTGCACCAATGTGGTTCTCACAATACCCCAAGATAAAGAGATGTTTTATAAAAACCCAAACTATTTTTTCAATGTCCAAACAGTTTGAAACTATTCCATGTATAACTTTTTACACAGAACTTGCTCTGCTGAGCTGAGGAAATTGTGAGGTAAAATATCTTCCTTTTTAACATAGAGATGCTCAGGTGATATTTTCCTGTCAGCTTTTTACAGTTATACTGCATCAGTTTCAAGTGATTTAGCATATGAATATTATGTCCTTTTAAAGGTACATGAAACCCAAATTTTTTCTCTTATGATTTAGAAAGAGCAGGCAATTTTAAACAACTTTCTAATTTACTTCTATTATCTAATTTGCTTTATTCTCTTGATATACTGTGCTGAAAAGCATATCTAGATATGCTCAGTAGCTGCTGATTGGTTGCTGCAAATAGATGCTTCGTATGATTGGCTCACCCATAAATAATGAAGCAAACTAGATAATAGAAGTAAATTTGAATGTTGTTTAAAATTGTATTCTCTACTTGAATCATGAAAGAAAATATTTGGGTTTAGTGTCCCTTTAAGTTCTATGAAGACATTCTCCCTCACACAAAATATCTGAACATAATTAAAAGCCTACTTCTCTGTTGGAGAACTACCTCTACATAGTAAGATTTGGCACAAGGCTGAATGTAAGATGGAACATTTTTTTTCAGATGGGTTCAAATGCTAAAGAAGGCTAAAAAATTAAACATAATATAATAGCATAATCAATTAATGCATAATAAAGAGACAATGCAAAATCACATTTTCCTTTCTAATGTGTCATGTGACAGTCATCAGCTAATCACAAAATGCATATATGTTTATCCTGTGAATTCTGGTGCCTCAGAAACTGTGCTTATAAATAGATTGTACACATTTAGATAATGGAAGTGAATTGGAAAGTTGTCCATTCACTGGGTGAAATATACCTGGTCTGTTACTCACCTTGGGATATGTTCATAAAAATTTGTTCTATATTCTTTTAACAAAGATGCAACCTAATTTATTTCATGTTTATTACATTAGCTGTGCAGAGGAATCTATTAGATCTACATTTTCAGGCCAGAGCTCTCTGTCATTAAAGGGACACTGAACCCAAATTTTTTCTTTTGTAATTCAGAAAGAGCATGCAATTTTAAGCAACTTTCTAATTTACTCCTATTATCAATTTTTCTTCGTTCTCTTGCTATCATTATTTGAAAAAGAAGGCATCTAAGCTTTTTTTTTGTTTCAGTACTCTGGACAGCACTTTTTTATTGGTGGATGAATTTATCCACCAATCAGCAAGGACAACCCAGGTTGTTCACAAAAATGGGCCGGCATCTAAACTTACATTCTTGCATTTCAAATAAAGATACCAAGAGAATGAAGAACATTTGATAATAGGAGTAAATTAGAAAGTTGCTTAAAATTTCATGCTCAATCTGAATCACGAAAGAATTTTTTTGGGTACAGTGTCCCTTTAATGCAATACTTGTCCATATACTGCTATCTCAATAACATTTTATGACAATGTATTGTGATATAATATAAAGATTTATCCTGTATCAAAATACATGACTGGTAATTGTAATACAGACTTCAGAATATGAAAGGTTTATAGTTTAATTAAAGGGACTGTTTACAATAGAATTGTTATTATTTTAAAATATACATAATCCCTTTATTACCTATTCCCCAGTTTTGCATAACCAACACAGTTATATTAATATACTTTTTACATCTGTGATTACCTTGTATCTAAGAACCTTCTTCCAGCCCCCTGATCACATGACTGTGACTGTTTATTGTCTTGCATTTCGCATTGTGTTGTGGACCAGGTCCTTCAAAAAATTTAATCTTCATTCATTTCTAAATTACATCAAGAACCTCCCCTGACACAGATTAATTCTAATCACAGATCTAGACTCTGCAGTTGAATTCTTTCAGTCTGAACTCCTACAAGTTTGGAATTTACATGCCCCACTACGTAAGGTGAGAGTAAAAGGAGCACACTTGAATTGGATCACAGCTGACCTCATTCAAATGTACCAGTTTCGGGATTCATTGTGGTCAAAGTTCAAACATACTGACTCTATGAACGATCACTGTGTATATATACAATGGTGAAATATATGCACTAAACAAACAAAATTGACCAAGGCCCAATATTTCTGTGAAAATCTGAACAATAACATATCTAACCCTAGAAAGTTTTGGAAATTCATAAATAACTTACAAAATCCAGCAATCCACTCCAAACCCTCCACTGTCAATGTGGATAACCAAACCCTGCAACTCCCCTTAGAAGTAGCAAATGCCTTTAACAATTATTTTTTTGGATGCTCCACCACCATGATTGACAAACTAATAAATGGCACGCATCCTGAAACTACAAATGGGGATCAGGCCCACTAAAACAGCAAAGACCCAATATAGAGAAGTTAAATTTTAGACCTGTACCCATCAATGTAATTAAGAAACACCTTAATAATCTAAAAATAAAAAACCAGTCTGGACCTGATCAAATCCCAGCAATACTGTTGAAGCTCAGTGCGCCAGCAATTGCTAAACCTCTCACAACCCTAATTAACGAATCGTTGATGTCTGGATACATACCCAAACTTTGGAAAACTGCAAGAGTAGTGCCTATTCATAAAAGTGGGGAGTTAACCTTGGTTTCTAACTATCGCCTTATATCATTGCTCCCAGTATTGTAAAAAATCTTAGAAAAATGCATCCATATGCAATTATGTGAGTATTACCAACAATCTAACTATCTGACCCCTGATCAATCAGGTTTTCACCCGAATCACTCCACTACAACTGCCCTCCTAAAAGTTTGCAACAGCATCCAAACTGGCATGGAACAAGGAGACCTAACTGGAGCTATTTTCCTTGATTTGGAAAGGTCTTTGACACAGTAGACCACAACATACTACTGCTCAAACTAAAAAAAACTCTGCTATTGCTGATTGTCTGTTAACCTGGTTTCGATCATATGTATCGGCTCGATCATAATATGTTTCCATTTCTGACAGTGACTCCCTCCCTTTTCCAGTCACGTGTGGTGTTCCCCAAGGTTCCATTCTCGGCCCACTACTATTCACATTATTTATAAATGATCTGCCTAATGTCTGCAAATCCTCAACTGTACACATATACGCAGATGACATGGTAATCTATGCAAACAATTCCGATCTGCCGCAGCTTGAAGCAGTGCTCCAAGACCAGTTCACAGAGGTAGAAAAGTGGATCTCAATAAACAAACTCTTCCTAAACACTGACAAAACGGTCACAATGATCTTTGGAACGGGACCTAAATTATACATATTACAAAATACCCATCTATGCATCAAAACAAAATCCAATTGCACATTGACCGCAGTCCACTCTTTCAAATACTTGGGTATGTTGTTAGACCCCAATCTATCTTTTGGCCTCCACATAGAAAAACTTGCATCTAAACTTTATCCAAAACTAGGTGCCCTGTACAGAAACAAATCTTGCCTCAGCCCTACAGTAAAGGAAAAGATTGTACAGCAAATGCTGATGCCTATCATAAATTACGGGGACGTAGCATACGCACCTGCACCGCACACTCACCTTAATAAACTTAATACATTGTATAACTCGTTCTGCCACTTTGTGCTAC
This sequence comes from Bombina bombina, assembly GCF_027579735.1. Taxonomy (NCBI): domain Eukaryota; kingdom Metazoa; phylum Chordata; class Amphibia; order Anura; family Bombinatoridae; genus Bombina; species Bombina bombina. The sequence goes on from NC_069503.1 coordinate 950,285,776, forward strand.
AATGTAACTACAGGACCCTCCATTGTGACATGCTTAAAAAACAAAACTGGCTGACACTGGAATCCAGACGCACCCTCCATCTTTCCTGCCTTGTGTTTAAGAACCTTTCTGGGAAGCTCCCACCCTACCTGAGCAGAATGCTCTCCCCGGCTATTCCCACCTCCCATAACCTCCGATCCAGTACCAGCACATTATTTAGCTTGCCTCAATACAAAAACAAAGCAGCTCGATCCTCCTTTTCCTACAGAGCACAACAATTATGGAATGACCTCCCGCACAATTTCAATCCTTCCCCAAGCCTAATATTCTCTCTCTCTCTCTCTCTCTCTCTCTCGCATGATGTAAATAGGGGTGCCCTCTGTCTCCTTGTGCTTGCATTATACCCAAGGGGTTTAAATTAATCAAGTACATATATTAATGTATGGACATCTGCGTGTTGGAATTTTAATGTAGATTGCAATTTAGAGCTGCATTCAAAAATGGATGAGAAAACCCCTGAGGAGAGAAAATTGGACAAAATGTTATTAAAAATGAAAACTACTATAAAAACGTATTAAATTAATTTTAAGTATGTAAGTTTTAGAGAGTGGACTGCCTAAATAAGAATCATTCCATGTCTTGCTCAAATATGTCCATGTCATACTCATTATTGGATTATACTTAGAAGAAGAAGATTTGCAGAGCAAAATTTAAAGGTAATAAAGATTTAAAGTTGTTTGGCTAAGAAAATCAGACAGTAACGGATATTGATTAGTTCTTGAAACTAATGAAGGAGAAAACAGTATATGTGAAATGACATGGTAGAACTTTAAAGGGACAGTTTACTCCAAAAATGTTTTGATTTATAAGATAGATAATGCCTTCACTACCCATTCCCCAGCTTTTCACAACCAACATTGTTATATTTAGTTTATAACCTTAAAACCTCAGAATTGTCACCTGTTTCTAAGCACCTGCATGCCACCTCTTATCTGAGTACATTTTTAAAGTGTTTCACAGCAAGACACTGCTAGTCCATGAGTGCCATATAGATAGCATTGTGCTCACTATGGTGGAGTTATGCATAAGTCACCACTAACTGGCTAAAATGCAAGTCTGTAAATAGCACTGAGATAAGGAGGATGTCCTGCAGAGGCTTAGATACAAGGTCATTACAGAGCTAAAAAGTCTATTAAAATAACTATATTTATTATGCAAAATTTAGAAATGGGTAATAAAGGGATTATCTATCTTGTTAATTACAATTTTGGAGTAGACTATCCCTTTAAGGCTTATATGGACCTGAAAACCCAAATGTCACCTAGAGAATGCAATTTTAAACAACGTTCCTATTTACTTCTATTATAAACTTTCCTTCTTTCTCTTGGTATCCTTTGTTGAAAAGTGTACTTAGGTAGGCTCAGGAGCTGGGAGCTAGCTGCTAATTGATGGCTCCACATAAATGATTCATTGGCTTACTAATGTGTTCAGCTAGCTCCTAGAAGTGCTTTACTGCTCCTTAGATAAAGATAATAAAGCAAACTTGATAATAAAAGATAACTGGAAAGTTATTTAAAAATGTATGCTTTCTGTGAATCATAAAGAAATACATTGTGTTTAATTTCCCTTAAAACAAAGAACACCTGTATCTACATTCTATATGGATCGTATTAGATTAAAGCTAGAAAACAATAGAAAAACAAACATGAGAATACTATAATATGATATAAATGATGATGATGATTATGATAAGTTCAATTTTATTGATAAAATATAATAGCACATTTATTTAATATATACATTTTTAAATTTTATTTAAAAATCATAATGTTATATATTATCTTAAACATATAGGAGAAAAGTGTGCCAAATGTTATCTTAAGGGATGTGTGAGATAATGCACATACATTACTGAATGCATTTAATAATTGTGTATGTTTAGTAGGAGTTAAATGTTGGACATTTCTATAAATAGCATTCCAAAATTACACAGGGACCCTATGTATTGCAATAACCATGGATCTCTTTTTAATATTGGTGTTGTTAAATTTAAAAATTCTCTCATTAAGATTAGATCTTCTTATCCTTAAATTAGCTAAAGGAGATCAAGTAGGATTTGTTAAAGGGAGGCATAGTTCTGAGAATGTTAGGTGAATTATTAATATTGGTAATCATTCAAAAGAGATTTCATAGGGTCAGCTGGGAATATCTTAAGGGAGATTTATTTTATTTTGATGTCTCAGGATTTACATGTAAGACTGTTGAAGCACTATATGGTGGGAGATTTATTTCATATTATAAGAAGGTAAACAATAAAGTTAGATAGGCATGTCCATTATCCATTACATGCCCTTTCTATAGAACTATAAGAACTATTAGTGGCTTCTATAAAAACAAGTTTGAGTATTGAAGATTTTAATATAGGGTATACAAACATACAATAGTTTTGTGAACAGATGATGTTATATTGATTATAGTAAATCACTTTCTATTGATTTATATATCATGAATAAAATAAGCTCTAGTGTTGTTTCAAATTACAAAAGTTGACTGAAACTAACGTTGATCAGTAGAAGTATATAGTTGAATCAAACTAAAAAAAAGTGATTAATTTAAATGCCAAAAGAACACAATAAATAATTTAGAGATAATAATTACTGCAAATACTTTGATTGTTTTTTATAAATGGTTATTACAGCATAACAGAAATGTTACACTAAAGGGAGGTACTAAAAACCATTCTAGTCTCTTCCCCACCGTATTGGCACTGAAAAGGCCCAAAGTTTTTTGATAGAAGTTGCTCCATTATGAAATTGCTAGAACTTGAGTTGTATAATAACAATATCTTTTTTGGGAAATAGTATAACCAATTTATGGGTACTGCCATGGGAGCCATAAGTGCACCCACCTATGCCTGCCTTTACCTATGGTTTTGAGGGTTGGAGGTCTGCCAAGCATGATTCATGGGTGAATGCACATGTTGCTCTTCAGATTAGATATGTGGATGAAATCCTTGTTCTGTGGGAAGTTACTAAACAACTACTGTCTGAATTAATTAGTTTATACAATCAGAATATGCGTTCCACTCGAAATACCAGCACACGCAAATGAGCTCTGGTATTTGAGGTCAAGTGCAATGCGAACACAAGCTCGTGTTTGCATTGCATGGAAGCTTTGTGTTCAATAGAGCGCACTTCCATAGGCTCCAATGGGAGTCTCTTTCATATACATATATATTTCAATTTGCTGCCCATTGCTGCACGACTTACCCCCTTCACTGCTCTAGGTCCTCATGCCATGCAGCAATAGGCAGCAAATTGAAATATATATGTACTGTATATGGAAATATATGTTTATGTGTTTATATGTGTATATACAAATATTATCACATTAAATTATATGTAAGCATATACATATAGATTTACAGGGAAAACATAGTCCCCATAGACCGCAATATAAAGGCACTTTTCAATGCTGTTTGTTTTTTTCAAACCCCCACACCTATCAACTTCAACCCCTCACAACTGCTTCTTGCAGATTTTTTTTATTAAACATGGGCATTTCATGGGCTTGTATGCCTCCCAAATCCCAGCGTAATTATGTAAACATAAATTTGCCCTATATATCTCATTGTTTACACACACAACTTAAAATGTGGCAAGTTTTTATCAAAACACTTAAAACACAGAGTATTAATTAAGGTAAAGTGCACCAAAAACAGCATATTTTGATTTGTATTAAGCTTAATAATAAAGTTTAAACATTTGTCGGTTTCTCCCTGTAACCTTCATCCTCCTTTGTGAACTCTTACATAGCAGAGAGCTCACATTATTTATATGGGAGACATCTCAACTACTTGCAGGGAAAGGCAAAGTTCATTGATAGTTGAACCAAGACTGTCCCTGCAAGGTTAAATATGGTTTTAATGTTTTTGTTCGCAAACGTTTGATCATCGGGCCCATAATGAAGTTAAATGAAACCGTAGAATCAAGTTTGAATGACACAGTAGATCATTGGATCTATCCTGCTGCTCTGTATTTCAAAAATCCTACACCCAGAGTTTCAGTATACAGTGTGCTTATGGAGGAGAGTTTGGGACATTAATGTAACTATGTAATGTGCAGTTAGTGCCCTTACCATCCTCAGTTAATACCGACACATTTTTGGAACTGTATATTTGCATTCTAATGCCTATGTTGGAGGTTAAGGAACGCAAGATTAACTCCTAAGCTAAGTAAATACTTACCTTCAGTTACCGTCGCTCTCACTAGATAACCTGTCCTCTGTTATTGCGTTGTATATCCAGCTACTTTTTGAAGAGGTATGTCCACAGCTAATAAGGAACTAACATGAATGATCTGATGTGATGATACATGATTTGGCAGTTCTCTTGTATTTGTGTCTGAAGAAGGGGGTTAAACCATGAAACGTTACACATGAAAGGTGATGAGTTTGGTAGTCCAAGAGAGTGCATCCCTGTGTCTGCTTTTATTTTTATATATATATATATATATATATATATATATATATATATATATATATATATATATATATATATATATACAGTATATATAGATACACATATGTGTGTGCTTGTATATATACAAATATCCACATTTTGCATTAGTTTAAAAACAAATTAACAGGAAATACTGGTTTAAAAGTATTGTATTCATCACATGAAACGTTACAGTCGCTTTAAATTACATAAATCTAACTTTAATTTATATTTTATAAAGCTTTCATAGTAGGCCTCTATTTGACATTAACACATTTATATTATAAATTGCTTTTAAACAAATTACAATATATGACTGATTATACTTCCTTGTTAAGAAGCAATGTTCAAATTTAGGACAAATTGAAATAGAATAATAATAGCCAGGTATAGATGTTTTGGCAAGAAAAAAGACAATGTAAGGTGAGATATTAACATCGCACTGAAGAGAAAATGTCTGTAGTGTAAATGAACCAGAGGTATATGAAAGAATATATCTTGATAAAAAGAAAATATCATTAAAGGATACATGTGACTTAAAGGGAATACTTTTCCTCTTCAATGATCAAAATTGTTAAAAGCCTATCTAAAATCAAGATCTTATGATTCTCTACTTTGTCCCATAATCACAATTCTCTAATCCTTCTTGTGTTAGAAGTATATCACTTGTGGGAAATGTTAATTTTGCCTTGGGCACTCACATTTGTTCAGAAATTCTAAATTAATCATAATCAAAGTGAGTAATTACATCCAATATTTTTTTTGCCATAGAGTTTTAAAAGATTTCTAAAAATAAAATTCTGGGACAAACCTTAATCTTCTGATTTTATTAACAATGAATGATGCAATAAGAAGATCCCATAATCCAACTTTTCCTGCATTACTATTTAAGGAAAGTAAAAAAAAGTTGTGTATATATATATATTTAAATGGATGTGCAGGGCAGAAATGTTTGTTACAAACAAAAATGTAGTAACGAATATTCGAGGACATTGTTTCCCCGCATTATTCGTTTTTTGCTTTGTTTAAAATTAAAAGAAAATTTTATTTTTTTTAAACATTTACATTTGTTTTCATTAAAACTAATGTAAATGTTTCAAAGCTACAGGTGAAATACTTACTTTTTAAAGTGTAAAATGCTTGCATTAACCTTACTTAAACTAACCCGATCCTCTTCTTGCCAGAGTCCTGGCCATGCTAATGCGTTTGGCTCCTAGGACCTGCACTAAAAAGTGGTGCTGGGTGCCAGGGCGCCTCCACTAGAAATTTTGGGGCCCCTGATTTAACCATTGATCAGGCCACCCCCCCCCCCCCTTTGATATGTGCAATTTTTGACCAAGTTACTAAAACGTATATGCATTTTATTTTTAAGTGTAGTCAAACTTGGAAATGTTGTAAAGGTAGTAACACACAAACACAGAAACACACAGACACACTCATACACTGAAACACACACTCTCACATAAGGATTCACATATAGACACTCAAAGAAACACACAAACACACTCAGAAACAGACACCCAAACAGACACTCAGCACTTTACATTAACCTGACAAGTAATGAGGTAGACTACAGTTATGTCAAAAAAAGATATTTACAAAACAAAATATGGAGTTCTGATTTTCTTTTTGTCAAGGAAGATGACAACCAAATGATGACAACAGCATGCAGTGGCTGAAAGGAAGGGCCCTGAACTGCCTAAACAATAATTGAAAGGTTAAATGGTGGATTCATGACTTCCGGAAAGGTCTCATAAAAACGAACAGACAATGGACACACACACACACACAAACTCAAAAACAAACTTTCACATACACCCAAGGAAACACCAACAGAGACAGCCTCAGAAAACACACAAAGACATACACACACACAGAGACACCCACAGAAAACACACAAAGACATACACACACAGAGAGACAACCACATAAAACACACAAAGACATACATACACACACATCCTCACTGAGACATCAACAGAAAACACACAAAGACATACACACACTCTCACAGACACCCCCAGAAAATGCACAGACATACACATACCCTCACAGAGACACCCACAGAAAAACACACAGACATATGCACACACCCTCACAGAGACATCCACAGAAATGAGATAGAGCATGACATTTTAAGCAACTTTCTCATTTACTCCTATTATTAAATTTTCTTCATTTTCTTGGTATGTTTATTTGAAAAGCAAGAATTTAAGTTTAGATGCCGGCCCATTTTTGGTGAACAACCTGGGTTATCCTTGCTGATTGTACAGCACCAATAAACAAGTGCTGTCCATGGTTCTAAACCAAAAATCGTCTGGCTCTTTACCTTAGATACCTTTTTTTTAAATAAAGATAGCAAGAGAACAAAAAAAAATTGACAATAGAAGTAAATTAGAAAGTTGTTTAAAATTGCATGCTCTATCTGAATCATGAAAGAAAAAAAAGTTCTACCTTCTCTGCAAATTCAAGTGATCTGCCCTTTGACCCAGGCACACACTGTACAAACTTAAGTACCAAGTCTGTCTCACACTGTGCATAGTGGTTTAGTGCACACTCAGAAATCCTCTCAAATGCTAATTAGTGATGTAGCGAATAGTTCCCCGGCGAATAGTACCCAGTGAACATAGCATGTTCACGTTCGCCGCGGCAAGCGAACATATGCGATGTTCGGTCCGCCCCCTATTTGTCATCATTGAGTAAACTTTGACCCTGTACCTCAAAGTCAGCAGACACATTCCAGCCAATCAGCAGCAGACCCTCCCTCCCAGACCCTCCCACCTCCTGGACAGCATCCATTTTAGATTCATTTGGAAGCTGCATTCTTAGTGAGAGGAGGGACAGTGTAGCTGCTGCTGATTTAATAGGGAAATTGATAGCTAGGCTAGTGTATTCAATGTCCACTACAGTCCTGAAGGACTTATCTGATCTCTGCTGTAAGGACAGCACCCCAAAAAGCCATTTTTAGGGCTAGAACATCAGTTTGCTTTTTTTTTTTTCCCTGTGTAATCTAATTGCAGTTGCCTGCCAGCATGTGTGTCACTCATATCTGGTGTCACAATAGCTTGCATTTAAAAAAAAACAAAAAAACTTTTTTGACTGTAATATAATAGCAGTCAGTTTCCTTCACACGTGTGCATTTCAGTGCCTGCCAGGGTACAGTACAGTGTCACCCCAGTGCAACTCATATCTGGTGTAACAGTAGTGTACATTTAAAAAAAAACAACACCTTTTTGACTGTGAAATAATAGCAGTCAGTTTCCTTCACACGTGTGTGTTTCAGTGCCTGCCTGCCAGGGCACAGTGTCACCCCAGTGCAACTCATATCTGGTGTAACAGTAGTGTACATTTAAAAAAACAAACACTTTTTTGACTGTGAAATAATAGCAGTCAGTTTCCTTCACACGTGTGTGTTTCAGTGCCTGCCTGCCAGGGCACAGTGTCACCCCAGTGCAACTCATATCTGGTATCACAGTAGTGTACATTTAAAAAAAAAACACTTTTTTGACTGTGAAATAATAGCAGTCAGTTTCCTTCACACGTGTGCGTTTCAGTGCCTGCCAGGGCACAGTGTCACCCCAGTGCAACTCATATCTGGTGTAACAGTATGGTACATTTAAAAAAAAAACAAAACTTTTTTGACTGTGAAATAATAGCAGTCAGTTTCCTTCACACGTGTGCGTTTCAGTGCCTGCCAGGGCACAGTGTCACCCCAGTGCAACTCATATCTGGTGTAACAGTAGTGTACATTTAAAAAAAAAAAAAACTTTTTGACTGTGAAATAATAGCAGTCAGTTTCCTTCACACGTGTGCGTTTCCGTGCCTGCCAGGGCACAGTGTCACCCCAGTGCAACTCATATCTGGTGTAACAGTAGTGTACATTTTAAAAAAACAACACTTTTTTGACTGTGAAATAATAGCAGTCAGTTTCCTTCACACGTGTGCATTTCAGTGCCTGCCTGCCAGGGCACAGTGTCACCCCAGTGCAACTCATATCTGGTGTAACAGTAGTGTACATTTAAAAAAAATAACACTTTTTTGACTGTGAAATAATAGCAGTTAGTTTCCTTCACACGTGTGCGTTTCAGTGCCTGCCAGGGCACAGTGTTACCCCAGTGCAACTCATATCTGGTGTAACAGTAGTGTAAATTTAAAAAAACAGTAGTGTACATTTAAAAAAAAAATACAATTTTGACTGTAATAGATTGAATAGCCGTTAGTTGTCTGCAAGCGTGTGTGTCAGGCCTACAGCGTCTACACTGCCAACTTCTGCCAGTGCACAGTGCCAGTCATATCTGTTGTCACAGTAGCTTGCACGCATAGTACCACTAATTGAAAAAAAAAAATGACAGGCAGAGGCAGGCCACCCCGCAGGGGCCGTCGTGGTCTTGGTGCTGTGATTCCCTTTGGCCCTAGAATAATGCCCAGTGTTCAGAGGCCACGTACCCTGAACTCGAACAGTTCTGAGGACATAGTTGACTGGATAACACAGGACACCCAATCTTCTACAGCTTCCGCTTGGAAACCTTGACTTACCATCCTCCTCCAGCTTAGCTTCGGGCACCTCTCAAGTTACCACTCGCCTGCCTGACGCCACCACCAACACTAGCACCACAGCCGCTTCACTTGATCTGTCAGAGCAGTTATTTACACATCAGTTGGAAGAAATGAGTGATAGTGATGCACAACCATTATTGCCAGAGGATGTAGATAACAGGGATATGTCTCAGTCAGGCAGCATTACACACATGGACGTACGGTGTGATAATGATGATGTTGTACCCGCTGCTGCTTCCTTTGCTGAACTGTCAGATACAAGTGAAGCGGTTGATGATGACGATTCATCCGTGGATGTCACGTGGGTGCCCGCTAGAAGAGAAGAAGAAGAGGGGGAAAGTTCAGATGGGGAGACAGAGAGGAGATGAGTTGGAAGCAGGGGGAGGTCGTCGCAAGGAGCTAGTGGCACAGTCAGACAGCATGCATCGGCACCCGGGATCAGCCAGACAGCAACGCATGCTGTTGCCACCACCAGAATGCCGTCATTGCAGAGCTCAGCAGTGTGGCATTTTTTGTGTGTGTCTGCCTCTGACAACAGCGATGCCATTTGCAACCTGTGCCAAAAGAAACTGAGTCATGGGAAGTCCAACACCCACCTAGGTACAACTGCTTTACGAAGGCACATGATCGCACATCACAAATGCCTATGGGATCAACACATGAGTACAAGCAGCACACAAACTCAAAGCCGCCATCCTCCTCCTGGTCCAGCATCTTCAGCCACGTCAACCACTGCTGTCCTCCTTGCCCCCTCTCAACCATCCGCCACTCTGTGTCTCGCCTTGAGCAGTTCCTGCTCATCTGCTCACAGTCAGGTGTCTGTCAAGGACATGTTTGAGTGTAAGAAGCCAATGTCACAAAGTCACCCCCTTGCCCGGCATCTGACAGCTGGCTTGTCTGAACTCTTAGCCCGCCAGATTTTACCATACAAGCTGGTGGAGTCTGAGGTGTTCCAAAAATTTGTAGCTATTGGGACACCGCAGTGGAAGGTACCCGGACAAAATTTCTTTGCACAAAAGGCAATCCCCAACCTGTACTCGATTGTGCAAAAGGAAGTAATGGCATGTCTGGCACACAGTGTTGGGGCAATTGTCCATCTGACCACTGATACCTGGTCTGCAAAGCATGGTCAGGGCAGGTATTTCACCTACACTGCGCATTGGGTAAACCTGCTGATGGCTGCCAAGCATGGAATGCGTGGCTCTGCGGAGGAGTTGGTGACACCGCCACGACTTGCAGGCAGGCCTGCTGCCACCTCCTCTCCTCCTCCTACTCCATCCTCTTCCATAACCTCCTCGGCTGAGTCCTCTTCTGTTGCTGCATCTCGCTCCACATCAACGGCACCCCCCCAGCTCCCCAGTTACTATTCCACATCCCGGATACGGCAGTGTCATGCCATCTTGGGGTTGACTTGCCTGAAATCACAGAGTCACACTGGACCAGCACTCCTGTCCGCTCTGAACGCACATGTGGATCAGTGGCTGACTCCGCACCAACTGGAGATCGGCAAAGTGGTTTGTGACAATGGAAGAAATTTGTTGGCGGCATTGAATTTGGGCAAGTTGACACATGTGCCGTGCATGGCACATGTGTGTAATCTGATCGTACAACACTTTTTGCATAAGTACCCAGGCTTACAGGACATCCTAAAGCAGGCCAGGAAGGTGTGTGGCCATTTCAGGCGTTCCTACACGGCCATGGCGCACTTTTCAGATATCCAGCGGTCGAAACAACATGCCAGTGAGGCCCTTGATTTGCGACAGCCCGACACGTTGGAATTCAACACTCCTAATGTTCGACCGCCTGCTCCAACAAGAAAAAGCCGTTAACGACTATTTGTATGACCAGGGTGCTAGGACAGCCTCTGCGGAGCTGGGAATTTTTTTTGCCACATTACTCTACGCTCATGCGCAATGCCTGTAGGCTCATGCGTCCTTTTGAGGAGGTGACAAACCTAGTCAGTCGCACCGAAGGCACCATCAGCGACATCATACCATTTGTTTTCTTCCTGGAACATGCCCTGCGAAGAGTGCTGGATCAGGCCGTAGATGAGCGTGAAGAGGAAGAGGAACAGTTCTGCTCACCATCACCACCAGAAACAGCCTTATCAGCATTGCTTGCTGGACCTGCGGCAACGCTGGAAGAGGATTGTGAGGAAGTGGAGTCAGAGGAGGAATGTGGCTTTGAGGAGGAGGAGGAAGACCAACCACAACAGGCATCCCAGGGTGCTCGTTGTCACCTATCTGGTACCCGTGGTGTTGTACGTGGCTGAGGGGAAGAACATACCTTCAGTGAGATCACTGAGGACGAGGAATGGGACATGAGTAGCTCGGCATCCAACCTTGTGCAAATGGGATTTTTCATGATGTTGTGCCTGTTGAGGGACCCTCGTATAAAAAGGCTGAAGGAGAATTACCTGTACTGGGTGTCCATGCTACTAGACCCCTGGTATAAGCATAAAGTGCCTGAAATGTTACTGAATTACCGCAAGTCGGAAAGGATGCAGCAGTTCCAAAATAAATTAAAAAGTATGCTTTACACAGAGTATAAGGGTGATGTCACAGCACAACGGGAATCTAACAGGGGAAGAGGTGAAAGTAATCCTCCTCCTCCCACGACTACGCCGGCAAGGACAGGATGCTTTACAGACATGTTGTTGATGGAGGACATGCAGAGCTTTTTAAGTCCTACGCATTGCCACAGCCCTTCGGGGTCCACCCTCAGAGAACGACTCGACCGACAGGTAGCAGACTACCTCACCTTAACTGCAGATATCGACACTCTGAGGAGCGATGAACCCCTTGACTACTGGGTGTGCAGGCTTGACCTGTGGCCTGAGCTATCCCAATTTGTGATAGAACTTCTGGCCTGCCCCGCTTCAAGTGTCCTGTCAGAAAGGACCTTCAGTGCAGCAGGAGGTATTGTCACTAAGAAGAGAAGTCGCCTAGCTCAAAAAAGTCTAGATTATCTCACCTTTATTAAGATGAATGAGGGATGGATCCCGAAGGGACTGACAGTGGGCGATACATTCGACTAAAAAAGGCCTGATGAGATGAGCTGCCTTGGGCTAAAAATGGTCCAAACACTGCTGTATTTTATCTCTGAATGCCAGATGACTTGCGTGATTTATCCGCCACCAACTAGGGTTCAAGCCACAATGTTTTAGGGCACTTTCTGCCTGGGACACAAACATCAATTTTTCTGGCCGCTGCAACAATACCTAATTTTTCAGGCATGTGTACATGCCTAATTTTTTTGGCCTCTGGTGATGCACTGTGGCTTCAAAAACCAAACAAAAAAAAAGGCACATAACAGGGATTAAACAGATAGGAATAGTACTACTTAACACACAACTCCTATCTGGTGGCACATTAGATTGTACGCGCAGTGCCCCAAATTTGAAGTAGAAGGACCGACCAAGCATCTTTTTCCATCTCCCGGTTACTAAAATCGATGCCATATACACGTCCCCTGATAGGGGACGTAACAGGGATTAAACTGATAAGAATGGTACTACTTAACACACCACACAGATGGAAGACCAAACACAGCAGGCGTCCCAGGGGGCTTGTTGTCACCTTTCGGCGACCCTTGGTGTTGTACGTGGCTGGGTGGAGGAAGAGACCTTCAATTACATCAGTGAGGACAAGGAACGGGACATGGCTAGCTTGGTATCCAACCTTGTGCAAATTGGGAGTTTGCGGTTGTGCAAATGGACTGTTTGCGGTTGTTTGTGGTGCGTTAAACAGGGAGTTTGGTCTGTCACTGTGAAGCGAGCGTAACCCGTACACTACCTGATCGATATAACATCATACCTGATGTTTTAAAGCACGTTATTCCAAACAATTTAGGAATGTTAGGTGATTTATGCCCTTTATGGATTAAAACCAGACTCTGCATCAACTATGTAATTTTCCATGGGAGTTTTGCCATGGATCCCCCTCCGGCATACCACAGTCCAGGTGTTAGTCCCCTTGAAAAAACTTTTCCATCACTATTGTGACCAGAAAAAGTCCCTGTGGGTTTTAAAATTCGCCTGCCTATTGAAGTCTATGGCGGTTCGCCCGGTTCGCCCGTTCGCGAACATTTGTGGAAGCTTGCGTTCGCTGTTCGTGAACACAAAATTTTAGGTTCGCAACATCACCAATGCTAATGCTTTACTCCTTGTAATAACATTTCCCACGCTCAAAAGCACTCTGCTGTAGTACCCTCTGGTTGCTGCCAAAATGTAAACCCCTTGAATGTTAATGACGGCGATTGCAAATTGTCTCAGTCAGGTCCTAACGATGGCTCAGAGCCATCGCAAGCACTCTCCAAACTTTAGGGAGATCTGGGGACTCCCACCTGCTCCTGCCCCGGCGATCGGGCCTGTATAGTGACAGGCATCGCTGGGGCTTCACGTTTTACGCAGTGATGACATGCACGACGTGATAACGTCACTGTGCAACTTTATTCAAAAATCACAATGACAAGTATAGAGAAAGGGGGGTATGCTGCTTAGAAGCCTGTATCTTTTTTTTAAAAAAAGTTGTGCTTAGCACTCAAAGGGTTAAATAAGTTGTTCTTGCCTAATGGGGCCCCCCTGGCCCATTGGACCCCTGACAGGAGTCACCCCCTGATGGCGGCCCTGCTGGGTGCCGAACACACATAGTCTCTTGTTAGCATGGGCGGGACCTGACATGAGGAGGATCAGGTGGATTAGGTTCGCACTCTCTCCAGAGTGCGTTACGGTAAGTATTTTACCCTTTAAAAGGATGTCATTATTTTTAATTTGCTTTAAATTTCGTTGGTAGATTAATTAGGATATTTTTTTTTGTATACGAAAATGAATATTCAATTTTCGGTACCAATGTACATTTGTCAGAAAATGAATGCACATCCCTAATACATATACTATATATATATACTGATTTTTGCATATTATTTTAAAATGAATCATAAAATATGTCGGTTTGTTCCTGCTTTCTCTTTTACCTTGGCCATTGCATTGTGGCATACACAAATGTTTTTTTTATAAACTATTTTGTTCTACTTGGAAACTTTGCATTGCTAATGTGACAAACAGCTTTTGCATGCAAGGGGTTCACATAATGTGTAAAATGAACCACAGCTTTTAACAAATTATACAAATCGGATGCCAAATTCACTTATATTCAACTTAATTCCTTTGAGGTACATTATGTTTGCAAAACGTGTGATATATTGTAAAGAGGGAGCGTAAAAACAATAATATAACTGATTACCAATTCAGCATAATTGTATTGTAACATCTGGTGTCATGTAAATCTAAATGTAGCTTTTCTAACAAGATGTAATTCATGGTATGAAAAAAGAATGAACATTGTAATGCATTTTAAAATGTTTTGAAAGTTTCTTTTTTTCTGTGGATAATGCTGAACTCAAAAATAAAATACATAAAATAAACCTAAAATAAAAAAATTAAAAACTGCTTGTTAAAAAAAAAAACACTTCAAAATTTGTATGCATAAAAAAATTCCTTCACAAGTAGTGTCCCTTTAGTTAGTATTGTTGCATGGGTTTTTTTTTCTTACAGCTTACAAAGCTATTTTAAGGGCCATAATAGTTGAAAAATGACATGCCCACAAAGGGGTTAAACACACAGTAGAAGTGCAGTTCTGGACACGTGCAGCACTGCAAGTCCCAAGCAGAATATGCTGGTGATACAGTCAGCAGAGATATTTGCATGACTCTCTACTGCTCTACAGGTCATGAGCAGAACTTTTACGCTGTGTGTAACTCCTTTGTGGGGCGCTAAAAAATATAGCAGTGCAGGGTCGATAGTCTTAAAATGACATGCATTAGCAATTAATAGCATGCACTTTTTAAACTATTATGGCCCTTCAAATATCAGATTAAATTAGATTATAAAACAGTGACATCAGCGTAAAGTATTATAAGTAATATTAATACAGTCTAAAGAACTTTAACGAAAGAATTTCTAATATTGAAACTATATTGCACCTAGGAATATATATTATTTTCTTATATGCATGGTCTTAGATGGGGTTTTTTTTAAACGTCTTTTTTAAATGTCTTAAAATAAGTAGTTAAAGGTACAGTCTACTCAGAATTGTATTGTTTAAAAAGATATATAATCCCTTTATTACCCATTACCCAGTTTTGGATAACCAACACTGTTATATTAATATACATTTAACCTCTGTGATTAACTTGTATCTAAGCTTCTGCAGACTGCTCCTTATTCCAGTTCTTTTGACGCACTTGCATTTTTGCTAATCCTGGAGTACTGGAGTAAGCACAATGTTATCCATATAGCACACATGTACTAGCACTATCTAGCTGTGAAAAAATGTCAAAATGCAATGATATAAGAGGCAGCCTTCAAGGGCTTAGAAATTAGCATATAAGACAACCTAGGTTTAGCCTTCAAAAAAGAATACCACGAGAACAAAGCAAATTTGATGATAAATGTAAACTGGAAAGTTGTTTAAAATGACATGCCCTATCTGGATCATGAAAGTTTTAATTTTGACTAGACTGTCACTTTAATTATTTCTATGTGCAGACATTAAAATAATATGAAAACTGTGTCAAAATCTTAAAAACAGCATTTCAAAACACTCTTTGAAAGCAAACCCAACCCTGAACCCAAAGGTTATTAAAAGTTGGCTATAATGTTATATATCAAATAGTAAAATCTAGTTAAAGGAAGAAAAGACATTAAAATATAGGCATTTTACAGTATTGCACCCTTTGATTAGGGAAAGGTACTTTTTGACAATGTTGTTGTCAGTCTTTATGGCGGTATTTCATGAATAGTGAAATACCTCAGAAGCTTGTATTCATGCTAACATGCCAACCTCAGCAAAGGTGTCAAGGAAAATGCATGAATGCCTTTAACAATTGAAAGATTATCTTTATCTTTATGCTTTCTCCTTTTGAAAATAAAAGTGGGTGGAATGTTTTAATTCAATATTCCATTCTGAAAAGCTTAAAAAATGCAATTGAACCCCATCTACAAGATCCCCTTTAATATTTTTTACTACTTAATTAAAACACATTTTTACTTTGTAAGATGTGAACTCAGTGCCTTTTATCGGTATAAAATAATAAATAATAGCAGTGATTCTTCATATGAAAGTGTTTTTCTAGTTTTCTTGCACAAAGGGGCAATTATATACTTTTAAAGTTCCCATTTAAGAGAAAAGGACTATTCTAGAGTGTTCTTATTAAACAAAATGCCTGTGCATTGAAGATAGCACCAGAGGTTTCACTGGTAGCCAATTAGACTGCATTAATGTGTAAATTTCTACTGAGAATTATATGTAAAATGTTTTAAGGTTATTTAGAAATGATAGCACAGGTCTGAACTCCTAGGGTAAAAAAGATTCTTTAATGGTTTGAATGCACCTGTGTAGGTTTCAAATGAAAAACTTGCAAACCTACTTCTCACTTTAGCATTAAATCCACGTGGCACAAATGTCCTTTTACAAAGTTACCTAGAAACAAAGCAACTGTTGCAAACAAATAAATACATAGATGTACTGAACTTGCAAGATGAATATCTTTTAAAACTAAATTTGCTAACAAGTTATGTAACAGAAATAATTTAGATGCTGTAAGATAATAATACAAGCAGTTTTTAACTTGCCGCCAGTGAGCAGGGGGCGGCATTGTACAAAGAAATGTTTGTGCAATGTTAAATTTCGACAGCGTATGCTGTCCGCATTTAGAGAGGTTGTGCAGACATAATTCGCTACAGCAAATTATGTCCGCTTGAATTTTGTTTAATCTACCCCTATATGCCATAACTACATAGTATACTTAAAGGGACATGAAACCCAATTTTTTTTTTCATGATTCAGATAGAGAATACAATTTTAAACAACTTTACAATTTACTTCTATTATTTAATTTGCTTCCTTATCTTGTTATCCTTTGCTGAAAGGTTTATCTAGGCAAGTTCATGAGCAGAAGAGAACCTAGGATCTAGCTGCTGATTGGTGGCTGCATATATATATTGATTGTGATTGGCTCACCCATGAGTTCAGTTAGAAACCATTAGTGCATTTCTGCTCCTTCAACAAATGATACCAAGAGAATGAAACAAATTAGATAACAGAAGTAAATTAGAAAGTTGTTTAAAATTGTATTCTTTATCTGAATCAGATAAATCAGAAAATTGGGTTTCATGTCCCTTTAAATTATCAATAGCCATAACACTAATTAGAACTACAGGGAGTGCAGAATTATTAGGCAAATGAGTATTTTGACCACATCATCCTCTTTATGCATGTTGTCTTACTCCAAGCTGTATAGGCTCGAAAGCCTACTACCAATTAAGCATATTAGGTGATGTGCATCTCTGTAATGAGAAGGGTGTGGTCTAATGACATCAACACCCTATATCAGGTGTGCATAATTATTAGGCAACTTCCTTTCCTTTGGCAAAATGGGTCAAAAGAAGGACTTGACAGGCTCAGAAAAGACAAAAATAGTGAGATATCTTGCAGAGGGATGCAGCACTCTTAAAATTGCAAAGCTTCTGAAGCGTGATCATCGAACAATCAAGCGTTTCATTCAAAATAGTCAACAGGGTCGCAAGAAGCGTGTGGAAAAACCAAGGTGCAAAATAACTGCCCATGAACTGAGAAAAGTCAAGCGTGCATCTGCCAAGATGCCACTTGCCCCCAGTTTGGCCATATTTCAGAGCTGCAACATCACTGGATTGCCCAAAAGCACAAGGTGTGCAATACTCAGAGACATGGCCAAGGTAAGAAAGGCTGAAAGACGACCACCACTGAACAAGACACACAAGCTGAAATGTCAAGACTGGGCCAAGAAATATCTCAAGACTGATTTTTCTAAGGTTTTATGGACTGATGAAATGAGAGTGAGTCTTGATGGGCCAGCTGGATGGGCCCGTGGCTGGATTGGTAAAGGGCAGAGAGCTCCAGCCCGACTCAGACGCCAGCAAGGTGGAGGTGGAGTACTGGTTTGGGCTGGTATCATCAAAGATGAGCTTGTGGGGCCTTTTCGGGTTGAGGATGGAGTCAAGCTCAACTCCCAGTCCTACTGCCAGTTTCTGGAAGACACCTTCTTCAAGCAGTGGTACAGGAAGAAGTCTGCATCCTTCAAGAAAAACATGATTTTCATGCAGGACAATGCTCCATCACACGCATCCAAGTACTCCACAGCGTGGCTGGCAAGAAAGGGTATAAAAGAAGAAAATCTAATGACATGGCCTCCTTGTTCACCTGATCTGAACCCCATTGAGAACCTGTGGTCCATCATCAAATGTGAGATTTACAAGGAGGGAAAACAGTACACCTCTCTGAACAGTGTCTGGTAGGCTGTGGTTGCTGCTGCACGCAATGTTGATGGTGAACAGATCAAAACACTGACAGAATCCATGGATGGCAGGCTTTTGAGTGTCCTTGCAAAGAAAGGTGGCTATATTGGTCACTGATTTGTTTTTGTTTTGTTTTTGAATGTCAGAAATGTATATTTGTGAATGTTGAGATGTTATATTGGTTTCACTGGTAAAAATAAATAATTGAAATGGGTATATATTTGTTTTTTGTTAAGTTGCCTAATAATTATGCACAGTAATAGTCACCTGCACAAACAGATACCCCCCTAAAATAGCTATAACTAAAAACAAACTAAAAACTACTTCCAAAACTATTCAGCTTTGATATTAATGAGTTTTTTGGGTTCATTGAGAACATGGTTGTTGTTCAATAATAAAATTAATCCTCAAAAATACAACTTGCCTAATAATTCTGCACTCCCTGTATGTGCTAGGATCCAGAAAGTATAAAAGAAACATCAAACATACAAATAAACAGATAAATGTACAAATGCTTAACACTTGAATAGCTTGTGATGTCAGTTAGCTTTTCTTATGTATTTATTTATTTATTTATTTTAAAGGACTCCCAATTAAGACTGGTATAATTACAGTGACCACACATTGGGCACATATTCTGTTCTTGAATAACTGACAAATGAAAACAACAATTTTATTAAATAACTACTAAACCCAGTATAAATGCATATTAAAGAGACAATGCAAAAGCACTTAGTTTGAATTTCACATGAGTAGCAGATTTTATTCTGACAGATATTAAAGATAGTTTTATTTTTTATTCCACTGTATCATGTGAAAGCTATCAGTAAATCACAAAATGCATATACATATACTGTATTCTCTGAATCTTGCACATGCTCAGTAGGAGCTGGTGCCTCAGAAAGTGTGCCTACAAAAGACTGGGCATATTTAGATAGTGGATGTGAATTGGTAACTTGTTTACAATTGTATTCTCTATCTGAATCATGAATGTTTAAAGGGACACTCAAGTCAAAATACATTTCTATGATTCAGAAAGAACATGCAATTTTAAGACACTTTCCAATGTACTTCCATTAGCAAATTCACACTTTCTGGGAAGCAAGATTCTACTGAGCATGTGCACAAGGCTCACAAGGTATACATATACTAGTCTGTGATTGGCTAATGTCTATCACATGATACAGTAGTGGGCAGGAAAATAGGGGGGGGAATTGACAGAAAAAAAAATCTACTGCTTTCGTGAAATTCAGAGTAGGTGTTATTCCATTGTCTTTTATGATATACTTGTTAATTATGCAATTCTAATGCATTGAGTGGTCCTTTCTTTAATTTTGACTTTAGTGGTCCTTTAAGCATTTTAAAAATAAACAACACTTTAAATACCTAGAGGTGCTTGCCTTTAAAAACCATGTACCTTCCACTGGCTAGCTGCCAGGCAAGCCCCATAAGTAAACTCTCCCCAACACAAAAGGGAGGACTACATTGTCCTTTATTTTGAAGCCTCCTCAAGCCAACACCCTGCCACAGCTGCAACAGCCTACACAACAGGGAGGGAGGTTAAGAATATCTCATTTTGAGACCAATTTATTTTTAAGCCCAGTACTTAAAAATGCAGGGAAATATGAGGCAGATATGGGCACCTAATTTTCTAAAAAATGAAGACTGATCCTGAAAGTCTTGAAAGCAAGAGGTTCTCTTGGACAAAAAATGTCACAAGGGAGAGAGAATGTGACAGGGAGTACCCTGCACTAATAGTAAAAATGTTTCTGAAGCAAATATAAATCAAAATGCGCACTTATAGTTTTGCAAACAAGACTTTCTCTGTTAGTGCAATAAATGGATAGCATATTTTAAGTTAAACTTGTCAGCATACATTTGGCGAAAACAGTGATAGGTGTAAGGTGCTTAAAGAATATAATGTGACCTGTGAAAGAACCTTAAACATGTCCAAGGAGCTCCACATTTTAACCCAATTGCCAAGCAAAAGGCACTGCCGGATGTATCATTACACAGACTGATGTGTATAATGCCCCCTCCTTCTCTTGCACTACCAATCACAAAGAACAATGCTATTTCAACTATTTATTAAAAATAAAAGTAAAAACTTAAATTGTGCTAATATTGTTTTAAAGAGATAAGGTACATGGCAAGGTGTGTAAATATTTTTATATATGTATAGACAGACAGATTGATCGATCGATCAATAGATAGATAGACAGACACAGGTATACACACACATATACACTTTTGAGCCCTTCATGTATGCCTTCAATGAAAGAACTCCAAAATGGCATCCATGGATTTTAAAAATGGAGCCCCTAATGTCTAAGTCCACAAATTGCCATTTTGTTAATTGAATTTTTGGATAATTTGGAAATTAAATATATAGATAACTATTTCATGTTTTGTGCATGTACATTTCAATGGTATTAAGGGAAGAAGCATTTTAGGATTGTGATCACTGGAAAATTAAACAATACTGGCTGAAATTCAGAAATAGTGATCCCCAAAACAAGTGCAAAATTGTGATTGAGCCCTTATTGTTATTTGAGTTAATCATGAGGAAGGTGGCATAACTACACATTGCAAAGCAATATCAAAGAAACCTAAATAGTTAAATCAATTTAATGTGTCTTAAACCTACATGGTAGAAGTGAGTGCATAAGGACATTGATTCTCCCTTTGTATATTTTACTGTTTTACACTATTGTATTGCACTATTGTTTTCTTTGTTAGCAGGTGCTGTATCCCATTTGTCTAAGCTCTTTTATGGTAACTAAGAGGGAATGGAGGGTATGCAAAATAAAGTATTCTGAATGTAACTGAAGGGATGTCTTTATAACTGCATAACATATATTATCAGTCAAACATCTCCTCCCTTAAGACAGCAAGTTCTCACAAGAGAACCTGCAGTCAGTATTTATCAAGCTGCTTTCTACCCTCTTGTCCACCTTTTAGGTGGAGAATTTCAATCTCCCCGGTCTCGTCTGACTGGGGAGATTGACAGCTCCTGCCCGCACGTTATTGGCTTTGCACGGGCAGGGGGCGGTGTTGCATATGAGCACAAAATAGCACTCGCGTGCAATGGTAAATTCCGGCAGCGGATTGCTGCCCACCAGAGGCGATCTGGGGCATGCAGGAGCGGATATGTACGCCCCTTTTCAACCCTTGCTTGATAAATCAAGCTCTTAATGAGTATCTAATGTATTGTTGGTCTTATCTTCTTTGCTATGACCATTTAGAGATAAATATAAATGAGTTCTTGCACTGATCATGTAGTTTCTATGTTGCAAAATTAAGGTCCTGCATTTTTTTTACTATGCATAGCTAAACATTGTGTGCTAGATTACAAGTGATGTGCAATCAATAGCCCATGTTGCAATATACATATTTTTGTTTAATAGCACATTAAATATAGAAAATAATATAAAAATTATAAATACAATTTAAATATGCTCAAAATAATTGTAGCATACTCAGTTATGATCTTGTCAAAAATCTGCACCAGTCAACACATTAGGTTTTGTTCAGATTTCATATTCAGTCAATAGGAAAGAAATCACGCTGTAGCTGTAATAAGAGTAAATGAAATCTGCATAGGAATGATTGATTCATTGATTGATTTGTTTCAATGTAGCAGCAGGATTACTTTCTATAAACATTTAAAGTGATTACCCGAGGTTGCCAATAGTCATTAAAAATACTGTGTTTGATCATAGATGAAAAGTAAGCTTTAGTGACTAAATGCATTTGTATTTAGGCATAAAATAGGCTTATTTATATGTTTTACGGGATAATCATTGTGTTCCTTTAAGTGCCAGTGAGATTTCCAATTGGAAGCAGATTGGCTTATTTCTACTTCCCAGCTGGTGAAATAGCAGTTGCTTTTCTGTAAGAGAACAGTGCAAAAAGAGAAACAACCATTATGGATAAGTACAAATAAATAGATTTTGCATTGTTGCTGTGTCTATGTAGTATTTGAGCTTTGTCAATTTTTCAGTAACATAAATGGTAAAAAAGATATTGTTAATTGGGATATATATCTATTGCCTCATAATACACGTAAATAGATTACATTGTATTTAACTGGTATTACAAAACTGCTGAAATATGTAACAGTTAAAACATATATATAACTGTTGCCATGGTTATTTATCTGCTCTGAGATAAAAAAATATTAATCTTATAATCCTATATGTAAAAATTTAAAGAAAAAAAAAACCCTCTATCTTTTTTTATATTTCTTTTTACCTACCTTCTTAAAGGAACTGAGTACTGTGAAATGTGTTGCTCCTTAACATATAAATTATTTTTAAATATACCCTTTATCTTTTCTTTGGAATTTGAAACAGACAATTTTCTCTGCGGTATCTGTTCCTTTACTAAAAATGTCGATGCTTAAGCATTTATTATAGAAAAGTGATGTTAAAATACCAAGCAGAATACAGCCAGTGGCAGACAGAAGAGATAAGAAATAACGTTCATTTTTAGTTCACCTCTCTAAATATTGGGGTTTGTTATACAGAAATAAGATAAGGAAGTCTGATTTTCCTTCAAGCTCAGCTCAATTTCATAGATTGTGGTTCCAAAGAACAAAACCAGCTATTTCATATGTAAAAATAAACATAAAGTTGCAATTTCTTATACATTTTATACTTGGCTGCTGGTGTAACAAATCATTGGAAACACTTTAGGAGGAAACATATTTTACAGTATATTGTCCCTTCAAATTCAGGTTATAATATATTAGATACCTAAAACTGGGCCAAATTAAAATGGGACTTCCTAAAACATTTAATGTAGAAATCGCTTAATGTTGCTAACATGCAAATATGTGCCTAAACAGTAATCAATTGCCACAAAACATTGCACAAGCAAAGTTTATCACTGTCCAAGCCTGTTCTATAAGTTGTACAAAAATTACCTTTAATATCACTCAATTGCTGCCAAATTTCTACAATACAATATTCCAACATCACACATATACAAAGAAAATTGACGTTTAGGTGAAGCACTCAAAATTATACACATTTTACTATTTCTAAAACATTTAGAGGGACACTGAACCCAACATTTATCTTTCGTGATTCAGATAGAGCATGCAATTTTAAGCAACTTTCTAATTTACTCCTATTATCAATTTGTCTTTGTTCTCTTGCTATCTTTATTTGAAAAAGAAGGCACCTAAGCATTTTTTTGGTTCAGTACTCTGGACAACACTTGTTTAATGGTTGTTGAATTTATCCACCAATCAGCAAGAACAACCCAGGTTGTTCACCAAAATGGGCCAGCATCTAAACTTACACTCTTGCTTTTCAAATAAAGATACCAAGAGAGTGAAGAAAATTTGATAATAGGAGTAAATTGGAAAGTTGCTTAAAATTGCATGCTCTATCTGAATCACGAAAGAAAAAATTTGGGTTCAGCGTCCCTTTAATGTAATTTGCTTAATTTGCTTAAAGATCCAAAAAATATACCTAAACAATAACCAATTGCCAGAAAACTTTGAACAAGCAAAGTTTATCACTGTCCAAGCCTATTCTAGAAGTTTCATGAGTTTTGCATTCCCACACTGCAAATAAATCATATTAAGCATATTTTTTTTTTTTTTTTAGCCTCTATTGCAACCTCTAACACTCATACAAATGACAAGGACAGACAATTTTTATGCGCCTCGGCAATAAACCCTGTTCACCTCCAATGTGCATCCAGAAAGATATTTTCACCTGTCACCCTTTAAATACACTATATATATATATATATATATATATATATATATATATATATATATATATATATATATATATATATATATATATATATGGGAAGCGATCCAGATAAATGTTTTCGAGTGTAATAATACAGATTTAATAAAAACGAATCGCCACCTTAAAGGCCTATATCCGGCACCGAATTATTGTTAAACACATAAATAAGAGCGATATTGTGGCTATATCATTCTAAATTTTTTATAGGTATAGTCATAATTGAAAAATACTGTGATATTGTGGCTATATTATTCTAGATTTTTGCACATGGGTACAATCCTAATTGATAAATACTGCAATATTAAAACTGTATTATAATGGTATGTAGAGAACAAGATATTGTCTAACGGTGAGTCGAAATAAATATAAGACCAAGATTATATAAACTCAAATAGAATATAAAAACCAACTCAAATCTCGCTAAATAATGGGCATCTATATATAAGTGACACTCACATAAAATAGGGAAAAAAGATAATTACGAGTGCCTTTTTCGTCGAACTAAATTGTAATATTAGTGTTTGTATCCTATACGTGTGCAATTGTGCTCCCATAATATGGTGATCTAGTGATAGTGGAATATAAGTTATTCTATAACTAAATAATATTACAAACTGACCAAGTGATGTGTAATTTCAATGCATAGTGCACAAACTTCTAAGTCAAATAATAGAAATGGGAATGTGATTGGTGCTTGAGAACTGGTAGTATTTGTAGTTTATATTTGATTTTAAACCATGATTAACTACCCTCAATTATAATGTATCCAACAATGAAATAATATGATTGTAAATATAATATTCGATTATCTGATCAATGTCACATTTGATGTATTGACTGAATTCAATAATGATACAAAGTATTAATAAAATGAGGAAATTGTAAATTTGATTTTATATTTATGTCAATTAATATTGTGTTTAATAAAAAAAAAGTGATATAGATAAAGGTAATAGAAAGTGATATATGTGATAAACATACTAGTGAGCTGTGTAATCCTACGCTTAAAGTATTATGTGACAATAGTGCATACCTACGGGGATTGGAGGTCTATGGGGTAATGTGCTAAATACTACAAAGAGTCTAACCTCTGAATGAAATGCATAACGTGAAAACAAGTGTAAAATAAAGCGTATAAATGGAATATATACATGTATAGTGATGGATATTTCATCAATTTATAAGAGAACTCTAATTGGACCACATAAAGAATAATAATAATATCAAACATGTTATGTGTAATGATATGTGTAAAATAAAGCATAAATATGGAATATATACATGTATAATGATGGAAACTTGTATCAATTTATAAGGGAACTCTTATTGAACCCCATAAAGAATAATAATAATATCAAACATGATCTGTGTAATGATATGTGTAAAATAAAACATAAATATGGAATATGCACATGTATAATGACAGAAATGTTATCAATTTATAAGAAAACTATTATCTCACCACATAAATAATATCAGATATAAAATCTGTGAAGGTTATGTCAACAACCTATATATATAGCCCTACATGAATATACGACCAAAAGAATGGATATAATTCTACATACTTGAGGGACGAGTGTGACACACTAGCTCTCAAAAGGCTGCAGAGTCTATAACCTCGTTGAGTCCATCAGGAAACAGGGAACCAAATCTATGGATCAAATAAGTCTCCCTTTGGCGCAACTTATTGAATCTGTTGTATCTATTAGAGCAAGGGATGCTTTCTAACGGTGTAATTTTAAAACTGCAAGGTTCCCCATTATGTTCTTGAATATAGTGTCTAGATACACTATGCTTGTCTGATTTTTTTCTAACATTTCTAAGGTGTTCGCTCTTCTGGTGCGTACATTACGTGTAGTGTGCCCAAGGTACTGCACCCCACAATTGCAGGATAACACGTAAATAACAAATGTTGAGCTGCAATTGAGGTGTTCTCCTATTTGGAATAATTCCCCAGTCGTGTGGGCTTTGATATTTTTTGCACCATGAGTTATAAAATGGCACATATGGCATCTAGATTTCCCACACCTATAGGTGCCTTTATGGTTTGTTCCATTGTTGGATGTATTCCTAATAGATTTTTTCGATATTACCACCTTACTTGGAGCCAAAGATTGTTTTAAATTGGGTGCTCTTCTAAACACAATGCTGGGATAAGCACTTACATTTCTCTTGAGTATAGGGTCTCTAAGTAGAATGGGCCAATGTTTCTGTAAAGTTTTTCTGATCAGCTTAAAATTAGAATTGTGTTGAGTAACAAACAATGGTTGTTCAGTACCATTAGTGGATTTATTTCTATTATTTTTCTGTGGTTTCTTTTTTTTTGGCTCTAATATAGTAGATCTATCTATCCTGCAGGCTTTTTTATACCCATTGTCTATAATTTCGGAAGTATACCCTTTTTCTTTAAATCATTCTATTAGAATTTGGGATTGTTCATGAAATTTATCTTCTGAACTACAATTTCTTTTAATACGACAAAATTGACTAAATGGAATATTATTTTTCCATTGCTGATAGTGATTACTTCTATAATGTAAAAAATTGTTGCAATTAACTGTTTTAAAATAAGTACTAGTACAAATATTATGGTCCTTGTCCCAAGTTAGTATTAAATCCAAAAATTCAATAGTATCTGGTTGCACATTGGAGGTGAACTGAATGCCCATTTCATTGTCATTCAAATGTGAAATGTAGGGGATTTTAACACTGCCTCACAACATATTAAGTTTACTTTATCCTGGAGTGAAAGTGATATTAACTTCTTGGATACAAAAGTTTTCAAGAGTGGAACTGCACCTAAAACAGACTTACATAGGACCAGTACAGATAAGAACAGCCCGTTATACTATTCTAGTGCCCATCCTCCATCTTTATTAAAATCATTACCGAAAAAACAATTATTGAAGGTCAGGAGAATTGTGAGTGATGATACAATGGCAATGGGTATAATGAAAGAGATGGGTGACAAATTTATTGAAAGGGGTTACCCTCCTGAAATTATCTAACAAGGCATCAGGAATATTCAGAGTACACCTAGAGATAGGGCCAGTAAAGTGATCAATAAAGAAAAGAAAGATCCTTGTAAGATGGTATTTGTTTCTGAATATAATATTTTTAGTCCAAGGATACAAAATGTAATGAGAAAGCATTGGCACATTTTGAGAGATTGTAATCCTGGTCTAAAAGCATTTCAGCATCCACCAATGCCTGCATACACTTGCCCACCTAATTTAAGAGATCAATTGGTAAGAGCAGATGTGGAGAGTTTGAAGAAATCCAGAAAAGTTTATATTACTTCTGCAAATAATGGTTGTTACCAATGCCTGAATTGTTCCAATTGCAACAACTTGATTAAAGGTGATATATTTTTGCATCCAGGAGAGAAGTTCAGAATTCATGGTTTTTTTAACTGCAATGCTTCCTATTTAATTTATCTTATTAAATGCCCATGTGGCATAATTTACATTGGGTAGACGACACAGAGGGTCCGCGATCAGATCTTGCAACATAAGTCCAATATAAGAATGAAGGACTTAAATGCCCCAGTTGCATAACAATTTTTATGTGCTTGCCACTCTATTTCACAGTTGAGGTTTCAAATGATTGACTCTGTTCCTATACCTTGATGTGTGGGTAATATAAACCTACTTCTTAAAAAACGGGAAGCCTTTTGGATCCCCTAATTGGATGCTTTGATACCTAAGGGTATGAACAGGGAATTTGATTGAACCTTTTTATTTGAGTCAATATGAATGTAAACATGTATTTTTTTTAATTAATTCTATTTGTAAGTGTGAAATAGTAGGGGTTGAGGATGATATAAAATATCAGTAGTGATCAGGATTTATAGAGATATATGTTTTGTAGTGTGAACTATTGTGGTAAAAATCTGTTTCTGCATCAGCTCAGGTTACATTGTAATATATTTGTATTTGTATTGATAAGATTATTTGTAGTCACTAGGTAGCACTGTTGTGGAAATATGTGAGTACCTTGATGTATGTCAAGGAGGAGATATATACCTGGAAATAGATATATAAGGATGTGATGTCATTATACAATGTACAGGACATGACTAAGGGTGTAATGCCCGAAACATAGTCCTATGTGTTTAATTGCTCCACTGATGGACTAAAACCACTTTAAATTTTCTGGTGTGGGGGATACAGTGACTCAAACAGTTTGCACACACAGTTCTCTAAGGTTTACAGAGTGCTGGACAAGTGGACATACTTGTTTGTCACACTAAAGGGATAGGAAAGTCAAAATTAAACTTTCATGATTCAGATAGAGAATGTCATTTTAAGACACTTTTAAATTCACTTCTATTTTAACATGTGCTTCGTTCTCTTGGTATCCCTTGTTGAAAAAGAATATGCACATATCCTACACTAGTTGGAGCTAGCTGCTGATTGGTGCCTGCACACATTTTTCTCTTCTGATTGGCTAACTAGATGTGTTCAGCTAGCTGCCAGTAGTGCAATGCTGTTTCTTCAGCAAAGGATAACAAGAGCAAGAAGCAAATTTTATAATAAAAGTAAATTGGAAAGTAGTTTAAAATTGTATGTTCTATTCAAATCATAAAGGAAAATTTGGAGTTTTCTATCTCTATAATTAAATTACATTAAACATTATAGAATCAGCAAAAACAGTAAAAGGTGTATAATTTTGAGTTTGTTTCTCCTAAAGGTCTGAAATTTTCTGTGCACATACTGTATGTGGTGTTGAGAATTTGTAGACAATTCAGTAATATTAAAGATAATTTTTGTACATTAAGCAACTTTTAGCAGCCCAAAAATATGCGTTTAACGCTATTTATTTGCAGCGTGGGAATCCAAAACTCATGAAACTTCTAGAATAGGCTTGGACAGCGATAAACTTTACTTGTACAAAGTTTTGTGGCAATTGAATGCTGTTTAGGCACATTTTTGCACATTAAGCAACGTTAAGCAATTTCTACATTAAACATTTTAGAAAGTCCCCATTAAATACCCTTTCTAAAAGGACATAAAACACCTTGTGCATTAAATTAAATATGCATTGTTTACTGCAGTTATTTTTCAGTGGCCATCCACCCTTACACACACCTATCATCATATTTAGAGGCCATACCAGAAATTTTGTTGTAATAGACAAAAGAAATGTACTAATTTTTCAAAATTGGAAAACCCACAATTTTCAATTGCAGGATAAGAGGACAAAATCAATAATGAACTATATTTCAAAGCTTTTTTTTATTTAACATTATATATTGAAACATTACGATTAATGTCCCTTTAATGCTCGAAAAACCCTCATCCGTCTTCATTATTTTTAATGCATGGACATTAATTTATAATGACTGGTTTACATGAATCAAGGGATGACAGCACAATGTGCAGTAATGTATGGCTTGTTTAAAGCTATTCAGCATTTTTATGGTAGATCTTTCAGTGGATTTTGCCTTTGTGCTGTAATATTGTAATTTTTTCCCTACACAACAGCATTCAATCTAAACCCAAAGTTTGTGAAAAATTTAACTATTTTGTTTTATATGAATGTATTTGGTAGTCAAATAGTGGCATCAAATATACTAAAACGGACCAAGATAAATACCTTGGGTTGTCTACTTTAAAAGTATATACAGTATGGTTTGGGGGGTTAATTTTGAGAATTTGACAGTTAATAACAACAGCCTGTTGTTATTAAATGGGATAAATTAACCAGGGCTGTTAATGAAAACTTACCCTTCGAGTCAGCGGAGAATTATAAGAGTGGACTGCGCTCTCTGGATCCCTGGACTCTTGTGATCTCTGGATGAGAATCGTCCTTGTTGTTGCTGTGCTGTTGTGATTCTGCCGGACGACTCTTAGGATCTGGCCTGCCTGTTGAACACTCATAGTGCTTTGCTTTATGTGAGTAGGACTGATCTGCTTTTATTCCTGCTTGTGTGACCTATTGATCTGTACCATGAGGCACATTCTATCTTTTTTTTACATTCATAATAACACTAATAAAAATTATTAAAATAAAATATTGCACACAAAAGTTATAAAAGCTCAAAGATATGAGATCAAAGGTGTAAGAAAAAAAAGGCAGATGACATATGTATGCATACATTTATATGCAGGGCCACCATCAGGGGGTGAATAGGGGGACTCCTGTCAGGGGCCCAGTGGGCCAGGGAGCCCCATGAGGTAAGCACAACTATTTAAAAAAAATATTTTTTTACAGTCACCAGAGGGAGAGTCCTATTGAGCGTGGGAAATGTTATTACAAGGAGTAAAGTATTAGCATTTGAGAGGATTTCTGAGTGTGCACTAAACCACTATGCACAGTGTGAGTTTGTACAGTGTGTGCCTGAGTCAGACGGCAGATCACTTTCATTTGCAGAGTAGGTAGGACTTACTTTTTTCATTTATTTGTGCAATTTTCATTTTTGGGTGTATGTGCAAGTTTGAGTTTGTGTGTGTGTGTCCATTGCCTGTTCCTTTTTAGGAAATTTTGTGTGTCTGTGTGGGTGTCTGAGTGTGCTTGTGTGTTTCTTTGCGTGTCTGATAGAGTGTCTATATGTGGATCCTTATGTGTGTCTGTGTGTTTGTGTGTTACTACCTTTACAACATTTCCAAGTTTGACTACACTTAAAAATAAAGTGCATATATGTTTTAGTAACTTGGTAAAAAATTGCACATGTCAAAGGGGGGGGGGGGGGAGGTTGCCTGATAAATGCTTAAATCAGGGGCCCCAAAATTTCTAGTGGTGGCCCTGTTTATATGTGTATATTTGTATTTACAGACATATATACAATTATAAACATATAAATACATATGTACACATAAATAGACATACATAAAAGTGCATTGGATCACTTTGCATTTAGTAGATGAAAACATGTATCATATTTATGCAATATTCACATTTAATAAAGTGTTATACTGTGTATTTACTGTAAATATTTCACAGTCTTATGTTCTGCACATAGGGAAATATGTTCTATGTTTTTATAAATAGATATCCCTATATATATCTGTAGTAGCCATTGCCCGCTGCTTCGCTCGCATGGATTTTGTGATTTGTAAAAAATATCAAAAAACACGACCACTCGCAATGATGTGTGTTACCACACGTGTGCCTTTTCGAGTTGCACACTCACTGACATTAACTTTCTGAGTTTTCTTTAATCCTCTGTGTTTCTTGTTCATGGGCACCAGTCAGTTAAGTTGTGGGTGGAGCGTCCGTCCAGTACATCAAAAATATGTAATTAATATTCTTTTTACACCTTTTCACCCCACTTACGTGGATTTTCAGTAAATGGTAAAATATGTGTTTCTTTATTTTCAAAGAGAATTTAAATAACAATTTTCAAATCTGTAACATCTTTGGTTTTTGAGATATAGTTATCCTCATAATTGACTCCCTCTTTTCACCCCCCTTAAAGATATTTTCAGGAAATGGAGAAAACACATGTTTCTTTATTTTTAAAATTTCATGTCTGTAACATAAGATATCCTTATTATCCCCCCCCCCCTTTTCACCCCCTTAAGTGGATTTTTGGGAAATGATAAAACACATGTTTATTTTTAAAGGAGAATCTAAATACCAATTTTCACTTCTGTAACATCTTTGTTTTTTGAGATATAAGTATCCTCATAAATCACCCCCTCCTTTAGCCCTTTAAGTGGATTTTCAGGAAATGGTAAAACAAGTGTTTCTTTATTTTTAAAGTAGAATCTAAAAATCAATTTTCAACTGTAACAACTTCGGTTTTTGAGATATAGGTATTCTCATAAGTCGCCCCCTCCCTTTTCACCCCCCTTAAGTGGATTTTTGTGAAATGGTAAAACACATGTTTCTTTCATTTTAAAGGAGAATGTAAATATCAATTTTTATGTCTGTAACATCTTTGGTTTTTGAGATATAGGTATCCTCATAAATCACCCCCCCTTTTCACCCCCCTTAAGTGGATATTTGGGAAATGGTAAAACATGTGTTTCTTTATTTTTAAAGAAGAATCTAAATACCAATTTTCACATATATAACATGTATGGTTTTTGAGATATAGGTATCCTCATAAATCACCCCCCTTTTCACCCCCTTTTAGTGGATTTTCGGAAAATGGTAAAATATGTGTTTCTATCGGCTAGATTACAAGTTTTGCATTAGAGGCTATGCGGTGCTAACAAGCAGTTTTGTCTCACCGCTCACTTTCCTACAGCGCTGGTATTACGAGTTTTTACAAACCCGTCGTTAAAAGACAAGAAGTGATCAAAATTTTGCTCATTACCGCACTCCAATATCAGCGCTTAAAGGTACTTTGATTCAGCTTTAGTCGTCAGAAGAAGAGGATGCTCCGCGTCGGATGTCTTGAAGATGGACCCGCTCCGCGCCGGATGGATGAAGATAGAAGATGCCGTCTGGATGAAGACTTCTGCCTGTCTGGAGGACCACTTCATCCAGCTTGGATGAAGACATCTCCCGGTTGGTTGTGTGGGTGGTGGGTTTTACTGTTGGGGGGGGTTGTTTATATTTTTTTTTACAGGTAAAAGAGCTGATTACTTTGGGGCAATGCCCTGCAAAAGGTCCTTTTAAGGGCTATTGGTAGTTTAGTTTATGCTAGGTTTTTTTTTTATTTTGGGGAGGCTTTTTTATTTAAATAGGGCTATTAGATTAGGTGTAATTAGTTTAAATATCTGTAATTTGTTTATTATTTTCTGTAATTTTGTGTTTTGTACTTTAGCAAATTTAATTTCATTTAGGTAATTGTATTTAATTTAGTTAATTTATTTAATTATATTGTAGTGTTAGGTGTTATTGTAACTTAGGTTAGGTTTTATTTTACAGGTAAATTTGTCTTCATTTTAGCTAGGTAGTTATTAAATAGTTAATAAGTATTTAATAACTATTCTACCTAGTTAAGATAAATACAAACTTGCCTGTAAAATAAAAATAAACCCTAAGATAGCTACAATGTAACTATTAGTTATATTGTAGCTAGCTTAGGGTTTATTTTATAGGTAAGTATTTAGGGCGCCATGTACTAAGCATCGAAGTGACCATTCGTCTGTATTTCCGCGTCAAAATTCCCTCACGATCTGCATCTCGTATTTACCAATCTGCGATCGAATAGAAAAACCACTATTTGTCATCAGCTATCGTAATTTTACGCAACTGATCGGTCATAAGCCTTTTTCCACTTACTACATGTTCGATCGCACGTAAATTCGCTTTAATCGGAAATTATGAATGTTACAAGTAATCCGCCCACTCCAACTTTCACTGTAACTTCGCGTGATTTGCTTCGCGACCATTTAGGTAGCGAATACAATAGAAAAATATAGGGGTATCAACCTGATGCCAGGTTGAAGTACTTAACCCTTTAGTGACAGGGTTAAAGTGCCTACATCGGAACACCTGTTCCAATGTAGACAAATTGAAACTACGCGATCGTGCATACGATCGCGAGATTTCAATTATTGGATCGCATCTGGGGGGCGTCCCTACAACCCTAGGAACGCCCTCCAGACCGCGATCAAGTCCTAGAAGCACAGAAGGCTTCAGGACAGCCGTTTGTTATGACGTTCTATTCTGTCATAAAGGCTTTAAAGCCCAGTGTAATTATGACGGAATAGAACGGCATAACGGCGTTAAAAGGTTAAGTGAAAGGACTAGACTACAATTGTTTCATTATTGGTTTTTGGATCACTGAATGAAGATGGAGACACTTTTAAACATGTTTCTTTTCCAATTGATTCAATTACGAGGAAGAAGGGCTATACAAGCACCGGTTGAAAACAATAATGGATTGCAAAGAAGGAGAGGTAGAAGAATCAGAGTCCCTAGAGTTTTCCTTCCACGTATGGGTTTGGAAGGCATTTCTGATTGGGAGATTATCCAGAGATTCCGTTTGGACAGAGAAGCTATTATGGAACTTTATAATGAAATAGCAGAATACCTTGAGCCTATGACAGCGCATTCACAAGCCATACCTGGACTATTAAAACTGTTGGCAGCCTTACACTTTTTTTGCCACCAGTTCATTCCAAGCTGTGTCTAGCATTATAATTGGCATCAGCCAGTCTGCTTTTTCGAGGCACTTAACCAAAGTAATTGATGCATTGATGGTCATCTTTCCAAGGTATATGTGCCTTCCAACGACTCCAGAAGATTGGCAATCTGTGAAGTCAAACTTTTATAGAATGTCCGGAATGCCCACTGTCCTTGGAGCCATCAATTGCACCCATGTTGCAGTCAAACCATCATGAGAAAGTGAGGAAGTTTTCTGGAACCGAAAACAGTACCATTCTCTCAATGTTCAGATGGTGTGTGACCATAACATGAAAATAATCAATGTCCATTCTAACTTCCCTGGATCCTGTCATGATTCCTATATCTTGTGTCAGTCTGGGTTATATCGGAAGTTTGAGGATGGAGAGATGCCTGAAGGATGGCTGTTAGGTAATTTTTTTTTTTTTTTTTTTATGTAAAATAGAGTATTATTTTAATTGTCACTTTCGTTATGTTATTAAGTTTGATGATATATGTAACTCAATAACATAGTTAATTGTCTTTAAATTTATCATCTTTATTATTTTTTTTCATAGGGGACGCTGGTTATTTCAGTAGAGAATGGTTATTCACACCATATAACAATCCTCGAAGAAGATGTGAGGTTAAATTCAACGAGGCACACAGATCCACCCGAGGAATCATCGAGAGAGCTTTTGGATTGTTAAAAATGCGCTTTCGGTGTCTTGACCATTCAGATGGTGTGATGCAGCATGCTTCAGAAAAGGTAGCAAAAATTATTCTTGTATGCTGCATTCTTCATAACATTGCAATAAGAAGAGGATTTGAAATTGAGGATGCAGAAGAAATCTCATTTGAGAACTTCCCGGAGGTCATCTGTAATGATGCACCAACAAGACAGGCCATTAACGCAAAAAATTATGTTGCTGAAAACTATTTTAAAGATTGATTTAATCAATAGATTTTATTCACAGGACTTCTATTTTTATGTCATTTAAATAAAAATATAAATTGTGAATTTCTGAATAATTTTTTTTTTCATCATATAATTTGTGTGATTGACCATTTTGTTTTATTTTTTTTTAATTTTTATAATTGTATGAATTGTAAAAAAGGTCACATTAGAGATTGATTATTAATAAAACTTAAATTTTTATTTAAAACTAACATATTACACAATAACTATATAAACAAAATAATAATAACAATCTATAATTCCATGACTCTCCTACAATTACAAACTAACATAAACTACACTATTTATAACTATATTGAACTTAAACTAAAAAAATATACAGAAAACTTCAATTACATTTAACATTACTTATTATTCACATATTACTTTTACATCCGAAAATGAAAAAAAATCTATACTGACAATAAATAGTACAACTTTACAATTATTGTATCTAAATAATTCTAACAATTTAGCAAATATAGAATAATGTTGCATATAAACACTGAATAACGTGATATTTAGAACATTTTGAGATTTGACACACCCATCTAGAAAGTTGCTATGCGACCAGGGAGGATGAAGAGAATTACACCTTTCACATCTGGGGAAGTGATAATTCTTGTCTATGTCATGGACCGATATTTTCCTAAACTCTTAGGGGGTGTCCAAGGGGTCATGCAAGACGAAAGGGACAAAACTATATATGAAATGATATGCAGATTGTATCGTGTATCAAAAATTAAAAGGACCAGGCGTCAATGTTTGAGACGCTACAGTGATGTTAAACGTCGAGAACCACTATATTACCAATCCATTAGGAGCATTTTAAGGACATGTAAGTTGTTAAAATTGTTTTTATATTAATATTTGTTTGTGAGCTATTGCTAATCTAATACTGAAAAAGAAAAAAAAAGAAAACTAAAACATATTTGTTTTTCTAATTTACATCCCTGCAGTTAAAAAATAAATAAATTATAATTTAAAATCATAATAAAATTATTATTGTTTTAAATTATAAATTAAATGATAAGTTCATCATCAATATGAGACATGAAAGCATAATTAGGTTTAAGTGTACCATATTGATCACTTTCAAGCCCATACTGGTTCTTACTGGTATCTATTAACATTATGATTGATGGTTTTCTAATTTCTAATTGGAAATTATTGTTATGTACAAATTTCTTAAAAATCTAAACACTCTAAAAATTCTAAAAACTCAAAACTCTAAACTTGAATTTACAAAATGTTAAAAAAAATCATAAACTTTAAAAAACATTTGTACAAATAAAAATAATTGTCAACATTCTAAAAAATCTAAACAGTATAAACATTCTAAAAACGCAAAAGTCTAAACTTGATTTTATAAAATGTTAAAAAATTTAGAAACTTTAACAAACATATGTACAAAGAACAATAATAATATCTTATAGATCAACAAAACAAAATAATAATAATAGAAAAATATTTTTTTAATCTTTTTTGTATATTTGTATTCACTATTTCAGATAAGAAGAAAGAAAATATTTGTGGTGCTCCTCCTCCACGTTATGTAAGGCCTATTTTAAATTTGACACCTAGAAGTGAGGCTAGATCCCCACCCTTGCCACTGTCTTTGCTTGACAGACAATTGTCCCCACAGAAAGGAGGTGTCAGGCGCCTAACTGTTGTACATACACCTCAAGGTACAAAAGGAACCATGGATTAAATATCTATAGTTATAGAACTGATAAATTTATTCATGAATAGGTTTTTTTGTTATTAACAGAAACCAATAAAAGAGTGTTGAAAACGAAGAAAAAAAGGTTCAGAAGAATATTACAATTGTCTTCTACAGAAGGTATTTTTCTTATATTTTGTACCATTACAATTTTCACATTCAAATTTTTGTAATTGTGTACATAAATAATCTTTCATAGATAGTGACAATGAAGAAAATAATGCTCCTGAAAGGATGTAATTAACTCACCCTCAATGCAACTAGGTAACTGTTTATTATTTTTAAATTTACTATATTATTAAATATTATAGTCAAATAAATAAAAAAATATATACATCGAATTATAAATATATTTTACAGATGCAAGTAGTGAGAAAAACTCAACCAATATTTCTGATATTGATAATGACTTTGACATATCTATGGTTTCTAAATCGACACAGACAAGTCCAGCTATGGAAAATACCCCCTCTAATCTAAATGGTAATACATTATTGATAACTGCTTATTAACAAACGATTTTTATTATAAAATGGTCTCACAATCCTTAATTTTTTTTATAAATTTTGTTTTCTTATCTAGATTCCGGGGTACAAGTTGTATCACAAGTGCAATCCTCCTTTTGTGAAGAAATTGAACAAATAATGGATGCTATCAAGAATTTAAATACACAGGTTCAAAATCTCTACAAAAGTTATGTTATGGAAAACAGATAAGCAATGATTGCATTTTAATTTAATTTGCTTTTTTTATTTTTATATTTTTTTTTCATTTGCACTTTGATGACATTACAATTGTTATTTTTTTATGTTAAAATGGTGAATTTAAAAACCAAAAATGACTGTAGTTGCCTGGAGGACCCTCATATCTTTTTATATAATGCCTTTTTGTTTCATATTTGTTAAGAATCCGGATTTAATAAATTTTAAATTTGGTTCAATTAGATTTGTCTTTGTGTCCAATTAGTTTTAAACCTTTAAAGGATTCAAAGTAAATTTAGAAAAGAAAAAGAAAATAAAATCAAATAAGAATAAAATTTAATAAACCTATGTACAAATAACAATAAAAATATATTCTGGATCAACAAAAAACAATAATAATAAATTCAAAAATTCAAAAAACTGCACTAATGCAACCTTTGTCTTTTAGGATCTGGCGACTTTTGGCTCTGATGTCTATCTCTAATAAAATCTAACAAAGATTGCATAGTAGTTTGAGCCATCTGCATGTTACTTTCGGCTATTGCCAAGGCCCTGGTTATATGTTGGTTCCTTTCCCTGTCCATTTCTCTTTGCCACTGAAAGATTTCACGGTCCAGTTCCAACCGTTGCTGGTTGTAATTGTCAAACCTTTCTAAATGTCCAGACAAAATATCCTGAACCTGTCTACTGTCTGCTCTATATCCTCTGGCAAGATTTAACATTTCATTTTAGAGCAGCATCTTCCAAAGGTGCCTGCTCTTGCACTATAGGTTCAGCATGTGCATGTTCCAAAGGTTCAATTACCTGTTCTTGAACTACATCATCAAGTGGTGAATTTGGATTTTCATCATCATTAGAGGGGTTTATTACAAGCTCATGAATATCAAAATCCTGATCTTGTGCCATCTGTGTTAGGTCAGGAGTTAGGCTTCCACTTTCTTGAGATCTAACCTCTGGTGCTGTAACTGGAACAAGATTCAGAATCACCTCTCTAGAAGAATCATCCTCCTCACCGAAATCTAAGAAGAAAAAAAGAATTAGAAATTTAGAAATAAAGTTAAAAAAAAAAAGTGCCAGATCAAAATCTGTTCCTACAGTAATGGTTAGAGGGGTTACTATACAAGAGAAATGTATACAGTCATGTTGGATTTAAACAATAAGATTAAAGGCCTTCCTAATAAATAATTGTAATTTTACATGGTTAAACTGTTTGCATATAAAATCACAATACATAAAATAATATTGGATGGATGTAACATGAAAAAGAATAAAGTGTAAAATATATTAAGTACAGGGGCATTTAATTTTAGTCTATCCATCTCACAGTCTCACAGTTTGAATATCAATCTATAGACATTACAAGTTTTAAATTTTACAGTTACTTTGTACCAAAATTATTTGTCTTGTCATCCTATATTTACTTTACAAAAGTAACTTACCATCGAAAAGTGGTGCAGAATTGGTCACCATGGCTCTGAAGAGACGTCCAACATCTGCTGTAAAAATAAGAAATATAAATTAAAGATTAATATATAATAATATTAAAATATTTAAAGGTCTATATATAAGTGGTTTAAAAATACATACCAGAGCTTCTTCCAACAGCTGTATCTGGTGTACTGCACCTTACATCTGGAATAGTATCAGCAGACGATAGGCTGTGGCTGGTATTGGTTGTGGAGCGTATATATTGCCCATGTTGTGGTTCTTGTCTTATATTCACATGATGTGATGTCGAAGGACGTGGTAGCTGTGATGAAGAGGTAGATGGGGTATGGACTGATGAAGAGGTCGATGCTCGAACAGAACCACCAATGAAATAGTAAATACAGAATTCAATTAATACATTCAATAAAATTTAAACTTTAGGTGCAATTTGTGCAATGTTAAGCAAATGTAAAATTTACTCCTATTATTACATTTTCTTCCTTCAATTTGTATCTTTATTTGAAATGCACTAAGTAAAGGGTCACTAAAACCATCATTCTTTCATGATTCCAATAGAGAATACAATTTTAAAAAACATTCCAATTTACTTCTATTATCTAATTTGCTTAATTCTTTAGATATCCTTTGTTGAAGAAATAGCAATGCACATGGGTGAGCCAATGACACGAGGCATCTATGTGCAGCCACCAATCAGCAGCTACTGAGCATATCAATATATGTTTTTCAACAAAGAATATCAAGAAAATAAAGCAAATTAGATAATAAAAATAAATTATACAGTTGATTACAATTGCATGCTCTTTCTAAATCCAAAAATTTGGTTTCATTGAACTTTAAAAAAGTGCTTTCCATGTTCCATGTAGGCCTTATTTTTTTAAAATAAATAAAGCAATAGAAAAAAAAAATTGTAGTATATTAGAAGCTTGAAAATGTTTTTCATGCTCTCTTTATGAATCATGAATGCATAATTTTTGGTTCAGTGGAACTTTAAAGAAATAGATACACAGAGAAGTAATCAAATTACAAAATCAATTTTAAAGGGACAGTAAACCAAAAATTTTTCAGGATTCAGTTACAGAATACAAT
The DNA here is from genome assembly GCF_027579735.1 of Bombina bombina. NCBI lineage: Eukaryota > Metazoa > Chordata > Amphibia > Anura > Bombinatoridae > Bombina > Bombina bombina. Next base: position 950,325,840 of record NC_069503.1, read on the forward strand.
TTTATAAAACATTAATGTAAGAGACACATTTTTGGTTCAGACAATTAAACAATATCACTATCACAGTCATCAGTTATGCCTCAATGACCTCCGTGCCAAGCCTCTGTAAAACTTTTCTTTCGAAGTCTGTCAAATCTGCAACATAAGGTTGTCCGCCTCCAGTACCACGTGCATATTGCTTTTCTTTGGCAATTTTGGCTTTAGTTTGACGCTTGATATCATTGAACCTTTTTTTGCAGGAGTCGATATCTTGTTTCGTTGGTCCTTGAGCACTCACGGCGTCACTAATTTTTTCCCAAACAAACTTCTTACGAGCACCGGGGGTTTGCTTGACTCGACTACCATAAATATTGTCATAGGGCTCCATGTACTAAGCAGTCAGCGAGCTACCCGCAACAAATCTCGCGTCAAAACTCGCAAACTGATATGTACAAAGCCGTCAATTATGTTAAAACTCGCATCTTTAAAATTGCGAGTGTACTTATCCGCCAAACCTCGCTACCTCTCCATTTTTTACTGTAATTAGACACATTTGACCACCAACTCACCAAAAACGAATGTACTAAAAAATCTATTTGTCCGCTCGCGTCAATCTCCGCCCCCACCTCGTTATTTTTGCCTCGCCACCTTTTAGGTGGCGGGCAAGGTACAAAACAATAGGAAAGCCACTCTAGGGGCTCCATGTACTAAGCATTCAGCGAGCTACCCGCAACAAATCTCGCGTCAAAACTCGCAAACTGATATGTACAAAGCCGTCAATTATGTTAAAACTCGCATCTTTAAAATTGCGAGCGTACTTATCCGCCAAACCTCGCTACCTCTCCATTTTTTACTGTAATTAGACACATTTGACCACCAACTCGCCAAAAACGAATGTACTAAAAAATCTATTTGTCCGCTCGCGTCAATCTCCGCCCCCACCTCGTTATTTTTGCCTCGCCACCTTTTAGGTGGCGGGCAAGGTACAAAACAATAGGAAAGCCACTCTAGACGCCAGTCTATACATATATAAAAGGCAGTAATATCAGCATTGTACTTACATTGTTCATTTCAGCAGCTATGGAGAGAATTCTGTTTTTGTTTATTCTCCGTTTGATGCAAATCCGGGCTAGAAGACAGAATACTGGAAATGTAGCTAATCGTATCGTTAGAAGAAGGAGAGTTTGTATTCCCCGTGTATTCCTTCCACGGGTTGGTTTGCACGGCCTTTCTGACCAAGAGATCATACAAAGATTCCGGCTTGATCGTGAATCGATATTACACCTGTATCGAGAGATTGAAGATCATTTGGAGCCGATGACTGCTCGTTCACAAGCTATTCCGGGACTTCTGAAACTATTAGCTTCATTGCATTTTTTTGCAACAGGCTCCTTTCAGGCAGTTTCTAGCGTCATTATTGGAATGAGTCAATCTGCTTTTTCACGCCACTTATCCAAAGTAATATGGGCTATGATGGTTATTTTTCATCGATATGTTTGTTTGCCATCTACCCCTGAAGAATGGCAATCTATCAAGTCAAATTTCTATAGGATGGCTGGGATGCCCAATGTCCTAGGTGCCATAGACTGTACCCATGTTGCTGTAAGACCACTTCAAGCTCGTGAGGAGATCTATAGGAATAGAAAGCATTTCCATTCCTTGAATGTCCAGATGGTCTGTGACCCCAACATGAGGATTATCAGTGTCCGTTCTAACTTTCCTGGCTCCTGTCATGATTCTTACATCTTAAGGCAGACTGGGTTATACCGGAAGTTCGAGGACGGAAATATGCCTGACGGATGGCTTCTAGGTAAGCATAACTGGCGTCTAATTTGTCTCTCATTTCAATGTACAAAAATTGCGCCCAATTTGTCGACTGTAATCTGTATAGTTTAAATTTGTATTGTATAGTTCTGAATCTTTATAATTATTCTTATATTAATATTTATATTTATTATATCTTCTATTAGGAGATGGAGGGTACTCATGTACAGAATGGCTGTTGACTCCTTATAACAACCCACAGACCAGAAGTCAAGTACGTTTCAATGAAGCTCACCGATCTACCAGGGGGATTATTGAGAGGACTTTCGGTCTTTTGAAAATGCGGTTTCGATGTCTTGATTGTTCTGGTGGTGCTATGCAGTATGCACCAGAGAAAGTTGCAAAAATTATATTGGTTTGCTGCATACTGCACAATATTGCAATTAAAAGAGGCTGTCCATTAGAAGATGAAGATCCAATAGATGCTGATGATTTACCAGAAGAAATATGTGTAGAACAAGCTAATAGGCATGGAAATGCAACAAGGGACATGGTTTCCGAACAATATTTTGAAGATTAAAGTTTCAGTTGATCAATAAAAAACTTTCTTTATTAACTTGTCTCCATTTTTTTTTTAAGAATTAAGGTTATTAAAAATCACTCATGATAAACAGTTAAATACATAACAGTTGTTGCTCTTCAATTATCAAAGGTTTCAAATAAATAAAGTTTATGATCAAAGTTATTACAGACAATATATTATAGGTAATACATTGTCTTTGTGACATCACACTAGTGTCTACAGCTGCTCTCACTCTTTTACATAATGTGATTAGTGTAATGTTATCCCTCCATAGCTGATGCTAATTCATTGTATTGTGTCATTGAATTGTAGCTGTAACAAGCGACAGTATATTCAACAGTGCTTTATGTTATCAGATAGGATTTTTGAGTTAAAAAAGACTTGCTAATTTGATTTGTTTTATTCTAACCTCAATTTTTAACAGCTACTAGGTTTTCCCATATTCAAATAAATACCTTAAGGGCTTACTCTTAACACTTATTTTCTTATCCTTTATAATATATTTTTCCATTCAAGATTTGTTAAAAGAATAGTGGCATATAGAAAATAATGGCAAATAAATTATTTTATTACAAAATTACAATCTTTAAACATTATATATTAACAATTGTAAACCAAAGTAACTTGTAATACATATAAACACATCTGAAAAAAAAGACAATGTTTAGAAACAAAATAACAATTGTAAACCAAAATAAATTTTAATACATATAAACACATATGAAACAAAGAAAATGTTTATAAAAAAATAACAATTGTAAACCAAAGTACATTTTAATACATATAAACACATCTTAAAAAAATTAAATGTTTAGAAACAAAATAAAAATTGTAAACCAAAATAAATTTTAATACATATAAACACATCTGAAACAAAGAAAATGTTTAGAAACAAAATAACAATTGTAAACCAAAGTAAATTTTAATACATATCAACACATCTGAAACAAAGAAAATGTATAGAAACCAAATATCATTTGTAATAACTATAAACATCGATATTTATAAACCTTCATAAAATACATTAATCTACATATACATTATATTTTTTTCTATTTTTCGGGGATACATATCTATATCAATGCGCTAATGATTGACATAACAATTTATCACGTCATCGTCTAATATGTCGTGTCCTGAACCTTTTGGTGCTGGAGAATTGGTGATATTAGTTTATGCCATGGATAAATATTTCCCTAAACGGATTGGTGGTGTGAGGGGAGTGAGACAGGAATGCAGAGACAAAATTATATACGAGATGCTGAGAAGAATGCATCGTATTTCAAAAATTAAAAGAACAAGACGACAGTGTCTTAGAAAATATAGTGATTTGAAGAGAAGAGAACCAAAGTACTATAAATCGATTCGAAGATTGATAAGGACATGTAAGTTTCAAAATTATATATGAAATAATTTTTTATAATATAAAAAAAGGGTTTATTTTTGAACTGCGTCATCATTGACGAATCCAGGACAATATTATTTTCTGAGTGTTACTTTGACTATATTAGTATATACAATTGCAAAAAGTTACAAAAGTAAGCATGCAGAACTGAGTTAGTAGATTCAAATTTAACTATATTACTATATACACTTAAAAGGTTAGAAAACTTAGCATACAAAAATGAGTTAGTAGAGTAAAATATAACTATATTAGTATATACCATTGAAACATGCAGAACTGAGTTAGTAGAATAAAATATAAATATATTACTATATACCATTGAAACATGTTAGAAAAGTAAGCATGCAGAACTGAATGTTTTGAAAACAAAAAATTACTTGGAATAATTAAAAAAAAAATTAATTCCAATTTTTTTTTATATATATGTTTATAGATATGAGAAGTAGGAGAATGAAGTGTGAACACCCACCACGCTACCTAAGGTCAATGTTGGTGCAAACACCGAGAAGTGAAGCTCTTTCTCCACCAATGCCAATAACACTATTGGATATTGAATTATCTCCAAATCCATATGAAATTTTTCATAAAAAGACACAGACAGGTAATGACTTATTATTTAACTTTTAAATCATATATTTTAGGTTTTGGCTTAAAAAGTTTTAGCATGCAATATTAATCAAGTTGATAATTTACTTCTATTATCATTTTTTTTTCCTCATTATCTTTCTATCTTTATTTGAAAAAGAAGGCATCTAAGCTAAGGAGCCAGCCAATTTTTGGTTGAGCACCATGGACAGCACTTTTTGATTGGTTCTGTCCAATTAGCAAGTACAACACAGTTGGTTCACCAAAAATGGGCTGGCATCTAAACTTACATTCTTGCTTTTCAAATAAAGATACAAAAAGAATGAAGTAAAATAGAAAGTTTATTTAAATTGCATGCACTATCTGAATCATGAAACTTAGAAATTGGGTTCTATGTCCCTTTTAATGATTATTATTATTGTTTTAAATAATATATCCTAGGTTTTTGATTTAATAGTTTTCTATCTTTATCTTTGTAATTACGTTCATAGATATTACCATGGAAGACATGGAAAATAGTATGGAAATGGAAGAATTTCAAAATCCTGATAGTGTGACAATATTTGAAGCCTTGAGTTCAGATGATACTCAACCAAGGATAGAAGTTTTACCAACAATGATGGTAGATATAGGTATGTTTCATACTCAGTAATCTTAAATCTAAGAAAATCAAAGTTTTAACTAATACATATTGTATATTTCAAATAGGAGTTGGCTCAGATGAAAGCTTTAAAGGAGTGGACATAAGTGTAGAAGCTAATATAGTAGATAACCTAGATAACAGCACATCAGGAGGTAATATTTGTGATGAAAAACCCTATCATACATTGAATATGTATATGAAAATTGAATTAAAATTTGCTTTGCATTTATTTTTCTACAGATTTATCTTCAACATCAACTATTGAAACTGCAGACAAAACAGCTGAACTAGTTGGTCTGTAAACCGCAGAAGATGAAGTAGAACAAGTGGGCACTTCGTTACTCCTCACAGGCTCTGCTTGTGTTGTTGGCGTCACTTTAAAAAAAAAAAAAAAATACGTTAGGTTTATTTTTATTTCTAGTTGAAACTGAAAGCTAAAAGTGTTAATAATAATAATTACAGCAGTGAATGAAGGCTCAATCATTAAAGGGACATGCCAACCACCTTTTTTATTTTATGATTTGGAAAGAGAATGCAGTTATAAACATCTTTATAATTTACTTATATTATCTAATTTGTTTTATTCTCTTGATATTCTTTGTTGAAAAGCATTTGATTGCTGCACAAAGAAGCCTCGTGTGATTGGCTCAACATGTGTATTTATTTTTCTAAGAATATCTAGAAAATGAAGCCAAAGAAATAATGGAAGTAATTTGTAATGTTGTTTAAATTTCTATTCTCTATCTGAATCATTAAAAAAAGATTTTGGGTTTAGTGGCCCTTTAAAGGGACATGAACAAATATAATTTCCTTTACAAATTGCATAAGAAAATGCTTTTTCAAAAATATTTAATTGTATTATGTTTTTGCATTCATTGGATTTTTATACTTTGATGAAAAGCAAATCTATACAGGCACAGTAAATGATCATCGGTTGATGCACATAGATGGTTCATGTGACTGCGTCAACTATGTGCATAGCTATATCTGAAAAAAGTATATGTTTATAAAGTGGAGAACAATTTTGAAAGATGTTAAAATTAATATTCTATAGTCAAATAACGCAACATGGAAGTCAATAGATCAGAAATTTAAGAAGGCATGTGATCTGGGGTTAGTCTCATGATTAATGTCGGACAAACAATATTATTTTAATAGTTTCAAATTACATTATTTCTATTGTCATTATCTCTTTAATGTTTCTATGCAATACTGGTTTGAAAATAAACACATGGGTGTTATCTTTAGGGATCACTATATTAATAATCAACAAATCTTTAGTTCCGTTAGACCTTTAAAAAAAAGGCAGTATAACAACCCTATTATTGTACAATCCCTTATACATATATGCAACATAAATGATTACAGTATTTGGGGCCTAAATGGCTTGTACAATCCCTTATACATATATGCGACATAAATGATTACAGTATTTGGGGCCTAAATGGCCTATAGAGATTCGGATACTGAAGCGTAAGAAGTCAGATAATGTTATTTTAAAGAAATATATATTGGAGACAATGACCTATAATAATTTAAAAAAAAACATTTACGTCAACTATGTTGTACATTTACCTCTTAAATCACTGTCACAATCATCCGTTATGCCAGTGATGATCTCTGGTCCCAGACGCTGAACAAGCTTCTGCTCATAATCATTGAGGTCTGCCACATATGCTGGTCCACCTCCGGTAGCACGTGCCGAATTTTTTTCTCTGGCCAATTTAGCTTTGGCGAAACGTTTAATGTCGTTGTAACGCTTCTTCAGCTGATCGACATCCTTTTTTCCTGGACCCTGGGCACTAACAGCGTCGCTGATCCTTTGCCAGATCTGCTTCCTCCTAGAAAAATTTGTCTGTTTGACACGACATCCAAACAAATAATCATAAGAGTCAATAATTATGTCAATCAAAACGACGTTTTGCTGATGAGAAAAGTGAGGATTCTTGGATTTTGAAGCGGTTTCAGATCCAGATGAAGCCATATCGAAATTGTAAATAAAGATCACAAAAACGAGCGCTCTGTAATTACTCTCCAAAAATTTTGGAACAATAATAAAGTTGTTTAGAAAAGTTGTACATTTATAGGAGCAAAATTCTATTCCCGCGACTACTATGACGTTCATGACACCTTACATGTCACGTGTTAACAATTGGCCAGACAATTCAACTGAAAGTTAAGTACATCAGCTTAGTCGCGGCGAGCGAGGCGTCAAATTTATCAATATTCTGCCACTGCTCGCGGTGGGCTAGACGTGTCTATTTATTGTGGGATTATTAGTACATAGCTACAGCGGACACCATTTTGCCCGTGGCGAGTAACGGCGAGTTTAGCCGCGTCTAAAATGACGGATGAATTGACGGCTTAGTACATGGAGCCCATAATATTCGAGTACTAGATCAACAAGTACAACATTCTGTTGATGAGAGAAATTAGGGTTGCAAGTCTTCTTAGAAGTTGCTGAATCTCCGGAGCAAGCCATCTTCTCAAAGTGAATACCGAAAAGTAAATAAACAATATTCTAAGATTTCTGGGAAAATGCACATTCTTATACATGTCAGCAGCCAGACGTTGCCGCTTGTCTGACGATTATGACACCTAGATGGTCACGTGGGTGAAGAACTAAACCAATTAGGTCGCAGACTGCTTAGTAACTTTGCTCTTTCGCGCCGAATGAAGCTTCAAAGTTATCAATAATCCGATTATCTTGGAGACACAATAGACGTGAAATTGTACGGCTTGGTTTTTAGTACATTCATGTAATGAAGTTCTATCTGCATGGTGCGAATGCCGGCGAGTTAATTCGATACGGTCTGTGCAAAAATTTTGACGCCTTAGTACATGGCGCCCATAGTTTTAAATAGGAATAATGTAGTTAATGATAGTAATTTTATTTAGATTAATTTAAATTATATTTAAGTTAGTGGGTGTTAGGTTTAGGGTTAGACTTAGGTTTAGGGGTTAATAACTTTAATATAGTGGCGGCAACGTTGGGGGCGGCAGATTAGGGGTTAATAAATGTAGGTAGGTTGCGGCGACATTTGGGAAGGCAGATTAGGGGTTAATAAATATAATGTAGGTGTCGGTGATGTTGGGGGCAGCAGATTAGGGGTTAATACATATAATGTAGGTGGCGGCGGTGTCATGATCGGCAGATTAGGGGTTAAAATTGTTATTATAGTGTTTGCGATGTGGGAGGGCCTCAGTTTAGGGGTTAATAGGTAGTTTATGGGTGTTAGTGTACTTTTTAGCACTTTAGTTATGAGTTTTATATTACAGCGTTGTACAATAAAACTCTTAACTACTGACTTTTAAATGCGTTAGGGATCTTGACAGGGTAGGGTGTACCGCTCACTCTTTGGCCTCCCAGGACAGACTCGTAATACTGGCGCTATGGAAGTCCCATAGAAAAAAGACTTTACGAAGTTTACGTAAGTCATTTTGCGGTAAGGCCAAAGAAGTGTGCGGTGCCTCTAAACCTGCAAGACTCGTGATACCAGCGGGTGTAAAAAAAGCAGCGTTAGGACCTCTTAACGCTGCTTTTTTACCCTAACGCACAACTCGTAATCATCTAGCCATATATTTTTAAAAGAGAATGTAAATGCTAATTTTCATGACTGTAACATCTTTGGTTTTTGAGATATAGTTATCCTCATCAATCACCCCAGCCCCTTTTCACCCCCCCCTTAGTGGATTTTTGGGAAATGGGAAAACACATTTATTTTTAACCCTTTGGCTGCTAAGACATTTCCCACCTGGGTGCTAAGTTGGATTTGAGCTTTATTTTTTATTTTTTTATTTTTTTAAATATATATCTTTTTTACTTTTTTACTTTTTTTCCAGATCCCCAAGAATTATACCGTTGGAAAGATTAGGCGATTACCTTTCCAAATGTGGGTCTTGGGGGTCTGTAGCTGCTTAGATACCTGAGATACTAAGCAGCATGCCCCCATTTTCCTATATTGTCCATTGTTAATTTTAAATAAAGTTGTAAGGTGATGTTATCACGTCATTGCGCTTAACATTACCACGCAAATCATGAAGCCCCGGTGATGCCCTCACTATTCAGGCCAGATCGCCAGGGTGGGAGTAGGTGGGAGCCTCTAGATTGCCCTCAAGGTGGGTGAGTGCTAGCCATGGCTCTGAGCTGTCTTCAGCACCTGACTGGGACAATTTGTGATGGCTCAGAGATAGAATCAAATGACCAATTTTTGCATCTGTAACATCATCTGTTTTGAGATATATATTCACATAAAAAAATTCACCCCCATTTTTCACCCCTTTAGGGGCGTCATTTCCAAAAATCCTTCCTTAGTTGGTGCCTACGTCATAAAAACAACGTACCTTGCAAATTGCACATTCCTTGGTTAAATAGTTTGAGCTGGGCGTTGATGAGTTAGTCTGTCAGTCAGTCAATCAGAACTTATTCTTTTATATATATATAGATATCTATACCTTTTATACCTATATATAATCATGTAGCCTGAAGAAAACCATGAATGTCAGGAAAATTAGCAATCTTCATATGAAACAAAAATGAAAAAGCAGAAATATGCCCTTTCAGAGAACCGGAAGATATGCATTTATCCTAACCTTCCTGTGAGTACTGCAAAATTCTAGGAATTTGAAAAGAATGCCAAGAAAAGTCAGACCTTATGATAAATCTTCTTAGTCACATTCTTATGAAACTGGATTAAAGTTTCAATCACAGAATTTGAGAAACCTCTATGCTTAAGAACTAACCATTCAATTTCCATGCCATTAAGCTTAGAGACTTGAGAGATGGAAAAAACGGATCTTGAGACAGAAGTTCTGGGCAAAAAGGAAGAGGCCAAGGAGGGCATTTTGACATCTGAACCAGATCTGAATTCGAAATCCTGTGAGGCCAAACTGGGACAATCAGGATTACTGATAATTTTTCTAGCCTTATCTTGAAAATCACTCTGGGAAGAAGAACCAAAGGAGGAAACAGATAAACAAGCTGAAATGACTAATGAGCTACTAAAAAAATCACTAACTCTCCCTAAGAGGATCTAGGATTTTTTTTGTTTAAACAAGAAGCCATCAGATCTGTCTCTGGGAGATCCCAAAGATCCACAATCTGATAAAACGCATCCTTGTGAAGAGACTATTCCCCTGGATGAAGAGAGTGAAAATTGAAAAAATCGGCTTCCCAGTTGTTCACTTCTGGAATATGAACTGCAGAGACTAGATAGGAATTGTCTTTTGCCCATGAGAGGATTTGAGACACTTCCATCATGGCTAGGGAACTGTGGGGAACCCCCTGATGATTAATATAGGTCACAGCTGTGACATTGTCTGATTAAAAGCAGAGATTGAACTAATGATTCAGCAACCAAGTCCAAGACTGACTTGTTCTGTGATCTAGAGAAATCTTTTGAGACAGGTGAGTATGATCCCTGGGATACTGTCAATGCATACAAAGCTGAAGAGGTCTCATGTGAAATCAAGCAAATGGAATTGTATCTGAAGCTGCAATCATGAGACCCAATGCTTCCATACAAAGAAAAGAGTATAAACAGAGAGACTGAAGTCTCAGACAGCCTGACACCAATTTTAGCCTTCTCTGATCTGTTAGAGGAAGACTCATGGAGATCGAATCTATTTGAAACTCCAGAAAAGTAACCCTTGTAATCATGCTGTTGAAGAAACTTTTGGTGTGAGATTTTGCTAAAGGAAAATCTGAAGCTTGAACCAAGATATCGTTCAGGTAAGGAAACTCTGCAATAGCCTGAGATCTGATCACAGGCAATAGGGCACCCAGAACGTTTGTAAAAATTCTTGGAGCTGTAGTCAGACCAAATGGTAGAGCAACAAACTGAAAATGCTTGTCTAGAAAGGGAAACCTCAGAAACTGATAATGTTCTCTGTGAATTGGAACATAAAAATAAGCATCCTTTAAATATATTGTAAACAGAAACTGACTTTGCCGAACAAAAAGGAGAATAGTCTGAATAGTTTCTAATTTGAAAGTAGGAATTCTGACAACTTGTTCAGAGCTTTCTGATCTGAAATGGTCTGAAAGTACCTTGCTTCTTTGGAACAATGAAGCGATTTGAATAAAATCCCATCCCTTGTTGTTGCAAAGGACTGGGAGCAATCACTCTCATAGTTTCCAGATCTGAAATTGACTAAAAAAAGGCTTGAGCCTTTAAAGGATTTCTTAGAACATTGGACAAAAAAAAACTTCCTCTGGGAGGCCTTGCTCTGAAACCTATACAATAACCATGAGAAACTATATTCAGAGCCAAGGGATCTTGATCAGACTGAAGCCAAGTTTTCAGAAAAAGCATAACCTGCCTCCTACCAGAGCCTTGCAGACTTGGAAATAGGGGTGGATTTTTTGGCTAGCTCAGGTTTGTTCCAATTAGCAATAATTCTGAGAGGAGGAATCAATTTTCTGTTCTGATGAAAGGAATCAAAACAATTGGAGGTTATATATCCTATTCACAAGCAAACCCGATCCCATGTTCTCAAGTGCGCTAACCCTACATGAAAATATGAATATTTGACATTCAAACTTTCTTCACATAGAATATGTTCTATTTATTCATTAATATATAATATATACAGTTGTGCTCATACGTTTACATACCCTGGCAGAATTTATGATTTCTTGACCATTTTTCAGAGAATATGAATGATAACACAAAAACTTTTCTTTCACTCATGGTTAGTGTTTGGCTGAAGCCATTTATTATCAATCAACTGTGTTTACTCTTTTTAAATCATAAACGGCTAGATTTCGAGTTTTGCTGTATTTTTTCACTACCGCTGGTATTACGAGTTTTGCAGGTATATCTGTACCGCACACTTTCTTTGGCCGTAACGCAACGTAACTACTGCAGCTTTCAAAAGTCCTTTTTCAATGGGACTTCCACAGCGCCGGTATTATGAGTTTGCCTGGGAAGCCAAAAAGTGAGCGTTACAGCCAATACCATCAAGTTCCATACCGTAAACTGAAAGTCAGTAGTTATGGGTTTTATGCTACAAAGCTATAACATAAAACTCATAACTAAAGTGCTAAAAAGTACACTAACACCCATAAACTACCTATTAATCCCTAAACCGATGCCCTCCCACATCGCAAACACTAAAATAAAATTATTAACCTCTAATCTGCCACTCTGGACATCGCCGCCACTATAATAAACATATTAACCCCTAAACCACCGCACTCCCGCATCGCAAACACTAGTTAAATATTATTAACCCCTAATATGCTTCCTATTTAAAACTAAATACTTACCTGTAAACTAATAGTTTACATTGTAGCTATCTTAGGTTATATTTTTATTTCACAGGTTAGTTTGTATTTATTTTAACTAGGTAGAATAGTTAGTAAATAGTTATTAACTATTTACTAACTACCTAGCTAAAATAAATACAAATTTACCTGTAAAATAAAACCTAACCTGAGTTACACTAACACCTAACCTTACACTACAATTAAATCAATTACATTTATTAAATACAATTAACTAAATTACAAAAAAAACAGGCTAAATTACACAAAATAAAAAACAAATTATCAAATCTTTAAACTAATTACACCCCAAAGAAATCAGCACTTTTAACTGTAAAAAAATACAAACAACCCCCCAACAGTAAAACCCACCACCCACACAACCAAACCCCCCAAATAAAATCCCAACTAAAGAAAACCTAAGCTCCCCATTGCCTGAAAAGGGCATTTGGATGGGCATTGGTCTTAAAAGGGCATTTAGCTTTTTTTCCTTGCCCAAAACCCTAAGCTAAAAATAAAACCCACCCAATAAACCCTTAAAAAAGCCTAACACTAACCCCTGAAGATCCACTTGCAGTTTTTGAAGACCCAACATCCATCCTCAATGAAGCCGGCAGAAGTCTTCATCCAACCGGGCAGAAGTCTTTATCCAGACGGTATCTTCTATCTTCATCCATCCAGCGTGGAGCGGGTCCATCTTCAAGACATCTGGCGCGGAGCATCCTCTTCAATCGACATCTTCTTGAACAATGAATTCTCCTTTAAATGACGCCATCCAAGATGGTGTCCCTTGATTTCTATCAGCCAATCGGAATTAAAGGTGAAAAAATCCTATTGGCTGATTGCATCAGCCAATAGGATTTTTTCACCTTTAATTCCGATTGAGCTTCAATCAGGATTGAACTCGCATTCTATTGGCAGATTGGAACAGCCAATAGAATACAAGCTCAATCCTATTGGCTGATTGGATCACCCAATAGGATTGAAGCTCAATCCTATTGGCTGATTGCATCAGCCAATATGATTTTTTCACCTTTAATTCCGATTGGCTGATAGAATTCTATAAGCCAATCGGAATTCAAGGGATGCCATCTTGGATGACGTAATTTAAAGGAGAATTCATTGTTCAAGAAGATGTTGATTGAACAGGATTCTCCGCGCCGGATGTCTTGTAGATGGACCCGCTCCGTGCCGGATGGATGAAGATAGAAGATGCCGTCTGGATGAAGACTTCTGTCAAGTTGGATGAAGACTTCTGCCCGGTTGGATGAAGACTTCTGCCGCTTCGTTGAGGACTTCTGCCGGCTTCGTTCAGGATGTATGTCGGGTCTTCAAAAACTGTAAGTGGATCTTTGGGGGTTAGTGTTAGGCTTTTTTAAGGGTTTATTGGGTGGTTTTTATTTTTAGATTATGGTTTGGGCAGAAAAAGAGCTAAATGCCCTTTTCAGGGCAATGGGGAGCTTAGTTTTTTTTAGATAGAATATTATTTGGGGGGGTTGGTTGTGTGGGTGGTGGGTTTTTCTGTTGGGGGGTTGTTTGTATTTTTTTTTTACAGGTAAAAGAGCAGATTTCTTTGGGGCAATGCCCCACAAAAGGCCCTTTTAAGGGCTATTAGTAGTTTAGTTTAGGCTAGGGTTTTTTTTATTTTGGGGGGCTTTTTTATTTTAATAGGACTATTAGATTAGGTGTAATTAGTTTAAATATCTGATAATTTCTTTTTTATTTTGTGTAATTTTGATTTAATTGTAGTGTAAGGTTAGGTGTTAGTGTAAGACAAGTTAGGTTTTATTTTACATGTACATTTGTATTTATTTTAGCAAGATAGCTAGTAAATAGTTAATAACTATTTACTAACTATTCTACCTAGTTAAAATAAATACAAATTTGCCTGTGAAATAAAAATAAAATCTAAGCTAGATACAATGTAACTATTAGTTATATTGTAGCTAGCTCAGGGTTTATTTTACAGGTAAGTATTTAGTTTTAAATAGGAATTATTTAGTGGTTTTATTTAGATTTATTTTAATTACATTAAAGTTAGTGGGTGTTAGGGTTAGACTTAGGGTTAGGTTTAGGGGTTAATAAATTTAGTATAGTGGCGGCGACATTGGCGGTGGCAGATTAGGGGTTAATAAGTGTAGGTAGGATACGGTGACATTGGAGGTGGGAGATTAGGGGTTAATAAGTATAATGTAGGTGTTGGCGATGTTGGGGTGGCAGATTAGGGGTTAATAAGTATAATGTAGGGGTCGGCGATTTTGGGGGCAGCAGATTAGGGGTTTATAAGTTTAATGTAGGTGTCGGCGATGTCGGGGGTGGCATATTAGGGGTGTTTAGACTTGGGGTTTATTTTAGGGTGTTAAGTGTAAATATAAATTTTCTTTCCCCATAGGAATCAATGGGGCTGCGTTAAGGAGCTTTATGCTCCTTTATTGCAGGTGTTTTTTTAGCCGGCTCTCCCCATTGATATCTATGGGGAAATCGTGCACAAGCACGTAAAACCAGCTCACCGCAGTGCTGGTATTGGAGTGCTCTATGCTCACTTCTTGCCTACTAATGCCGGGATTTTGTAAACCTGTAATACCAGCACTATAGGTAAGTGAGCAGTGACAATAACTTGCAAGTTAGTACCGAGCAGCTCTTACCGCAAAACTCGTAATCTAGCAGAATTACAACAGAAACTACCCAAATGACCCTGATCAAAAGTTTACATACCCTGGTGATTTTGGCCTGATAACATGCACACAAGTTGACACAAAGGGGTTTGAATGGCTATTAGAGGTAACTATCCTCACCTGTGATCTGTTTTCTTGTAATTAGTGTGTGTGTATAAAAGGTTCTGGACTCCTGACAGACCCTTGCATCTTTCATCCAGTGCTGCACTTACAATTCTGGATTCTGATTCATGGAGAAAGCAAAAGAATTGTCAAAGAATCTGTGGGAAAAGGTAGTTGAACTGTATAAAACAGGAAAGGGATATAAAAAGATATCCAAGGAATTGAGAATGCAAATCAGCAGTGTTCAAATTCTAATAAAGTAGTGGAAAATGAGGGGTTCTGTTGAAAACAAACCACGGTCAGGTAGACCAACTAAAATTTTAGCCACAACTGCCAGGAAAATTGTTCGGGATGCAAAGACAAACCCACAAATAACTTCAGGGGAAATACAGGACATGTTGTGTGGCTGTTTCAAGATGCACAATAAGGAGGCACTTGAAGAAAGATGGGCTGCATGGTCAAGTCGCCAGAAGAAAGCCATAACTACACAAATGCCACAAAGTATCCCGCTTAAAATATGCCAAACAGCACAGGAAACACGGAGGTGGATCGCTGATGTTTTGGGGATGTGTGAGCTACAAAGGCACAGGATATTAGGAATTGATGGCAAGATGAATGCAGTATGTTATCAAACAGAATGCCTCATTTTCCACTTCTTAATTAGAGTTTGAACACTGCTGATTTGCATTCTCAATTCCTTGGATATCTTTTTATATCTCTTTCCTGTTTTATACAGTTCAACTACCTTTTTTCCCCCAGATCCTTTGACAATTCTTTTTCTTTTCCCATGACTCAGAATCTAGAAACGTCAGTGCAGCACTGGATGAAAGATGCATGGGTCTGTCTGGAGTCCAGAAACTCATTGACCTTTTATACACACACACTAATTACAAGAAAACAGATCACAGGTGAGGATGGTTAACTTTAATAGCCATTCAAACCCCTTTGTGTCAACTTGTGTGCATGTTATCAGGCCAAAATCACCAGGGTATGCAAACTTTTGATCAGGGTCATTTGGGTAGTTTCTGTTGCCATTATGATTTAAAAAGAGTAAACACAGTTGATTGATAATAAATGGCTTTAGCCAAACATTAGCCATGAGTTTTTGTGTTATCATTCATATTCTATGAAAAATGGCCAAGAAATCATAAATTCTGCCAGGGTATGTAAACTTATGAGCACAACTGTATATATATATATATATATATATATATATATATATATATATATATATATATATATATATATATATATATATATATATATATATATACACACACACACACCCATATATATGATTATATATAGGTGAAATATTTCCTGTAAATACATCATTAAAACCTTTATTAAATATGAATATTGCATTATTGCATACATATGTTTTCTTCATGTTTTCATCTACTTAACTGAAAAGGGCTCCAATTAGAGATGTTTATGTATCTCTATGTTAAAGCCCTTTGCCTGACATTATTAGTTGGTGTTATTATGAGTGTAACTGTACTTTGCACTGTACATTATAATGTATTTTTGATGTGTTTTCTGTAACTTTTTTGTTTTGCAAAACAGATTAACCAGAGCTCTGAGGTTGTGCTAACCCAATATGCATCTACTTCAATTGCACTCAAGTGATTGCATTTATTTTCAACTTGTAATACGACCAGAAAACCCATCACTCACAAAAACCTGCGATAGATCCCTTATCGCTTGTGTGTAACTCATAACTTGTAATCTTGCCCTTAATGGCTTTTGGTTTCAAAGAACAAAACCAGGTATTTAATATGCAAAAATAAATCTTGCCTTTCTATTGCTTGCTTTTAAAATTCTTAGTCCAATCAACCAATAGAAAAAGCTTTTATTCTATTGACTGATTGGGCTAAGAGTTAAAAAATCAGCCAATAGAAATGCAAGGGCACCTCTATATAAGCAGGAACCTCGCATTCAAGCTTAAGTGTGCTGCGGAGACAGCATGAAGAGGACGTTGCACAGAAGATCAGAAGAAAAGAAGAGGGATGGAAGATGGAAGAAGAGGAGAGCCCATGAGGAGCACTGGCATGGACCCGTAGCTGCACCCTAAGAAGCCAGATTCAAGTTTGGTGATTACCAACTTTTAGGGTTTAGTAGTAGGTTTATTTTTTTGGGTGAGTTTTTTTAGTTTTAGGATAGGGTTTTTTTTTCTAGGCAAAAGAGCTTAATCACGGATGCACTTTTCACAAAATCTTTTTTTAGGATAGGGATTTTTAAAGATATGTTTTTTGGGGGGTTTAGAGTATTTTGTTTTTACTGGTGGGCTTTTTTTAAGGGGACTTTAGTTTTAGGATAGGTCTTACTGGTTGTTTGTTTGGGGGGTTTTTTGGCAATTTTTTAAAAATTTTTTTATTATTTGTATTGGTAGATTTTTGTTATTAACTTAGAGTGTGTCAGGTTACAGGCCTTGTGGGTTAGCTGTTAGGAGATTAGAGTATTTACAGTATTAGAGTATTTTATAATAAGGTGTTGTGGCGGTTTGGGAGGTAATAGGTTAGGCGGTATTTTGGTATGGGGGTTGTGGTGGTGAGGGGGTTAATCATTAAAGGGGTAGTAATTTGTGGTGGGCTATGTGGGAGTTTAGGGGTTAATAGTGTAGTGGGGTAATTTGCAGTTTAGGAGTTCCAAGTGCAAATATTTTGCGTTCAAGTAAAAAGTTTGAGAGTAAAATGTGATTGCATTTGAGCAATCACATTTACTTTCAGTTAGTAATTAGTGGAGAGTAAATTAACGCAATTGCACACAAACTTTTTTGCAAAAATTTAAACATCGCTCCACTTTTAATTCTGACTTGAGCGCTCTTCACGCTAATAATAGTGCAACACTTTTAAGTCCCTTGTTTAAATCCTAACGGCTAGATTACGAGTTTGGCGTTAGAAGCTGTGTGGTGCTAATGAGCAGTTTATGCTCACTGCTCACTTACAGACAGCGCTGGTATTACGGGTTTTTACAAACCCGGCGTTAACAGCAAAAAAGTGAGCATAGAGCAAAATTTTGCTCCACATCTCACCTCAATACCAGCACTGCTTACGTTAGCGGTGAGCTGGCTGAACGTGCTTGTACACGATTTCCCCATAGGAATCAATGGGGGAGAGCCGGCTGAAAAAAAAAACAGCATTTAGCTCCTAACACAGCCCCATTGACTCCTATGGGGAAAATACATTTATGGCTACACCTAACACCTTAACATGAACCCGAGTCTAAACATCCCTAATCTTACACTTATTAACCCTTAATCTGCCACCCCCGACATCGCCGACACATAAATTATATTATTAACCCCTAATCTGCCGCTCCGGACACCGCTGCCACCTACATTATACTTATGAACCCCTAATCTGCTGCCCCCAACATCGCCGCCACCTAAGTTATACTTATTAACCCCTAATCTGCTGCCCCCAACATCGCCACCACCTACATTATATATATTAACCCCTAATCTGCCGCCCCCAAAGTCTCCTCCACTATATTAAAGTTATTAACCCCTAAACCTAAGTCTACCCCTAACCCTAACACCCCCTAACTTAAATACAATTTAAATAAATCTAAATAAATATTCCTATCATTTAATAAATTATTCCTATTTAAAACTAAATACGTATCTATAAAATAATCCCTAAAATAGCTACAATATAACTAATAGTTACATTGTAGCTAGCTTAGGGTTTATTTTAATTTTACAGGCAAGTTTGTATTTATTTTAACTAGGTAGAATAGTTATTAAATAGTTATTAACTATGTAATAACCACCTAGCTAAAATAAATACAAAAGTACCTGTAAAATAAAACATAACCTAAGTTACAATTACACCTAACACTACTCTATAATTAAATTAATTCCCTAAATTAAATAAAATTATCTAAAGTACAAAAAAAAAACACTAACCCCTTGAAGATCACCTTACCGGGAGATGTCTTCACCCAACTGGGCTGAAGTTCTCAACGAAGCCGGGAGAAGTCTTCATCCAAGCCGGGCGAAGTGGTCCTCCAGACGGGCAGAAGTCTTCATCTAGACAGCACCTTCTATGTTCATCCATCCGGCGTGGAGTGGGTCCATCTTCAAGACATCCGACGCAGAGAATCCGCTTCATTCGATGGCTCTCTGGAATGAAGGTTCCTTTAAATGACATCATTCAAGATGACGCAATCAGGCAATAGAATGCCAACTCAATCCTATTGGCTGATTGCATCAGCCAATAGGATTTTTTCTACCTTAATTCCGATAGGCTGATAGAATTTTATCAGCCAATCGGAATTGAAGGGACGCCATCTTGGATGACATCATTTAACTAATTACACCTAATCTAATCCCCCTAAAAAAATAAAAAAGCCCCCCAAAATAAAAAAAACCCTACCCTATACTAAATTACAAATAGCCCTTAAAAGGGCCTTTTGTGGGGCATTGCCTCAAAGTAATCAGCTCTTTACAATGTCAAAAAAAGTACAAATCACCCCCCAACATTAAAACCCACCACCCACACAACCGACCCTACTCTAAAACCCACCCAATACCCCCTTAAAAAAACCTTACACTAACCTAAGTCCTCAACGAAGCCTGGAGAAGTCTTCATCCAAGCCGGGCGAAGTGGTCCTCCAGATGGGCAGAAGTCTTCATCCAGACAGCACCTTCTATCTTCATTCATCCGGCGCGGAGCGGGTCCATCTTGAAGACATCCGACGCGGAGCATCCTCTTCATCCGACGGCTCTTCTGGAATGAAGGTTCCTTTAAATGACGTCATCCAATTCCGATTGGCTGATAGAATTGGCTGATAAAATTGAGCTCACATTCTATTGGCTGTTCCAATCAGCCAATAGAATGCCAGCTCAATCCTATTGGCTGATTGCATCAGCAAATCTGAATTGAATGGACGCCATCTTGGATGACGTCATTTAAAGGAACCTTCATTCCAGAAGAGCCGTCGGATGAAGAGGATGCTCCGCGACGGATGTCTTGAAGATGGAACCGCTCCGTGCCGGATGGATGAAGATAGAAGATGCCATCTGGATGAAGACTTCTGCCCGTCTGGAGGACCACTTCACCCGGCTTGGATGAAGACTTCTTCCGGCTTCGTTGAGGACTTCGGCCCGGTCGGGTGAAGACGTCTCCCGGTAAGGTGATCGTCAACGGGTTAGTATTAGGTTTTTTTAAGGGGGGATTGGTTGGGTTTTAGAGTAGGGTTGGTTGTGTGGGTGGTGCGTTTTAATGTTGGGGGGGTGATTTGTACTTTTTTTTTTACAGGTAAAAGAGCTGATTACTTTGGGGCAATGCCCCGCAAAAGACCCTTTTAAGGGCTATTTGTAATTTAGTGTAGGGTAGGGCTTTTTTATTTTGGGGGGGGCTTTTTTATTTTTTAGGGGGATTAGATTAGGTGTAATTAGTTTAAAATTCTTGTAATTTGTTTATTATTTTCTGTAATTTAGTGTCTGTTTGTTTTTTGTAATTTAGATAATTGTATTTAATTTAGGGAATTAATTTTATTATACAGTAGTGTTAGGTGTAATTGTAACTTATGTTAGGTTTTATTTTACAAGTACTTTTGTATTTATTTTAGCTAGGTGGTTATTAAATAGTTAATAACTATTTAATAACTATTCTACCTAGTTAAAATAAATACAAACTTGCCTGTAAAATAAAAATAAACCCTAAGCTAGCTACAATGTAATTATTAGTTATATTGTAGCTAGCTTAGGGTTTATTTTCTAGGTAAGTATTTAGTTTTAAATAGGAATAATGTAGTTAATGATAGTTATTTTATTTAGATTTATTTAAATTATATTTAAGTTAGGGGGGTTAGGGTTAGTGTTAGACTTAGATTTAGGGGTTAATAAATTTAATATAGTAGTGGAGACGTTGGGGGCGGCAGATTAGGGGTTAATAAATGTAGGTAAGTGTCGGCGATGTTAGGGACGGCAGATTAGGGGTTAATAATATTTAACTTGTGTTTGCGAAGCGGGAGTGCGGCAGTTTAGGGGTTAATATATTTATTATAGTGGCGGCGATGTCTGGTTCGGCAGATTAGGGGTTAAACATTTTCTTTTAGTGTTTGCAATGTGGGAGGGCCTGGGTTTAGGGGTTAATAGGTAGTTTATGGGTGTTAGTGTACTTTTTAGCACTTTAGTTAAGAGTTTTATGCTATGGCGTTGTAGTGTAAAACTCCTAACTACTGACTTTAATATGTTGTACCAGTCTTGACAGGAGAGGTTCTACCACTCACTTTTTGGCAGACTCGTAATACGGGCGCAATGCAAGTCCCATTGAAAAAAGAGAATACGCAATTGACGTAAGTGGATTTGCAGTATTTCCAAGTCTGGCAAAAAAGTGAGCGGTACACCTGTACCTGCAAGACTTGTAATACCAGCGGGCGTTAAAAAGTAGCGTTGGGAATGGCCAATGCTGTTTTTTAAGCCTAACGCAAGACTCATAATCTAGCCGAAAGTGTTTAATATATAAATTGTATCGCATATCAGAAATAAATACTGCTATTTTATAAAATAATTATAATAACAAAAATACCATGTGCTACCATTTTCTAGAACATAAAGGAATATAAAACTGAGCTATATGTTGATCTACCTAAAAACAAACAAACAAAAAATATATATTTCATTGAAAAGGGAAATAATATTTGCATCATCTGTCCAAGATTGTGCCATCAAAAATAATTATTTCCATAGAAATAGTTGTTTATTATCAATCATAAAATTGAAACTTGACTGGCAACACTACCAAGCAATCTTTTCTATTACATCTTAGGGCTGAAAATATTTAAATTGACAGCGATAGTCATTTTATCAGCTGTTTTTCTAGACTGCAACAATTCAACATGTGAATACCTATACAACTTATCCCAAGACAGCTAACATTTAAATGGGAACTCACACATTTTTTTCTGATAAGATTGTAATGAGGACCCAATCCAAAATGTTGACACATATCTTGCAGAGAATGAATATCTACTATAAGCTTGTAAGTCTGAAGTAAATAATTCATAGAAGCAGACACTACAATCTTAGCCTGAAAATGAAATAGATTGAATCGTTATCGAATTACTAAACCACAGACAATCCTCAAAGAAAACATACCAGAACTAATGAATTTGACAAAAGACGTATCCTTAAATTGTCAGACAGTAAAGGTTTTATTGAACATGTGTTTGATTGTATTTCTTTCATGTATAGTTACAAAAAAAAAAAAAAAAAATACAGGTTCCTTTCATAAAAGCAAGTGAATGTTCAATGAGTTATTAACCAAAAATTGTCTAAAGTGATAGATTAAATTAATAAATAAATATTAGCATTTTTGTATTGGGCTAGAACCTTTTACATTTAGCTTACTAGAAAGGTTTTCTATCTTTTGCTCTATTTATTCACTTCTGGGGCGCGATCCGATATAGATCGCAGTTTGCGGCGCAAGCGAGGGAACCAGCGTCGCCCGCAGTTTCAGCTCGCAACTCGAGCTATCCTATATAAGTCGCCGTCAGATGCTAACGTGCCGTAAGTCTGACAAACCAGCGATGTCCAGAAATCTGCGCAAGTACAAATTTCTGGCGTCGCCAGTGACTTGCGGCACGTTAGAAACTGCCGGCGCCTATAAAACCTGACTAAAGTCTAAAACACCCGCACTGTCTAACACGCCTCCCTAACATAGCCCGACACGTCTAACACGCCTCCCTAACATAGCCCGACACGTCTAACCCTCTATCCGCTATCCCCCCTCACTATCCTAACAATAAAAAAGCTATTAACCCCTAAACCGCCGCTCCCGTACCCCGCCGCAACCTAATAAAGTTATTAACCCGTAAACCGTCACTCCCGTACCCCGCCGCCAGCTATATTATATCTATAACCCCCTAAAGTGAGCCCCTAACACCGCCGCCATCTATATTAAAATTATTAACCCCTAATGTAAGCCCCTTACACCGCCGCCATCTCTATTAAAATGATTAACCCCTAATTTAATCTACCTACCCCGCCGCCAGCTATGTTATCTATATTAACTCTAAGTATATTATAGTTAATATAGGTATTACATTATATATATTAACTATATTAACCCTAATTATATTAGGGTTAATATAGTTAATATAGTTACTATAGTATTTATATTAACTATATTAACTCTATCTAACCCTAACACCCCTAACTAAATTTATATTAAATTAATCTAATTAATTTATAAACTAAAATATTCCTATTTAAATCTAAATACTTACCTATAAAATAAACCCTAAGATAGCTACAATTAATTAATAATTACATTGTAGCTATGTTAGGGTTAATATTTATTTTACAGGTAAAGAATTCAGCTCTTTTGCATACAAATACAATACCCCCCCTCCCATTACAACCCACCACCCACATACCCCTATTCTAAAACCACCCAAACCCCCCTTAAAAAAGCCTAACACTACCCCCCTGAAGATCTCCCTACCTTGTCTTCCTCCAAGCGGCAAAGAAGAATTCTTCCTCCGGCGATGTAATTCTTATTAAATAAATCTGATTCATATTATAAACTAAAATTTTCCTATTTAAATCTAAATACTTACCTATAAAATAAACCCTAAGATAGCTGCAATATAATTAATAATTACATTGTAGCTATGTTAGGGTTAATATTTATTTTACAGGTAAATTGTTAATTATTTTAACTAGGTATAATAGCTATTAAATAGTTATTAACTATTTAATATCTACCTAGTTAAAATAATTACCCAATTACCTGTAAAATAAATCCTAACCCAAGTTACAAATACACCTACACTATCAATAAATTAAATAAACTACAAACATCTATCTAAAAATACAATTAAATTAACTAAACTAAATTACAAAAAATAAAAAAAGATTACAAGATTTTTTTAGGTAATTACACCTATTCTAAGCCCCCTAATAAAATAATAAACCCCCAAAATAAAAAAAATTCCCTGCCCTATTCTAAATTAAAAAAAATTAAAAGCTCTTTACCTTACCAGCCCTTAAAAGGGCCTTTTGTGGGGCATGCCCCAAAGAATTCAGCTCTTTTGCATACAAATACAATACCCCCCCTCCCATTACAACCCACCACGCACATACTCCTATTCTAAAACCACCCAAACCCGTTCCGATCAGCCAATAGAATGCGAGCACAATCTGATTGGCTGATTGGATCAGCCAATCGGATTGAACTTGAATCTGATTGGCTGATTCAATCAGCCAATCAGATTTTTTTAACTTAATTACGATTGGCTGATAGAATCCTATCAGCCAATCGGAATTCGGCGGACGCCATCTTGGATGACGTCATTTAAAGGTACCTCATTCGTAGTTCAGTAGTCGGCCGGGATGGATGCTCCGCGGCGGCGGAGCGAAGAAAGAAGATTGAAGATGCCGCCGGAAGAATGAAGACTTTGCTGCCGCTTGGAGGAAGACGTCGCCGGAGGAAGAATTCTTCTTTGCCGCTTGGAGGAAGACATCGCCGGAGGAAGAATTCTTCTTTGCCGCTTGGAGGAAGACAAGGTAGGGAGATCTTCAGGGGGGTAGTGTTAGGCTTTTTTAAGGGGGGTTTGGGTGGTTTTAGAATAGGGGTATGTGGGTGGTGGGTTGTAATGGGAGGGGGGGTATTGTATTTGTATGCAAAAGAGCTGAATTCTTTACCTGTAAAATAAATATTAACCCTAACATAGCTACAATGTAATTATTAATTAATTGTAGCTATCTTAGGGTTTATTTTATAGGTAAGTATTTAGATTTAAATAGGAATATTTTAGTTTATAAATTAATTAGATTAATTTAATATAAATTTAGTTAGGGGTGTTAGGGTTAGATAGAGTTAATATAGTTAATATAAATACTATAGTAACTATATTAACTATATTAACCCTAATATAATTAGGGTTAATATAGTTAATATATATAATGTAATACCTATATTAACTATAATATACTTAGGGTTAATATAGATAATATAGCTGGCGGCGGGGTAGGTAGATTAAATAAGGGGTTAATCATTTTAATAGAGATGGTGGCGGTGTAAGTGGCTTACATTAGGGGTTAATAATATTAATATAGCTGGTGGCGGTATAGGTATAGGGGGATTAGATTAGGGGTTAATAATTTTTATATAGGTGGCGGCGGTGTAAGGGGTCAGATTAGGGGATATATAAGGTAGATGACAGCGGTGTAAGGGGTTCTAATTAGGGGATAGATAAGGTAGATGGCGGCGGTTTTAGGGGCTCACAGTAGGGGGTTAGTTTATGTAGATGGCGGCGGGGTCCGGGAGCGGCGGTTTAGGGGTTAATAACTTTATTAGGGATTTCGGGGGGGGGATCGCGGTTGACAGGTAGATAGACATTGCGCATGCGTTAGGTGTTAGGTTTATTTTAGCAGCCAGTTTAGGGAGTTACAGGGCTCCAATAGTCAGCGTAAGGCTTCTTACGGCTGCTTTTTGTGGCGAGGTGAAAATGGAGTAAGTTTTCTCCATTTTCGCCACGTAAGTCCTTACGCTGCATATTGGATACCAAACTGCGCTGGTTTGGTATACCTGCCTATAGCCCAAAAAACTACGGGCGACGGCAGAAATATACGCGCGTAACTTCTAGGTTATGCCGTATATGTGATACCAAACCCGCGCAAATATTGGCGTCGCCGGCTTTTGCGGGCGACGATTTTTATCGGATCGACCCCCTGGTGCATTTCTCCAGTTAAAGGGATACTAAACCCAAATGATTCAGATAGAGCATCTAATTTAAAGTAACTTTCTAATTTACTCCTATTATCAAATTTTCTTCGTTCTCTTGATATCTTTATATGAAAAAGCAGTAATGTAAGCATAAGAGCCGGCCAAATTTTGGTTCAGCACCTGGGTAGCGCTTGCTGATTGGTGGCTATATTTTGCCACCAATCAGAAGGCACTACCCAGGTACTGAGCAAAAAATGGGCCTCTCCTTTGCTGACATTCCTGCTTTTTCAATATAGATAGCAAGAGAATAAAGAAAAAATTATAATAGGAGTAAAATAGAAAGTTGCTTAGAATTAGATGCTCTATACGGATCACAAAATAACAATTTGGGTATCCCTTTAAGTAATAAGTTTTGTATGCAAAATATCTTCAGTAGAGATTTTATTTGGCCTAAACTATGCACAAAATAAATTTAAATGCCCACTTTAGTTTTTCTAATTCTAAATCTTACTTATTCACTGTTTTAAGATACTGCCAGATTACGAGTTTTGCGGTAAGAGGGGTGCGTTGCTAACGTGCACGTTATTGTCACTGCTCACATACGTACAGCGCTGGTATTACGGGTTTTTACAAACCCGGCGTTAAAAGGCAAGAAGTGAGCGTAGAGCAAAATTGTGCTCCATACCGCACTCCAATACCAGTGCTGCTTAAGTCAGCGGTGAGCTGGTTGTACGTGCTCGTGCACAATTTCCCCATAGACATCAATGGGGAGAGATGGCTGAGAAAATGTCTAACAACTGCAAAAAAGCAGGGTAAATCTCAGTAACGTAGCCCCATTGATTCCTATGGGGAAATAAAAGTTATGTTTACACCTATCACCCTAGCATGAACCCTGAGTCTAAACACCCCTAATCTTACACTTATTAACCCTTAATCTGCTGCCCCCAACATCGCTGACACCTACATTATACTTATTAACCTCTAATCTGCTGCTCCCGACATCGCCGCCACTATAATAAACATATTAATCCCTAATCCGCCGCACTCCCGCCTCGCAAACATTAGTTAAATATTATTAACCCCTAATCTGCTATCCCTAACATAGCTGCCACCTACATACATTTATTAACCCCTAATCTGCCGCCCCCAACGTCGCTGCCACTATATTAATTTTATTAACCCCTAAATCTAAGTATAACCCTAACCCTAACACACCCTAACTTAAATATAATTTAAATAAATTTAAATAAAACCTACTATTATCACCTAAATTATTCCTATTTAAAACTAAATACTTACCTATAAAATAAACCCTAAGCTATCTAAAATATAACTAATAGTTACATTGTAGCTAGCTTAGGGTTTACTTATTTATTTTTTTACAGGCAAGTTTGTATTTATTTTAACTAGGTAGAATAGTTACTAAATAGTTATTAACTATTTAATAACTACCTAGCTAAAATAAATAGACATTTACCTGTAAAATAAAACCTAACCTCAGTTACACTAACACCTAACCTAACCCTACAATTAAATAAATTACCTAAATTAAATACAATTAAATAAATTAAATACAATTAGCTAAATTACAAAAACAAACAAACACTAAATTACAGAAAATAAAAAACAAATTACAAGATCTTTAAAGTAATTACACCTAATCTAAGAGCCCTATCAAAATAAAAAAGCCCACCCAAAATAAAAAAAAACCCTAGCCTAAACTAAACTATCAATAGCCCTTAAAAAGGCCTTTTGCGGGGCATTGCCCCAAATAAATCATCTCTTTTACCTGTAAAAAAAAATACACACAACCCCCCCAACAGTAAAACCCACCACCCACACAACCAACCCCCCAAAACAAACACTAAATTACAAAAAATAATAAAATAATTACAAGAATTTTAAACTAATTACACCTACTCTAATCCCCCTAACAAAATAAGAAAAGCCCCCAAAATAAAAAAAAATCCCTACCCTATACTAAATTACAAATAGCCCTTAAAAGGGCCTTTTGCGGGGCATTGCTACATTGATAGTGTAGTGTTAGGTGTAATTGTAACTTAGGTTAGGGTTTATTTTACAGGTAAATTTGTACATATTTTAGCTAGGTAGTTATTAAATAGTTAATAACTATTTAATAACTATTGTACCTAGTTAAAATAAATACAAAGTTCCCCACGATTAATGAGTGGCAGAGCCACATTACGCAGATCTTAACCCTGGAAAAATACCATTATACACAAACACAACAATTGGAGTTTTACAATAAATTAAAGTTTATATGGGAAGATTATCTAGCATCAATGTGAGTAACTGATTCACGGTATCACTTGCAGTTTTTCTATCTGTTAAGATCAATGTCATATTCATGTACCCACCATATTGAGATATATTGTGTTCTTAATTGTAATGCTTTGTCACTTTCTGTTATGTACCTATGTTTTATTTACAACAATAAAGGAAATTTAAAAAAAAAAAAAAAAAAAAAAAAAAAAAAAAAAATAAATACAAAGTTGCCTGTAAAATAAAAATAAATCCTAAAATAGCTACAATGTAACTATTAGTTATAACTATTAGTTATATTGTAGCTATCTTACGGCTAGATTTATCCAATCAGCCAATCAGATTGAGCTCGCATTCTATTGGCTGTTCCGATCAGCCAATAGAATGCGAGCTCAATCTGATTGGCTGATTAGATCAGCCATTCGGATTGAACTTGAATCTGATTGGCTGATTCAATCAGCCAATCAGATTTTTTTAACTTAATTCCGATTGGCTGATAGAATCCTATCAGCCAATCGGAATTCGGCGGACGCCATCTTGGATGACGTCATTTAAAGGTACCTCATTCCAAGTTCAGCAGTCGGCCGGGATGGATGCTCCGCGGCGGCGGAGCGAAGAAAGAAGATTGAAGATGCCGCCGGAAGAATGAAGACTTTGCTGCCGCTTGGAGCAAGACGTTGCTGGAGGAAGAATTCTTCTTTGCCGCTTGGAGGATGACATCGCCGGAGGAAGAATTCTTCTTTGCCGCTTGGAGGAAGACATCGCCCGGATCGGATCAGGAGTTCGGCCCGGTGTGGTGAAGACAAGGTAGGGAGATCTTCAGGGGGGTAGTGTTAGGCTTTTTTAAGGGGGGTTTGGGTGGGTTTAGAATAGGGGTATGTGGGTGGTGGGTTGTAATGGGGGGGGGTATTGTATTTGTTGTATGCAAAAGAGCTGAATTCTTTGGGGCATGCCCCACAAAAGGCCCTTTTAAGGGCTGGTAAGGTAAAGAGCTTTGAAATTTGTTTAATTTAGAATAGGGCAGGGAATTTTTTTTATTTTGGGGGTTTATTATTTTATTAGGGGGCTTAGAATAGGTGTAATTAGCTTAAATATCTTGTAATCTTTTTTTTATTTTTTGTAATTTAATGTTTGTTTGTTTTTGTAATTTAGTTTAGTTAATTTAATTGTATTTTTAGATAGATGTTTGTAGTTTATTAAATTTATTGATAGTGTAGGTGTATTTGTAACTTAGGTTAGGATTTATTTTACAGGTAATTGGGTAATTATTTTAACTAGGTAGATATTAAATAGTTAATAACTATTTAATATCTATTATACCTAGTTAAAATAATTAACAATTTACCTGTAAAATAAATATTAACCCTAACATAGCTACAATGTAATTATTAATTATATTGTAGCTATCTTAGGGTTTATTTTATAGGTAAGTATTTAGATTTAAATAGGAATATTTTAGTTTATAAATGAATTAGATTAATTTAATATAAATTTAGTTAGGGTTAGATAGAGTTAATATAGTTAATATAAATACTATAGTAACTATATTAACTATATTAACCCTAATATAATTAGGGTTAATATAGTTAATATATATAATGTAATAACTATATTAACTATAATATACTTAGGGTTAATATAGATAATATAGCTGGCGGCGGGGTAGGTAGATTAAATTAGGGGTTAATCATTTTAATAGAGATGGCGGCGGTGTAAGGGGCTTACATTAGGGGTTAATAATATTAATATAGCTGGCGGCGGTATAGGGGGATTAGATTAGGGGTTAATAATTTTTATATAGGTGGCGGCGGTGTAAGGGGTCAGATTAGGGGATAGATAAGGTAGATGGCGGCGGTTTTAGAGGCTCACAGTAGGGGGTTAGTTTATGTAGATGGCGGCGGGGTCCGGGAGCGGCGGTTTAGGGGGTAATAACTTTATTAGGGATTTTGGGGGGGGGAGGGGATCGCGGTTGACAGGGAGATAGATATTGCGCATGCGTTAGGTGTTAGGTTTATTTTAGCAGATCGCGGTTGACAGGGAGATAGACATTGCGCATGCGTTAGGTGTTAGGTTTATTTTCTAGTTAGTTTAGGGAGTTACGGGGCTCCAATAGTCAGCGTAAGGCTTCTTACGGCTGCTTTTTGTGGCGAGGTGAAAATGGAGTAAGTTTTCTCCATTTTCGCCACGTAAGTCCTTACGCTGCATATTGGATACCAAACTGCGCGGGTTTGGTATACCTGCCTATGGCCCAAAAAACTGCGGGCGACGGCAGAAATATACGGGCGTAACTTCTAGGTTACGCCGTATATAGGATACCAAACCCGCGCAAATATTGGCGTCGCCGGCTTTTGCGGGCGACGATTTATATCGGATCGACCCCATGGATCCATGTCTAACTTCTAAAAACATAAGTGCATAGTAAAATGAAAAAAACTCCTGGGAGATACGGTATACAGTGGGAGTGGTGACACTCCTTGAAGGTGATACACAAGTGTGGGATGTTGAATTAAAATGCAAATACTGATACTTAAAGGCACAGTTATAAACCAAAAGATGATTCCAATCTGACAAAGTTAATCAAAAATAAAGTCAATCAAAAATAGTGAAAAAATAGTGAAAAAATAGGAAGTGAATGTTCGTGTCAAACCGTGGATGTGTCCTCCAACGTTGCTGATGGGTAATGAGAGATCTATAATCGGGTATAGATGTTAGAAGGGGTTGTAGAAAAAATGAGTATATAAAAGATAATCCAACCTTTAGGCAAAAGTCATTAAAACCCAAAAAAACAAAAATAGAAAAAATGAAAAATAAAATCCACTTTGGTGAAATCAAATAATGAAATGAAGCAATCCAAAAATGAAAACGTTTGTGTAAATTGTGTACAAAAATTAGGGGATTAGGACAAATTCTGTGCCCAGTGAGTTCAAGGTGCCATCCGTATGTTAAAAGTCAAATAACAATAAATAGCAAAAAAAAAACTATAAGAAAACAAAGAAAAAACATAATAGTGCAACACTGTATACAATAGATAATAATGGTAATTAAAATCAAGCTCACCAGTATACCAACGCGTTTCGGCCTGGATTAGGCCTTTCTCAAGACTATCGTTTTAAGAAAGGCCTAATCCAGGCCGAAACCCCTAATTTTTGTACACAATTTACACAAACGTTTTCATTTTTGGATTGCTTCATTTCATTATTTGATTTCACCAAAGTGGATTTTATTTTTCATTTTTTCTATTTTTGTTTTTTTGGGTTTTAATGACGTTTGCCTAAAGGTTGGATTATCTTTTATATACTCATTTTTTCTACAACCCCTTCTAACATCTATACCCGATAGATCTCTCATTATCCATCAGCAACGTTGGAGGACACATCCACGGTTTGACACGAACTGTCACTTCCTATTTTTTCACTATTTTTTCACTATTTTTGATTGACTTTATTTTTGATTAACTTTGTCAGATTGGAATCATCTTTTGGTTTATAACTGTGCCTTTAAGTATCAGTATTTGCAT
This sequence comes from Bombina bombina, assembly GCF_027579735.1. NCBI lineage: Eukaryota > Metazoa > Chordata > Amphibia > Anura > Bombinatoridae > Bombina > Bombina bombina. The sequence goes on from NC_069503.1 coordinate 950,357,325, forward strand.
TTTAATTCAACATCCCACACTTGTGTATCACCTTCAAGGAGTGTCACCACTCCCACTGTATACCGTATCTCCCAGGAGTTTTTCCATTTTACTATGCACTTATGTTTTTAGAAGTTAGACATGGATCCATGCATCTAATTTTATTGTGTTATTCTATTGTGCTTTTATTGTGATATTTGCTTATGTTCAGCCCTTATCGAAGGTATTAAATTGTAAGATTTAGCAACCAGTCCTTTAGCCTTTTAAGCTCATTTAGCGTTTACTCTCACCTTTTCAAAAAGCAGCGTTAAGCTCCTAACGCAGCCCCATTGTTTCCTATGGGGAAACACTTCCTAAGTCTGCACCTAACACTCTAACATGTTTCCCCTGAGTCTAAACACCCCTAACCTTACACTTATTAACCCCTAATTTGCCGCCCCCGCTATCGCTGACACCTGCATATTTTTTTTAACCCCTAATCTGCCGCTCTGTACACCGCCACAACCTACATTATACCTATTTACCCCTAATCTGCTGCCCCTAACACAGTCGACCCCTATATTATATTTATTAACCCCTAATCTGCCGCCCCCAATGTCATCTCCACCTACCTACAATTATTAACCCCTAATCTGCCGACCGGACCACACCGCTACTATAATAAATGTATTAACCCCTAAAGCTAAGTCTAACCCTAACACTAAACCACCCCCTAAATTAAATATAATTTAAATATAACGAAATAAATTAACTCTTATTAAATAAATTATTCCTATTTAAAGCTAAATACTTACCTGTAAAATAAACCCTAATATAGCTACAATATAAATTATAATTATATTGTAGCTATTTTAGGATTAATATTTATTTTACAGGCAACTTTGTAATTATTTTAACCAGGTACAATAGCTATTAAATAGTTAATAACTATTTAATAGTTACCTAGTTAAAATAATTACAAAATTACCTGTAAAATAAATCCTAACCTAAGTTATAATTAAACCTAACACTACACTATCAATAAATTAATTAAATAAATTACCTACAATTACCTACAATTAAACCTAACACTACACTATCAATAAATTAATTAAATACAATACCTACAAATAAATACAATGAAATAAACTAACTAAAGTACAAAAAATAAAAAAGAACTAAGTTACAAAAAATAAAAAAATATTTACAAACATTAGAAAAATATTACAACAATTTTAAACTAATTACACCTACTCTAAGCCCCCTAATAAAATAACAAAGACCCCCAAAATAAAAAAATGCCCTACCCTATTCTAAAATTAAAATAGAAAAGCTCTTTTACCTTACCAGCCCTGAAAAGGGCCCTTTGCGGGGCATGCCCCAAAGAATTCAGCTCTTTTGCCTGTAAAAAGAAAACATATAATACCCCCCCAACATTACAACCCACCACCCACATACCCCTAATGTAACCCAATCCCCCCTTAAATAAACCTAACACTAAGCCCCTGAAGATCTCCCTACCTTGTCTTCACCACATCGGGTTCACCGATCGATCCAGAAGAGCCTCCGATGTCTTGATCCAAGACCAAGCGGGGGGCTGAAGATGTCCATGATCCGACTGAAGTCTTCATCCAAGCAGGAGCTGAAGAGGTCCATGATCGGGCTGAAGTCTTCTATCAAGCGGCATCTTCAATCTTCTTTCTTCCGGATCCATGGTCATCCCACCGACGCGGAACATCCATCTTCACCGACGACTTCCCGACGAATGACGGTTCCTTTAAGGGACGTCATCCAAGATGGCATCCCTCGAATTCCGATTGGCTGATAGGATTCTATCAGCCAATCGGAATTAAGGTAGGAAAATTCTGATTGGCTGATGGAATCAGCCAATCAGATTCAAGTTCAATCCGATTGGCTGTTCTGATCAGCCAATAGAATGCGAGCTCAATCTGATTGGCTGATCGGATCAGCCAATCGGATTGAACTTGAATCTGATTGGCTGATTCCATCAGCCAATCAGAATTTTCCTACCTTAATTCCAATTGGCTGATAGAATCCTATCAGCCAATCGGAATTTGAGGGACGCCATCTTGGATGACGTCCCTTAAAGGAACCGTCATTCGTCGGGAAGTTGTCGGTGAAGATGGATGTTCCGCTTCGGCGGGATGACCATGGATCCGGAAGAAAGAAGATTGAAAATGCCTCTTGATAGAAGACTTCAGCCCGATCATGGACCTCTTCAGCTCCCGCTTGGATGAAGACTTCAGTCGGATCATGGACATCTTCAGCCCCCCGCTTGGGCTTGGATCAAGACATCGGAGGCTCGTCTGGATCGATCGGTGAACCCGGCGTGGTGAAGACAAGGTAGGGAGATCTTCAGGGGCTTAGTGTTAGGTTTATTTAAGGGGGTTTGGGTTAGATTAGGGGTATGTGGGTGGTGGGTTGTAATGTTGGGGGGGGTATTGTATGTTTTCTTTTTACAGGCAAAAGAGCTGAATTCTTTGGGGCATGCCCCGCAAAGGGCCCTTTTCAGGGCTGGTAAGGTAAAAGAGCTTTTCTATTTTAATTTTAGAATTGGGTAGGGCATTTTTTTATTTTGGGGGTCTTTGTTATTTTATTAGTATTGTATTTAATTAATTTATTGATAGTGTAGTGTTAGGTTTAATTGTAGGTAATTGTAGGTATTTTATTTAATTAATGTATTGATAGTGTAGTGTTAGGTTTAATTGTAACTTAGGTTAGGATTTATTTTACAGGTAATTTTGTAATTATTTTAACTAGGTAACTATTAAATAGTTATTAACTATTTAATAGCTATTGTACCTGGTTAAAATAATTACAAAGTTGCCTGTAAAATAAATATTAATCCTAAAATAGCTACAATATAATTATAATTTATATTGTAGCTATATTAGGGTTTATTTTACAGGTAAGTATTTAGCTTTAAATAGGAATAATTTATTTAATAAGAGTTAATTTATTTTGTTAGATTTAAATTATATTTAAGTTAGGGGGTGTTAGTGTTAGGGTTAGACTTAGCTTTAGGGGTTAATACATTTATTATAGTAGCGGTGTGGTCCGGTCGGCAGATTAGGGGTTAATAATTGTAGGTAGGTGGAGGCGACGTTGGGGGCGGCAGATTAGGGGTTAATAAATATAATATAGGGGTCGGCTGTGTTAGGGGCAGCAGATTAGGGATACATAGGTATAATGTAGGTTGCGGCGGTGTACGGAGCGGCAGATTAGGGGTTAAGAAAAATATGCAGGTGTCAGCGATAGTGGGGGCATCAGATTAGGGGTTAATAAATATTATGTAGGTGTCGACGGTATTAGGGGCAGCAGATTAGGGGTACATAGGGATAACGTAGGTGGCGGCGGTGTGCGGTCGGCAGATTAGGGGTTAAAAAAATTTAATAGAGTGGCGGCGATATGGGGGGGCCTCGGTTTAGGGGTACATAGGTAGTTTATGGGTGTTAGTGTACTTTAGAGCACAGTAGTTAAGAGCTTTATGAACCGGCGTTAGCCCAGAAAGCTCTTAACTCCTGTTTTTTTTCTGCAGCTGGAGTTTTGTCATTAGATTTCTAACGCTCACTTCAGCCACGACTCTAAATACCGGCGTTAGAAAGATCCCATTGAAAAGATAGGATACGCAATTGACGTAAGGGGATCTGCGGTATGGAAAAGTCGTGGCTGCAAAGTGAGCGTTAGACCCTTTCCTGACTGACTCTAAATACCAGCGGTAGCCCCAAACCAGCGTTAGGAGCCTCTAACGCTGGTTTTGACGGCTAACGCCAAACTCTAAATCTAGCCGCTAGGGTTTATTTTACAGGTAAGTATTTAGTTTTAAATAGGAATATTTTACTTAATTGTAGTAATTTTATTTTGTTTTATTTAAATTATATTTATGTTAGGGGTTTTAGGGTTAGACTTAGGTTTAGGGGTTAATAAATTTAAAATAGTAGCGGCAACGTTGGGGGCGGCAGATTAGGGGTTAATAAATGTAGGTAGGTGTCGGGGATGTTAGGGACGGCAGATTAGGGGTTAATAAAATTAAAATAGTGTTTGCGATGCGGGAGTGCAGCGGTTTAGGGGTTAATATGTTTATTGCAGCGGTGGCGATGTCCGGTTGGCAGATTAGGGGTTAAAAATGTTATTTAAGTGTTTGCGATGTAAGGTAGGGGGGGCTCGGTTTAGGGGTTAATAGGTAATTTATGGGTGTTAGTGTACTTTTTAGCACTTTAGTTAAGCGTTCTATGTTACGGCGTTAGCCCATAAAACTCTTAACTACTGACTTTTAAATGCGGTAGGAGTCTTGACAGGAGAGGGTGTACCGCTCACTTTCTCCAAGACTCGTAATACCGTCGTTATGTTATTAAGTCCCATTGAAAAGGTAGGATACGCAATTGATGTAGGGGGATTTGCTGTATGCTCGAGTCGCGGAATAAAAGTGAGCGGTACACCTGTACCTGCCAGACTCGTAATACCAGCGGGCGTTAAAAAGCAGTGTTGGGACCTCTCAACGCTGCTGTCAGGTTAGGAAAAGTCCAGAAGAAGACCCAAATGCTAGGGCGAATTTAAACAACACCCTTGCACTCTGAGGTTAATCCAGGACGTGACCCCAAGACAACCTCTAAAAAACAATGTACTCACGATATGGAGCAGGGTTAGCCTGAGACCAAAGTAATTCAAGATATCAGCCAAATAGACTTCTGAGTAAGGAACTGGTTACAGGAAAAGTCTTCCACAGAATCTGGAGAGCAGGGATAGTCACTTATACTCAGACAGAGGAAGGGTAAACAAGAAACAGTTAATAATGCAGGAGTAGGTAACTTGTTATAAGGCAGTTTGAGGGTTAATACTGTGTAGTCAGTCCTTGAAGAGTTTCGCAACAGGTTATCAGGCAGTTTGTAGGTTTATACTGAATAGTCAGTACATGCAGAGTTAGATAACAGGATAACAGGTAGTTTGAGGGTTAATACAGATTAATCAGTACTTGCAGGGATTGGCAACAGGTTGTCATGCAGTTTGAGAGTTTCACAGAATAGACAGTCTTTGCAATGTTTGGCAACAGGATATCAAGCAGTTTGAAGGTTTATCCTGAATTAACAGTATTTGCAGAGTTTTGGCAACAGGTAAACATGCAGTTTGAGAGTTTCACAGAATAAACAGTCTTTGCAATGTTTGGCAACAGGATATCAAGCAGTTTGAAGGTTTACACTGAGTAAACAGTATTTGCAGAGTTTTGGCAACAGGTAAACAAGCATATTGAGAGATTCACAGAATAAATAGTACTTGCAATGTTCGGCAACAGGTTATCAGGAAGTAGAGGATTAACCCAGGATAGTCAGTCTTTGCAGAGTTTGGCAGTTAGAGAGATTCCACAGCAAAGTCCTCACAGGAGCCACAAAGAGTAACAAACAAATGGGCACTGAAGAAACAGGAAGCCCAGAATAAAAAGTCTGGTAGTGACATCATCAGGAAGGGGCGGCTCAGACTACCTGTCAATCAAGCACACAGAGAGGACAGCTGGAGCTTCCCAGCAGCTGAGCGTGACAGCTGCTTTTTAAGGCTAACGCAAGATTCATAATCTAGGGGACAGTGTCTCTGAAGGTTCAAGTTCTGTGTCACTTGATGACATTGAGGCCTGATCTTTTTCATCTGATTGACCTATAGTGGTCACTATTTTGCTGAAATCTGCAGCTGTTTTCTTATAGACAGCTTGGAAGAGATATGGGCTACTTTTTGTTAAAAACATAAAAACATTAGATATGGTTACTATAGTTGTATTTCTAGTTAGCAGATTTGAAAGGAAGAGTTTAACAGGTCATTATTGAATATTTAATTTTGCTTCTATGTATTACTTGGTCACCTTCCTGATAATAGATGTATCTTCTGTAGATCTACTACTTTCACTTTAGATATAGCATTGCAAAACATTGCTTCATACTCATTGAAGAACATCTCAGTTGGAGAACCAGGACTTATTATTTTAAACCTGACTACAATCCCATTTTCCAGCAAAATATAATTTATAAAACCTAAACACTTATCTTTTATGTGGAAATGCTATATGCAGCATCCCTTTTTGAACCAACAGTACATTTATCTTTGCGCTGCCCATTCTCATTTCTGGTATAAACATTTTTGAGTGTTTTCTAAATACCCTCTATTACTAGAGATACATTTCTGTCATGGTAAAAACCATGACAGCTATGTTTGTTAGAGCACTTAAATCAGTGACTTTGTCCCGGTCAGTCATCGGTGCCTGACTGTGTCCCTATTTTTTTTTAATCTGTACTATTCTCTTCTCTCCATCAACAACCTTACATCAACACTTCTTTCTCTTCTCGCACTATTTTCATATTACCTCATCTCTTTCTCACTCTCTGTCTCCCTGTAACACTCTTCCTCTTTCACCCTTTCTTGTCTTTTATCATTCTCCCTTACTCCTTGACCCTCCCTCCCGTAACTCTTCTTCTTTGTCACCTCTTTCTCTCCCTTTATCACTCCTCTCTTATCCTCCCTCTGTCCCCTTGCACTACCTTACTCATATCCCCTACACCATTTTTATTTCCCTCTGAATCCCCCTCTCTCTAGATGATAAAAAATGTATGTGAGCTATATGTTGAATGTAATGCCGTAAGTGTTCTGTATGAGTGTATGTACGTAAGGAGAAAACTGCATGAAACTCAATGTACATCTTGCTTCAATACCTTTAATAAACATTTATTCATGCATTCACATACTAAAAAAAATGCAGATGACCCAGAAATATCACAACAACCCAGCAGGCTTGACTAATTCAAACAATGACTTTTCAAGTAATTTTGAATTATTTATAATATTAAGTCAAAAATCACCTGAGCTGCTTACAATATTTTCACATGGAATATTTAAATGATTTATAATAGTGTTCAACACTAAAATAGGTGGTTTGACTACAATCTTGCCCAGGGGTCAAGTCGAGTGGGAATGCATGGGAACAGAGTTCCTGCACTATTTTTGCAGGTGGAACTAAGTTCCCCTGGACAGGGAACAAGAATGCTTCAGTAAACACTGCTACTGCTGGTGGGAGGAACTGGAGCCCAGACTAGTTAGAGGGATAGTGAGATCCTCTAGTAATGTGCAGTAACACTTCCTACATTACACTAAATGCAAGCCTGTCAGCGGTCCTGCTGTGTGATCACCCAGCACTGTGTGGAACACAAGGTGCTTACATTTCTGTGTGGCTTGTGTGGGGTAATTTAGCTACCTTCAGCAGAAATATGATTTTTGTATCTTAAGTGGGTGAGACTCTAAGGAGGAGTCTCAGACCCAAAGGCACCCATTTAACCCTTTATTGGTTTAATTTGCTTTTATTAACCAAAGTGCATAGATTATATACATAGAGATACAGTGTGTGTGTATGTATGCATGTATGTAAGTGTGTGTATGTATGCATGTATGTAAGTGTGTGTATAAAACAATATCAATTGTTTGGGGGTGGAAGTCTTGGTGAGTTCCCACACTTTTGTTTGTAGGATTTAACCCCTGATCTTGCCATTGTTTTCTTAGAAAATTGCTACTTTTTTCAAAGCTATTCTAATGCCTATAAAATGACATTTCATATTATACTGTTTTGAAAATGTTTCATCTAGTGCAGCTAACCTTACCTTATCTCATTTTAATGAGTTATCACTGACTTTTATTCAGTATAAAAAGTCCCTTAGCCTTCTAATGCGTCATTTCATTTCAAAGTAGATATTATTTTAGTATCTATGGTGGGGTTATTATTTATCTGCTAAAAATGTGTCTCTTTAGAGCTATTGAGTGCATTGTTGTTTTAGTTTTATATTCTGTTGAAAGTATAGGCATAGATATAATAGTACCAGGTCATACATTGTGCAAGACTGACCTTCTTTCTCTGAAGAGCTTTACATTTATTTATAGTGACAATTTTGTAGCCCAACAAGATCTCTAAAACATTTTATACAGAATGAAAATGGTTTCTGGTTGAGAATATTTTGGAAATATATATGTAGAAAGATGAAAAGATAGATGATAGATAGATAAATATACAGATAGGCAGACAAAAGACAGACTGACAAGACAGTCAGACAGACATACAGATAGATGATAGATAGATAAATAGATAGAAAATAGATAGATAGATAGACAAGACAGTCAGACAGACAGATGATAGATAGACAAATAGGTAGATGATAGATAGATAGATAGATAGATAGATAGATAGATCGATAGATAGATAGATAGATAGATAGATAGATAGATAGATAGATAGATAGATAGATAGATTATAGATAGACAAGACAGTTAGACAGACAGATGATAAATGATAGATATAGATAGATAGATAGATAGATAGATAGATAGATAGATAGATAGATAGATAGATAGATAGATAGATAGATAGATAGATAGATAGATAGATAGATAGATATAGATAGATAGATAGATAGATAGATAGATAGATAGATAGATAGATAGATAGATAGATAGACACATAAACAGACAGACAGATGCAAATAGATAGAGTATTGTTTATCACCTCTTTTCTGAATCTCTTCAAATGCTTTTAAGTTGAAGAAAAAAGTTATTATTTTATAATATTATATGAATTTGTCAACATAAATATTTCACATGCTGAGAAAGGAAAAATAAAATTAATGTGCTTAAAACGTGCTTTATTTGAACTTAAAGGGACAGTAAACATCTTGTCATTAAAAGATATATATGCTGTCTTGCTATAAAATAACATATTGGCAAAGTCTACACATTTTTAAATCACATCAAAACTCTGTTTGCAGTAATTGTTTTTTCAATAGCTAATCTCTGTCTGCAAACAAAGCTAGCTACAGTAATTAACATCACAATAAACACCTTACGATGTCAATATAAAAGTTTTAGTTGTGCATAGTAAAACAACCTTGGAATATATTTTTGGTAATTATTTTGCCCCCTTTTTTTAAATTGTGGCTTTTCTAATTTACACAACTGAAAAATCCACAAACTTGTCTTTAAGAGCCTTTCTGGGAAGCTCCCACCCTACCTGAGCAGAATGCTCTCCCCTGCTATTCCCACCTTCTATAACCTCCGATCCAATAACAGCACATTATTTAGCTTGCCTCAATACAAAAAAAAAAGCAGCTCGATCCTCCTTTTCCTACAGAGCGCCACAGTTATGGAATGACCTCCCTCACACTTTAAAAACTTCCCCAAGCCTAAAATCCTTTAAGAGATCCCTCTATACATATCTCAAAACAGAATGCTCCTGTCATGGTTGATTAAATATTTCATACCTGCTCTATGTTAAATGTTTGCATATAATGTGTATTTTTATTATTGTTTTTGTATTTTATTGTACCCTATTGTATCAATGCAATGTTTTGTGATCCCAGGACACGAGAGAAATCTCAGTGTATCCTTCCTGGTAAAATATTTTATAAATAAATAAATAAATAATGCTGCTACATATAAGACAAGCAGGAATCTTCTGCCAGAGCAGCAGGAAAGGAGGCCTGTCAGGGTGTTATAAAGGTAAGCCAGAAATCCTCATTACAAAATATAACACTGTTGCAAACACACATTACACCTCCCATCCCACAGTGCCTTAACCCTTAAAGGGACATGAAACCCACAAAAATGTTTCCATGATTTACAAAGAGCATGCAATTTTAATCAACTTTCCAATTTACTTCTATTAACTAATTTGCTTCATTCTATTGATATCCTTTGGAGAAAAGCATATCTAAATAGGCTCAGTAGCGGCTGATTGTGTGATTGGCTCACCCTTGTGCATTGCTGCTTTGTCAACAAAGGATATCTGAAGAATGACGCAAATTAAATAATAGAAGTAAATTGGAATGTTGTTAAAAAATGTATTCTCGATCTGAATCATGAAAGAAAAAATGTGGGTTTCATGTCCCTTTAAGTCTGCTCCAAGCCCATAAAGAGCTTTACAATATTCTAGTGCAGTGTTTCCCAACCGCGGTCCTCAAGTACCCCCAACAGTCCTGGTTTTCATTATAGCTGAACTAGAGCAAAGGTGAAATAGTCAGCTGATGGATGAGAGCAGGTTGGTTACTGATCAGCTGATTACTTCACCTGTGCACTGGTTCAGCTATAATGAAAACCAGGCCTGTTGGGGAACACTGTTCTAGTGTATTAGTTAAAGGGACATGCAAGCCTAAATTTTTCTTTCATGATTCAGATAGAGAATACAATTTTGAACAACTTTCCAATTTACTACTATTATCAAATTGTCTTCATTACCTTGTTGAAGAAGCAGCAAGGCACTACTGGGAGCAAGCTGAATGCATTGGGTGAGCCAATAACATGAGGTGTACATGTGCAGCCACCAAACAACAGCTCATAAACCTACCTAGGTATCCTTTTCAACAAAGTATACCTAGAGAACAAAGTATAACTAGAGGGGAAAAAAATAGGTAATAGAAGTAAACTTGAAAGTTGTTTAAAATCACATGCTCTATTTGAATCATAAAAGAAAGAAAAAATGGGTTACATGTCCCTTTAATATTGAGAAATCTCAGAAAAAGAAATTGATTCCAACTAATCATGCCCTCGGCTTTTATGGAACTGAAAATGATCTACTCTTACGCAAAGAGATGGATTATATTGCAGCTAAAAAGCTGAACACATTCTTTTGTATAAAATGTTACGTTTTATTTAAGGTATTATAAGGAGATATCTTTAAAAAATATTTTTTTAGAAATTGGGTTAGCTATAAATTTAGCTTCACATAACATATTATATGGCTCATTAAATTTTATCTAAAATTAAATATTTGTATCATTTATTTAATAACTTTAAATTTGTCCTTTGAAATGTAGTCAACAAATAAAACAGGAACACTTAACACATTATAATTTAAACAGAGTTAATATTGTATAAGTGTAAGATTTTAGATTTTTAAATACAATATTTTCTGCTATAAATACTGCACACTAAAAGAAAAGAAAATCTTATTTTAATGAATGTTTATATATTTCTAAAGCTTTCAAAGACCACAATATCAAAATGTAATAATCAATCAATTAATTAATTATAATGCATATTTAATCACAAATATTTCAACTGAGCTTATTCTAGTATGTTGCTGTTTTATTACAGAGCTACTACCAATTCAATTAATTTGATTTTTGATAATAATTGCTATTTCTTATATAGTACAATATCTAATATGCAATCAAAATCTCCAAAGTATTCAATATCATATTCTATACTGTTTTTTTAGAAGACCTGTTTTTCAAACAGTTAACAGGATTGCAAATTTATTGTCATTTTTTTAGTGTTATGAATTTTCAATCTCACCACTAGTGCATCACTAGACAAAATAAATTAAGGTGAAAATAGGTTGCAGATATTTCCCTTGGGACAAGAGCACTTGACCTTTTTTTTTCTTATACATATTACAATGGTTTTTTTTAATATATTAATTTTCTGTTGTTATAATATTCTGCCTTAGTATATGAAATATTGTGCATTGATACTATACAGTGCACATAGGAACATCTTTTTTTATTTTCTTCATTAAATCCAAATGTGCCATAAAATAACTTAAGCAAGATATGGTCAAAATTTTTAGTTAGCATAACCTGTGAAAATTCCTTTGGCGCAAATCAGTCTTCTGCATGAGCAACCTGGGATCTAGCATCCAAGGGAGGACAATACAGTGCAGAACAATTCAGCTTGATTTTATATTGCAGTCATTTTGGCAGGGACAGGGAATATTTTACACAACTCAGACGATGAAGGCTGCATGCATTCTCCAGCTTTAAATTGTAGTAGAAAATGAAAAAAACCTAATAGCATTTTGATGTATTCCGGTTAGGTTTTTCCATTAGGAGAAAAGGTGATATGTTCCAACCATTTGTCAGGAAAAGAAGAAATGAAGAAAATGTTGACAATTTCATTACATTCTGGTTATGGCAGTGATCTGAACTTACCTATTATGAGATAGAAAACTATATTCATAGTAATTATTAGTTAGGAGCATTTCAGCTTTGGTTCCTTTAACTTGTGCTACAACTGTTAAGCTGTTATAACTCACTGAGCTGTAGATTTTCAGATTTGGTAATATGTTGTATAGTCTTGTTCGTCTAGAGGCAGTGTAACAAGTCACTGATCCATACTACTAAAATAATAGCTCCATGGATATCATTTATATATATATAGTTCATTATACAAATGTAGTCCTTTTTTCTTAAATTTTAAATACAAATTTTTATCTCTTTTAGGACTTTTCAAATAAAATTGCAGGACATTAAAGTGTAATATGGGCACCTATTCATATGAAAAAGCTTCCATTAATGTTATTAAAATACCTGTTGCACAAAAAAAAATAAAGTGAAAGCAGACTAGAATAATACGTGCAATGCATGGAAAGGGTTGCAGGTTTATTGATATGCAGACACTTTATATTCAGAATTTAGGTGTACGGGATCCTACGAGGCAGGCTTCCTAGCAATGTATGATATGTTATTTCCAAAGTAAATACTGAATTGCCAGCACTGAATAGGTCGCTTGCATGTTATCCAATGTTTATATTTGTGTCTAGAACAAAAGCATCACCTTGCATTATCATGCTCCTATACAAAACTATAAGGGATTAATACAAGATTTGACTGGCTATATAGCCCTATAATACAAAGTGTTAAAAAAAACCCCACAAAGAAGCAGTAGGGAACATTTAGAAGTAAGGTTAAAATGTAAATTGCAATTTTTTTTTTTCCAATAAATGTACATACACATTCAGTATATGGAGGGACTATGTACTAACAATACTAAAATGATGTATTGGAATGGAAGCCTCAGTTTATTAAGCTCAATAAAGTACTGAATTGCAGAACAATTCAAATCAGTTTATTAATAAAAATGTGCATTTGATTTTGTGTGAATGATCAGAACAACTATTTTTTTTCTTTATCCTGAGTTTTCATTAAAATGAATGTCAATTTAACTAATAAACTAATTAACAAAATAATAAATCAACAAAAAATAGCTGATTCATAAGTTAATTAATAATAAAATATAATAAAGTGTATGTTTATATATTTATATATATATATATATATATATATATATATATATATATATATATATATATATATATATATATATATATATATATATATATAAATACAGTATCTCACAAAAGTGAGTACACCCCTCAAATTTTTGTAAATATTTAATTACATCTTTTCATGTGACAACACTAGAGAAATGACACTTTGCTACAATGTAAAGTAGTGAGTGGACAACCTGTATAACAGTGTAAATTTGCTGCCCCCTCAAAATAACTCAACACACAGCCATTAATGTCTAAACCAATGGCAACAAAAGTCATCAATTAGCCATTTTCCCTCCCCGGTGTCATGTGACTCGTTAGTGTTACAAGGTCTCAGGTGTGAATGGGGAGCAGGTGTGTTAAATTTGGTATTATCGCTCTCACACTCTCTCATACTGGTCACTGGAAGTTCAACATGGCACCTCATGGCAAAGAACTCCCTGAGTATCTGAAATTTTTTTTTTGCTCTACATAAAGATGGCCTAGGCTATAAGAAGATTGCCAATATCCTGAAACTGAGCTGCAGCACGGTGGGCAAGACTAAACAGCGGTTTCACAGGACAGGTTCCATTTAGAACAGGCCTCGCCATGGTCGACCAAAGAAGTTGAGGGCATGTGCTCAGCGTCATATTCAGAGGTTGTCTTCGGGAAATAAACGTATGAGTGCTGCTAGCATTGCTGCAGAGGTTGAAGGGGTGGGGGTCAGCCTGTCAGTTCTCAGACCATACGCTGCACACCACATCAATTTGGTCTGCATGGCTGTCGTCCCAGAAGGAAGCCTCTTCTAAAGATGATGCACAAGAAAGCCTGCAAACAGTTTGCTGAAGACAAGCAGACTAAGGACATGGATTACTGGAACCATGTCCTGTGGTCCGATGAGACCAAGATAAACTTATTTGGTTCAGATGGTGTCAAGCTTGTGTGGTGGCAACCAGGTGAGGAGTACAAAGACAAGTGTGTCTTGCCTACAGTCAAGCATTGTGGTGGGAGTGTCATGGTCTGGGCCTGCATGAGTGCTGTCGGCACTGGGGAGCTACAGTTCATTGAGGGAACCATGAATGCCAACATGTACTGTGACATACTGAAGCAGAGCATGATTCCCTCCCTTCGGAGACTGGGCCGCTGGGCAGTATTCCAACATGATAATGACCCAAAACACACTTCCAAGATGACCACTGCCTTGCTAAAGAAGCTGAGGGTCAAGGTGATGGACTGGTCAAGAATGTTTCCATACCTAAACCCTATTGAGCATCTGTGGGGCAGCCTCAAACGGAAGGTGGGGGAGTGCAAGGTCTCTAACATCCACCAGCTCCTTGATATCATCATGGAGGAGTGGAAGAGGACTCCAGTGGCAACCTGTAAAGCTCTGGGGCAGTACTGGAAAATAATGGTGGCCACACAAAATATTGACACTTTGAGCCAAATTTGGACATTTCCACTTAGGGGTGTACTCACTTTTGTTGCCAATGGTTTAGACATTAATGGCTGTGTGTTGCGTTATTGTGAGGGGACAGCAAATTTACACTGTTATACAGGCTGTACACTCACTACTTTACATTGTAGCAAAGTGTTATTTTTTCAGTGTTGTCACATGAAAAGAAATAATAAAATATTTACAAAAATGTGAGGGGTGTACTCACTTTTGTGAGATACTGTATATATGTATATTATATATATATATATATATATATATATATATATATATATATATATATATATATATATATATATATATATATATATATATATATATAGGTATCCAAAACACCAGAACTCGCCCACAGAGGAAAACTGCCTGGGTGCAAATTTGTAGAAGATATGCAGCCAAAAGAAAATGCACTCTCAGGACTTTCATAAACAAGTTACTTTTATTTCTGTAACGTTTTCGGAGGTCTTGCCTCCTTCATCAGCATGCTGATGAAGGAGGCAAGACCTCCGAAAACGTTACAGTCCTGAGAGTGCATTTTCTTTTGGCTGCATATATATATATATATATATATATATATATATATTGATTGATTGGCATAGCCGTGTTAGTCCAGTTATTTAGATAACAAAATAAGAGTATTGCATTCCTTTTTCAAGTGAGTATTGCTTCAGACTTGAAGAAGGAAGAAATACAATACAAAAGTCCAATACAAAGTATCATTGCTCAATTCAATACTCTTGTTATTGTGTATTTCTATCTATCTATCTATCTATCTATCTATCTATTTATATCTATATATATATATATATATATATATATATATATATATATATATATATACACACATTTTGATTATCCCTTTAACAAATGAACAAATTCATGATCTATTGAAAATTAAATTAATCTTTGCCATTACATCCAAAATATCATGTTAAAACAATGGAAATGAGTATCATTTGCACTTGAAGAACATTAAGAGACAGTAAAATCAAAAGTCAACTTGCAAACTTGCATAATTAAACATGTTCTGTTACAATCTTAAAGTGCTTCATGTCCCTTTAAGTAAGTACTTTTAGCTTCAATGCATGTATATTTTTAACAAAGTTATAAGTATGGAAGGACATTAATGGTAATTTAAAGTGTATATATAATAAAATATTTGAAGCACTGTCAGTGATAGATATAATAGTGGCACCTTTATGCATCTAGAGTCCCCAACAACCATTGTATTTTGCAGGTTAGTTACAGTTTGGAATCTCTGTCCTGATTTCCTCTCGCAGCTATGTCACCAGAGCAAGCTCCACCCATAACCGTCTCAATTCCACAACTGACCTAATCTGATGTTACCCATGGGGGTTTTGGGATTCTGCAGACTTGACTTATTTTCAAAGTGCCTAGTCCCAGATACCCAATAAGAAAGTTGGTCAGAATGTACATTAATTGA
Organism: Bombina bombina; assembly: GCF_027579735.1. Taxonomy (NCBI): domain Eukaryota; kingdom Metazoa; phylum Chordata; class Amphibia; order Anura; family Bombinatoridae; genus Bombina; species Bombina bombina. Next base: position 950,373,243 of record NC_069503.1, read on the forward strand.
GAAATGCGAGCATGATATTCTAATTGGATACTTGACCATATCTTATAATCTACAAACCATGCAAATATTTTTTTATTAGTTTCTCCTTTAAAATTCTTGACTGAATGTTTAAAAAAACGAAACCGTGGTCTAACTTACAGAGGTTTTATTTTAGGTTTGGAATATTAATTAATTGAGATTAAATAAACTATTCTAAGAGTGCCCAGTTTTAATTTGTAATTTCCGAGGTATACATGTTTTTCTAAATTCCAGACAGAATGCATATAATTGATAATACATTAATTCTTAAATTCAAAGCTAGTTGCAAAGAGATTTAGATCACCTATGAATCCTCAGGCAACTAATAGCACAGGGTATTTCCTGGACAGACATGGAAATATTTGTTTTTAATCCATGCTATTCATTTTATTGAATATGTTCTCTGCAACGCTTTACCAGCTGTTTGAAGGTTTAACATTGTAATCACTGGACATCTCAATGAATGCGACTATGTTGCTTCTATTGCACATTTTTGCAGTTTGTGAATTTTCATAGGTTTTATATTTGTTTATTTACATTCACCTAGATTACAAATTATGAGTGCTATAGGGAAATTAACGAACGCAACAAAAGTTGCATTATTTGACCCTCTATAGCGCAGCCATTACAAGTTTTCAAACAGCCGGCTTGTGCGTGCGCAATGGTTGTGTTGAGCTCCATACCGCACACAATCCAAGTGCTGTTTTGAAACTTTCCCCATAGACATCAATGAGGAGAGCTGGTCAGAAAAAAGCCTAACACCTGTGATCGCAGAATGAAAAGCTCCGTAATGCAGCCCTATGTCTTTGGGGAAAAAAAAATAACGTTTAAACACCCTAACATAAACCCTGAGTCTAAACACCCCTAATCTGCTGCCCCCGACATCACCGACACCTTCATTATGTTATTAACACCTAATCTGCCGCTCCCGATATCGCCACTACAATAAAGTTATTAACCCCTATTCCCCAGCACCCCAACATCGCCCACACTATAATAAGTCTATTAACCGATATTCTGCCGCTCCCCCACATCACTACCACTAAATAAACCTATTAACCCCTAAACTGCCAGCCCCATACATCGCAACAACCTTAATTAAACTATATTATACCCTAACCCTAATTAAAAAAAGAGCTAAATTAAAGTTACAATTATTAACTAAATAATACATATTTAAAACTAAATACATACTTACCTGTGAAATAAAACCTAAGCTAGCTACAATATAACTAATAGTTACATTGTAGTTAGTTTATGTTTTATTTTTATTGTAAAGGTAAGTTTGTATTTATTTTAACTAGGTAGACTAGTTACTAAATAGTTAATAACTATTTACTAACTACCTAGTTAAAATAAATAAAGATCCAATTAGCCAATAGGATTGAGCTCGCATTCTATTGGCGGTTCCAATCAGCCAATAGTATGCAAGCCCAATCCTATTGGCTGTTCTAATCAGCCACTAGGATTGAACTTCAATCCTATTGGCTGACTGGATCAGCCAATAGAATTTTTTCTACCTTAATTCCGATTGGCTGATAGGATTGAAGGGACGGAATTGAAGGGACGCCATCTTGGATGATGTCACATAAAGGAACCTTCATTTTTCAGTCGCCATTGGATGGAAGAGGATGCTCCGCCTCGGATGTCTTCAAGATGGACCCACTCCACTCCGGATGGAAGAAGATAGAAGATGCCGCCTAGATGAAGCCGGTCTGGATGTCCTCTTCTGGCCAGATCGGATGAAGACTTCTGCCCATCTGGAGGTCCACTTGTGCCCAGCTGGGTGAAGACGTCTCAAGGTAGGGTGATCTTCAAGGGGGTAGTGTTAGGTTTTATTAAGGGGGGATTGGGTGGGTTTTAGAGTAGGGTTGGGTGTGTGGGTGGTGGGTTTTAATGTTGGGGGGTATTGTATTTTTTTTACAGGAAAAAGAGCTAATTACTTTGGGGCAATGCCCCACAAAAGGCCCTTTTAAGGGCTATTTGTAATTTAGTATAGGGTAGGGAATTTTATTATTTTGGGGGGCTTTTTTATTTTATTAGGGGGATTAGAGTATGTGTAATTAGTTTAAAATTTTTTTTAATTATTTTTTTATTTTCTGTAATTTAGTGTTTGTTGTTTTTTGTACTTTAGTTTATTTAATTTAATTGTAATTAATTGTAGGTAGTTTAGGTAATTTATTTAATGATAGTGTAGTGTTAGGTGTAATTGTAACTTAGGTTAGGATTTATTTTACAGGTAAATTTGTACTTATTTTAACTAGGTAGCTATTAAATAGTTAATAACTATTTAATAACTGTTGTACCTAGTTAAAATAAATACAAAGTTGCCTGTAAAATAAAAATAAATCCTAAACTAGCTACAATGTAACTATTAGTTATATTGTAGCTAGCTTAGGGTTTATTTTACAGGTAAGTATTTAGTTTTAAACAGGAATAATTTATTTAATTGTAGTTATTTTATTTAGATGTATTTAAATTAAATTTAAGTTAGGGGGTGTTAGGATTAGACTTAGGTTTAGGGGTTAATAACTTTATTATAGTGGCGGCGACGTTGGCGGCGGCAGATTAGGGGTTAATAAATGTAGTTAGGTTGCGGCGACGTTGGGGGGGCAGATTAGGGGTTAAGAAATATAATGTAGGGTTCGGCAATGTTGGGGGCAGCAGATTAGGGGTTCATAGGGATAATGTAGGTGGCGGCGGTGTCCGGAGCGGCAGAGTAGCTGTTAATAATTATAATGTAGGTGGCGACGATGTCGGGGACGGTGGATTAGGGTTTAATAAGTGTAAGATTAGGGGTGTTTAGAGTCGGGGTTCATGTTAGGGTGTTAGGTGTAGACATAACTTTTGTTTCCCCATAGGAATCAATGGGGCTGCGTTAGAAGCTGGACGCTGCTTTTTTGCAGGTGTTAGGTTTTTTTTCAGCCGGCTTAGCCCCATTGTTTCATAAGTGTTAGGTGTAATTGTAATTTTGGTTAGGATTTATTTTACAGGTAAATTTGTACTTATTTTAACTAGGTAGCTATTAAATAGTTAATAACTATTTAATAACTATTCTACCTAGTTAAAATAAATACAAAGTTGCCTGTAAAATAAATATTAATCCTAAAATGGCTACAATGTAACTATTAATTTATTGTAGCTATTTTAGGGTTTAGTTTATCGGTATTTAGTTTTAAATAGGATTAATTTATTTAATTGTAGTAATTTTATTTCGTTTTATTTAAATTATATTTAAGTTAGGGGGGTTAGACTTAGGGTTAGACTTAGGTTTAGGGGTTAATACCATTAATATAGTAGCAGCGACGTTGGGGGTGGCAGATTAGGGGTTAATAAATGTAGGTAGGTGTCGGCGATGTTAGGGACGGCAGATTAGGGGTTAATAAAAATTAACTATTGTTTGTGAGTCGGGAGTGCGGCGGTTTAGGGGTTAATATATTTATTACAGTGGCGGCGATGTCCAGTCGGCAGATTAGGGGTTAAAATTTTTATTTAAGTGTTTGCGATGTGGGAGGGGGCTCGGTTTAGGGGTTAATAGGTAGTTTATGGGTGTTAGTGTACTTTGTAGCACTTTAGTTAAGAGTTTTATGTTACGGCGTTAGCCCATAAAACTCTTCACTACTGACTTTTAAATGCGGTAGGAGTCTGGACAGGAGAGGGTCTACCGCTCACTTTTTCCAGCAATCGTAATACCAGCGTTAGGAATATCCCATTAAAAAGATAGGATATGCAATTGACGTAAAGGGATTTCGTTGCGGATAAAAAGTGAGCGGTACACCTGTACCTGTCACACTCGTAATACCAGCGGGCGTTAAAAAGCATCATTGGGACCCCTCAATGCTGCTTTTTAAGGCTAACGCAAGACTCGTAATCTAGGCGTTAGTAAATATTTCATATCTAGAAGTGAATAAAATGGTCCCCAGGCATCTGAGACTCCCAATCATATATTAATATGGTAGTAACAGTACTTTATACCCCACACTCAAACACAAAAAAATATATACATCAATTCTTATCTCATAGACCCCTAAAACATCTGTACCTTATTCCTTAGCATGTGGAAAGATTATGCTAAACTCCTTGGACCACTGGGGCAGAAAGCATAACTACTGACTTTTAAATGCGGTAGGAGTCTGGACAGGAGAGGGTCTACTGCTCACTTTTTCCAGCAATCATAATACCGGCGTTAGGAAAATCCCATTAAAAACATAGGATACGCAATTGACGTAAGGGGATTTGCGGTATGCGAAAATCGCGGATAAAAAGTGAGCGGTACACCTGTACCTGTCAGACTCGTAATACCAGCGGGCATTAAAAAGCATCGTTGGGACCCCTCAACGCTGCTTTTTAAGGCTAACGCAAGACTCGTAATCTAGGCGTTAGTAAATATTTAATATCTAGCAGTGAATAAAATGGTCCCCAGGCATCTGAGACTCCCAATCATATACAGGGAGTGCAGAATTATTAGGCAAGTTGTATTTTTGAGGATTAATTTTATTATTAAACAACAACCATGTTCTCAATGAACCCAAAAAACTCATTAATATCAAAGCTGAATAGTTTTGGAAGTAGTTTTTAGTTTGTTTTTAGTTATAGCTATTTTAGGGGGATAACTGTGTGTGCAGGTGACTATTACTGTGCATAATTATTAGGCAACTTAACAAAAAACAAATATATACCCATTTCAATTATTTATTTTTACCAGTGAAACCAATATAACATCTCAACATTCACAAATATACATTTCTGACATTCAAAAACAAAACAAAAACAAATCAGTGACCAATATAGCCACCTTTCTTTGCAAGGACACTCAAAAGCCTGCCATCCATGGATTCTGTCAGTGTTTTGATCTGTTCACCATCAACATTGCGTGCAGCAGCAACCACAGCCTCCCAGACACTGTTCAGAGAGGTGTACTGTTTTCCCTCCTTGTAAGTCTCACATTTGATGATGGACTACAGGTTCTCAATGGGGTTCAGATCAGGTGAACAAGGAGGCCATGTCATTAGATTTTCTTCTTTTATACCCTTTATTGCCAGCCACACTGTGGAGTACTTGGACGCGTGTGATGGAGCATTGTCCTGCATGAAAATCATGTTTTTCTTGAAGGATGCAGACTTCTTCCTGTACCACTGCTTGAAGAAGGTGTCTTCCAGAAACTGGCAGTAGGACTGGGAGTTGAGCTTGACTCCATCCTCAACCCGAAAAGGCCCCACAAGCTCATCTTTGATGATACCAGCCCAAACCAGTACTCCACCTCCACCTTGCTGGCATCTGAGTCGGACTGGAGCTCTCTGCCCTTTACCAATCCAGCCACGGGCCCATCCATCTGGCCCATCAAGACTCACTCTCATTTCATCAGTCCATAAAACCTTAGAAAAATCAGTCTTGAGATATTTCTTGGCCCAGTCTTGACGTTTCAGCTTGTGTGTCTTGTTCAGTGGTGGTCATCTTTCAGCCTTTCTTACCTTGGCCATGTCTCTGAGTATTGCACACCTTGTGCTTTTGGGCACTCCAGTGATGTTGCAGCTCTGAAATATGGCCAAACTGGTGGCAAGTGGCATCTTGGCAGCTGCACGCTTGACTTTTCTCAGTTCATGGGCAGTTATTTTGCGCCTTGGTTTTTCCACACGCTTCTTGCGACCCTGTTGACTATTTTGAATGAAACGCTTGATTGTTCGATGATCACGCTTCAGAAGCTTTGCAATTTTAAGAGTGCTGCATCTCTCTGCAAGATATCTCACTATTTTTTACTTTTCTGAGCCTGTCAAGTCCTTCTTTTGACCCATTTTACCAAAGGAAAGGAAGTTGCCTAATAATTATGCACACCTGATATAGGGTGTTGATGTCATTAGACCACACCCCTTCTCATTACAGAAATGCACATCACCTAATATGCTTAATTGGTAGTAGGATTTCGAGCCTATACAGCTTGGAGTAAGACAACATGCATAAAGAGGATGATGTGGTCAAAATACTCATTTGCCTAATAATTCTGCACACAGTGTATTAATATGGTAGTAACAGTACTTTATACCCCACACTCAAACACAAAAAAATGTAAATATCAATTCTTATCTCATAGACCCCTAAAACATCTGTACCTTATTCCCTAGCATGTGGAAAGATTATGCTAAACTCCTTGGACCACTGGGGCAGAAAGCATTAATCATTATTCAAAAGTACAGCTTGTTGCTAGGCAACTTTATAAGGGGTGGAGTTTTTAAACATATAACAATACCTTTGTAACTTTAATGGGACTCACAAGCAGTCAAAACCAAGTTGCATAAAATTTTAGTAGTAGTCTTGTAGTGGCAGCTGCCTAGTAATACAGATAGCTATTACTTTTTACAGCTATTGTATGGATGTTTGGTTAACATTTGTTTGCACCAACATTTTGATTATTATTGTTTGTGAAAGTGCTGCAGGTGTGTCAAATGTCACTAACTAGAAGGAGATCAAGCCCAGGAGCAACAACTGGTGGCTGTGGTAGAAAGTAACATTCTTTCCTCCCCTATGGTTGCCACCCATCCCTTAAAATACAGAACAGTTCTAAGTTTCACATGCTGCAGGTAGGGATGGACGAATGTGTAAATTTCCGAATTTGAATGTTAGAACGAATGTTATTACCGAAATATGAATTACAAATCTGAATGTTGATACGAATGAATATTCTTAAAAATTCTGTAATCAAATGCAATTTACAGTTTTTGAATGTCACTTTTGAATTCAAATGTTTATAATTAGATTGAATGTCCACATTCAAATTTTCAAATTTAACATTCTATTTAAAGGAATACTGAACCCAAATTTTTTCTTTTGTAATTCAGAAAGAGCGTGCAATTTTAAGCAACTTTCTAATTTACTCCTATTATCATTTTTTCTTCGTTCTCTTGCTATCATTATTTGAAAAATAAGGCATCTACGTTTTTTTTTGTTTCAGTACTCTGGACAACACTTTTTTATTGGTGGATGAATTTATCCACCAATCAGCAAGGACAACCCAGGTTGTTCACCAAAAATGGGCCGGCATCTAAACTTACATTCTTGCATTTCAAATAAAGATACCAAGAGAATGAAGAAAATTTGATAATAGGAGTAAATTAGAAAGTTGCTTAAAATGTCATGCTCAATCTGAATCACGAAAGAAAAATTTTGGGTACAGTGTCCCTTTAACAAATACTATTTAGAAGTTCACTAGTTCATGTGGTAGGGAATCTAGTAAATTGATACATAATAGATACAAATATATCAATTTGAATGTTTCTATTTCGATCGAATATTGCATAATTCAAATATTACATTTAAAGAAAGCATTAGAAATACTATTACAAACATATAAATTCAAATTTTTCGAATTCCAATATTGCATAATTCGAATATTACATTTAAATAAAGCATTATAGAAATTCTATTACAAAATATATAAATTAGAATTTTTCAAATTCGAATATTGCATAATTCAAATATTACACTTAAAGAAAGCATTAGAAATACTATTACAAATATATAAATTAGAATTTCTCGAAACTAATATTTTCGAATGTAATCGTAAAAATTCAAAACCAAACATTCGAAAATCGAATGTTAGAATGTTATGTAAACATTCGAAATTTGATTCGAACAAACTAATGTGTTAAAATTCGTTTCATTTATCGAATGTTGCAAAACATTCGCCCATCCCTAGCTGCAGGGTGTGCAGGGAGGAATATGAATAATGCTGTCCAGAAACACAATACATGTTCCTCCCTGCACACCCTGCAGCATGTGTAACTCATAAGTGTCCAGTAAAACATGGCTGAGGTGGCAGCCCTTCCTATATAGCCCAAACATTTTCACAATTTTTGGGTTTGGTTGTGCTCTTCTAAATTTGACTTTTGACATTTTGTTCTTTTCTGTAGCCTTTCCTCATGAAGCAATATCTCTGCTCATCAATCTTGAAGCAATTGTATTTAGCACATCTGTACCTTTAAATGACACCAATTCAGGCATCTTGGATGAAAATTATTGTGTGATTTATCCTGAATGGGCATGTGCTCACTCCTGTCTGTTATTTAGTGGAATCTGCCTCTTTACCTTTTGGATATCTATCTGTGTTTTGTATATAGAGATGATAACTCTCAGCCAGATTACGAGTTGTGCGTTATTACTCAAATATCATCGTTATTAGCCATAACGCTTCATTTTCCCTACCGCTGCTATTACAAGTTTCTGTAGCACAACAAATATCACCATCTACGCTCAAATACCTAACGCTCACAAAGACCCAGTAGTTAATGATATACCGATAACAAAAACATCCACAAATCACCTCAAAAACATTACACAAAGTACACCTACACTCATACAAACACTCTACAATATTTAATTTTTAAATTAAATTTTTTCATGTCAAAATATAACGGATCAAAGTTACAAGATCTCGGGTGTTTGAAAAAAAATGCACACAAACATATTTTACATTGAATTACATAGACATGCATGAACATGCACTCATCCAGCTACATCTAACTACAAATATTATCACATATATACACAAATCGATGCATACAAACAATATAGCACATTACCTACACAAAACATTAGTTTATTATGAAATAAACATGATTTAGCTACTTTTTTATAGAAGCGCATGACGTCACTCATTTTACGCTCAACACAAGTGTTGGATTTATTTCCCTTGAAATTTCTCTCCTCCATTGACTTCTATGGGGAATAAGTGCTCGTGCATGCGACCGACAGATTTACCTAACGCACACAAAATTTTTAGACTTTAAAACTCGCAATACCAGCGTTAGAATTGTGGCGCTAATTCCTTCATTCTTGCGTTGGTCCCGCTATGACAAATAGATCAATAAATTACTATTTCACACTGGAGTTATGGGTTTTACTTGTGTGAACATCACTATAACATCAAATTCTTAAAGGAAATTACATCAACTAGAAATCACGAACAATTCTATCATCACCAATACAAAATCGGTTTAAAAAATTAAATCATATTTAAACGGACATAAAATAATTTTTTAGCATTTCATTATTCACAAACAGTAGGCAATTGTAAACACGTCTCATTTACGTCTATTATAGCATTTCATTTATTCAACTCATATGCTTGGATGAACAGCATATCTAGATAGGCTCACCAAATGATTATTGATGGATGACTTTTGTCATTGACTCATACATGTGCATTGTTATTCAGTCAAAAAAACAGATATAAACAATGAACAGGTTGGTTAACATTGGATTTTCTCTAGGAATCACAAAACATTAATTATGGCTTTACTGTCCCTTTAACATCACAATTTATTCATAATATACCATTAGGAATTACGTACAATAATAACATATCATTAGAACATATTAGAGTTGTTGCTTTTTTGGAAGGAACAACAATGCTGTACTGCTTTATATAAATCAGAATATGTGGGAGAGAATCACAATACATACATATATGTACATAACACACATCACACAACAGCAAAACACACATTTATATTTTTAATCAGCACACAATAAGAATGTTGCAAAATACAACAACAGAACGAAGATTTGCAAACTAGACAGGCAGGTTGCTAATATGATGACATCATTTGAAGCTTCAACCATACAGATTATAGCATTAGGACTGTACCGCCCCTTTCAGCAGTTTCTCACTCAATACTACATATATGTAAACGAGACGGTTGTAAGATCTTCATTATTATTGCGATTTCAATGGGACAAGTCAAATATTGAAATCTTGCCAATCACATATATATAATATTACAGATGTCAGCCGTTACTTTATTGTTTGTCAACAATATTGCAGCAACACTGAACGATCAGATTCTATGCCATGTCTATGCACATTATACACAAGTATGCACTTTCAATCATGTTAGCGTGGACTTGTGGTTTTTAATATAAGATCGTGTTTACTAAGTATTTGTTACGTATATGAACAAACATCACGAAGATGCACTGTATATGTTATATTTTACACTTTCACATTACGATTCATTGGGGGGAGATTAAATGTCATCAAACACAAGAAAATCCTCCCACTTTGAAAGCATTCGCGCCGCTCACATACAATTAAGTGTATACAATCAGCAATCATTACGAACTCGCTACCATTGGACATATTGCACTATAAATCCCCCAAACAACATGGCCAAAGTGTCCCTTGTGATCGACATTGTATCAAATCACTTTTGTGTTTTTGCATACCTTGTTACTCCTTGTGTATTTGCTCTGCTGTTTAGCTTTGTGCTGCTTGGCTTGGCAAATATGGATGATCCCCAGTTAGATGGTGCTGGTGTTGTATCAGGCATGCTCGGCACCTCCTAGAGAGGTGTAGGGCTCATCTGATCAGAGGTCCTTCTGTTCACAGGGTGTCTCAGGGTACTTTCTCTGTGATTTTTGACAATTTTCTGGATGACATGGTACGAGTTTGTAAGCTTTACATAGGATTCCCTCAAAATGATGGCGATTGGAGGAGCCTGAAGAGGGAATTCTATGCAATAGCTCGAATGCCCAATGTGTTGGGAGCAATAGATTGCACCCACATTGCGCTGCGTGCTCCAGCAAATGACCAGCCCTTCCGAAATCGTAAAACACTTTCATAGTCTCAACATGCAGTTTGACTGTGATGCAGGGATGCGGATTATGAATGTGTGCGCAAATTTTGGCAGGGCTTGTCATGATGCCCGTATCCTCAGGCAGTAGTCACTGTGGTGGCAGTTTGAGGGCAGACAATTTCCCCATGGGTGGCTTGTTGGTGAGTATTTGTGCACAGCACGGTTCAGAATTTAGACAATTGCCACTGTAATGTTCAAAAACAGTTGTGTTTGTGTAATGTGCAAAATGTGCAGCTATAGGATGCAATTTAACCATTTCTTTGTCTTTCTGCAAATGTCTAGTTTTAGCTCCAAACAGATCAGATATGTAGCATGTCCTAGCTTAAATGTGCAGATATAGGATGCGATTTAAACATTTCTTTCTCTTTCAGCAAATGTCTAGTTTATGCGAAAAACACTTACCTGTATTTAGCAGGTCCTAGCTTAAATGTGCAGATATAGGATGTAATTTAATAATTTCATTGTCTTTCTGCAAATGTCTAGTTTTAGATCCAAACAGATATGTAGCAGGTCCTAGATAAAATGTGCAGATATAGGATGCAATTTAACCATTTCTTTCTCTTTCAGCAAATGTCTAGTTTATGCAAAAAACGCAAATGTAGCAGGTCCTAGCTTAAATGTGCAGATATTGGATGCGATTTAACCATTTCTTTGTCTTTCTGCAAATGTCTAGTTTTAGCTCCAAACAGATATGTAGCATCTCCTAGCTTAAATGTGCAGATATAGGATGCGATTTAACCATTTCTTTCTCTTTCAGCAAATGTGTAGTTTATGTTAAAAATGCATATGTAGCAGGTCCTAGCTTAAATGTGCAGATATAGGATGTGATTTAACCATTTCTTTGTCTTTCTGCAAATGTCTAGTTTTAGCTCCAAACAGATATGTAGCATGTCCTAGCTTAAATGTGCAGATATAGGATGCGATTTAACCATTTCTTTCCCTTTCAGCAAATGTCTAGTTTATGCGATTTTCGTGTACACAAATGCATTGTTTCTTATTGAAATGTATTTTAATATAATAATTTTATAGATATTTGTAATATTTGACATTTTGTTATGTTCATTATTTATAGGTGATTCGGGTTACATGAGCCGACCTTGGCTTATTACGCCGTTGCGTAATCCCGCAGATGAGGCCCAGGAGCGCTACAATCGGGCACAAAGTGGACTAGGGCTGTAGTGGAGCGGATGTTTGGGCTCCTCAAAATGCACTTAAGATGCCTGGACAGGTCTACATATACAATACAGTGCTAGGAAGGTGGCAAAGATTGTTATAGCCTGCAGCGTCCTGCATAACATAGCTCAGCGGGCTGGTATGCTGCAGGCCGTCCAGGTGCCCTGAGACCTCCTCCAAGATGAGGAGGACAACTCAGTTCTAGAGGGGCCATTCTGGGATGAGGGGCTCAATGTCAGAGACAACATCATCAACCGCAACTTCAGACGGTAAATACTGGAAGTTATAGAGGAGGATTGTGAATATGTGTAAATTTTAGGGAAATGAGAAGTAGAGATTTGTGCAAACATGTTAGGATTGTTCAACAAATGATTAGATCAAAATATAATTTTATTTTTCCTATCATAGGTAATTTATACATCAGATGAATCTGGCATTGGCTCCTGTAATTTTCCTACCTTAATTCCGATTGGCTGATAGAATCCTATCAGCCAATCGGAATTTGAGGGACGCCATCTTGGATGACGCCCCTTAAAGGAACCTTCATTCGTCGTCTAGTCGTCGGAATAAGAGGATGGATCCGCGGTGGAGGTCTTGAAGATCAGCCGGTCGTCATCGGATGGAAGAACATAGAAGATGCGGCTTGGATGCAGATGTTTGCCAGTCCTGATGTCCTCTTCTGCCCTCTTGGATCAAGACTTCAGCCGGAGGATGGATGTCTTCAGCCACCCGCTTGGGCTTGGATCAAGACATCGGAGCTAGGACGGATCGGTGTGATACCCGGTGTGGTGAAGATAAGGTAGGAAGATCTTCAGGGGCTTAGTGCTAGGTTTATTTAAGAGGGGTTTGGGTTAGATTAGGGGTATGTGGGTGGTGGGTTGTAATGTTGGGGGGGGTATTGTATGTTTTTTTTCTCCAGGCAAAAGAGCTTAATTCTTTGGGGCATGCCCCGCAAATGGCCCTTTTAAGGGCTGGTAAGGTAAAAGAGCTTTTCTATTTTAATTTTAGAATAGGGTAGGGCATTTTTTTTATTTTGGGGGGCTTTGTTATTTTATTAGGGGGCTTAGAGTAGGTCTAATGTTTGTAAATATTTTTTTATTTTTTGTAACTTAGTTCTTTTTTATTTTTTGTACTTTAGTTAGTTTATTTAATTGTATTTATTTGTAGGTATTTAATTTAATTTATTTATTGATAGTGTAGTGTTAGGTTTAATTGTAGATAATTATAGGTAGTTTATTTAATTTATTTATTGATAGTGTAGTGTTAGGTTTAATTGTAACTTAGGTTAGGATTTATTTTACAGGTAATTTTGTAATTATTTTAACTAGGTAGCTATTAAATAGTTATTAACTATTTAATAGCTATTGTACCTAGTTAATATAATTACAAAGTTGCCTGTAAAATAAATATTAATCCTAAAATAGCTACAATATAATTATAATTTATATTGTAGCTATATTAGGGTTTATTTTACAGGTAAGTATTTAGATTTAAATAGGAATAATTTATTTAATAAGAGTTAATTTATTTCGTTAGATTTAAATTATATTTAAGTTAGGGGGTGTTAGTGTTAGGGTTAGACTTAGCTTTAGGGGTTAATACATTTATTATAGTAGCGGTGAGATCTGGTCGGAAGATTAGGGGTTAATTATTGTAGGTAGGTGGAGGCGACGTTGGGGGCGGCAGATTAGGGGTTAATAAATATAATATAGGGGTTGGCGGTGTTAGGGGCAGCAGATTAGGGGTACATAGGGATAACGTAGGTTGCGGTGGTGTACGGAGCGGCAGATTAGGGGTTAATAATAATATGCAGGGGTCAGCGATAGCGGGGGCGGTAGATTAGGGGTTAATAAATATAATATAGGGGTCGGCAGTGTTAGGGGCAGCAGATTAGGGGTACATAGGTATAATGTAGGTTGCGGCGGTGTACGGAGTGGCAGATTAGGGGTTAATAATAATATGCAGGGGTCAGCGATAGCGGGGTCGGCAGATTAGGGGTTAATAAGTGTAAGGTTAGGTGTTTTTAGACTCGGGGTACATGTTAGGGTTTTAGGTGCAGACTTAGGAAGTGTTTCCCCATAGGATACAATGGGGCTGCGTTAGGAGCTTAACGCTGCTTTTTTGCAGGTGTTAGGTTTTTTTCAGATCAAACAGCCCCATTGTTTCCTATGGGGGAATCGTGCACAAGCACGTTTTTAAAGCTGGCCGCGTCTGTAAGCACCGCTGGTATCGAGAGTTGAAGTGGCGGTAAATATGCTCTACGCTCCCTTTTTTGGAGCCTAACGCAGCCCTTCTGTGAACTCTAAATACCAGCGGTATTTAAAAGGTGCGGGAGAAAAAAAGCATGCGCAGCTAACGCACCCCTTTGGCCGCAGAACTCTAAATCTAGCCGCTAGTAATTAGTATGTGTGCAATGTGTATTAGTTTTTTGAATTTGTGCATGCTCATATTGAGTTTGTAAATGCACATATGTATTTGTGTATAATGCGATGATGTCATAATGATTGTTTTGTATAACATTCTCCAAAAGTATTATCTGTAAATGTAAATGCTGATTTGTGATGATCTCGTATTTGTCAAGTGGTGTAAATGTTTATTTATACTAATGTTACGTAATCTGCAATGCGAATGCTTTGTTTATGTATCAGTGTGCAATTCTTTTTTCCGTGTTGCAAGATCTGAACGTATTTAGCAATTCCTCGTTTACTGTAAATGTTGCGCATTATTTTTTGTTTACGATTGTGAATGTTGAATGCGTATGTGCTATGTTGCATGAGCAATTGTTGTTTGTACATTTGAGCTGTGTTTTTGTTGTGCATTATTTAGTATACGTAATATGACAGAGCAGTGTGTATTTCTCGTGAGATCGAGTGTTAGATGAAAAATTTGTGATTAGTTCATTTAGCATTGATCTCTATGGGAGAATCTTTAACGCGCCCATGATTATGCTTATTAAATAAACGTGGTAGTCGTGTTGCTGTGATGCATTTTGAGGTTGTTTTCAGACTGGTAATACCTACGTTATAAAAAGTGCGCAATGGAAATAACGTACATAATATTAGCGAGCATCCATAAAGCAAAACTCGTAATCTGGCTGTCTGTTTTTTCTGACCTTGCTTTTTAGGAAAAGGATAATTTGCTCTGATCTGCTCCATATGTACAATAGTTACTTGCCCTACTTTGTTTCAGGCTGTAACCCATTTATCCTGAGGTTCTAGCTCTCCTGCTCAGCTGCAGATCTCTAATGCTCAGTCAACAACTAAAGCTCAAGTTATTGTGTATCATGCAGTTGCAGTTAACCCCATGTCCAACAAATAGCAAATATTGGCAGGCTGAAAAAGAGAAATATAAAAGCATTTGTAGCATATTATAGTACAATTTTTGTCTAAAAAATCTAAATGTAAATACCAACCTGTTGATGTATCTCATAAGGATGATTGGACAACTATTAATATATAGCCCTGGTCTCTTTCAACCTTTTCTCTTTTTTTCACAGTTGTGGCTTCCTATTTTTGCATAGTGTAAACACACAATGCCTTGTTAAATCCTCAGTCTTAGCAGTGGATAAAGATTGCATACAGTTAATAATATACTTCAATAAAGGACTCCTTCTGTTTCATAGAATACCAAATATTTCTAACCCGACCCTTAGCCTATAACAGACCAGTGAGAGGTAACCGAGCAAAAAATGGAACAAGTAACTAAAACTTTGCGAGAATTAATGTTAATGTATTTACATATGTAGTGCTCATGCTCAAAAACTACTACTACTAAATTTAATAGCAGCAAACATGGAGCCATTGTAAGGGTCATGCAGATGCAAGAACTTGTATATAATGGCTTCTCTTAAAGAGGCAGTGAACACCTTGAGATTTAAATTATTTAGTTATACATAGTCAAACAACTTTGCATTAAACTTTCATTATTTATTTTGCCCCATTTTCATACAATTTATCTCTGAAAATTGTTGCTTTTCTAATTTTTAGAACTAAAAAAGCACACTACAGTCTTCTCAAGGCCCACCGCCGGGATGAAGAGGGAGCGTCGCCGCCATCATCTTCGATGTGTACCATGTTGGGGTTTTTTTTTAAGATTGCCAAATGCACTTTTCAGTGCGCTTTTTAGAGTAAATTTTTTTTGGTAGTCTTTATTGTTTTGGGGGTTATTGTTATTGGGTTGTAGGTTTTTTGTCACAAAAAGAGCTTGATCACTTTAGGGCAATGCCCTTCAAAAGGCCTTTTAAGGGCTATTTGTAGTTTAGTTTTAGAATAGATTTTTTTATTTATTTTTATTTTGGGGTATTAGAATAGGCATAATTCTTTTTTTATTTTTAATAATTTGTTTGTTATTTTTTTGTAATGTTAGTGTTTGTTGTTTTTTATGTTAGTTTTTTTTTCTAATGTTAGTGTTTGTTTGTTTTTGTAATGGTAGGGTTTTTTCTAACAGCAAGTTTTTATTTTTTTAAAGATAGGGTTAGTCTATTTTGGGTTAACTTAGGGACTATTAGGTTAGTGGATTTAGATGTTAGTGGGTTACTTTTCATCAGGGGGCTGGAAATGTAAGGGTTAATAGTATAGTGCAGACTTTGCGATGTGGAGGGCTGGCAGTTTAGGGGTTAATAGTGTACATAGGTAGTTTGTGGTGTGGGAGGCTGGTGGTTTAGGGGTTAATAGTATAGTGCAGACTTTGCAATGTGAAGGGCTGTTGGTTTAGGGGTTAATAGTGTACATAGGTAGTTTGCGATGCGGGAGGCTGGTGGTTTAGGGGTTAATAGTGTAGTGCAGACTTTGCAATGTGAAGGGCTGTTGGTTTAGGGGTTAATAGTGTACATAGGTAGTTTGCGATGCGGGAGGCTGGTGGTTTAGGGGTTAATAGTGTAGTGTTTTACTTTGCGTGGGTGTGTGACAGTTTAGGGATTAATAGTTTAGTACTATACTTTGAGGTGGAGTTTGTGGTGGTTTAGGGGTTAATAGTGTAAAGAGGAAGTTTGCAATGTGGGGGTGGCCGTTAGGGTAGTTAAGTGCAACTGTTTACTCTGGACAAACTCTAGACAAAGTTAGAGTGGTAAATGCAATGGCATTTGAGTGATCGCATTTACTTTTAACTTGCAATAGAAGCGTATATTACCACTTAACGCTATACTTAGAAAATATGAGGAGCGTAAATTACCGTGATTTTGTGCAAACAAATTTGCAGTCATTTTAACAAATATGAACTTGAGCGTAAAGAACACTGCAATCTTGCGATAGTGTTTACGTTCTTAGCGCTAACAATAGCACTCCACTTGTAATCTGGCCCATTATGTGAATTTCAGAATTAAAATGTTCCAGAAATAGTTTTAATGATTTGAAGTGGAGTAGAAAATTCAGAAAGTATTTACAAGAGAGCACTATTAACTGAAAGGATGTATAGTAGACATGCGGAATAGCCATACTGCCTTAGCTCTGGGGGAAAATACATCAGAGAAATTGCCTAGAATAAAATGCTTTCATTGCATGTTTTTAACTTGTAGAGGGTCAAGAATGTAAAGATATATTAAAACCATAGTGCCCCCTAGTCCCTAGTCATTTCTTAACTCTGTCAGTGCTAAGCAATTGAACACTCCGGATCTAAAGAATTTTTAGATATCAGCAGTTGTTGCATTTACACTTCAATTTCAGTGATTGTTCTGTGATTTACCCACACAAATCAATGTATTTCTTTTTAACAGAAAATTGAGCAAATAACTGCACTTTGCAGCAATATTCAAATAGGGTAACAAAGTTAGTGTGTGAAATGCAAAAAGACAACTAAATTTTGATGTCATTTTTATAACATACAGTACATGCTAAACACAGTAATCTGAGAACCTGTCCTCCTGTGATCATGGATATATGACAGCATTGTGTTGCCCACATTTATCATTTTATGAGAGGCCGCTCGGCAACATCACCCCCTGCTCTTGCATAACCAGTTGCATGAGAGCAGGGGATCTTAATCAGCCTGGCCAGATTAGATTTTACTGCTGGCAGAGAGGTTAAGAAACAGTAGTCTGAAGACCACCAGTGCTTTTTAACTATTATTTGCAGGTTCGTTCATGCAAACCTACACAGAAAGAGCTCCATAGCTGTTTCAGCAGCTTATTAAATAGACTCCAATGTGTATTATGTGTTGTTGCTTTGCACCATCCTGACAATTTATGCAGAAAAAAATATAGGAATAACATATGTAACCATAAAAACATCAAATACATTTTAAAATTACACAAAATTATTAAAGGGCCATTATACACTCATTTTTTCTTTGCATAAATGTTTTGTAGATTATCTATTTATAAAGCCCATAAAGTTTTTTTTAAAAAAAATTTTTTTTATAATTTTGCTTATTTTTAAATAACATTGCTCTGATTTTCAGACTCCTAACCAAGCCCCAAAGTTTTATTTGAATACCGTCAGCTACCTTCTCCAGCTTGCTCCTGTTTGTGTAAAGGGTCTTTTCATATGCAAAAGAAGGGGGAGGGGGGAGTGTCTTATTTGCCACTTGCAGTGGGCTTTCCAGCTGCCTTTTCAACAGAGCTAAACTGAAAGCTTCTAAGTACGTTTTTAAACAGTTTTATACTGGATTTTTATATCAGTATCTGTGCATCTTATTCTTTATAGTAGTGTCTATTACATGCAGTTATATGAAAATGAGTGTATACTGTCGCTTTAACTCAAAGAGGGGTTATAAACCCAATTGGTGAAGTATGACAGACCTTACTGCTGCCCAAACTTAATTAGTGAACTAAAAAATAATTAAAACAATAAACGACTTAACATAAAATACTTGCACTAAAATGATCCTATATAGAATTTTACAAAATGTCATCTGGTTTTACACTCACTCTGTTTCCCTTTTATTTTAAGATCTGTAATAGTGTTTTAACAAATACTTCTTTAAAATAGAAGCGTGAGCCATGACATCAGCATCACAATAAAATTAAGCTGGTGATTACTACCAGGTGATTGCTGTTACTATGACAATTACTTCTTTTCTATAAGCACATTAAACTCTGTTATTTAACCCCTTAACGACCAACGACGTATGGGGTACGTCCTGCAAAAAAATGCAGTTAATGACTAAGGACGTACCCAATACGTCGTTGGTCTTTGAAAGCAGTGGAAGCGATCCTGATAGCTTCCAGCTGCTTTCATGTTATTGCAGTGATGCCTCAATATTGAGGCATCCTGCAATAATTGTTTTTAGCCATCCGATGCAGAGAGAGAGCCACTCTGTGGCCCTCTCTGCATCGGCTACCGATGGCCGTTATGGTTGGTGGGTGGGAGCTCATCCAGGGAGGCGGGTGGGCAGTTATTGGTGGAGGAGGGGGGAGGGATCATCGTGCACGCGATGTCTATCAAAACAGCATCAATATGCTGTAGATCTGGAGGGTGGGAGAGAGGACTGGGGAGGGTGGGATTTTGAAATCAAGGCATCAGGGAGAGGGTGGGGGGTTGGATGTTGAGGGGGGGGCAGCTACACTACAGAAATAAATAAAATATTTAAAAAAAAAAAAAAAATACATTATTATTTTTCAAACTGGGTACTGGCAGACAGCTGCCAGTACCCAATATGGTGCCCAATAAAGGCAGAGGGGGGGGGGGTTAAAGAGCTGTTTGAGGGGGGATGAGGGAGGTTGGGGGCTAAGGGGGGTCCTACACAGCAGAAGAATTATTTTTTATTTTTTTTTAAAAACCTAAAACTTTTATTTTAGTACTGGCAGATTTTCTGCCAGTACTTAAGATGGCGGGGACAATTGTGGGGTGGGGGAGGGAAGTGAGCTGTTTGGGAGGGATCAGGGGGTGTGATGTGTCAGGTGGGAGGCTGATCTCTACACTAAAGCTAAAATTAACCCTGCAAGCTCCCTACAAGCTACCTAATTAACTCCTTCACTGCTAGACATAATATACGTGTGATGCGCAGCGGCATTTAGCGACCTTCTAACTACCAAAAAGCAACGCCAAAGCCATATATGTCTGCTATTTCTGAACAAAGGGGATCCCAGAGAAGCATTTACAACAATTTGTGCCATAATTGCACAAGCTGTTTGTAAATAATTTCAGTGAGAAACCTAAAATTGTGAAATATTTAAAGTTTTTTTTAATTTGATCGCATTTGGCGGTGAAATGGTGGCATGAAATATACCAAAATGGGCCTAGATCAATACTTGGGGTTGTTTACTACACTACACTAAAGCTAAAATTAACCCTACAAGCTCCCTACATGCTCCCTAATTAACCCCTTCACTGCTGCGCATAATACACATGTGGTGTGCAGCGGCATTTAGCGGCCTTCTAATTACCAAAAAGCAACGTAAAAGCCATATATGTCTGCTATTTCTGAACAAAGGGGATCCCAGAGAAGCATTTAAAACCATTTGTGCAATAATTGCACAAGCTGTTTGTAAATAATTTCAGTGAGAAACCTAAAGTTTGTGAAAAAATTTGTGAAAAAGTGAACATTTTTTTTTATTTGATCGCATTTGGCTGTGAAATGGTGGCATGAAATATACCAAAATGGGTCTAGATCAATACTTTGGGATGTCTTCTAAAAATATATATATACATGTTAAAGGATATTCAGGGATTCCTGACAGATATCAGTGTCCCAATGTAACTAGCGCTAATTTTGAAAAAAAGTGGTTTGGAAATAGCAAAGTGCTACTTTTATTTAGTGCCCTATAACTTGTAAAAAAAGCAAAGAACATGTAAACATTGGGTATTTCTAAACTCAGGACAAAATTTAGAAACTATTTAGCATGGGTGTTTTTTGGTGGTTGTAGATGTGCAACAGATTTTGGGGGTCAAAGTTTGAAAAAATTGTTTTTTTTCCATTTTTTCCTCATATTTTATAATTTTTTTAATAGTAAATTATAAGATATGATGAAAATAATGGTATCTTTAGAAAGTCCATTTAATGGCGAGAAAACGGTATATAATATGTGTGGGTACAGTAAATGAGTAAGAGGAAAATTACAGCTAAACACAAACACAGCAGAAATGTAAAAATAGCCTTGGTCCCAAATGGTCAACAAATGGAAAAGTGCTCTGGTCACTAAGGGGTTAATTGAGGAACCTACCATTTGGTCTTGTCATATATTTTTATGATTGTGGGTAGTAAGAGCCTCTCTAGCATGCCCAAACCTTCCACAATGAGATCAGTACTGTGAGGTATTTGCATTTTTAAGACAATAGCCTGGCAGCTGGGTGGATACAGAACCACTCATTTGTGCATTGTGGGGGCAGACAACAAAGTGGATTCTGCCATGATTTTGTTTCATATACTGATGGTTATCTCAAGTGACCCACTGTTACCATAATGATCATCAGATAGCCACCTAGGTGCATGACCGTCTCATTCAAAAGTGGAGCCTCTCTGATTTTAGTGTTTATATGGTGGTGCTAGGGTCCTTTTTAGAGCCCAGATAAAAAAAAGCCATCTAGTACACAAGAGAATGCTAGGGACATAAGACCACTCAATTTAAATAGGTTGTGCAGTACGTGTTTTTTTTTTTTTTTTTTTTAATTTATTGATATTCCTGTATTGAATAAATCATATTTTTCTGTCAAAGTTGCCCCATACTTAGATACCAGTTGTACATAAACATGCACTTCCTGTTAATTTCATGTTAAATAACTTTAAGATAATCACATTTTTATGGAAAATACGTTAATATGTTTAACTGCTGCTCTTTCATGTACATAATGTCGTGAGCTATGTCCCTGTAATGTGTCAGATTCACTGACATACAGTTTAGTTTTAGTGACAAGAAGGCATGCACCTGAATAATTACTTAGTTCACAGTTTTGTAGACATTTCAATAAATGTAGACAGTTTATAGTTGTATTAACTGGTGTATTGCTTTATAGAAGACTTATTAATAAAAATAGATACTGGACATTTAGGGTTAGATTACAAGTGGATCGCTAACTAGTGTTTTAGTTAGAGTTCTAACTGTGCTAGTGGTAAACCTTTTGGCGAGAGTCGGGTTGGGCTGGTATTAAAAGTTGAAAGCAAAAAAACGTATAGCTCCTGCACTAACCCGACTCGCGCAAAAAGGATTCCCGCCTGCGCAGTTACAATATCTTGTGCGCAATAACATACTCTCCCACAGAAGTCAATGGAGCAAAATTGGTGAAAAACCCCTAACACCAATTAACCTGAATCGCCATAAGACCCCAACTCTAATAACCCCTAAATCACCACATAGCCCACTGCAAAGTCCCCACTACAATATGAACCACTAAACCACCACCCCCACATTGCAAACTACCTCTTTACACTAGTAACCCCTAAACCACCACACACCCCACATCGCAAAGTAAGCTTCTACACTATTAACTCCCAAACCACCACCCCCACCGCAAAGTAAGTTTATACACTATTAACCCCTAAACAGGCACACACCCCACCGCAAAGTAAGCTTCTGCACTATTAAACACATTATACACATATACATATATATGAAATGATCTTTTGATGTGTACCTGACTGCTGAATTTGTGTATTAAAATCACCAAAAGCACCAAGCAGGGACTGGCAATAGGTGCAAAGGATCAAACTTTTCTTAAAGAGCTGGTAAGCCGCAGTGAATAAAAGTTTGCAACTAAAAGGCATCAGCTGAGGGGGCAGAGCGAAGCCACGCAGGCGGATGGCTGACTTCTGAGCGAGCTCCTAAATCCCTAGACAGTACACCTAAATAATGATGGCTTTTTCCCTTCCTAAATCCCTTATCTCATAGTGGGAATGCTTTATATAGCAATCAGGAGGCTTGCAGTGCGAAAACCGGGACAAATTACGCTCCCTTCAGCCAGAGTTGAGTGAGTTACGCATCAGACCGGAGCTCCCAGTGAGGCCAGAAGCCCTGTGTGTAGTGGAAGAGCACCTAGGCGATCCGCCTGAAACTATTGCGCAGTTGATCTAAATCACCGGGTGACATCTGCGGACCACATCTAACGAGGTAAATCTCACCGCACACACGACTGACCATAGTGTCGGCTCCAGAAGGCCATACACTGAAACATCTAACATTGAGGTCTCCATAGCACAACGGCTCCCGTGCTCTGCCAGATCAGATTAGTGCTCAAGGGAGACTAGGGGCATCTTGCTGACTACAGTATTCCCCTACAAATTGGACGGTACCTTGTTCTCACTGTGAAGGGTATTTGAGCAGCAGAAGGCTCAGTTAAAATTCAACTACAACACATTGCAGCAACGCTACACAGAAAAGGGGGCATATAACTGAAGGCTCCTAGGCCGTTTAACTTGCATAGCTCATAGGGGTTATAACTTTATTAAGCTCATATTTGGCTGGCTATCTGAACTAACTGTTTTGTGACACCTAACAAAGGACATCTGTCAATTGAACATCAACCTAACTCCCATGTGGGAAACTTTAACATTTTATGACAGCCTAGTCCAACCCTGCTATCTCTTACACCCACATTAACAGTGAAGCTATGCCCTGTAAAAGGCAATCCAAGTCTGATAAAGATCTTCCTGTGCGCACACTTAGTGGATACCTTAAGCACATTGACCACTCTAACACAGAGCTGTCTAGCAGCATGGAGGACAGCCAAAATGCTTCTCCACCTATTTTACAAAACACTGATTTAACTGCATCACAGCCTATCACTAAGGAGGATCTACAGCTCTTATCCTCTAAGGAAGATATTAAAAATGCTGTTAAAGAAATGAGAAATCTGTTTCATGAGCTGAAAAAAGACATCAACTCCCTTGATAATAGAGTTACACAGTCTGAAGCAAAGCATAATGAGACCTCAACCTCTATTTTGCAAATGCAAGCAGAAATGCAGCGGCAATCAGACACCATCCAAATTATGTCTGATAAAATAGAAGATCTTGACAAAAGAGGCCGCCGCAATAACTTAAGAATTAGAGAGGTATCTGAAACTATACATCCCCCGGCGATAGATGGCTACCTGCAGAGCCTATTTCGCACCCTGAAAGACACCCCGTCCTCACCTGAGATAGCACTGGAACGGGCACATAGAGCGCTTAGGGCAAAACCACCCCCTAAGGCGCCTCCTAGGGATATAATTGTCCGCTTCCTAAATTTTAAGGATAAGGAGGAAATCCTCAGGTGTGCACGTGGCAAACAACCAGTACAACATGCCGGTGAAACACTACAGATCTTCTCCAACCTCTCGCCAACCACCCTTTTGAAGAGGAGAGACTTGTCGCAAATCACACAGAAATTGAGAGCACACAAGGTCCCATATCGATGGGGCTTTCTCGTGTCCATTTTTGCCTCTTGGCACAACAAGACAGCTATTTTCCGTCCAGGATTGGACGCCCAGGCCTTCTTTGCAAATTTTTCTATTGACGAAGATGTCCCACAATAACTCTCCGACACTGGAGTCACAACCTTGGCCTACTAAATGTACACCACCTTTTTACAGCTTAAATTACCACAGGGGTCAGACTTGATTTTTACATCTACGAGCATTAGTATCCTATTGTGACTTTTCATCTTCTGGTATCGCATCCAGATAAGGTACCGCCCAATGTACTAGTGTCAATACTATCTGTTATACATGAGATTAGATATGCATAAGTTTCCCCATTTATGGTCCTCACCCCTTCCCTTTCCTCTTCCCCTTCCAACCCATGTAAACTATGCTCACTAAGTGCCCTTCATACTAGTATGGTTGCCTATAGAAACGCTGTTTGCCTTGTATCCACTCTGTTGTTCACTCAATTTTACCTTGTTAATACAATGTCTTTTGTTATATTGTCAATAATATTAACCTACTGAGGGTTTTGGTGTACTGATAGGTTCCCCATTCAACTCCCCTTCCTCTCTTTCTGCTCTTCTCCCCTCTCCCTGCCCCCTCCCTTCCCCCTTCCTTCCCCCTCCCCCTTCCTTCCCCCACCCCCCCCCCCTTCCTCCCCCTTCCTCCTTCCCCCCCTCACTTCTCCTTTCCCCCCTACTCCTTCCCTCCCCCTTCCTCCTTTATTTCCCCCTTCCTCCCCCCCTTTTTTCCCTACCCCCCTCCTCCCCCCCCCCTTCACTGAGTACACCCTCAGTATACCTCTTGTTACTGAAACATTAATCATTGCACTGTGCCTTGGATAGCTCTTACTCTTACACATATCAGGGGTTAGAACCTCCCTTTTATTCTCTCAGCATTCATTGAGACGCCTTATTACCTTCTATAATACTGTTAAAATGGTTAGCTAGTTAAGTGTATTTGTGTGTAAACAACTCTCCTTCCCCTCCACCCCCCCTTTCCCCCCCTCCTCCCTCTCCCTCCTCCCTTGCCCCTCACCCCCTATCCCCCCTCCCCCCTCTCCCCTCCCTTCCCCTCCCTGCCCCCTTTCCTTTATCCCCTTTTCCTTTCCCCTCCCCCTCCCCTTCCACAAAGTTTATCTTCTACACACCTCCGGATACTGAAACTTTATCTGTTATATTGTTTTTGAAATAATAACAATGTTGTTGAAAATTTTACAATTAGCCTGAATCTTTCTACTGCACTCAAATTACCACCTCAATGCTTTCAGATTTGATTAACGTTATTGATTTTGAGATGCTGTTATTATAGTTTAAATCTTGTCAAGAACGACCAGCTCTAAAATGTTTCTGAATGTATACAATCTATCACACTTCTTCCCCTACCTACTCCTCCCTCTCTATTCCCCTCTCTCCCCCCTCCTTCCCTTTCCCCCCTCCTCTCCTTCTTCCCTTTCCCCTCTCCTTTCCCCCCCTCCCTCCCTCCCTCCCCCCCTCTCCTCTCCCCCGTTCCTTTTCCCCTCCCCTCTCTAAGCCATTATCTTTACAAATTCAGGAGTGCTGTCCTTTTGTGCTACCCTCCTGGAATCTTATAATATATTTTAAAAACATACTGATCTAGGGATTATTTCCCCTGTTTCACTTACTCTCTTTGCTCTTTTCTTCTCTTATTGTTACCTTAATTTCTATACAGTCTTATTCTCCATCTCTCCTCTCGGCCCTGACCGAGGAACTCTCTATCTGACTTTGTTGAGCCTACATATAGCGTCTTTCACCTCTATTCTTTTCCCCTTCTCTTTATCCATAAATACTCCTCTCTTTACCCTCTTCTTTTTCTCCCCCCCCCCTTTTTTTTTTTTTTTTTTTTTCTCCCCCTCCTATGGCCCGCCCGGGGAGTAAGTTTGGCTCTCACGGTCTCACTTTTACCACTGTTAATGCCAAGGGGTTGAATGACCCAGGAAAGAGGTCGATAGCATTACGAGAGTTGCACAAACACCATAGTCATGTCCTCTTTTTTCAAGAAACCCATTTCCGTAAAGGAAGGGAGCCAAAGTGGCAGAATAAGCAATACCCTGTGGCTCTGTTTGCTTCAGGCCCCTCCAAGAAATGCGGAGTGGGTATTATGATTCACCACTCGGTACCGTTGCAAATCTTACATGTTGAAAGTGACCTTGAGGATAGGTTTTTACTGATCTCCGGTACATTGTACGACAAACCTATCACGTTGGCCACATTTTACTGCCCAAATACTGACCAGCATCGTTTCATGTCCAAAATCTCAAAGTTAATTTTAGACCATGCTAAAGGCTCTTTGTTCTTGGCAGGGGATCTTAACATACCGTTGGATGCGAATGTAGACACGTCCAATGGAGCAGCGAGCATCCCTAATAAAACAATTAAATCAGTAAGGACAACTATTGCAAACCTCCAGTTACATGATGTGTGGAGAACACTCCATCCATTGGGTAGAGATTATACATATTACTCCTCTCCACACAACATATACTCATGTATAGATTATTTCCTTTTTGATTCGGCTGGACTAGACATGACCGCTAGTTGTAAAATAGACGCCATTACATGGTAAGACCATGCCCCAATAATCTGTAACATTCTGTGGCCAGACCTGCCCCCTACGTCTTATATTTGGAGACTAGATGATCACCTATTAGAGAGACAGGACATAAAAGATGAGATCCAAAAATCATTAACTGACTATATGACCCGTAACAACCCTGTGCATACTTCAATCACCAGTTTTTGGGAGGCACACAAGTGTGTTGTTCGGGGAGAGTTCCTCAAGCATAAGGCCCATCTTATAAAACAGCAGAGGATAAAACATACACAACTCCTAAAAAGAGTGTCTGAATTAGAAAACTAAATAAATGGGACCCGTCAGACAAGACTACTGGCAAGTCTTTGACTGAGGCCAGATCGCTCCTCACTCAGCATCAACTTGATGCACTACATCACAAGATGTTTGCGACGAAACAACAATACTATGAAGGGGGTAATAAGCCTGGTAAACTTTTAGCCAGAAACATCCGTAGACAGCAACTTAAGTCTCATATTTATATGTTACAAAGGGAAGATGGTACTGCAGTGAAGGGAACCAGACAAATAGCACACTCCTTCAATACATACTACACCAACCTTTATAACATCTCGCAAACACGTGAGGGTAGACCCCAAGAACTCAGTGAGTTAGAAAAGCAGAACATGATAGACAGATACTTATCCTCCCTAGCTATCCCATAGCTTACCACTGATGACAGGCAATCCTTTGACACCCCCATTACCCTAGAGGAATTAGCCCAGGCCTTAGCAGACCTCCCGGGGGGGAAGTGCCCTGGTCCCGATAGGTTAACCCCCAAGTACTACCGGGTCTTCTTTGACACTCTGGGCCCTTCCATGCTTCAACTATTCAACAATCTGATCACATATCCCACACTTCCCGGTACGTCTCTAGAGGCGCACATCACTGTTATCCCGAAACAAGGTAAACCCCCTACCTCTCCAGCCAATTTTCACCCAATCTCATTGCTGAATTCGGATATAAAGGCCTATGCAAAGGTGCTTGCAAAGAGATTAAATAAGCTCCTCCCCTCATTAATCTCGTCAGACTAGGTAGGTTTTGTTCCTGGTAGGGAGGCACGGGACAACACCAACAAGGTGATTCAACTGATCTCCCACGCCCAGGTCGAGGGAAGGCCTATGGCCTTGTTCTCGACTGATGCGGAGAAAGCCTTTGACCAGGTGAATTGGCTTTTTCTTCGTCGGGTCATGAAGGCAATGAATTTTGGTGATCCCTTTGTCAACATGACTTTTGCATTATATTCTGCACCGAACGCTAGGGTCCAGGTAAACAACACCTTATCTGAGACCTTTTATATTACGGATGGCACTAGGCAGGGCTGCCCGCTATCTCCACTTCTCTTTGCCCTTTCTATTGAGGCACTGGCACAAAAAATTAGAGAAAACCATAAGATTAGTGGGATACGAGTAGATGATAAGGAATTTAAACAAGCACTCTATGCGGACGATATCCTCTACACCCTCACCAAAATTGAAACATCGATCCCAGAGTTGTTACATGAGCTACAACAGTACGGAGAGCTCTCTAATTTCCATCTCAACTTATCTAAGTCAGAACTACTGAACATTAACTCTCCCCCGGAACTTATCCAAGAAATAGCCCAAAAATATCATATTTCCATAGCCACCTCTAGATTAAAATACCTAGGCATATACTTGTCCGCAAACCCATCTGACCCTTATAAATACAACTACTTAACCTTACGTAGGGAAATTACTACCGACTTATCCTCTTGGAAGAACAAAATGCTATCGTGGCTAGGGAAGATAGGCTTAATTAAAATGAATATCTTACCACGCATATTGTACATACTACAGACTGTGCCTATTGCCTTGCCTAGTGATTATCTATCCCAGTTAGAGCGATCCATTGAACAATTTATCTGGTCAGGTGTGAAACCAAGAGTGCCAGAAAAACATTATATCTCCCACGGGAGAGGGGCGGGTTGGGATTCCCCGATCTGTCGTTGTACAGGAGAGCAATCCTTCTGCAGAGAGTGGTCGAATAGTCGCGAAATGACACGCAAAAGCAATGGGTTCGTCTCGATGGTTATATTTTCAAACAGCATAACATTGGAGCCCTGGCTTGGATCCTGTCGTCAAAGCGCCCTACCTTAATACAGAAATACCACTTAACACAGGCAACCCTTCAGGAATGGGATAGACTGTTAACTACCTCCACCCATATATCCTCAGTCCACTCCCCAATGATCCCAATAATCAAAAATCCTGATATTCCATATCATGTTTTGGGTACTTGGCTAAGCACATTTTACCACCTGCGTGACGGAATCCTACACTCTGCGATACATGAAGGCAAACTGCGTACACAGTTAGACATGTCGGCAAAATACGGTGCTCTCTTTTCCTTGTGGCTGCATAACCATCAACTAGCGCATTTCCTTATGCATCATAAACACAAAGATAGGTTTAATTGAGACCTTACACCATTTGAACAACTGTGTACAAATATTACATCCCCTAGACGGTTGATATCAAAAGTATACAAACTCTTACTTATACCTCCAGATATTCAGCTCCCCTCCTTTACATTAGCTTGGGGTAGGGACCTCGACAGCATTGTTGTGGAAGACGAGTGGCTGAGATCGTTTGCCTTGGCGAGGCGTTCATCAGTATCGGCAGTGGTCCAGGAAATACACCTGAAACTATTAACCAGGTGGTATCATACCCCGGTGAGACTGCACAGATACTTTCCGTCGGTGAGCCCCTACTGTTGGAGGGGCTGCGGAGAACTAGGCTCTCTTATGCATGTCTGGTGGTCTTGCCCCTTACTGAGAGATTTCTGGTCGGCAGTGATCAAGACAATGTCTCATAAGGTACAAACTCCGATACCTGATGCCCCTGAGACCCTACTACTGTTGCAGATTCCTAAGATCGAAAATGACTTTGCCAGAGCCCTTCTCCTGATAATGATTACAGGAGCTAAGCGACTGATCCCTCGAAAATGGAAATGGAAATCCCCTCCCTTGATGAATGGTTTGCCTCAGTGGATGATTTACTAAAACTGGAGAGGCTGCATTACTTTAAAATCAACCAATTGGCGTCACATGACATGATGCTGGCAGTATGCAAAGGTACCTCACTCTGAGGTCTTCTTAATTTCAATTCCCGATCAAATCCCACCATAACATTCTCTTCAATAAACTTCAGATGCGAGTATAGTCAGACAAGCGACCTTCTCTCCCCCCCCTTTTTTTTTTCCCTTCTCTCCTTCCCCCTCTTATGATGTATGGCTCCTTCTCTTCTTTCCCCCTTCTTCTTTTCTTTCTCTTTACTTGACATTTGTCTCTATATATTTCTTTAACTGTGTCAAAATGAAAAACCAATTATTACCATGCTTTACAGCTCCGAGGGGGTGTTTTGCTCTCCCCTTCGACTCTATCATCACTCGGAAATACAATCTCACAGACTTGTTTGTTCTTTCAAATTTGACTATAAGACGCTGTAGACAAACATGCAAACTCTATTATGTTTAAGTCTTATATTTTCTTTTGTCATATGGTGTAATATTTGTACAACAGACAGTGTTATGTAATGTGATTTTTTTTTTTTTTTTTTTTTTTTTGTGTATTTCTGATTTTACTTTATGTTTAATAAAGCTGGTTTAAAAAAAAAAAGGCATCAGCTGAAACAGAAAAGGAAAAGTTTTGTTTAAAGGACTGGTGAGCCATATTGAAAGGCATCAGCTGAAAACACACAACAGAGCCTTGTACATATTTTGGAGGATCGTTTGTTTTGTACCTTTGCATCAATTTACAAATGCTACCATTAGCCGGGGGGCTCAGAGGAATGAATGTGAGCTAGCGGTGGTAAGCATAAGTGATACAATTGCTTGCAATACAGCATCTTTGTTTATCTTTTCAAGAGACTCTCTCCCCTTTTTGCTTCTTTATCAGGAACATTTCAATCACGCTTGTTTGTGCCTCTTTGCTCTTTTTCATGGAGCTAAATAAATCTGAGCATAATATCGCCTAAAGAGAGCAACAATATAAGGAATCCCAATTACCTTACACTTACTATAATAGAGGACGTTCTTACCTTGTATGTTGGTGTATTCCCTGTTTTAATTCTATGAAGTAATCTAATAGCACTGGTTCACTAATAGTATATATTTTCTTAGTAGAATGTATCATTTATTCAAATAATGTGAAAATGTATATTGCATCTTTTTCTAATTGTTTGACTGCAGTGTTTAGAGATAGGTTACTATTATAATCATAGCATTTTAAAGGGATCCCGTTTTAGATCTAGGCAGTATTGTTTTTGTTTTCTAAACTGCATTTAAAGAAGCAGGATGTTTTGTTCTCTTGTTTTGTCATTAATAAACAAAGTATTAATTGCTGCAATACCTGGTGTCTTGGCAAATAATTTATCTGGGTGGATCCTTTATAACTACAGGTGATACTCTAGTATAGCAAATGTATTTTTTCAAAGTGCAAACCATGTCTTGAGTGCTGAAATCCCTTGCTTAACTGATCTTTAAAATATAAGATATGGCTCCCTTTTGACAAATATAGTTTAAATATATATATAAAAAAACTATACTTGCTAAGAAAGGATTGATTAAATACCAATATCAATCAAAGAAGGACAAAGGCTGCACAGTGGTTTCTAACGCTTTATTACTACTTGTGGGTGTGACTTGACAAATCAGACCGTCTATCCTCCACCCAGATTTCAAATGGTATACTCTTGCATTAAATAAAGAACAAGCACCACAGGCTATGTGTACACATTATTCGGGATATCCCTTGAAACAGACATATTAACTGCAAGCAGTTACTAAACTGGACTAGCATTAATCATAGTGTGCAAGGAAACAAACAGTTGTAAAAAATGGCACAATGATAATCTGCAGTATAGAAAATTTGCAACAGTTGCCAAGTAAGAACATGGGGCCCCAATGCTTAAAGTAGAGCGAGTGAAGTCTCCAAAACCAGGCAAATAAGTGTAAAAAACACGCCCTGGTATAAACGCTCAAAAAGGTAACTGCTAATTCCCAACAGGCTCGGATTTATCAAAGCAACTTTTTCCTTCCTTCCAACCTGTGTAATTATTGTAGTACTCCCTATCAGATGAGAAAAATAAGCAGTCTGCAGACAGAGCTATTAAATCGTTTCAAGGTATTTTATTCAAACGACAAACTACAGGTACACACCACTCCTCATGCCTCAGCTACATCCTTACATCCTAGCTCTGTCTGCAGACTGCTTATTTGGTCCACTTGGGAATTAGCAGTCACCTTTTTGAGCGTTTATACCAGTGCATGTTTTTTTACACTTATTTGCCTGGTTTTGGAGACTTCGCTCTACTTTAAGCATTGGGGCCCCATGTTCTTACTTGGCAACTGTTGCAAATTTTTTATACTGCAGATTATCATTGTGTCATTTTTTACAACTGTTTGTAAGTAATGCTAGTCCAGTTTAGTAACTGCTTGCAGTTAATATGTCTGTTTCAAGGGATATCCCGAATAATGTGTACACATAGCCTGTGGTGCTTGTTTGATTGATATTGGTATTTAATCAATCCTTTCTTAGAAAGTATAGTTTTGTAGTATTTTGGGACTGCTAGCACTGTTTTGGTATATGGATTGGAATTGAGAAGTACACCTCTATGTTTAAACTTTTTGCTGTATATATATATATATATATATATATATATATATATATATATATATATATATATATATATATATATACATACAGTGGGGCAAAAAAGTATTTAGTCAGCCACCAATTGTGCAAGTTCTCCCACTTAAGAAGATGAGAGAGGCCTGTGATTTTCATCATAGGTATAACTCAACTATGAGAGACAAAATGTGGAAACAAATCCAGACAATCACATTGTCTGATTTAAAAAGAATTTATTTGCAAATTATGGTGGAAAATAAGTATTTGGTCAATATCAAAAGTTCATCTCAATACTTTGTTATATATCCTTTGTTGGCAATGACAGAGGTCAAACGTTTTCTGTAAGTCTTCACAAGGTTGTCACACACTGTTGCTGGTATGTTGGCCCATTCCTGCATGCAGATCTCCTCTAGAGCAGTGATGTTTTGGGGCTGTCGCTGGGCAACACGGACTTTCAACTCCCTCCAAAGGTTTTCTATGAGGTTGAGATCTGGAGACTGGCTAGGCCACTCCAGGACTTTGAAATGCTTCTTACAAAGCCACTCCTTCATTGCCCGGGCAGTGTGTTTGGGATCATTGTCATGCTGAAAGACCCAGCCACGTTTCATCTTGCTGATGGAAGGAGGTTTGCACTCAAAATCTCATGATACATGGCCCCATCCATTCTTTCATGTACACGGATCAGTCGTCCTGTTCCCTTTGCAGAGAAACAGCCCCAAAGCATGATGTTGCCACCCCCATGCTTCACAGTAGGCATGGTGTTCTTTGGTTGCAACTCAGCATTCTCTCTCCTCCAAACACGACGAGTTGTGTTTCTACCAAACAGTTCTACTTTGGTTTCACCTGACCATATGACATTCTCCCAATCCGCTTCTGCATCATCCAAATGCTCTCTAGCATACTTCAGATGGGCCCGGACATGTACTGGCTTAAGCAGGGGGACAGGAGTCCCTGGCGGCGTAGTGTGTTACTGATGGTAGCCTTTGTTACGTTGGTCCAGCTCTCTGCAGGTCCCCCCGTGTGGTTCTGGGATGTTTGCTCACCATTCTTGTGATCATTTTGACCCCACGGGGTGAGATCTTGCGTCGAGCCCCAGATCGAGGGAGATTATCAGTGGTCTTGTATGTCTTCCATTTTCTAATTATTGCTCCCACAGTTGATTTCTTCACACCAAGCTGCTTGCCTATTGCAGATTCAGTCTTCTCAGCCTAGTGCATGTCTACAATTTTGTTTCTGGTGTCCTTCGGCAGATCTTTGGTCTTCACCATAGTGGAGTTTGGAGTGTGACTGTTTGAGGTTGTGGACAGGTGTCTTTTATACTGATAACAAGTTCAAACAGGTGCCATTAATACAGGTAATGAGTGGAGGAAAGAGGAGCCTTTTAAAGAAGAAGATACAGGTCTGTGAGAGCCAGAAATCTTGCTTGTTTGTGACCAAATACTTATTTTCCACCATAATATGCAAATAAATTATTTCCAAATCAGACAATGTGATTGTCTGTTTTGTTTCCACATTTTGTCTCTCATAGTTGAGGTATACCTATGATGAAAATTACAGGCCTCTCTCATCTTCTTAAGTGGGAGAACTTGCAAAATTGGTGGCTGACTAAATACTTTTTTGCCCCACTGTATATATATATATATATATATACATATCTATCTCTCTCCCTCTCTCTCTCGCTCCCTATATATATATATATATATATATATATATATATATATATATATATATATATATATATATAGTCGTATGCAAAAGTTTAGGCACCCCTGACAATTTCCATGACTTTCATTTATAAATAATTGGGTGTTTGGATCAGCAATATATTTTTGATCCATCAAATAATTGAAGGACACAGTAATATTTCAGTAGTGAAATGAGATTTATTGGATTAACAGAAAATGTGCAATATGCATCAAAACGAAATTAGACAGGTGCATACATTAGGGCACCCTGGTTATTTTGTTGATTTGAATACCTGTAACTATCTAGCACTGATGAATTGGAACACACTATTGGTTTGGTGAGCCCATTTAAGCCTTGAACTTCATAGACAGGTGCATTCAATCATGAGAAAAGGTATTTAAGGTGGCAATTTGCAAGTTGTTGTTCTCTTTGACTCTCCTCTGAAGAGTAGCAACATGAGAGCCTCAAAACAACTCTCAAATGACCTGAAAACAAATATTGTTCAACATTATGGTTTAAGGGAAGGCTACATAAAGCTATCACAGAGATTTAAGCTGTCAGTGTTCACTGTGAGGAACACAGGCACAGTTCTTGTTAAGGCCAGAAGTGGCAGGCCAAGTAAAATATCAGAGAGGCAAAGGCAATGGATGATGAGAACGTTCAAAAACAGCCCATAGACCACCTCCAAAGACCTACAACATCATATTGTTGCAGATGGTGTCACTGTGCATTGTTCAACAATTCAGCACACTTTGCACAAGGAGAAGCTTATTGGAGAGTGATTTGGAAGAAGTCTTTTCTGCACACACACCACAAATGCACATTTGGACAAGCAAGCTTAATTTTGGAAGAAGGTGCTGTGGACTGATGAAACAAAGATTGAATTATTTGGTCATAACAAGGGGCGTTATGCATGGCGGCAAAAGAACACAGCGTTCCAAGACAAACACTTGCTACCCACAGTAAAATTTGGTGGATATTCCATCATGCTGTGGGGCTGTGTGGTCAGTGCCGATACTGGGAATCTTGTTAAAGTTGAGGGTCGCATGGATTCCACTCAATATCGGCAAATACTTAAGAATAATATTGAGGAATCAGTCAAAAAGTTGAAGTTACGCCGAGGCTGGATATTTTAACAATACAACGACCCAAAACATTGCCCAAAATCTACTCTGGCATTTATGCAGAGGAACAAGTACAATGTTCTGGAATAATCATCCCAGTTCCCAGACCTGAATATCATTGAAAATCTGTGGGGTGATTTGAAGGGGCTGTCCATGCTCAGCAACCATCAAACCTAACTGAACTGGAGATGTTTTGCAAGGAGTAATGGTCCAAAAAAACTTTCATCCAGAATCCAGACACTCATTACAGGCAATAGGAAGCATCTAGAGGTTGTTATTTCTGCTAAAGGAGGCTCTACTAAATATTGATGCTAAATTTTTGTTGGGGTGCCCAAATTTAAGCACCTGTCTTATTTTGTTTTGATGCATATTGCACATTTTATGTTAATCCAATAAACCTCATTTCACTACTGAAATATTACCGTGTCCTTCAGTTATTTGATAGATCAAAATGAAATAGCTGATCCAAACACCCAATTATTTATAAATGAAAATCATGGAAATTGTCAGGGCTGCCTAAACTTTGCATACAACTGTATATATGCATACATATACAAATATATACATATATATACATATACATATACAGTATATATATATATATGATACATGATACCCACTGTTCCAATTCATCTTTGTTACCCCCCCACACCACAAACACATCATCAATGTATAAAAAAGGTACAGCAATAAATGCACAAGAAGTCATAGAGAGATATAGGCAGTGCTTACATAAACAACAACCCTACAAGTTAAGCTAAAAGAGCAACTAAACAACACTGTCTGTCATTACATACACTAGCTGATTCTCCAGTACACTGTTAACGGCTATGTACAGTCAATCCTTTGCGGTATTCAAAATGCACTGCAGAGATTTACATCTTAAGTTTTGCTAAATTAATATACATAATGGGCAATATTTTATACCCACAACTTAGAAATAAGCACATAGTTAGAGCTGCCTATTAGATAGATACTATCCTGTATCCTACACTATAACACTCATAAGGCTAATTGTATGATCATGTTAAGTTAGTAAACACTATGATCCTCAGTTTGTTTCAAAGATTACTGTGAGGAACCAGTGGCAATAAATCATCCTGAAGACCACTTAGTTATTACTAAACACATAGTTGCAACTGCAGCAGTTACACCAACTGCTAACTATATGTCAAATTAAAGTTAATACATCAGTGTCTATTATATTTGGGCTAGATACTAGGAGACAGGGAACATACATCCACCACAATTTTTATAAGAAACACTGATAGTCCAAATGGACATTGAGTCCCTTTGGATACATAGTATCCAAGTTAAAAATCCACTGAGACTCACGTTGTAGTAGACATCTGCCCCTGTCACCACCTCTGGAGTTTTTTGGGACATGGTCAATAATAATATATCTGAGATCAGACACCGAATGACCACTGGTACAAAAGTGGCGAGCCACCGGTTAGTCCGAATCACCGGACTTAATTGCCAGTCGAATTGCTGACCGGTGGTTCGCCATCCTTGTCCTGAGGTCATCTTGGGTCTTGCCCACATAAAACCTGCCACACGGACAGTGTAATAGATAGACAATGTATGTGGTTGTGCAAGTAACCCTATGCTGGATGTAGAATTTTTTATTGGACCAAGGATGTAAAAATGTGTTACTCTGGGTTAAACCACCACAGGTAGTACATCCACTGCAGCGGAAGCAACCCTTCTTGGTAGTGCTTAACCAGGTGCTTGGCATGTAACTCTCAGCATTATCCGGTCTTAACAGCATGTCCTTTAATGATCTCCCGCGTTTGAAGCCGACAAGTGGTGTTACACAGGAAGCAAAAGGAAGGGATTTGTCACTTCGCAAAATGTCCCAATGTTCTTTCAAAATATTGGAAAATTGTAGTTTCTCAGGTGAGAAAGTGGTGGTAAATATTATTTTCTGATCACTCTTATCTCTCTCAACCTTGGTAAGTGCTTGTTCCTGGGTAAGTTTCAATGCCTCAGAGAATGACTGATCCAGATGTTTTGATCCATAACCACAATTCTTAAATTTTTTGTACATATCCCGTAGTTGATGTTCTTTCTTGTCCTGATCAGTATTATTGCGGACCACTCTCTTGAACTGTGACTTCGATAATGATTTCTTCAAACTTGGAGGGTGGCAACTTGTGGCGTCTAGCAATGAGTTCCTATCTGTTTCTTTATAATACAGGGTGGTACTGATTCCTGTGCCTTCCCTGAAAATCCTTAGATCCAGAAAATCAATTGTCTCTGCATTGTAGGTCAACTTAAATTGTACTTGGGAGTTAACACCATTTAATTCAGCATACCAGACCAGTAGCTCATCCACTGTGCCACCCCAGATGATAAACAGGTCATCTATGTACCATCGGTACATTTTGACCCTGTGGTCCTGAAAAGCAGTAGTAGCAATAGTTTCAAAATACGCCATAAAGAGATTTGCGTAAGATGGGGCCACATTGGACCCCATCGCCGTTCCTGATATCTGTAAGTAAAAATCCCTTTCAAATTTTTCAAATATTCAAAAATAATTGCATCTCAAGCAAAAATCCAATAATTCAATCATCACATCCACCGGAGGGCCAATGTAGGGATATCTGAGAAGATGATAAGAAATTGCAGCCATCCCTTGTTCGTGGGGGATGATGGTATATAGACTGGTCACATCTAATGTGACCAGAATATCATTTTCACCAAACATTTGGCAGTTCCTCAGCAGCTGTATGAGCTCAATCGAATCCAGAAGGAAGGAAGTAGTATGTCTCACAATCGGTTGTAGAATGGTATCCACAAATGTGGCCAGGGGTTGTAGAATAGATCCCCTGGCTGATACAATTGGCCTACCTGGAGGGGTGGTGGGGTTTTTGTGCACCTTGGGTAGCGTGTAAATCACAGGGACAATTGGATGATCAACCTTTAGATAATCCCTCAGGACTTTATCAATGATACCTTGTTGTTGCAAACATTCCAGGTAATTGTCAATTCTGTTCTTAAATGACAATGTAGGATTACCCGATAGTCGTCTGTATGTGCTGCTATCAGATAACTGTTGGATAATTTCTTGTTTATATTTGCAATAGTCTTGTAAGACCAGGGCTCCTCCTTTGTCCGCCTCCCGTATCACAAGCTCCTTATTGTTCTGTAGACTTCTGAGAGCAAGCCACTGCTCCCTATTCAAATTGTTCCGGATGTTGCTTTTATGGACATGGAGATCTGTACTCATGTCACCCTTTACCATTCTTGAGTATGTCACAATACTTGAGTTTGTGCTTTTTGAAACAAATTTACCTTTTTTGCGAAGGCATCCAGGATCCTCTTTGGATATCCCAAAATGTTCTTTTAATCTTAAGGATCTCTGAAATTTGAAAAGATCCACATTTAGGGAAAATTCGTTGGCATATAAAGTTGGTATGAACTTAAGACCCTTTTGTAAAAGTGATTCCTCAGACTTTGTTAGTGTGTAGGAGCTTAAGTTAATAATTATGTTGTTGGTCACTGCAAGTTCTTATACTTGCGCCACTGCCGGGGGGTCTCCCCCTTGTTCTGCGACACATGTCGCCCTCTCCGGTGGTGTGGCCGATGCCCTGCCCGTTTTTTGAAGGGGTGATCATAGGTTGTGACCCCTGGAGGGACTCATTACGTGCAGGTAGGGTGCCCTCTGGATCAGAGCTGTTATCTGAGCTCTCCACAGTGGTCAATGACCTAGGTTTAGGTTTGAAAGGGATTTTTACTTACAGATATCAGGAACGGCGATGGGGTCCAATGTGGCCCCATCTTACGCAAATCTCTTTATGGCGTATTTTGAAACTATTGCTACTACTGCTTTTCAGGACCACAGGGTCAAAATGTACCGACGGTACATAGATGACCTGTTTATCATCTGGGGTCGCACAGTGGATGAGCTACTGGACTGGTATGCTGAATTAAATGGTGTTAACTCACAAGTACAATTTAAGTTGACCTACAATGCAGAGACAATTGATTTCCTGGATCTAAGGATTTTCAGGGAAGGCACAGGAATCAGTACCACCCTGTATTATAAAGAAACAGAGAGGAACTCATTGCTAGACGCCACAAGTTGCCACCCTCCAAGTTTGAAGAAATCATTACCGAAGTCACAGTTCAAGAGAGTGGTCCGCAATAATACTGATCAGGACAAGAAAGAACATCAACTACGGGATATGTACAAAAAATTTAAGAATCGTGGTTATGGATCCAAACATCTGGATCAGTCATTCTCTGAGGCATTGGAACTTACCCAGGAACAAGCACGTACCAAGGTTGAGAGAGATAAGAGTGATCAGAAAATAATATTTACCACCACTTTCTCACCTGAGAAACTACAATTTTCCAATATTTTGAAAGAACATTGGGACATTTTGCGAAGTGACAAATCCCTTCCTTTTGCTTCCTGTGTAACACCACTTGTCGGCTTCAAACGCAGGAGATCATTAAAGGACATGCTGTTAAGACCGGATAATGCTGAGAGTTACATGCCAAGCACCTGGTTAAGCACTACCAAGAAGGGTTGCTTCCGCTGCAGTGGATGTACTACCTGTGGTGGTTTAAACCCAGAGTAACACATTTTTACATCCTTGGTCCAATAAAAAATTCTACATCCAGCATAGGGTTACTTGCACGACCACATACATTGTCTATCTATTACACTGTCCGTGTGGCAGGTTTTATGTGGGCAAGACGCAAGATGACCTCAGGACAAGGATGGCGAACCACCGGTCAGCAATTCAACTGGCAATTAAGTCCGGTGATTCGGACCAACCGGTGGCTCGCCACTTTTGTACCAGTGGTCATTCGGTGTCTGATCTCAGATATATTATTATTGACCATGTCCCAAAAAACTCCAGAGGTGGTGACAGGGGCAGACGTCTACTACAACGTGAGTCTCAGTGGATTTTTAACTTGGATACTATGTATCCAAAGGGACTCAATGTCCATTTGGACTATCAGTGTTTCTTATAAAAATTGTGGTGGATGTATGTTCCCTGTCTCCTAGTATCTAGCCCAAATATAATAGACACTGATGTATTAACTTTAATTTGACATATAGTTGGCAGTTCCTCAGCAGCTGTATGAGCTCAATCGAGTCCAGAAGGAAGGAAGTAGTATGTCTCACAATCGGTTGTAGAATGGTATCCACAAATGTGGCCAGGGGTTGTAGAATAGATCCCCTGGCTGACACAATTGGCCTACCTGGAGGGGTGGTGGGGTTTTTGTGCACCTTGGGTAGCGTGTAAATCACAGGGACAATTGGATGATCAACTCTGCAGTGCATTTTGAATACCGCAAAGGATTGACTGTACATAGCCATTAACAGTGTACTGGAGAATCAGCTAGTGTATGTAATAACAGACAGTGTTGTTTAGTTGCTCTTTTAGCTTAACTTGTAGGGTTGTTGTTTATGTAAGCACTGCCTATATCTCTCTATGACTTCTTGTGCATTTATTGCTGTACCTTTTTTATACACATATGTTCACATTGCTTTTTTAGTTTGTCCCCGTTGGCTCTCCCTATTTCCGGGTGCGCATGAGCAGTTGCGCAATACGGA
This sequence comes from Bombina bombina, assembly GCF_027579735.1. Lineage (NCBI taxonomy): Eukaryota > Metazoa > Chordata > Amphibia > Anura > Bombinatoridae > Bombina > Bombina bombina. The sequence continues at coordinate 950,413,964 of NC_069503.1, forward strand.
CGCTGGGAGACTGATGGCGGCATCTCACGGTGGGGGTAAGTGGGTTTATAAGTTGTTGCATTACTATTGTGGTTTAAGTGGTCTGAGGACGGGGGAGACCCCGAAAACGTTTACCAATAAAGGAGGTTATAAACGAAGAGTGCCTTCCCTGTTATTTGTGGATATTTGAATCTTTAGAAGTGCAACCCGGCAGCTGAAACTTATGGTGTGCTGGTTCCCTGCTTATTTGATTGTTTATTGATTGGTCCTTCAGCACCTAGTGGATAAGTAGTCCTCACCCTGGGATCATATACTGGGACACTATTTTTGGTAACAGTGAATGTGTTACTTTGTTTTTAAGTGGTGGTGGTTTTTTACAGCATAAGTAAGTGCATACATTGGTTTAAGTATGAGTCAGGAAGACACTGATGCCTCTCAGTTGGTGGAGCAACTTGAAGAAAAAATAGAAGGAGCTAATGTGTTCCAATTCTCTGAAGCTGATGCTAACAGAATTCGTTTTGATGCTATCACCATCAGAAAACAAAGAGAACAACCAGAACACATTTTTAATTATATTGTGAAACTAAAGAAAAAGAAAATTGACTTACAGTTACATGGTTGTTACTTATCAGAATATTATAGGAAGGCCTTTATTCCTAAAGGGTTTAGGATTAGGAATATACCCACCATAGGACGTAACAACCCTACTTTTTGCCTAAAGTGGTGTGGTATTTTAAATAAGGGCTCCCTTGATCTGATGTTGCTAGTTATTCAAGAGGTGAGTGAACAACTGAAGCAGATTGAATTGGAATCACAGAATTTTGAGACCACACATATTATTAAACTTACAGAAGACCCTGGAGAGGCATGGCTTGATAAGCTGAAACAGAGTGTGGATACCTATGAGAAAGAACTTTTGAATTTTAAAGAACGTAAGTGGGAAGCTGTAACACAGGATTACAAGGAGAAGCGTATTTACAAGTGGCTATTGGGCACTCAGGAAAGGGGTACCTTCAATAGGAATCAACGTGCAAGGGTGTTTAAACCTAGGTCATTGACCACTGTGGAGAGCTCAGATAACAGCTCTGATCCAGAGGGCACCCTACCTGCACGTAATGAGTCCCTCTAGGGGTCACAACCTATGATCACCCGTTCAAAAAACGGGCAGGGCATCGGCCACACCAGCGGAGAGGGCGACATGGGTCGCAGAACAAGGGGGAGAACCCCGGCAGTGGCGCAAGTATAAGAACTTGCAGTGACCAACAACATAATTATTAACTTAAGCTCCTACACACTAACAAAGTCTGAGGAATCACTTTTACAAAAGGGTCTTAAGTTCATACCAACTTTATATGCCAACGAATTTTCCCTAAATGTGGATCTTTTCAAATTTCAGAGATCATTAAGATTAAAAGAACATTTTGGGATATCCAAAGAGGATCCTGGATGCCTTCGCAAAAAAGGTAAATTTGTTTCAAAAAGCACGAACTCAAGTATTGTGACATACTCAAGAATGGTAAAGGGTGACATGAGTACAGATCTCCATGTCCATAAAAGCAACATCCGGAACAATTTGAATAGGGAGCAGCGGCTTGCTCTCAGAAGTCTACCGAACAATAAGGAGCTTGTGATACGGGAGGCGGACAAAGGAGGAGCCCTGGTCTTACAAGACTATTGCAAATATAAACAAGAAATTATCCAACAGTTATCTGATAGCAGCACATACAGACGACTATTGGGTAATCCTACATTGTCATTTAAGAACAGAATTGACAATTACCTGGAATGTTTGCAACAACAAGGTATCATTGATAAAGTTCTGAGGGATTATCTAAAGGTTGATCATCCAATTGTCCCTGTGATTTACACACTACCCAAGGTGCACAAAAACCCCACCACCCCTCCAGGTAGGCCAATTGTGTCAGCCAGGGGATCTATTCTACAACCCCTGGCCACATTTGTGGATACCATTCTACAACCGATTGTGAGACATACTACTTCCTTCCTTCTGGACTCGATTGAGCTCATACAGCTGCTGAGGAACTGCCAAATGTTTGGTGAAAATGATATTCTGGTCACATTAGATGTGACCAGTCTATATACCATCATCCCCCATGAACAAGGGATGGCTGCAATTTCTTATCATCTTCTCAGATACCCCTACATTGGCCCTCCGGTGGATGTGATGATTGAATTATTGGACTTTTGCTTGAGATGCAATTATTTCAAATTTGAAAGGGATTTTTACTTACAGATATCAGGAACGGCGATGGGGTCCAATGTGGCCCCATCTTACGCAAATCTCTTTATGGCGTATTTTGAAACTATTGCTACTACTGCTTTTCAGGACCACAGGGTCAAAATGTACCGACGGTACATAGATGACCTGTTTATCATCTGGGGTCGCACAGTGGATGAGCTACTGGACTGGTATGCTGAATTAAATGGTGTTAACTCACAAGTACAATTTAAGTTGACCTACAATGCAGAGACAATTGATTTCCTGGATCTAAGGATTTTCAGGGAAGGCACAGGAATCAGTACCACCCTGTATTATAAAGAAACAGATAGGAACTCATTGCTAGACGCCACAAGTTGCCACCCTCCAAGTTTGAAGAAATCATTACCGAAGTCACAATTCAAGAGAGTGGTCCGCAATAATACTGATCAGGACAAGAAAGAACATCAACTACGGGATATGTACAAAAAATTTAAGAATCATGGTTATGGATCCAAACATCTGGATCAGTCATTCTCTGAGGCATTGGAACTTACCCAGGAACAAGCACTTACCAAGGTTGAGAGAGATAAGAGTGATCAGAAAATAATATTTACCACCACTTTCTCACCTGAGAAACTACAATTTTCCAATATTTTGAAAGAACATTGGGACATTTTGCGAAGTGACAAATCCCTTCCTTTTGCTTCCTGTGTAACACCACTTGTCGGCTTCAAACGCAGGAGATCATTAAAGGACATGCTGTTAAGACCGGATAATGCTGAGAGTTACATGCCAAGCACCTGGTTAAGCACTACCAAGAAGGGTTGCTTCCGCTGCAGTGGATGTACTACCTGTGGTGGTTTAACCCAGAGTAACACATTTTTACATCCTTGGTCCAATAAAAAATTCTACATCCAGCATAGGGTTACTTGCAAGACCACATACATTGTCTATCTATTACACTGTCCGTGTGGCAGGTTTTATGTGGGCAAGACCCAAGATGACCTCAGGACAAGGATGGCGAACCACCGGTCAGCAATTCGACTGGCAATTAAGTCCGGTGATTCGGACCAACCGGTGGCTCGCCACTTTTGTACCAGTGGTCATTCGGTGTCTGATCTCAGATATATTATTATTGACCATGTCCCAAAAAACTCCAGAGGTGGTGACAGGGGCAGACGTCTACTACAACGTGAGTCTCAGTGGATTTTTAACTTGGATACTATGTATCCAAAGGGACTCAATGTCCATTTGGACTATCAGTGTTTCTTATAAAAATTGTGGTGGATGTATGTTCCCTGTCTCCTAGTATCTAGCCCAAATATAATAGACACTGATGTATTAACTTTAATTTGACATATAGTTGGCAGTTCCTCAGCAGCTGTATGAGCTCAATCGAGTCCAGAAGGAAGGAAGTAGTATGTCTCACAATCGGTTGTAGAATGGTATCCACAAATGTGGCCAGGGTTTGTAGAATAGATCACCTGGCTGACACAATTGGCCTACCTGGAGGGGTGGTGGGGTTTTTGTGCACCTTGGGTAGCGTGTAAATCACAGGGACAATTGGATGATCAACTCTGCAGTGCATTTTGAATACCGCAAAGGATTGACTGTACATAGCCATTAACAGTGTACTGGAGAATCAGCTAGTGTATGTAATAACAGACAGTGTTGTTTAGTTGCTCTTTTAGCTTAACTTGTAGGGTTGTTGTTTATGTAAGCACTGCCTATATCTCTCTATGACTTCTTGTGCATTTATTGCTGTACCTTTTTTATACACATATGTTTACATTGCTTTTTAGTTTGTCCCCGTTGGCTCTCCCTATTTCCGGGTGCGCATGAGCAGTTGCGCAATACGGACGCTGGGAGACTGATGGCGGCATCTCACGGTGGGGGTAAGTGGGTTTATAAGTTGTTGCATTACTATTGTGGTGTAAGTGGTCTGAGGACGGGGGAGACCCCGAAAACGTTTACCAATAAAGGAGGTTATAAACGAAGAGTGCCTTCCCTGTTATTTGTGGATATTTGAATCTTTAGAAGTGCAACCTGGCAGCTGAAACGTATGGTGTGCTGGTTCCCTGCTTATTTGATTGTTTATTGATTTTTCCTTCAGCACCTAGTGGATAAGTAGTCCTCACCCTGGGATCATATACTGGGACACTATTTTTGGTAACAGTGAATGTGTTACTTTGTTTTTAAGTGGTGGTGGTTTTTTACAGCGTAAGTAAGTGCATACATTGGTTTAAGTATGAGTCAGGAAGACACTGATGCCTCTCAGTTGGTGGAGCAACTTGAAGAAAAAATAGAAGGAGCTAATGTGTTCCAATTCTCTGAAGCTGATGCTAACAGAATTCGTTTTGATGCTATCACCATCAGAAAACAAAGAGAACAACCAGAACACATTTTTAATTATATTGTGAAACTAAAGAAAAAGAAAATTGACTTACAGTTACATGGTTGTTACTTATCAGAATATTATAGGAAGGCCTTTATTCCTAAAGGGTTTAGGATTAGGAATATACCCACCATAGGACGTAACAACCCTACTTTTTGCCTAATGTGGTGTGGTATTTTAAATAAGGGCTCCCTTGATCTGATGTTGCTAGTTATTCAAGAGGTGAGTGAACAACTGAAGCAGATTGAATTGGAATCACAGAATTTTGAGACCACACATATTATTAAACTTACAGAAGACCCTGGAGAGGCATGGCTTGATAAGCTGAAACAGAGTGTGGATACCTATGAGAAAGAACTTTTGAATTTTAAAGAACGTAAGTGGGAAGCTGTAACACAGGATTACAAGGAGAAGCGTATTTACAAGTGGCTATTGGGGACTCAGGAAAGGGGTACCTTCAATAGGAATCAACGTGCAATGGTGTTTAAACCTAGGTCATTGACCACTGTGGAGAGCTCAGATAACAGCTCTGATCCAGAGGGCACCCTACCTGCACGTAATGAGTCCCTCCAGGGGTCACAACCTATGATCACCCATTCAAAAAACGGGCAGGGCATCGGCCACACCAGCGGAGAGGGCGACATGGGTCGCAGAACAAGGGGGAGACCGCCCGGCAGTGGCGCAAGTAGAAGAACTTGCAGTGACCAACAACATAATTATTAACTTAAGCTCCTACACACTAACAAAGTCTGAGGAATCATTTTTACAAAAGGGTCTTAAGTTCATACCAACTTTATATGCCAACGAATTTTCCCTAAATGTGGATCTTTTCAAATTTCAGAGATCCTTAAGATTAAAAGAACATTTTGGGATATCCAAAGAGGATCCTGGATGCCTTCGCAAAAAAGGTAAATTTGTTTCAAAAAGCACGAACTCAAGTATTGTGACATACTCAAGAATGGTAAAGGGTGACATGAGTACAGATCTCCATGTCCATAAAAGCAACATCCGGAACAATTTGAATAGGGAGCAGCGGCTTGCTCTCAGAAGTCTACAGAACAATAAGGAGCTTGTGATACGGGAGGCGGACAAAGGAGGAGCCCTGGTCTTACAAGACTATTGCAAATATAAACAAGAAATTATCCAACAGTTATCTGATAGCAGCACATACAGACGACTATCGGGTAATCCTACATTGTCATTTAAGAACAGAATTGACAATTACCTGGAATGTTTGCAACAACAAGGTATCATTGATAAAGTCCTGAGGGATTATCTAAAGGTTGATCATCCAATTGTCCCTGTGATTTACACACTTCCCAAGGTGCACAAAAACCCCACCACCCCTCCAGGTAGGCCAATTGTGTCCGCCAGGGGATCTATTCTACAACCCCTGGCCACATTTGTGGATACCATTCTACAACCGATTGTGAGACATACTACTTCCTTACTTCTGGACTCGATTGAGCTCATACAGCTGCTGAGGAACTGCCAAATGTTTGGTGAAAATTATATTCTGGTCACATTAGATGTGACCAGTCTGTATACCATCATCCCCCATGAACAAGGGATGGCTGCAATTTCTTATCATCTTCTCAGATACCCCTACATTGGCCCTCCGGTGGATGTGATGATTGAATTATTGGATTTTTGCTTGAGATGCAATTATTTCAAATTTGAAAGGTATTTTTACTTACAGATATCAGGAACAGCGATGGGGTCCAATGTGGCCCCATCTTACGCAAATCTCTTTATGGCGTATTTTGAAACTATTGCTACTACTGCTTTTCAGGACCACAGGGTCAAAATGTACCGACGGTACATAGATGACCTGTTTATCATCTGGGGTCGCACAGTGGATGAGCTACTGGACTGGTATGCTGAATTAAATGGTGTTAACTCCCAAGTACAATTTAAGTTGACCTACAATGCAGAGACAATTGATTTCCTGGATCTAAGGATTTTCAGGGAAGGCACAGGAATCAGTACCACCCTGTATTATAAAGAAACAGATAGGAACTCATTGCTAGACACCACAAGTTGCCACCCTCCAAGTTTGAAGAAATCATTACCGAAGTCACAGTTCAAGAGAGTGGTCCGCAATAATACTGATCAGGACAAGAAAGAACATCAACTACGGGATATGTACAAAAAAATTAAGAATCGTGGTTATGGATCCAAACATCTGGATCAGTCATTCTCTGAGGCATTGGAACTTACCCAGGAACAAGCACTTACAAAGGTTGAGAGAGATAAGAGTGAACAGGAAATAATATTTACCACCACTTTCTCACCTGAGAAACTACAATTTTCCAATATTTTGAAAGAACATTGGGACATTTTGCGAAGTGACAAATCCCTTCCTTTTGCTTCCTGTGTAACACCACTTGTCGGCTTCAAACGCGGGAGATCATTAAAGGACATGCTGTTAAGACCGGATAATGCTGAGAGTTACATGCCAAGCACCTGGTTAAGCACTACCAAGAAGGGTTGCTTCCGCTGCAGTGGATGTACTACCTGTGGTGGTTTAACCCAGAGTAACACATTTTTACATCCTTGGTCCAATAAAAAATTCTACATCCAGCATAGGGTTACTTGCACGACCACATACATTGTCTATCTATTACACTGTCCGTGTGGCAGGTTTTATGTGGGCAAGACCCAAGATGACCTCAGGACAAGGATGGCGAACCACCGGTCAGCAATTCGACTGGCAATTAAGTCCGGTGATTCGGACCAACCGGTGGCTCGCCACTTTTGTACCAGTGGTCATTCGGTGTCTGATCTCAGATATATTATTATTGACCATGTCCCAAAAAACTCCAGAGGTGGTGACAGGGGCAGACGTCTACTACAACGTGAGTCTCAGTGGATTTTTAACTTGGATACTATGTATCCAAAGGGACTCAATGTCCATTTGGACTATCAGTGTTTCTTATAAAAATTGTGGTGGATGTATGTTCCCTGTCTCCTAGTATCTAGCCCAAATATAATAGACACTGATGTATTAACTTTAATTTGACATATAGTTAGCAGTTGGTGTAACTGCTGCAGTTGCAACTATGTGTTTAGTAATAACTAAGTGGTCTTCAGGATGATTTATTTCCACTGGTTCCTCACAGTAATCTTTGAAACAAACTGAGGATCATAGTGTTTACTAACTTAACATGATCATACAATTAGCCTTATGAGTGTTATAGTGTAGGATACAGGATAGTATCTATCTGATAGGCAGCTCTAACTATGTGCTTATTTCTAAGTTGTGGGTATAAAATATTGCCCATTATGTATATTAATTTAGCAAAACCTAAGATGTAAATCTCTGCAGTGCATTTTGAATACCGCAAAGGATTGACTGTACATAGCCGTTAACAGTGTACTGGAGAATCAGCTAGTGTATGTAATGACAGACAGTGTTGTTTAGTTGCTCTTTTAGCTTAACTTGTAGGGTTGTTGTTTATGTAAGCACTGCCTATATCTCTCTATGACTTCTTGTGCATTTATTGCTGTACCTTTTTTATACACATATGTTCACTTTGCTTTTTTAGTTTGTCCCCATTGGCTCTCCCTACTTCCGGGCAGTTGCGCAATACGGACGCTGAGAGACTGATGGCGGCATCTCACGGTGGGGGTAAGTGGGTTTATAAGTTGTTGCATTACTATTGTGGTGTAAGTGGTCTGAGGACGGGGGAGACCCCGAAAACGTTTACCAATAAAGGAGGTTATAAACGGAGAGTGCCTTCCCTGTTATTTGTGGATATATATATATATATATATACGCACACACACAAGTACACATTTTATATATATATATATATATATATATATATACACACATATAGAGGCCCATTTATCAAGCTCCGAATGGAGCTTGAAGGCCCGTGTTCTGGCGAGTCTTCAGACTCACCAGAAACGCAAGTTATGGAGCAGCGGTCTAAAGACTGCTGCACCATAACCTGTCTGCCTGCTCTGATGAGGTGGACAGAGATCGCCACAATTTAACCCGATCGAGTACAATCAGGTTGATTGACACCCCCCTGCTGGAAGCCGATTGGCCGCGAATCTGCAGGGGGGGGGGGGACGTTGCAACAGCAGCTCACAAGAGCTGCTGGTGCAATGCTGAATATGGAGAGCGTATTGCTCTCCGCATTCAGTGATGTCTGTCGGGCCTGATCCGCACTGTCGAATCAGGTCCGACAGATATTTGATAAATAGGCCTCATTGTATAACCTTAGTGACATTTGTGCTATCCCTATTAGTTTTGCGTCCCGAATCAGAAACTAACTCCCCTGCTAGTCAGAGGAGTTTTCTACTTTATTCTCATATATATATATATATATATATATATATATATATATATATATATATATATATATATATATATACATAAATATATAGGCATAGTCTGCTAAAAGAGTGTGCACCCTGAGTTGCAATGGAAATAAACAGGCATGTAAGTTATTCTAGCTTTTGTTCTATCTCAGGAGTGCAGCTCTCTTCTGATATTTATGCAAATTACTCTTGGGTCTCCCTAAGAGTAATGGGGGTAACCAGACGTGGACTTCTTGCACACATGCCCTTAGAGAGATACAACTGCACCTCACTGACGAGGCCCACAGAAGGCCGAAACAATAGTCTGGGGTTGTTGTTTCTCTTGTTCAGAGAAGAATTGCCTGGTATTTCGATGCTGGACTGTCATTGGGCAGGGTCAGACTGATATGCTACAGGATATTTTTTCTCTGTGAAAAGGCATACGGCTAGATTTGGAGTATTTCACACGCGGAATCCTGCCCGCGTTAGACAGTCTCCCATAGAGATTAATCGAAAAGCAAAATAAATAGCTTTTTTCATCTAACACTCGATCTCGCGAGAAATACGCACAGCTCGGTCATATGACGCATACCACATCATGCACAACAATAACACGCCGCAAATGTCACAACAACAATCACTCAACAAAGCACACAAGCATTACACATTCACAAGCGGGGGGGATTTTTTATAAAATAAAATACAGGGAATACGCATATACTTTAAGATGTGGAAATACGCTAAATAACAAAAAGGAAAAAAAATATACATACACTAGCAAAATAATCGCATTCAATATCACTATATATTAGGACAAACATACATATACAACACTTCACTAATAACACACCATCGCAAATTCACATTTAAACAGAATACTATTGGTCAATGTTATAGAAAACGAGCACTATGACATCATCGCATTCTACACATTCCACAAATACTAACTCAAAATGAGCATGCGCAAATTCACACACCTAATACACATTGCACAAATAATAATTGCTAATAAAGCACACATGAACACAATTTACAACGCAAATAGGTACATCATTAAACATTTACACAGGGTATATAAGCACCACACAAGCATGGCTTCTTTGACTGTGTTGCTGGTGGGTCTTTGGAGATTGGAGGTTTAAGATTAGAGAGTTTGTGCATTATTGTGAGTGAGTTAGTGTTAGTGTGAGAGAGTCAGTTGTTAGTGTTATCGTGAGTGAGTTAGTGGGAGTGGGAGTTAGTGGGAGTGGGAGAGAGTCAGTTAGTGGGAGCGTGAGTGAGTTAGTGGTAATGGGAGTTGTTAGTGAAAGTTAGTGGTAGTGTGAGAGAGTCAGTTAGTGGGAGCGTGAGTTAGTGCTAGTGTAAGTTATTGAGAGTTAGTGGGAGTGTGAGTTAGTGAGAATTAGTAGTAGTGTGAGTTAGTGAGAATTAGTAGTAGTGTGAGTTAGCGAGCGAGTGATTTTTCTGTACACTTAACACATTTACACGCAAACACATTCAATACATACATTTATCAATAACACTACATACACTCCATACCCCATACCCCCTCATACTACACTCCATACCCCATTCCCTGTAGTCCCATTCCCTTTCATCCCATTTACTCTTATCCCATACCCCATCCCCATCCCATACCCATCCCCTAGTTACATTTAGTTTACATATCCTCCTTTTAGTCTTCTTATTTTTGTTTATTTAAATACTCCTTACCCTCTTTGTTTTTTTAGATCCCTCTCACACTTTCAGCACTTATTTTGTCTTTTTAGTTCTTTATTTGAACCCCTTTCATTTCATCACACTCACTTTTTGTTTGATTATTTGGGGTTCAGTTTAGGGAACAGATGGAGGGCAGGCAGGGGAGAGGTAGAGGGGGGAGGAGAGGGAGGGGGAGAGGAACAGGGCAGGAAGCGGGGGTGGAAGCGGTAGATGGACCCAGCCACTTGGTTCAAGATGAACAAGTGGCTGGGCCCAGTGGCGGACAGAGTAGGGCTTCACAGTCCGGGAAACAGAGGGCATCGTCACAGGGGAAGGCCAAGGCGACTAGGGAGGCGAGGTTTTCGATGGAGGAGAAGGAGGCCCTCGTAGAGGCCTATATGGCCAGGTATAGGAGGCTGCAGCACCAGAAGACCACCCCGACTGAGAAGAGTAACCTCTGGCATGAGATAAGGAATGCAGTCAATGCAGTGGGTGGCCGGAATAGAGATATAGACTCTATAAAACATCGCTACCGGGACTGTGAGATGGATCTCAAGAAAAAGTTAAGCCTGGAGGCCCGACATGCCGCAGAAACCGGTGGCGGACCTGCCCTGGAAATCGAGTACTGCCGATGGGAGGAAATGTTGCGGCCCAGCATCTCCAAGGTGGATGTAGTCGGTATCGGAGGAATTGATACCGGGAACCTGCCATTCTCATCTGACGGTAAGCTCATTTAAGAATAAATTCACATACGAATGTATTTCAAGGGACACTATACGCAAACCTTTACTTTCATGATTAAGGTAGCGAATACAATTTTACAAAACATTCAAATGTACTTATATTACCTAATTTGAATCATTCTTGAGATATATTTTAATGAAGAAATAGCCATGCACACGGTGAACCAATCACAGGAGGCAGCTATATTCAGCTAACAATCAGCATCTTCTAAGCATATTTAGATATGCTTTTCAGCAAAGAATATCCAGAGAATGAAGCTAATTAGATAAGAAAAGTACATTAGAAAGTTGATTATAAATGTATGCTTCTAAATCATGAAAGATAAAACATTGGGTTTCATGTCCCTTTAAGGATCAGATTAATGCTATTACGCTGTTTACACGCATTCAGAATTACTTTGCGGTTACATCAGTATCTAGGCTATAGGTTAGGTGTGCATTTAAACAGACTGAAAACAAACGCTAAAACATTCAGATTGACCAGAGATATCACAAACACGTTTTAGAAAATGCGGAAATCGTATTGATTGTTAGATTTCAAAGTGGATTAATGATTCTGCATTTGCAATTGTATCGTAAGCTAAGTCATTTAAAGCTTCATTTGGAAATATGCTAATATATACATTTATTTCTTTTTCAAATATACAGAGTCTGGGGAGGAGGCAGCACAACAAATACAGCCTCCTCCATCTCCCCGGGATGAGAGTGGTGGGGAGGAATTTCCACTTCGGAGGGAAGAGGCCCCCTGTGACGAAGAGGGCACGGAAGCAGATGAAGAGGCCCCGGAAGCAGAGGAGGAGGCCGCGGAACCAGAGGCCCCTCAAGGACCCGCACACTGCCGTGCACGGGCACCCCGCCGTGCACGGGTACCCCGCCAAGCACAACAAGAGGAAATAGCGGAGGTGCGGGTTCTACTGGACTACATAGACCAGATGCGTAAATCCCGGATACAAAATATTGAAGGCCGAACTCGAATTATTGATGGACAAAACCAAATAATTGAAGGACAAAACCAAATAATAAACATACTTAATAGAATAGAAGAAGGGCAAAACAGAATCATTAATCTACACCAAGAGATGTTTAATTTTTTCCAGGAGGCGCATGCTGGTCTGCCTCCTGGTCCGCCTCCTGCTGCTGGGCCTCCTGCTGCTGGGCCTCCTGCTGCTGGGCCATCTTCTCCTGCCGGCCCATCTTCTCCTGCCGGGCCATCTTCTCCTGCCGGGCCATCTTCTCCTCCTCAGCCATCTTCTCCTCTTCAGCCATCTTCTCCTCCTCAGCCATCTTCTCCTCCTCAGCCATCTTCTCCTCCTCATCTTGGTCGTCCCAGTACTCTTCCTTCCACTCTTCCCACAACATCTCCAAGGAGAACTCGTCAGAGTCGGCAGTTGCCCCTCCCAGAGCCTCAGCCCCGTGGGAAGAGGGGAAGGAAGAGGAAGTAAGTATTTGTTTTCATGTTTAATGTTTTTTTTATTTATTGTGTAATGGATAGGTATGTGATGATGTGGTTTTCATACACTTGTGGACCACACTCTGTATATAATCTACTTCTATGGGACCGGGTCCATGGAGGCAGATTGTTTGCAGAGTGTGGGTTATAAGTGTGTGAAAACCACATCATCACATACCTATCCTTGTTCATGATATTGATTGGTTTCTGTGATGTGATGTCCAAACTGTTTCCCGAATCGCAAACAAAATTACCATTACAATTATCCATGATGGCATATTACTGTTTGAATGCCAATAACACAGCTTAAAGGGACAGTCAGAAAATTATTGATTACAAAGAAAACACTGTATTACGCATTATCAAGTTGGAAACAACAAAACATGGAGAAATACGTGTGACTTATGTGCTTACCCTTGTATCTATGACTATGAAAAATGAACACCTATTTGTTGTTCTGACATAACAACATTTTAGATATCAATGATCAATACATGGTAAATAATATGCTGTATGAGCACAAGGTTTAACATATACAAATGCTATCCAAATGCCCTCTAGTGGTCAAATTGTATAATGATTACATGCACTCTTCAAGCTCTAAGAAATGAGCACACGAACCTCATAGGTTTAGGTAGCAAATTAAAATAAACACAGACAAATGATTAATTGGTGAGAAACCTTTGATATCATTGATATTTCAAAATTGACTTTTAGAATAATGCAAAACATTATTTGTTTTCTAAACTGTCCCTTTAACAAAATTACATATGCTAACATATATTTGAAGATTGTTGGTATATCTACATGTACTTGTTCAAACAATAAATATTGAAATCAGATTTATATTGACGTGTTAAATAAAGTCTATTTTCTTAAAGAGACATTATTGTGTTCATTTATTTTCAGAAAGACATTTGTTTTAACAATGAATATGGTTTAAAGTCCTTTTAGGAGTGGGGGGTGAAAATATGCTAACAATAATATATTTGGAGATTAACCAATGTGTAACTCATATATGATACAAAAATAAACATTTGCATTAAAGGGACAGTATACTATATTTTTAACTGAACTGTATGTAATAGACACTACTAGAAACAACAAGATTAACATATACTGATATCAATATTACAAAGCTTTAAACACTTTCAAAGAAAATAGGGTTATCTCTATTGAAAATATAGATGAACCCCCATTACAACCGTAAAACAAGACAATACCCCATCATTAACATATGAAAAGACCCTTTACACAAACAGGAGAAAGCTGGAGATGGTACTCACATGAAACTCAGAGGCTTGGCGAGGAGTCAGAAAATTACTTACATTTTCTTTGAACAGAAGCAAAATGAAACGTGTATTTGTTAAACAATGGACTATCTAACTAGAGACAAAATAAAAAGTTTTGATTTATAATGTGAGTGTCTAATGAACCTTTAATAGAATATACGACGAAATTACATTTAGAAGAAGTCGCCATCATATATTTAGCATATGATAAAGATAAATGCATATTGATTACTTGATTCTAACACAATAGCACATATTTATGAATTAGATATCTTTAACATTAAACACAACAGTAATTTTCCATAAAAAGGAACATATTTTTGACAAACATATTAAACAACATGGACTATAGAGATTTGCACTTGCCTCGAAATATCTTATGCATGAAAACATTTTGCTTTCGTTCGTTTATTCAACCAGACATCCAGCAAAAGAGAATGTGGTGGTCTTTATCAGCTATGGGTCAACAATGTAACATGATGCAAACAATCCATATTCGCAATGTTTTTAAACTTGGCTTCATTCACAAACGTGTTTAACGTGCACAAACAAATATTGCGGGACTACGAAATAAAATCAGACGTTTTTTTACCTTTGCATGTGACGTCTTAATTAACATGGCGCTTCCTTGATCACGTAAGAACGCAATCCAATAAAAGGCACATTCCTGATCACGTAAGAACGCAAACAAAAAAAAAGGCGCATCCTTGATCGCGTAAAAACGCCATCCAATAAAAGGTGCATCCTTGATCGCGTAAAAACGCCATCCAATAAAAGGTGCATCCTTGATCGCGTAAAAACGCCATACAATAAAAGGCGCATCCTTGATCGCGTAAAAACGCCATACAATAAAAGGTGCATCCTTGATCGCGTAAAAACGTCAGTCAATACAAGGAATCATTGAACAGCTTGGCAGGTGACGTCTTAAGCAACATGGCGCATCCGCGATCGCAGAAAAACCGTAGCCAATACAAGGACTCAGTTGACAGCTTGGCATATCACTAAGAAACGTATTTATATTTTTGAAACTAGTATGTGTCTAGATTGATATCTAGGAATGTCACGAAATCATGATTCATCTTTTCGGACTTGACTGTCCCTTTAACTATAGCTATGGTGTATATCTTTAACCTTTAAAAGATACACATGAGAAATACATATGCCATTGATGTTTTAAGATATGTTTAGATTGTTTGGGAATAACAATAATGACACATGTATTGATCAAACGGGTCATTTATTCAAGTTGAAATATGGTCAGACTACCTATAGCCATATATGGGAGGAGAAGTATTTTTAAAAAATATTTTGAAAAACATATTCCTCATATAAAATATGCGCATTACACACAGAGATTGATTTGGTTACACTTTTACAATAAGATAGAATAGAAAATGAAATACATTTGCTGTCAACATTACAATAAGATTGTTTATTATTAAGATTATATGTCCTTGTTCATGTAAAAAGGACAAAAACGCTTTAAAAATGGAAATACATTCATTAACAATTGTGCTCACTATCACTTAAAGGGACATGATTATTGTTTATAAAAAGAGGATACACAGAGACAATACTATTTCAATAAAATGAACACTTTACAGGGATTATATCATTGTATCAATCCTCAGATCATTTGTTAAAGGTGCATCAATTCATGCAGAGTTTATAAATACACACATGGATGTGAAATTTGAAATATACATATATAACAATCTTTATATACATATATAAAACAATTACTATGCTAATCATAATCATGCAATGATAAAGATTTTAGATAACAATATAAAGACAAAAATAATAATTACATTGGAGATGTTAATCTTAAAGTCATTTAGAATTGTATTACATATATGATTCAGGAAACAACATTATTTTGGGTATGTCCCTTTAAGGATCAACCAGATAAAATAGAGATTTCAATCAATGACATGAATAAGGAGGACACAGAATCGTGCAATGACATGTCTTTTATTAGTATGTCAGAAAACAACAACGTTTATAAATAATATGGTAAAGATCAGGAAAATGTAGACATATGACAAGGTAACAGAGTGCATCACAGTCCATGAAGAGAGTTGCCAAGGGCCAGCATAGCCCCATTGTAGATATATGACAAGGTAACAGAGTGCATCACAGTCCATGAAGAGAGTTGCCAAGGGCCACCATAGCCCCATTGTAGATATATGACAAGGTAACAGAGTGCATCACAGTCCATGAAGAGAGTTGCCAAGGGCCAGCATAGCCCCATTTGAGCCATATGACAAGGTAACAGAGTGCATCACAGTCCATTAAGAGAGTTGCCAAGGGCCAGCATAGCCCCATTGGAGACATATGACAAGGTAACAGAGTGCATCACAGTCCATGAAGAGAGTTGCCAAGGGCCAGCATAGCCCCATTTGAGCCATATGACAAGGTAACAGAGTGCATCACAGTCCATGAAGAGAGTTGTCAAGGGCCAGCATAGCCCCATTTGAGCCATATGACAAGGTAACAGAGTGCATCACAGTCCATGAAGAGAGTTGCCAAGGGCCAGCATAGCCCCATTTGAGCCATATGACAAGAAGGTAACAGAGTGCATCACAGTCCATGAAGAGAGTTGCCAAGGGCCAGCATAGCCCCATTTGAGCCATATGACAAGGTAACAGAGTGCATCACAGTCCATGAAGAGAGTTGCCAAGGGCCAGCATAGCCCCATTTGAGCCATATGACAAGGTAACAGAGTGCATCACAGTCCATGAAGAGAGTTGCCAAGGGCCAACATAGCCCCATTTGAGCCATATGACAAGGTAACAGAGTGCATCACAGTCCATGAAGAGAGTTGCCAAGGGCCAGCATAGCCCCATTTGAACCATATGACAAGGTAACAGAGTGCATCACAGTCCATGAAGAGAGTTGCCAAGGGCCAGCATAGCCCCATTTGAGCCATATGACAAGGTAACAGAGTGCATCACAGTCCATGAAGAGAGTTGCCAAGGGCCAGCATAGCCCCATTTGAGCCATATGACAAGGTAACAGAGTGCATCACAGTCCATGAAGAGAGTTGCCAAGGGCCAGCATAGCCCCATTTGAGCCATATGACAAGGTAAAAGAGTGCAACAGGCACAACAATAAACTTAAAAAAAGGCCAAATGGCAACAATAACAAAAACATCAACATGTGGACGGAGGATTCTTATCTGTGACCTTGGAGCATCTCCAGATCCTCCACTTACTGGTCATCCTCTTCATCGTCCTGTGCATGTCCAGCTCCAGATTCAGGCCTTGAATTTAATAGCATGATTTGCCGCAGAGTCAAATCCTGAACCCGGAGCTGGGCCTGCATGGTGTCGTTCATCCCTCTCAAGACAGCTGCGTTCCTCAACACGGCCTGCTCTACTCGTGCTATACCTTCTAACATGAGCCATGCTGAGTCACAGCCTAAAATAAAGAATAAATCAAATATTAAGGATAATTACACAACAGAAGAAAAAATAAGCAAAGATACATTGTCATCATAAAGACAAATCATTCTTTACATCAATTTGTTAAAATTGATTCTTTACACATTAAATATGTTATTCAGACAGACCAAAATCATTAAAGGGACAGTTTACTCAAACATGTTGTCCCCTTTAATTTGTTTTCGATGATCCACTTTTACAGCTTGAGTGTATGTAATCTTGTTAAAGGATTTACATTGTACTTACATTAGCAATTTAAATATTTATATTATACTGTGGTAGGCATACCTATCCTTAAACATTTTGGCATTGAGGACAAGCTGTGTAAACATATCAACCTGAAGAAATTACATTCCCACTGGGTTAGACAAGAGATAATGTATCAACATTTGTACATAAATTGTTGGATCCAAGTAGTGGTGATTGGTATATGTAGTGATATCAAATTAAAGGGACACTGAACCTAAATATTTAATTGTTGACTGATTCAGATAGAGCATGACATTACAAATATTAAACAATTACACATATTCTTTAAATGTTTGAATTCTCTAGCTAGATTTGGAATGCAAGAATGTAGGTTTATAGGGCAGGCCATATTTGTTTATCAACTTTGGTTGTCCCTGCTGGTTGATGGATACATTCATCCAACAATAAAGAAATGATGTCCACAATTATTTTCTATTGAAAATTAATTCTAGGCATTTCTTTGTTTCAATAAAGATAGCAAGAGAATGAAGAATAATTGATAAGAGTAGTAAATTATAAATTTGATTAACATTGCATGCTCTATTTGAATCACAATAGAAACAATTTGCCTTCAGTGTACCTTTAAGTATCTTATAATGTGGATTTAGAATGATACTTACAGCTGTGCCTGGGATGGACAATCTGACACCCAGGACAATGAAGGTTGAGACAGGGGGGAGGGATGGGATTGTATTGGGGAGGGATGGGATTGGGTTGGGGAGGGATGAGCTGCTGCTCCGGAGTAGGCCGTACAGCTGGGGAGTGGTGAGTTGGGGTCTGGGCAGCTGTACGGCCCATAATACGGGGAGAGCGTCGAAGGGGGACGAAGGGCCGTTTTTTAGGAGGGACATGAAAGGACAAATGGGAAGGGCCGGCAGGGGTCTGGGCCTGGGCAGGGGTCTGGGCCTGGGCAGGAGTCTGAGCCTGGGCAGGAGTCTGGGCAGGGGTCTGGGCCTGGGCAGGGGTCTGGGCCTGGCTAGGGGTCTGGGCCTGGGCAGGGGTCTGGGACTGGGCAGGGGCGGAAAACAGATGACCAGAGGTGGAGGATCCATCTGAAATAAATAATACAAATATATTAACATCTCATACATCATGAAATCAAATCAACGCATTTAAAATTGATTATGTTTTCAATATACTTAGAAGTGTGTTTGAATTTCTAATCAATTATGAAATGAGGATATGGTATGCATATAGGCACTCAGATGAATATCAATCACTGTCTGTACAATTATAACATTATTATTGTGTTTTGGCCTGGAATATGCATGTGACATAATGATGGCATGAATTATAAATGTTTTTTTTTTAAAAAAAAAAACATCCAAGCATATTTTCATGCTGCCTGATATAGAAAGGGGGCAGTAGTGTATTTGAACAGACAAATAATATTCCTTTTTAAAGTGCAAAAGCTGTAGACTTTGAATGTCTTCAATAAAATGATTTCCAATAAAGCAACATGTTGGAAACATGATAGATATATTTCACATACCATCAGACTCCAAGGCAGCCTCTTCCTCCTCCGTCACACATGTTATATCAATCTCTGTAAAACATAACATGTTGTGTACACGTTAAGATCACATATTATAACATATGTTACTGTTGATCAAAGACACACATCAATGTTGCATTAAAGATATACACACCAAAAGTTATGATTTACATCATTTTGATGGAGCATACAAATGACATTAGATTTGTTATTCTCAATGATTCAGATTTTCGATGTATTGTTTGTATTAATTTTAAAATCATAAAAGCATAGTACATAGAATATTTAAGATTTCTCATGTGTGTATCACTTGATGACTGTTGTCAAAAATGAACATGGAAACAAACATATGCTATACATCTTCTGAATAACAAAGGTGTAGACTAAGAAAGTTTTAATTATTAATCTTTCAATATTCAAAGAAAATTAATATATAATCAGAGGAGTAAATTATATGTTTGTTTCAAATGTTATGCTTCATCAGAATCATGCTCATAATATTGATTACCAATACTCCTTCAATGACATATAAATGAGTCAATGGACTTACCAGGAGACCGCAAAGGCATCTCTGTGTCAGTGCTGGATTCCTCTGGGCTCCCCACACCAACTCTCTCTATGAATGATATAGATATATATTAGTGAACACATTTGGGATAGCACTAAATCACATCTGTAGCAAATTTTAAGAATAATCAACTTGAAAATGAGAAGAATAGAGCAGTCATTAAACAAAAAAATGCTTGATTGAATCAAGGGGATTCTGTTAAAAATGATGTATTGAACATATGTTTAATTTCTGACTATATTAGACATCAAACTCATCTCATACGATTCTATTGCATATCTAAATATACCCATTGATCAATGTTCTTAAAAGAATACACACAAACCACATTTTGAATAACAGATGTTGACAAATATAAACAAAGACATGTGGCACATCGAGCCATTTGTGCAATGTACAGTAATCTTGTTTAGGACACAACACATATTGATCACAATACAAAACCAAATGGATTAGTACAAATATGTAATCATGGTGCTGTTAGAATATGCTGATATCTATAAAGTAACTCCAACAGTGAATATGTGAATTATATATCAATATTGTCTAATCCAAAGAATGTAAAGATGAATGAATCTATTGTTTATTAAAGGGACACTGACAATATTTATTTCAATAATTTATTTCACTGTTCAAACTGTTCAAAATGATTTAACATTTACTCCTATTATAATTTGAATGTTGCTACATTTTAATCTTAAAGGCAAATAAGCAATATTGGATTCAATAAATATTGTTTGTTGAAGGTATCCACCAATCATCAATCCAAACCCAGGTTGGTCAACCAAAATTGAGCTGAAGATAAACGTACATTCTTGATTTTAAAATTCATTTAGCAATAGAATATTTCACATATGATTATAGTATTATATTTAAATGTTGATTAATATTGCATGCTCTATCTGAATGACAACATTAATAATTTTAGCTCAGTATCCCTTTAATATAAAATTATATTGATTTGACAATGTTGGTGTTAATGAATTCTCTACTCCATATGTTGATGTAATGAATGGGATTGAGCATGCAATTCCAATCTAATATGTTATTTAAGGATATCCTAAGAATTATTTAATTTTCATCTATTAAAGGGACATGAAGCTCTAAATGTGTAATTGTATACATTTTTAAACTATGTACTACTGTTATCTGAACACATGATTTTAACTTTTGTAAATATGCCAATTTATGCATAGAAAAACAGCCGGATAATACCAGTAATGCATTGTTCAACATAAAACAAAATCCATAAATTGTTCTAAGAACTAAAACAATAGACTGAACCAATGTAGCTCATAAAATGTTTAAACAAAACAATAAAATCACGTTTTAAAAAAATTCTATGTAAAATTTAGTTGTCATGTCCCTTAAATGACGTGATCAATTCCAAAAATGGAATCTATATTTTTAAAATCTAAACATATGCAAAATTGTGTGTATTTTTACAAAATGTATACATATAAGATTAAGCAATACACAAGGGAAGAATATAAATTGGACATTCAAAGAATCTTACATTAAAATTAAGACATCCAGAATAGATGGGATATCTTAAATTCCAAACCAAATCAGAGTAGTCTTACAATGTAATCCTATTTTTTTGTTTTATTTATTCTTATTTACAAAAAGTTTTAAAATCCATTTTGAAGATACATATAAATATTGAACAATGTGGATTTAGTATGTAATGTTCTGTCCATGTTTCTAAGACAAATGTCAATTAAAATGAGACATACCATACTGTGACAAGCCCTGCCTTGAGGATCCAGCACCAAGATCCAGATCTGTAATATATTAAATGAGGATTGGATATCATTAATACAAATCATGCCATGTTTAAAATCTTTACATTATTAGCAAATCAATTAAAAAATATTAATCCTTTGGTAGTCCCATGAGTTAATTTTGTCCTCAATTCTATTCATGATAAATATATCCTGTACTCTTATTTTCAATCAGTTGTGTTGTTTACTGTAGCTTAAATTATTTTTTTGTGTTATTTCATTCTCATCAATTGATGGGCATATGTTATAATTTATTTGGATTCTTCTTTTTTTATTATGTATAATATTGAAAATAAGAATACTGTATTCTTCACATATATAATAATTCACATTTCATTTTGACCAACATGTATAAAGCAATGCCACTTACAGCAAACCCATGTTAACGTGTATGCGCAATTCCATTTTCGTGATCATTGCGCAATGATTCCAAGCGGAATTACGCATCCGTCATTTGACCAACATGTATAAAGCAATGCCACTTACAGCAAACCCATGTTAACGTGTATGCGCAATTCCATTTTCGCGATCATTGCGCAATGATTCCAAGCGGAATTACGCATCTGTCATTTGACCAACATGTATAAAGCAATGCCACTTACAGCTAACCCATGTTAACCTGTATGCGCAATTCCATTTTCGCTCTGTGACGCATATTCTGTAGAGCGCAAGAAACATCATTCCTATTTCATGTGTCACTAATCTAAAATCAGATATCTAAACATCATATGTAGTGTATGTTGTGAGATCTGTATAGGTTTAGTATCTGACTATATACACATTTTTTAAAAATAAATCAAATATTAAGATATTATATGAAGTTGGATAGTTACCTGGTTCAGATTCTCTTTCATCTCCTCCCAGGCCACCGGACGGAGAAGCAGCTGCCCTGGCCCCCGCGTCAGGAATTTCAGATCCCGCAGCTGGGAGGGAAGAAGAGGAGGCCGAGGATGGCGAGGATCTAAATCTTTTGGGGACCCGGAAATTGAGGAGCTCGCATAAAGTCACCTGATAAGGGAGTAGGTAGAGTTTCCGCGGGGCCTTTCTTTGGCCCCCTCTTTTACGGGCTTGTACCCAGTCCCTTATGAGGTTGACTTTTTTTGTTAAGCGCAACCTCATATCTCCGAATCTCCTCATGATTTGATCCTGGCTCCTCTGGACGTCACACACCAATCTAACCGCATTGGTGATAGACTCCCAGAGGGCCTTCTTAACAGGCGCATCTGTCGAACTCCTCTTGTTCCCAAACAGCTGGGGATAAAAGTCCTTGACGTCGTGGACCAGTGCAGCGCTCTCCTGCCTGGTGAACCTGGGAGGTTTCATGCCTGCTGGGTTGTAGAATATATAATATATAATAATAATATATATTGCCTGCAGGCATTAGAGAACTGACAAAGATGGCAACGTGTAATGGACTTTTATATGGTGAAGTAAACATGAGATGCACCATGGGACAAGTTATCTGTACATCTGATTGGATAAAAGTTTGAAATATTGTTAGAATGTCTGTGAGACCATCCTGACTCAAGTTGTGTTTGTGTGATGAACTCTGATTGGCCGTTCCTTAATGTTTCATATCTTAGCAACTTCCATACACATACCTCCTGGTTGTGCTGTAACTTCATTTTTCATGTAGACTTATTTGTAACTCATGGGCCTGTCATGCGGATATGTGTGACGCATATTTAATATCCGTGATCCGTTAAATATTAATGATTAAATTTTCTTTAAAATCTAATACTGTCACATTATTAAATGTTGTAGACATTTCTCGGTTTAATAACGGTCTGTTTCTTTAATACAAATACACATTTAATATTGTATGTCTTTATTGTTCATAAAATCCATTTCTTGACTTATTGTGAAGTATTGATATTGCTCTATTAAATGTATTTATAATGCACATTGATTGTGTGCTATTGCGTGACATTAGACTCTAATGTTTAAAGATGCTAATCTGGTGTTTCAAGATGCGTTTCCCACGCAATATTTCTGAATGTTCAAATTCAGGTTATAATGTAAGTAACTTGGATAATCTGTTTATAAATGTTAAACTACAGGTTTGTTTGTTATTAGTAAATAAACCTCGAGCTTGTATTTGTCTGAACTGCTCATATATGTTATTGTGCAATGGCGTCTTTATTTTTAAATAGACATTACAAACAAACAATTGTATCAAATGATCTGTAGAGATAGAAAATTGTTTAGACTTTAAAATGTAAATACATTTATCTTATTATTTAGATATCCTCAACAGAAGAAATTTAAATGCACATGGTTGAGCCAATCACATAAGGCATCTCTGTGCATCCACCAATCTTCATCTACTGAGCCTATCTCGATATGCTTTTCAAGCAAAGTATGTCAAGATAAGAAGAGAAGTAAATACACTCTTTAAATCTCTTAAAGGGACACTGTCCAAACAAATGTAGCGTTCGTGATTCAGATTGAGCATGAAATGTTAAGCAACTTTATAATTGAATCCGATTCTCAAATGTTAAGAATTATATTGTTATCTTTCTTAGCAAATCAATAATGATATTTTAGATTACGGACAATTGTTTCCAAAAACCTGGGTTGTCCTTGATGATTGTTGGATAAATTAATCCAACCAAAAAAACCAAGTTCTGTCGAGAGTACTGAAGCAAATAAATTATCCATTTAATGCCTTATTTTTAAAGTAATGATAGCAACATCACAAGGAGCATTCATAATATGAGACAATTTTTAAAGTTGCTTAAAATAGAATACTCATTCAGAATGTATAAATCATTAATTTTTTAACTGTCTCCCTTTAAGTATATTTTGAGTTCATGTCCCTTTAAAGAAACATTTCATGGGGGGCGGAGCTTGGTGCTCAACAGAGATGGTGGCGGATTAGAGGAGCTCCGCTAACCACTGCTAAAATAAATGACCACAGAGGGCAAACAACTGGCCGCAAACAAGTGAGGCAGTTTATGAAGGCACACTGACTGATCGGAGAAGGAAGGCAACGACCCCGAAAGTGAGACATAACGGCAATCTGTAAATAGACAGAGGATCATGCGGAGACATCCGCCATCTTGACCACGAGGTCTAACACCTAACAGAGCCGACGGACCTTGAAAGACAACTAGAAACTCACATAGGAGTTCAACAACTCAACGGTACTTAGTGACGGACCCTCACCTTACAGCCAAGTAAGCAGCATCAAGAAAAACGGTCAATATAAGAGACGGGAGGCTGCACAGAGAACCTGCAACACAGGCCGGAAGGCTGACGCAGAGAACAGGCTGAGCGAACACGAGCAGAGACATGTAAGGTGAGAGGGGATAAGTCACCCGGACATATTATAAAACACTCAGCTGTAAACGGAGGTTTGGGGGAACATGACAATGCGGCTATTATACTGCATAACTTAATAAGCATACAATCAAGGCCCAAGATACAGAAAGGGAAGCAAGATGTTGGCTAAATGAATAAGATGCAAACGCTCTGATGTAATCCAGATAAAACGATCAAAAATAGGGGATACTACTTTGATTTATTGAGTTGCTGTGGCTAAGCATATAAAGTAGTAAAGATCACCTAACTCAAAGCACCATACCAACATTAGAAGGTGGCGATGCTGATAACTCAGGGCTATGAGGAAAATAACAGCAAGGCAAAAATGAAAATATAATGACCAACAGCAGCTATAAAACGATGTGAATGTATGGGATTTTTTATCTGCAATAACTACTAATAAGTTCACTTGTATTCTGGTAGAAAAAGTCTAATCATTCCACACATTTAACCTCACTAATAAGGGACTATACAAGATTAAACGGTTGTGTACAAATCGCTACTGTCTATGATATAACCACTACTTGCGTGGCTTTGATCTACCACAGCTACTATGACAGCCAGAAAACAATCTAAATCCTCTCAGGGAACTAAAACACCAGCAGCTGCCTTGTTCTTTAAACCTCTTAAAGAGAAAATGTTAGAATCCACAATCAATGCCACAGAAGAAGATATAGACTCTGATTCAGATTCACAGATGCAGGAAGATGACTCTATCCCTGTAACAAAAGCAGACCTGAGAACCCTTGTATCTAAAAAAGATATTAATAAAAACTTTGAGAAACTTTGGGATAAATTCGATGCATTCCAGAATACAGTAACTAACAGTTTAACTGAAATAAAACAAGATGTCACAGATCTGGGGTCTAGAGTAATGGCCCTAGAGGAAGCTGAAACCTCAGTAACAGAGGATCTTACTAATGTTACCCAACAGATATCTACACAACAGCAGGAGATCACTGATTTACAGGACAAATTAGAAGATCTTGAAAACAGAAGCCGCAGATGCAATCTGCGTTTAAAAGGAATCCCAGAATCAATCTCAACAGAGGAACTAAATATCTATTTATTCCAGCTCTTTCAAGCTATTACAGGCGACACAGAGGAAGGAAAATTCAAACTAGAAAGGGCACACAGAGCACTACGAGCCAAACCAAAGGGAGAGGCTCCACCAAGAGATGTGGTAGTTAAATTCTCTAGATTTCCAGAAAAAGAAGAGGTCCTGACAGCAGCACGGAAGAACCCAACATTCAAATTTCAAGGATCAGTGATCCAATTCTACCAGGATCTATGTGTCAAGACACTGCAACGAAGAAGCTGCCTAAGACCTCTTACATCACTTTTAAGGAGACACCAGATCAGATATAGATGGGGGTTCCCCTTCAACCTACACATCACACACAATGGTAAAGCATTGAACCTCAGGGAACCGTCAGAGATACCACTGATTTGTAATAAACTCAATTTGGAAACTCCTGAACTACCACAAACAGAGCAGAATGAAGACAGACCAAAACCATCCACTGGTTTGAACCAGTCGCAAAGACAAAAATGGACAAGGGTCGCAAAGAAAAAAGCTAAGACATGACGCTCTGATACAGAACACAAAAGTGAGAGTCTACGAATCCGAGAAGTAATAGATGATAATCCAAATTGATCTATAAGATACTCAAGTTGGTAACTATTTGCCTGGTCAGATCAGGCCTATCAAAAACAAGTTAAAAGGGACTCAAGACATAGTTTCTGTAAGTAGGGGACGAATGTTAACTATGCCCTAAGACTTTCTAATAATAGCAGTGGGAAAATAATGTATTAACATTATAATTTCTATAGGGAGAGGGGGAGGAGAGGATGAAGGAGGAGTTCTTATTTTCATCTTTATGGTTTTTCTTTTACATGTAGTTAGAAACTGTGAAAGAAACTTGTTTTATATTAATTGTACTGTCTTCAAAAAAGATGCAAGAAATGCTGAACCAAGATTAATATGTATCCTACCAGTATCTAAGCTTGCTTTTGATTGTCTATGTCATTTATCCGAGGTATATGTGAAACTCAAGGAAAGGATAAAGAGAATGAAATTTGACATATCTATCAGCCCTAAGAGAGAAGGGAAAAGATTAATGAGGTTGCGGATCCAGAGGGGAGAGCCCCCGACGCCAAACTGTAAGTAAATGACGGGTGACATACAATTAATTTCGCACAATGTGAGGGGCCTCAACACAGACCATAAAAGAAGGACTGCACTGACTCAATACTTGCGACTTAGAGCTAACATAATATTTATGCAAGAGACCCACTTCACTAAAGACGTGATCCCTAAATACTGGACAAAGTGTTTTACACAACATTACCATTCAACTACGAACAAAAAAAAGAGAGGGGTATCGATTCTAATACATAGATCTCTAGGGTTTGTGATGGAGGAAATGACTAGTGACCCAGAAGGGAGATACCTAATAGTGAGAGGGAGGCTTAGAGACAAACATATTACTCTATGCAATATATATGCACCCAACGAAACACAAATTTCATTCTTCTCCCACATTTCATACCTACTGACACAATGGTCACAAGATAGGATAATATTAGGAGGGGATTTCAATGTTGAAATGTATGCACACCAGCCACAAAATAACTTTAAACTGACTCAAAAACAGTTGAGGCACAACTCCATAGTTAAAAAAATTAAAGAAGTCTTTCTCTCACAGAACATTATGGACTCTTGGGACACCCTATATGGGAAGACATTAGATTACACCTACTACTCACATGTACACAAGAAATACTCAAAACTGGACTATGTTTACTTAAGCCAAATATGGATCCCAGACTTGGTATCATCCACTATACACGCATGTGCATGGTCTGATCACTCCATTGTTCAGGTGACAATTAAAGACACATTTCACATTAGCTCAGCAAGATCATGGAGTTATGACCCTAACGTAATACAGAAACCAGGTATACTAGACTCCACCACACAAGCTTTAAATGAATATTGGACTCTGAATATGGGTACCACAGCTAACTCAATCTATACATGGGCGGCACACAAACCCTACTTAAGGGGGTTACTTATAAAAGAAAAAGCGATCATATCCAAAACTAATAGGAATCAAATTGACTCCTTACAGACTCAGATAGACGCCCTCACTAGACTACACCAACAACAGTTATCAAATACAACATTCCAGGAATTACAGGCTAAGAGACTAGAATTATCAACGATCTTAAATAGGATGTCTATTAGGGCAGCCCATAGGTTGAAAGCATTTTATTTTCTGTACTCCAACAAGCCAGATAAATTTTTAGCACATAAACTCAGGGAACAAACTAAATCTTTCTCCATACCAACTATACAGAGGAGTGATGGCACATACACCTCAAATCCACAAGAGATAGCTGATGAATTTGCTACATATTATGCCCACCTATATGATGGGAAAAAAACAGACCAAAGTGATCTGAAAAGACAACTAGTACATACATTTTTAGACGACTCCAAACTCACACAAATAGATAATACAGTGAATGATGCACTAAACGGGGAGGTGTCGGCTGGGGAGGTCCTGACAGCGATCAAGGAACTTAAGCCAGGGAAGGCGGCTGGTCCGGATGGATTCCCGGGGGAATACTATAAGCTCTTTAAATCAAGTCTAACTCCCCACATAGTTAAATTCTGTAACGACATATTACAAGGAAAAGAAATCCCAAAGGAGATTTTACAAGCTAAAATAATCGTCATACCCAAGCCAGGTCGAAACCCAAAAATATGCCAAAGCTATAGACCGATATCCTTGATTAATCAAGATATAAAGATTTTTACTAAAATCCTGGCAAACAGACTTAAGACACATTTACCAGCCCTAATTCATCCGGACCAGGTGGGGTTCATTTTAGACCGAGAGGCCCCAGACAATATTAGACGCACAATATCCCTGATTGACTATTTAAACAAAACACGGACGCCTTCTCTGCTTCTATCATTGGATGCGGAGAAGGCGTTCGATAGAATAGATTGGGACTACATGCTAGAGGTCATGGCCAAGATGGGATTTGAAGGACCCTTTGTTGAAGCTATAAAAAGTATATACTCATTTCCCACAGCACACATAAGAGCAGCAGGCTACCAGTCTAAAAGGATAGACATTAGAAATGGCACTAGACAGGGCTGTCCCCTATCACCACTCCTGTTTGCAATATGCATAGAACCTCTGGCAGCAAGGATTCGCCTAGCTACAGGAATACATGGGGTCCAAATAGGGGGGGAGGAATTCAAAATCTCTCTATTTGCAGACGACGTTCTCCTCACTCTTACAAAGCCGCTAATATCCCTACCACATCTATACCAAATAATACAAGAATATTCCACTATCTCTGGGTACAAAATTAACCAAGACAAGTGTGAAGCATTACCCATTGCCCTCCCAACTCACACAAAAAAACTAATTGAAACCAATTTCTCACTTATATGGGCCAAAGAGGCAATTAAATACCTAGGAGTTAAAATCTCTAACGACTATACACAACTATATAAACTGAACTATGTCCCTTTATTCAGGGGTATTAGGAAAGAGATTAAAAATTGGAGGGGAGGAGGTTTCTCATGGTATGGCAGACTGACAGCGATTAAAATGAATATCCTCCCAAGACTATTATATCTCTTCAGAGCTCTGCCAATTAAAATTCCCTTACCAGAACTTACTAAACTTCAGACAGATTTGGTCGGCTTTCTCAGAGGGAACAAGAAAGCTAGAATACCCTCACAGGTATTAATGCAACACAGACAACTTGGGGGAGTTGGAGTTCCAAATTTGACTAATTACTACTATTCAGCAAGATTGGCGCAGACTACATTGCTGGGGAAAAAAAATAACACACTGACATGGGTTAGGATTGAGACTCTGATGATGGGTCACGAACACCCAGATGATATTTTATGGGACAGAGAGAAACATAAACAGAAAATGCCAAACACTCCAAAAACTATAGAAGAAATGTTGGCATTGTGGTATTCACTAAACACTAAGCTAGGGCTGCTCCCATCAGATTCACTAATACGACCGTTAAGAACACTGATATGCCAAGATTTTCATAGTCAAATAGGGAAATGGGTGAATAAAGGGCTTTACAGGGTGGCGGACTTTCTCCACAAAGGTAAAATAGCTACATATCAACAGATACAAGAAAAAATATTACCAGATAAATTACATTGGTTTTTGTACTTACAAGTGGCGTCGGCGGTCACTAAGGTACTACCTCAAATAGAGAGGAAAAACCTGACTACAGTTGAAAAGCTATGCAGCACTGACTTCAGACATAAAAAACTAATTTCTATTATCTATCTCACACTGCAAACAGCCAAGTCTACCTCAAAATCTCCTTTGATGATCAAATGGGAACGAGATACTAACACTATATGCTCAAGGGAAGAATGGGAAGAGACACTATATAACTCAGGAAGAGGTATGATTAGTGCTGACTTCAGGGAAAACTGCATAAAAACAGTTTACAGGTGGTATTTAACCCCGGTTATCACTTCACACTACACTCAACACAGAAGTAAGGATTGTTATAGGGGATGCAAGGAAATAGGCACATATATTCATATGTGGTGGGATTGCCCACAGATACAACAAATATGGACTAATTTATCTAGACTATTGAGCGAGGTGCTCTCCGAAGATATTACTTTAACAAAGACTCAAGCTCTATTAAATGAACGAGTGAAACCATTCAATTCAGCAACAAACACATTCATACGCATACTTTGCACAGCCACCAGGATAAGTGTAGCTCGATATTGGAAAACGGGGATACCCTCGTGGGGGGAGGTAATGGAGAAAATTAAGATTACATATAGATTATCTGAGTCGGCGTCATTCATTCAAGCTAACCACGAACAACATCTTAAGATATGGAAATATTGGATACTAAGTGGCCATTAACTATCATATAGGAAAGGGAATGCGTCAATATAGGCAATTGAAGGCTAGGATACACATGGGGAGACGAGGGACAGGGGGCGACATCATAAGACATTTTTTTAAATCTAGGTTGAACGGGGCTCTCTCCCTGGATCAGCGACAGGATCAAAATGAAGACAGGCAAGTTTTTGGTTGGGTTTAAGTTTAAGGGGGGAGGGGGGATGGGTGAGTTCTATTGGTTGTTGTTTAAGTTTTATAAAAATGCAGCTACATTAAATAGAGGAAAAAATGCTCAGGGAAGTTTGAACCATTTCAACAGCTCTACAGACACATCCTCTATTCTCAGTCAATCTCAAAGACGAGGTGTAACACACATTGAAAGTGATTACTTCCTGATCCATATTGTTAAAGGTGTAACGATAGAGACTGCTGGCCTTCTGGACTAAGCCTCTTAAATCACAACTGAAGTGATGAACTCTGAACTCAAAGGACTCTTATTGCTAGAGAGAGGAGGGGGAAGGTCTTAATGGAAACTGTAAAAGATGTGTTGTACTTTGTATATGTTGTTCAATAAAAACCATTTCAACTAAAGAAACATTTCACAATAATGCTTGAAAAATCAGAAACCTAAGCACCTTCCTTTTGCTAAATTAGTATAACATATGAGTAAAGCTAATTTAGATTAACTTCTGGATTGTTTTACACACTGACTGAAATATATATTGTAAAGGAGGTATTTCGGAGTCTTCAGCTTAGAGGGACATTAAGCTATATGTTATGTATGCATTTTGGATAAGATTATTATATTTGAACAACTTAATATGTTTTGGTATTCAATCATTAGATTGTAATTATATATTCTTGGATTAAATACATATCTACATCGGCTATTTTGATGCTGATTGTTGGTTGCACATAGATGCCTTATGTAATTGACTAAGATATGTGCATTGATGTATCTTTTTAAAAGTATATTTAAAGACTGAATGTAATTCTATAGTACTTTATAAATATGTTTTAATTCTTTTAAGAATTATTGAAAAATCAATACATAATATACTTTGTGAATGTCCCTTTAAGGACCAAAACATTTTGAATGTTGATTTAACATTGTCAAAATAAACTAAAGGGGAATGAAAATTATATATAGATATGTGATGTCTAACCCAAGAGGTAAGATTTTAAAAACTACATAATATTAATAACTATAGTTAAATGACTCCACTAGAAAATTAAATCGATTAACCTGGCATCCAATAACTAGCTTGTGAAAAATATCAAGTTAAATGACCTAACATTTATAAATGTAAAAATTAAAAGAATGTAGAAAATAATGTTTTGAGATACCTAATGGCTAGATTTGGAGTTTTGTCGGTAACGACCCGAAAAACTAACGCCGGCTTTTTTCTGGCCGCACCATAAAAATAACTCTGGTATTGAGAGACCACATAAAGGCTGCGTTAGGCTCCAAAAAAGGAGCGTAGAGCATTTTTAACGCAGCTTCAACTCTCGATACCAGAGTTGCTTACGGACGCGGCCAGCCTCAAAAACGTGCTCGTGCACGATTCCCCCATAGGAAACAATGGGGCTGTTTGAGCTGAAAAAAAAAACAAACACCTGCAAAAAAGCCACGTTAAGCTCCTAACGCAGCCCCATTCTTTGCTATGCGGTAACCCTTCCTACGTCTGCACTTAACACTCTAACATGTACCCCGAGTCTAAACACCCCTAACCTTACACCTATTAACCCCTAATCTGCCGCCCCCGCTATCGCTGACCCCTGCATATTATTATTAACCCCTAATCTGCCGCTCCGTAAACCGCCGCTTCTTACATTATCCTTATGTACCCCTAATCTGCTGCCCTAACATCGCCGACCCCTATATTATATTTATTAACCCCTAATCTGCCCCCCACAACGTCGCCTCCACCTGCCTACACTTATTAACCCCTAATCTGCCGACCGGACCTGAGCGCTACTATAATAAAGTTATTAACCCCTAATCCGCCTCAATAACCCTATCATAAATAGTATTAACCCCTAATCTGTCCTCCCTAACATCGCCGACACCTAACTTCAAACATTAACCCCTAATCTGCCGACTGGAGGTCACCGCTATTCTAATAAATGTATTAACCCCTAAAGCTAAGTCTAACCCTAACAGTAACACCCCCCTAAGTTAAATATAATTTAAATCTAACGAAATTTATTAACTCTTATTAAATAAATTATTCCTATTTAAAGCTAAATACTTACCTGTAAAATAAATCCTAATATAGCTACAATATAAATTATAATTATATTATAGCTATTTTAGGATTTATATTTATTTTACAGGTAACTTTGTATTTATTTTAACCAGGTACAATAGCTATTAAATAGTTAAGAACTATTTAATAGCTAAAATAGTTAAAATAATTACAAATTTACCTGTAAAAAATCCTAACCTAAGTTACAATTAAACCTAACACTAGACTATCAATAAATTAATTAAATAAACTACCTACAATTATCTACAATTAACCTAACACTACACTATCAATAAATTAATTAAATTCAATTGCTACAAATAAATACAATTAAATAAACTAGCTAAAGTACAAAAAATAAAAAAGAACTAAGTTACAAAAAATAAAAAAATATTTACAAACATAAGAAAAATATTACAACAATTTTTTTTTTTTTTTTTAAATAATCTTTTATTTGAGGTTCATTTAAAGGCATACAGCATCATACAAAACAGTTCTTTCAAAAGATATAAAGCCAACATTTTACACAACATGTAGACATTATAAAAGTAGCATGCCAAACATCTAGAAACCTTCTAAATAATGCCAGAGGTCACTCTTGGACCTTTATAGATAAAAAATAATATTGAAGTCAGAGAAGGTAATTATGAGCATATGAGATCACGTGCGGATCTCAACAATAAACCTCATTTTTAAAACATTTTATAACATGCACAAAGATTAATAGTATAAGAGATAAACCCCCGTATGGAGCTTGTCAGTAGGATGTGAATGACCATTGAGATGCTGCAGTTCCATCGAATTCTACTTTCCTGAGGGTATGTATTTGAAATTGTATGACAGAATGCACAGATATGGGTTATTGGATTTAAGCTGTTAAGCTTAGTTCAGAGGTGAAGGTCACTTATGGACTCTGCGGGATTTTAAATACTATAAGGTAGGAGTTCCTTGCCTGCGCATAAATAATATGGGAGAATATATTCGTACATTGCGATAAATTCAAAATCTACAGTAAAAGCTGTTAATAATATGAAAAAAATATATGTTATACGATCAGGCTAACCTGCTAAACTAGGTAGGAAAAATAATCATAGTAGTCAGCTATGTAGCAGGACGTACTCATAAGGGGGATAGTTTAGGTGCGGTATAGGCTAGAGAAACCGCTTATTTAATCCTCCTATATTAGGAGGCACAT
This sequence comes from Bombina bombina, assembly GCF_027579735.1. Taxonomy (NCBI): domain Eukaryota; kingdom Metazoa; phylum Chordata; class Amphibia; order Anura; family Bombinatoridae; genus Bombina; species Bombina bombina. The sequence continues at coordinate 950,448,289 of NC_069503.1, forward strand.
TATGTAAAAAGAGGGGGGGGGGAGTTGGTAAAGCAAGTGTGCTAAGCTACGTGGGGGAACTCATGAGGATATGCACTGCCATTCGGTATGTAGAATAATTGACTGATTGTATTCTGGGTTGTCATGTAGTGAGGACCAGAGACCAAACTCTACCATTTGTTTCGATTAATATGGCTCATGGGGAGTATCATAGGTAAGAAAATAATAGAAATCTAGTAGGTCCAGCCTGCACCAGAAATTTATCAGACAATTTGGAGTGAGGCTGCACAGCACATCTCAGGATCTGTAGGTCAGAAATACAAACTGTGTGACTAATTTGCAACCAAATATAGATGTATATATGAGTTTATATACAGATGGCCCAGTACAGCCATTGCATTGTAACCCTTGAGGCCAACCTCTTATACCACAGGTATATTGAACATGTCGTGTGTGGAACACCACCTCGGCCGCCGGCAGTGCAGCCACACAAGACCAGTAAACAAAAGCTATAGGGTTGCCTTAATTATAAGATTGGGCTCTGAGTATAGCTAACTGTAATATATTAGACTAATAGCTGCGCAGAATTATAAAAAACTACACAAATAGGGCTGGTCGCTGTCCTGACACTTGTCGCTGAATATCATGCTGATCCAAGTTATGTCAGCCCAATCTATATTTACTTAGTGCCTACAATAAAAGCATTTATTTTTTTCATGACTCCCCCTATCATGGCCAGCTGAAATAATGAATATGTCTGAAACTGGACCAACAGCAGGACTTACTACAATTCTGTTAACCTCTATGAGCAGCAGTATAGTTATACAGTAAAAACGGGTAACAAGATAAACAAGCTATAAGGGACGCACAGTAGATAAAATTGTATCTATGTTAGACCACAAAAAGTGAACAATAAGGTATGTTCTATCTAAGCCTCAGATATAACTGGAGGCTGTATTATAAAATGAGAACAGTTGAAGTTAAAGAAGAACAGCCGTGCGTGCTTTTGCAACAAAACACACTATTGTATGAATACAGTCAGGTAGCACAATATTTATGTAACATATAACTGCATGGGTGTTCATTGTCTACCAAATATATAATTCTTTGCACTAAGGGGGATACCCTCTACACATTTGACCAGTTATGACTAGAATTTAAGTTAGTTAAACATAGAGGTTAGATTCACTATAGATTAAAGGTACAATAAATAACTGGCTAACACAGAGGAATATATGATATACTTGATATTTAGGAGTGCATATAGGGAGACAGCATAATGCCCATCTGAGATATAACGTAATGACAGCAGACTCAATCAATACCAAGCAATCGGTCAGAGAGATACACAAACCTCTGGGTAAACTAGAGTGTGGAGATCCTTATTAACAGTAGTGGTTATCATAAGTATTTAATCTCAGGAACAGAGTTAATACTCTAAAACTTCAGACCACAAAGTCTCCATATAAAGTTCCTGTTAGAGGGAAAGCATTGTAGTGGGAATCCAGGGGAAGTTTTTTAAAAAGTTATAGGGACGGTGAAATGTAAAATAACATATATGTAAACATCTAAATCATATATCCCTCAAGATCCCTTATTACTTGCATGGTAGACAAATTGAATAAATTAAAGGGTCATCATTGTAACCTACTACGTTAAAGAGATATATGGCTATATATATAAAAAACAAAAACAGGCAACAATTGTTAACAACCAACCCACTCATAAAAAGTTAGCCCAATATATTGCTGTAACCAGTGCTCCAACTGTTGGTGAAATGCGAAAAATGTAGGAGCAATCCATGTCTGCAAGCCCACAAAGGACTAAGAAGATTCTAAAAAAAAAAACAGTCTACATTGTTTCACTCCGGCTTTCAGTTTATATGGGCAATAGCGTAGGCAACAGTCTAAAGGGAACTAACCTTCCAAAACACAGCACAAAAAAAAAGAGAATAAAAGTCTATACAATAATATATTAGCCAAGCTTCTATAAAAAAAAGAAAGGTCAGTTGAGGGGAGACCTGATATAGCTCCAGGCTGATTGTCCAGATCATCCAGCTTCAAAATAGGTCAGAGACATCATAGACCTCAAAGAAGAATTCTGAACCTTGGTGCCCAAGCGATGCTGAATAAGGCCATCCGAGTGGGGGAGCAATACCGAACACGAGAGGTAAGGGTCTTTCCAAGCTGCTGCTCCATGGAACTGATCTTCCCTCAGCTGAACCCAAGGACCACTGCGAGTCACACTGCAAGTTGCCCGGCACCTCTCCAGACCACTACAGTCTGTATCGTTAGATGACACGTAGACTCGGCTAGCATTGCCTGGGGATCGTAAGTATTTAGTCACAGCGGTTTTGTCACCTAAGTCCACTGCTGTCGTGTAGAGTGCTGTCGCCGTGTGTCTCACTCCCTTAGAGGTCTGTACTTGATGTGAAGAAGATGACAGGCTTTGTAAACCCATATCATTCTTATACTCTGGGGCATTTTTGAGAATGGGTGAGTGGGTAGCGTGGGCTGTATGCGGTATAGCTGTCTGTTGTGGCTCCGTTGTAACTTGGGGTCCGAACATACCTCTACACCCATCCAAGAAGATATACATCTGTTCCATAATGTGTTCTGCATCCTCCATAGTAGATCCCTAAGATAGGGATTAGAAATAATAGTCCTTGATCAAATTTACTCTCTCTTGAAAGTACTGTTTAGGCCCCAAAATGGCTACCTCAGATCTCGTGTTCAGCGTTGAACACACTCGGGTTGTAAGGATCCGATTATATAGAATTACTCACTCTGACGTTAGCTGCTGGTAATAACTGCAGTTTCTGGTCTTCCATAATAGCCAAAAAGATGAATAAGTGAGCACAGATGGTCGTTAAACTTAATTTTTATATATATATATATTCAGAGCTATTGAGATGTGCGACCATTTTGTTTCAAAGTTGGCTCCGCCCCCCAATATTACAACAATTTTAAACTAATTACACCTACTCTAAGCCCCCTAATAAAATAACAAAGCCCCCAAAATAAAAAAATGCCCTACCCTATTCTAAATTACTAAAGTTCAAAGCTCTTTTACCTTACCAGCCCTGAACAGGGCCCTTTGTGGGGCATGCCCCAAGAAATACAGCTCTTTTGCCTGTAAAAAAAACATACAATACCCAAGCCCCCCAACATTACAACCCACCACCCACATACCCCTAATCTAACCCAAACCCCCCTTAAATAAACCTAACACTAAGCCCCTGAAGATCATCCTACCTTGTCTTCACCTCACCGGGTATCACACTGATCCGTCCAGAAGAGCTCCTCCGATGTCCTGATCCAAGCCCAAGCGGGGGGCTGAAGAGGTCCATGATCCGGCTGAAGTCTTCATCCAAGCGGGGCAGAAGAGGTCTTCCATCCGATTGAAGTCTTCATCCAAGCGGCATCCATCCGGAGCGAAGCGGCAGCATCCTGAAGACCTCCACCGCGGAACATCCATCCTGGCCGACGACTGAATGACGAATGACGGTTCCTTTAAATGACGTCATCCAAGATGGCGTCCCTCGAATTCCGATTGGCTGATAGGATTCTATCAGCCAATCGGAATTAAGGTAGGAATATTCTGATTGGCTGATGGAATCAGCCAATCAGAATCAAGTTCAATCCGATTAACTGATCCAATCAGCCAATCAGATTGAGCTTGCATTCTATTGGCTAATCGGAACAGCCAATAGAATGCGAGCTCAATCTGATTGGCTGATCGGATCAGCCAATCGGATTGAACTTGATTCTGATCAGAATATTCCTACCTTAATTCCGATTGGCTGATAGAATCCTATCAGCCAATCGGAATTCGAGGGACGCCATCTTGGATGACGTCATTAAAGGAACCGTCATTCGTCGTTCAGTCGTCGGCCAGGATGGATGTTCCGCGGTGGAGGTCTTCAGGATGCTGCCGCTTCGCTCCGGATGGATGCCGCTTGGATGAAGACTTCAATCGGATGGAAGACCTCTTCTGCCCCGCTTGGATGAAGACTTCAGCCGGATCATGGACCTCTTCAGCCCCCCGCTTGGGCTTGGATCAGGACATCGGAGGAGCTCTTCTGGACGGATCGGTGTGATACCCGGTGAGGTGAAGACAAGGTAGGATGATCTTCAGGGGCTTAGTGTTAGGTTTATTTAAGGGGGGTTTGGGTTAGATTAGGGGTATGTGGGTGGTGGGTTGTAATGTTGGGGGGCTTGGGTATTGTATGTTTTTTTTTACAGGCAAAAGAGCTGTATTTCTTGGGGCATGCCCCGCAAAGGGCCCTGTTCAGGGCTGGTAAGGTAAAAGAGCTTTGAACTTTAGTAATTTAGAATAGGGTAGGGCATTTTTTTATTTTGGGGGGCTTTGTTATTTTATTAGGGGGCTTAGAGTAGGTGTAATTAGTTTAAAATTGTTGTAATATTTTTCTTATGTTTGTAAATATTTTTTTATTTTTTGTAACTTAGTTCTTTTTTATTTTTTGTACTTTAGCTAGTTTATTTAATTGTATTTATTTGTAGCAATTTAATTTAATTAATTTATTGATAGTGTAGTGTTAGGTTAATTGTAGATAATTGTAGGTAGTTTATTTAATTAATTTATTGATATTCAAGTGTTAGGTTTAATTGTAACTTAGGTTAGGATTTCTTTTACAGGTAAATTTGTAATTATTTTAACTATTTTAGCTATTAAATAGTTCTTAACTATTTAATAGCTATTGTACCTGGTTAAAATAAATACAAAGTTACCTGTAAAATAAATATAAATCCTAAAATAGCTATAATATAATTATATATATTTATTGTAGCTATATTAGGATTTATTTTACAGGTAAGTATTTAGCTTTAAATAGGAATAATTTATTTAATAAGAGTTAATTAATTTCGTTAGATTTAAATTATATTTAACTTAGGGGGGTGTTAGTGTTAGGGTTAGACTTAGCTTTAGGGGTTAATGCATTTATTAGAATAGCGGTGAGCTCCAGTCGGCAGATTAGGGGTTAATGTTTGAAGTTAGGTGTCGGCGATGTTAGGGAGGGCAGATTAGGGGTTAATACTATTTATGATAGGGTTAGTGAGGCGGATTAGGGGTTAATAACTTTATTATAGTAGCGCTCAGGTCCGGTCGGCAGATTAGGGGTTAATAAGTGTAGGCAGGTGGAGGCGACGTTGTGGGCGGCAGATTAGGGGTTAATAAATATAACATAGGGGTCGGCAATGTTAGGGCAGCAGATTAGGGGTACATAAGGATAACTTAGGTGGCGGCGCTTTGCGGTCGGCAGATTAGGGGTTAATAAGTGTAGGTAGGTGGAGGTGACGTTGTGGGGGGCAGGTTAGGGGTTAATAAATATAATACAGGGGTCGGCGGTGTTAGGGGCAGCAGATTAGGGGTACATAAGGATAACGTAGGTGGCGGTCGGCAGATTAGGGGTTAAAAAAAATTAATCGAGTGCCGGCGATGTGGGGGGACCTCGGTTTAGGGGTACATAGGTAGTTTATGGGTGTTAGTGTACTTTAGAGTACAGTAGTTAAGAGCTTTATAAACCGGCGTTAGCCCAGAAAGCTCTTAACTACTAACTTTTTTCCTGCGGCTGGAGTTTTGTCGTTAGATGTCTAACGCTCACTTCAGAAACGACTCTAAATACCGGAGTTAGAAAGGTCCCATTGAAAAGATAGGATACGCAATTGACGTAAGGGGATCTGCGGTATGGAAAAGTCGCGGATGAAAAGTGAGCGTTAGACCCTATTTTGAGTGACTCCAAATACCGGCGGTAGCCTAAAACCAGCGTTAGGAGCCTTTTACGCTGGTTTTCACGGCTAACGCCAAACTCCAAATCTAGGTCTAAGGAAGATACAAGATCTTATAAAATTAATTTTCCATTCAACAACACTGTCACTTTAATGTAATTGAACCACTTCCCCTTCTTAAAAGTGAAAACAAATAATTTATGTCAAATTTTGACTACATATCCGAAATTATTTTAACATCTTTTCTAAAATTAATGCATTATTTGATCTTATGCATGTGCTTGTCAAATAGCCAACTACCAGTCATGGGAGTCAAATTGTTTTTTATTGACAGATTATCTGGATATTTATTATAATCTGTTCAAAAGAGTGTATTTAATACTAAAATGTTTATTATTACCATTTAAAAAAATAAAAGTTTCTGAAAGAAAAACAAAAAAATATTCCTGGAAGTCATCAGATGACAATCTGAAATAAAACATTTTTTTTTTTAACAAAGTTAATACACACGTTGTCAAATATTCCTAAAATACATTTACAATCATCTTGTGTCTATGCTCTAACTTTGTTCAACATATTATCAAGATATTTATTATTTAAATTTAAAAAAAAAAAAAAAAAACCATTCTATTGTGTAATAAAATAAAAATTTAAATATCTGAATTTCAAATTCTACATAATAATGTATATCACATTTCAATAATATATATGTATGCTGAACATAAATGTAATATTTCATGTCCATTCAAATACCTCTATATCAACTATAATATGTATTCCTTTTTCTGATTGTGATCCCTAAAGATATAATTATGAACTAAATATGACTAATGTATGTAAGCTACTAATATTCAACATTCTTCCTGTGATTCTTAACTAGCATGCATTGGTACACCAACCTGGATAATGCATGGTCTTTGAAAGTCAATTCAGGGGTAAACAGTTGATCTTCAATAGGTGTCTTATTCATCAGTTCATAAAATAGAGGACTGTGAAATACCATCTAAAAAAGTAAAATCATCTAAGTGTCTGATTGTGATCCCTAAAGATCTAATTATGAACTAAATATGACTAATGTATGTAAGCTACTAATATTCAACATTCTTCCTGTGATTCTTAACTAGCATGCATTGGTACACCAACCTGGATAATGCATGGTCTTTGAAAGTCAATTCAGGGGTAAACAGTTGATCTTCAATAGGTGTCTTATTCATCAGTTCATAAAATAGAGGACTGTGAAATACCATCTAAAAAAGTAAAATCATCTAAGTGTCTGATTGTGATCCCTAAAGATCTAATTATGAACTAAATATGACTAATGTATGTAAGCTACTAATATTCAACATTCTTCCTGTGATTCTTAACTAGCATGCATTGGTACACCAACCTGGATAATGCATGGTCTTTGAAAGTCAATTCAGGGGTAAACAGTTGATCTTCAATAGGTGTCTTATTCATCAGTTCATAAAATAGAGGACTGTGAAATACCATCTAAAAAAGTAAAATCATCTAAGTGTCTGATTGTGATCCCTAAAGATCTAATTATGAACTAAATATGACTAATGTATGTAAGCTACTAATATTCAACATTCTTCCTGTGATTCTTAACTAGCATGCATTGGTACACCAACCTGGATAATGCATGGTCTTTGAAAGTCAATTCAGGGGTAAACAGTTGATCTTCAATAGGTGTCTTATTCATCAGTTCATAAAATAGAGGACTGTGAAATACCATCTAAAAAAGTAAAATCATCTAAGTGTCTGATTTTGATCCCTAAAGATCTAATTATGAACTAAATATGACTAATGTATGTAAGCTACTAATATTCAACATTCTTCCTGTGATTCTTAACTAGCATGCATTGGTACACCAACCTGGATAATGCATGGTCCTTGAAAGTCAATTCAGGGGTAAACAGTTGATCTTCAATAGGTGTGTTATTCATAATTTCCAAAATAGAGGACTGTGAAATACCATCTAAAAATTTGAAAATCATCTAAGTGTCTCCAATAGGAAGCCTCCACAGCCTTATTCTATCAAATAGTTGGCACTTACCATGTGAACATATCTTTGTATGGTTTTCAAGGTCAGCAGATTGGAAAGATAATGCCAGACATGATCCCATTGGTAGACTTCAATTTCAATCTTGGCTTTTTCCACTGTCAGTCTGGGCAATCTTCACTGTCAGGCTTCTAATTCTTCCCTTTCAGTCTTTAGATTAAGTCAGCTCCCTAATGGCAGAAAAAGTTTATTAAAAATTACTACAAGTGTGTGAATCAGTTCTGTACCCCTCTCCCACCCCCCATTTCAGAATAAATTTCTGTCACTAGCTTACTAAGCGTGTGTAGCATCTTGTGTTATGTTCTATCAAGTGTGAAGATGAGTCATATTGAGCAGGACGAACCTCTAATGTGTGACATTGAACCATAGTCATGCTAGAGGATAGTTATGCTAGAGGATCCCTTTCTGAGTATTTACATTTTAAGTAATGTGTAAACTAAATACTAGTTTTGAAAATGTATGCCATATGATGTATTTGTGTACAATTCGTGCCAGCAACAGTCCATACATTTATACTTACCATCTGATGTCCTCTTTAAAAACCAGGTGGCAAAGACTCGCTATAGGACCCAATGCCCAGAGCATCACCTATATTAATAAATGAAACACTTTTTTAGCATTTGATGAACAATCCTAACATGTTTGCACAATTCTCTACTTGTCATTTCCCTAGAGTTCACATCTATTGACAATACTCCAGTCTAACTTCTATTATTTACCGTCTAAAGTGGCGGTTGATGATGTCTGCTCTGATATTGAGCCCCTCGTCCCGGAATGGCCCCTCTAGAACAGGATCATCCTCCTCATCTCTGAGGAGGTTTCGGTGCACCGGGACGCCCTGCAGCATCCCAGCCCGCTGTGCAATATTATGCAGGACGCTACAGGCTACAACGATCTTAGCCACCTTCTTTGGGTTGTACTGGAGGGCTCCTCCTGACCTGTCCAGGCACCTGAACCTCATCTTCAGGAGCCCGAACATCCGTTCAACCACCGCTCCGGTTCTCTTATGAGCCCTATTGTAGCGCTCCTCAGACACATCAGTCGGGCTACGCAAGGGGGTAATGAGCCAAGGCCGGCTCATGTACCCAGAATCACCTATAAACAGAACATAATTCAAACAGAATCCTCAAAATAGTATTTTGAGTCCAATAAAAAGTATTGTACACGATAATCCACTAACAAATGTTTATTTTAAAATAAAATAATCTAGTTCAATATTATTCTCTATCTTCCCATTTCATCTAAGACATGCTACATATGCATATTTCTCCTAAATCAAACCTTGTGTAAAATGCAAACTACATGGTTACATTGCATTCTCTATCTGAGCATTTAAGGTAAGACATGCTACATATCTGCATTGAACTAAAAGTAGACATTAGCGGAAAGAGACAACGACATGGTTATATTGCATTAGCTAATATCTTGCCATTTCAGCTAAGACATGCTACATATGCGTATTTCTCCTAAACCAGACCTTGTGTAAAATGGAAACGAAATGGTTACATTGCATTCTCTATCTGAGCATTTAAGGTAAGACATGCTACATATCTGCATTGAACTAAAAGTAGACATTAGCGGAAAGAGACAATGACATGGTTAAATTGCATTAGCTAATATCTTGCCATTTCAGCTAAGACATGCTGCATATGCGTATTTCTCCTAAACCAGACCTTGTGTAAAATGGAAATGAAATGGTTACATTGCATTCTCTATCTTAGCATTTAAGGTAAGACATGCTACATATCTGCATTGAACTAAAACTAGACATTAGCGGAAAGAGACAATGACATGGTTAAATTGCATCCTATAGCTGAACATTACGCTAACATTTTAAAACTACAGTGGTAATTGTCAAACTAATTAACCATGTTGTGCACAAATACTCACCAACGAGATAACCAGGGGGCATTCGTTTTTCCTAAAACGGTCTCCACAGGGACGACAGAGAGAGGATGCGGGCATCATGACTAGCCCCTCCAAAATTCGCACACACATGCATAATCCTCATCCGTGCGTCACAAACATACTGCACGTTGAGGCTATGAAAATGTTTGCGATTTCTGAAGGGCAAGTCATCAATTGGAGCATGCAGCGCAATGTGGGTACAATCTATGGCTCCCAAGACATTGGGCAATTCAGCAATATCAAAGAATTCCTGCTTCAGGCGCCTCCAATCACCATCATTCTGTGGGAATCCTATGTATTGCTTACTGATACATACCATGGCGTCCAGAAAGTTATCAAACACCACAGAGAATGTACCTTGAGCCAGGCCATACATGTACAGTTCTCCGGATTGAAAACTCCCGGAGGCCAGGACGTATAGACAGCTTAGCATCTTACTCATGGCGGGAACAGCAGTCCTTATTCTTATACGTGGCTCCAAATGAGGTTTAAGAAGATCGTAAAGGCCAATGAGCTGTTCACGATTGAGCCGATACTTATCATAAACCTCAAAGTCGCTCATGTTTTCCAAGGTGGGTCTCACCCTGTAGACACGAGGACCTCGAACCAGACGACCCCTTCGTCTCAGTCTGAACCGCTGAGATTGCCTGATTCAACCAAAAGCTAGTTCGCCAATAGCAGCACCAGCAGCGTCTACCATGTCATCGTCATCCATCTTTCAAAACAGCGTAACAAGGTATGCACTTGATCTGATGTGGATCACAAGTGATGCATTGGCCATGTTGTTTGGGGGATTTATAGTACAATTAGTCCAATGGTAGTGAGTTTGTAATGATTGCTGATTGTATTCACTTGTTTGTATGTGAGCGGCGCGAATGCTTTCACAGTGGGCGTTTTTTTTGTTGTTTGCTGAAATGTTGTTTTCCAACAATGAATCTCAATGTGAAAGTGTCAAATATCACACATACAGTGCATGTTTGTAATGTTTGTTCATATGCGTAATCAATATTTATTAAACGCGATCTTATAGTAACAAGCACACGTCCAGGCTAACATGAATGAAAGTGCATAGTTGTGTATAATGTGCATCGAATGTGATCGATCAATGTTGCTGCAATATTGTTTGTAAACGATAAATTAACATCTGCCATCTGTAGTATTGTATATATAAGTGATTGCCGAGCACTCAATATTGTACGCGTCCCTTTCAAATCGCAATAATAATTCCGAACTTCCCGTCTGCCATCTGTAGTATTGTATATATAAGTGATTGCCGAGCTGTCAATATTGTATGCGTCCCTTTAAAATCGCAATAATAATTCCGAACTTCCGTCTGCCATCTGTAGTATTGTATATATAAGTGATTGCCGAGCTGTCAATATTGTATGCGTCCCTTTAAAATCACAATAATAATTCCGAACTTCCCGTCTGCCATCTGTAGTATTGTATATATAAGTGATTGCCGAGATGTCAATATTGTATGCGTCCCATTCAAATGGCACTAATACTGAATAACTTCCGGCTGTCATCTGTAGTATTGTATATATAAGTGATTGCCGAGCTGTCAATATTGTATGCGTCCCATTCAAATCTCAATAATACTGAATAACTTCCGGCTGTCATCTGTAGTATTGTATATATAAGTGATTGCCGAGCTGTCAATATTGTATGCGTCCCATTCAAATCTCAATAATACTGAATAACTTCCGGCTGTCATCTGTAGTATTGTATATATAAGTGATTGCCGAGCTGTCAATATTGTATGCTTCCCTTTCAAATCGCACTAATACTGAATAACTTCCGGCTGTCATCTGTAGTATTATATATATAAGTGATTTGCGATCTGACAATATTTATTAATTGTCCCATTCAAATCTCCCTAATAATGCTGTTCCAAACTGTTATTTACGTATATGTTGTATTGTAGTATTGAGTGTTAAAGTTCAGAAAGGGGCGGTACAGTGGTGAATCTGTGATGTGTATGGTTGAATCTTCTAATGACGTCATGATATTATTAACCTGCCTATGTAGTTCTGAAATCCTCATGGTGTTTTTATTATGCTACATTGTTATTGTGTGCTGAATAAAATTTAAATGTGTGCTTTGTGGTTGCGTGATGGGTGATGCGTATTATGTACATATACGTATATATTGTGATTGTGTCCCACATATGCTGACTTCTATATAGCGGTCTGACATTGTTGTTCCTTCCCATAAAGTGACATCTGTAATCTGGTGTAATGATGTTCTTGTTGTACGTAATTCCTAATGGTTTCTGGTGATGGAATCATGATGTTAAAAGTACAGTAAAATTCATATGTTGTGTTTTGTGATTCCTAGAGAGAATGTAATGTGTTTTTCCCCCATCATTTGAATGCACATGTATGAGTGAATGTTAAAAGTAATGTATGTGCATCCATGACTGATCATGTGTTAAGCATATGTAGATATGCTGTTGCTGCAAGCATATGAGTTGAATAACTGAAATGCAATAATAAAGGTAAATGAGAATTGTTTCCCATCGTGTAGTGTTTGTGAATCCTGAAAAGTTTACATTATTTTTGTGTCCGCTTAAATGTAATATTTTGATAACAAAAAGTTTGTTACTAGTGATGTTGATTTGTAGTTGATGTAATATAAAAGTCTTAAACAATTTAATGGTGTTGTGAATATTCAATAATTAAAATCCATAAATCCACCATAGGGAAATAGTCATTTCTTGATCTATTTATCATAGCTGGGTCTAACGCATAAAAGCATGTATTTTCTAGCGCTGGTATTTGGAGTTTTTCGGTCTACGCTATTTGCGTGCGTTAGGGAAATGTGGGTTTCACGTGCACGAGCACGTCTTCCCAATAGAAGTCAATGGAGGCTCTAAAATTTGGTCATTTTTTTTTTCTAAGACTGGTTTTCCTCATAAAGTGAGTGACGTCATGAGCTTGTGTGAAAAAGTAACTAAATCGTGTTCTTTTTGTGATAAATAAATATTTTTTGTATGTCATGTGGTGTATATTGTTTGTATGCATCGATGAGTGTATATTTGTGATAATCTTATTAGTTAGATGTAGGTATATGAGGGTCTTTTCACGTGTGTCAATGTAAGTCAATGGGAAAATGGATTTGTGTATTTTTTTTTCTAACACCCGAGATCTCGCAACTTTGATCATTTGTATTTTGATGAAAAATTATTAAATCTAAAAAATAAACATAGTGTAGTGTTTGTATGAGTGTAAGTGTACTTTGTGTAATAGTTGTTTTGTAATTCGTGAATGTTTATTTTGTCGGTATATGTTTACTACTGGGTCTGAGGTGTCGGTAGAAATTTGAGCGTTGAGTGATTTTTGAGTGTCGGTAACTGAACTCTAAATACCGGAGTCCGTAAGAAACCCGCGTTAGGAGCCTCTAACGCTGGTTTTCATGGCTAACGCCAAACTCCAAATCTAGGCCATAGTGTGCTAAAAGAGTGTGCACCCTGACTTGCAATGGAAATGAAGAGGCATGGAAGTTATTCTAGCTTTTGTTTTATCTCAGGAATGTGTCTCTCTCTCTTCTGATATATATATTTTATTCTGTGCTAAATCCAACATGAATTATGAATATTTTACATTGCAATGTTCTTGACATAGAAGAATATGTTCTATTTATTCGGAAATAGATATTCTTCAATATATTTATATATATATATATATATATATATATATATATATATATATATATATATTTATATGTCCTCCACTAATATTGCCACCCTTGGTAAATATGAGTAAATAAGGCTGTGAACAATTGTCTTATTGTTTAACCTTTTGATCTTTTGTTCAAAGCATACACAAAAATATTCTGCTCTCTTGGATATCAACACAGGTTTATAAAAAAAAAAAAATCTTTGTTAAAAGGATACTAAACCCAAATTTTTTTCTTTAATGATTCAGATAGAGCTGGCAATTTTAAGCAACTTTCTAATTTACTCCTATTATGAATTTTATTTTTCTCTTGCTATCTTTATTTAAAAAAAAGCAGGAATATAAAGCTTAGGAGCATTTTTGGTTCAGAACCTGGGTTACGCTTGCTGGTTGGTGGGTAAATGTAGCCACCAATAAGCCAATAAGCAAATGCTATCCAGGGTCCTGAACCTAAAATGGGCCGGCTCCTAAGCTTTACATTCCTGCTTTTTAAATAAAGATAGCAAGAGAACGAAGAAAAATTGATAATAGGAGTAAACTAGAAAGTTGCTTAAAATTGCATGCTCATAGAACTGATCCCATTTGAAGTTCCAGTAGTGTCTAGCAAACTGAAGATGCTTGACTTTGTTTTTGGATGAAAATAGAGTTGTTGTTTTTTAACCCTTCCAAACAACTTCTGGTGATGTTGGTGAGGATGCATAGTAGTTTTGGAGACTTTCTGACCCCAAGACACAACTAACTTTTTAAATTCTCCAGCTGTGATCCTAGGAGATATTTTGGCCACTCATACCATTCTCTTCAATGTGTGTTGAGACAATATAGACATGCGCCCACTTCTAGATGGATTCATAACATTTCTTAATTATTTCCCTGAAGGAGGAAATGGACATTTCCAATGCTTTTGCTATTTCCTTAGACACTTCCCATGTGAAGCCCAACATCATATTGCCGCACACCGCAGCTATAATCCTTGGTCTTATCTGTTGTGATGAATGACTAAGGGAATTTGGCCTATGTGTTTCCTAATATTTATACCCCTGTGAAACAGGCAGTCATGGTTGAATGATTTCCTATTCCTAGTCACCAAGGTGTACTTAACATTTTAAAATATCAATGGGAATATACTTCAAATATATTTTTCTCATATGGATTCATAGGGGTGCCAATAATTGTGCCAGAAATATAATTAACAAGGATTGGTTTGCAATTGTTTGACTGCAGAGTATTTTTGTGTTTTTTTTAACAAAAGATCGACAGGTTTTCCCAGATTTCTTTGCTCATATTTACCAAGGGTGCCAATATTAGTGGAGGGAACTGCGTATATATATATATATATATATATATCCTCTGAAGAAGAAGGAGCTTAAATTAGCGCCCACCTTCGAAACGTGTAAGGTTATAGTTGGGGTAATACTTAAAGCCCCCTTTTTTCTGTCGGACTTCTTACACTCTGATCCACTGTTTACCCGACGTTGCTTGGATCTGTAACCAGCCGGTACATCCAATCCTTTGGGTCACACAGTTTGCTACTGGTTCATCTTTAATTAGGAGAAGCAGATACACCTTTCTTTCTGTGGAAATTGTTTTGTTATATGTTTTACCGTTACCTCATTATCATTGAGGTTTTTTATTGTAAGTGTTTATTTGGCTAACACAGTTTATTTGCACTAATTAATAAACAGTATTACACTATCTTTTGCTATTTTCTCTTCTTTTTATGATACCGAGCAAATCATTCAAATCTAAAGGGTCCTGCAAGAAAGAGTCTTTGCCTTCTTTTGGGGACTCCAGCCTCCCTTTTGGGAATCCTAATCTTCCATCAAATGGGGTGGTCTTTGATCAGATGATCTAGAGGAGGAATTCATTACAGGAAGCAGATTCACCAGATGCAGTGTTATTACCCTGGGATCATCTCCTTTTTGCGCCTTACACTTACCTCATAGGATTGAGGGTGTGTCCTGTAAGTAGTTAATACAAGCATTTCCTCTGGATACATACTTCTGTGATTACTACAAAGCAGTATACAGACTTGTTACAACGTATTTAAGAATTATACTGTTTTATTCATTCAGGACTCTCAGATTATACACCTCAGAAGTTATTTATATCATTGCAATTATCACTTTTTGTTAATTATCTTTTGTCAAATCTCTCATTTCATTTGGTAAATACCTCCTGTTATTGCGTTGCATACATTGTTATGAGTTTTGATCTCTTTAATTATTTATTTACATGATATTTATTTATATGGTATTGATTTGTATTATTATTCTTTGAGTGGGCACACTAACAGGCGCAGTGTTCCTTCTAGTACCTCTTCTCACAATAATTTTCATTTTCTAAGGGATTTCCAAGAAAGGGTTCTCCCGCTCACTAGTAGGTCATTTACAGCAGCCAGTTCTTTTGTGCCCTATCATTGACACCCATTTGCACTCATTTATATAAGTGTTCGTTTGTTTTCTTCTCTTACTAAACAGCAGAAAATTATTCCACTCCTGTATTGACATTTATATTGACACTTTGCAAGTGTATCTTATACTTAGAATATCATTTTCAATCTGAACATATCAGAAATAACAGAAACTTATTTTTGGACGCACTTACCAATATATATTATATTGCTTTTGATATATTCAAAGCTATAGTTGCTCCTTATACAATTATATAAGTGAGTGTGTATTTTTTATTTCAATATTCAACTGCTAATTGATTACACTTACAAACCAAATCTAATTTAACTGAGTTTGTGCGCACTCACATCCAGGGAGCTTGTACTTGTACTAGTTGCATTTACATTCTACTTGTTACACCATATATATATATATATATATATATATATATATATATAAAAATAGGTACATATATAGGTATATACAGTTATATATATATATATATATATATATATATATAAATAGGTACATATATAGGTATATACAGTTATATATATATATATATATATATAAAAATAGGTACATATATAGGTATATACAGTTTTATATATATATATATATATATATATATATATACAGGTAGCCCTCAGTTTACGCTGGGGTTAGGTTCCAGAAGGAATAGTTGTAAATCGAAACCGTTGTAAATTGAAACCCAGTTTATAATGTAAGTCAATGAGAAGTGAGGGTGATAGGTTCCAGGCCCCTCTAAAAATTGTCATAAGTAACACCTAATACATTATTTTTAAAGCTTTGAAATGAAGACTTTAAATGCTAAACAGCATTATAAACCTAATAAAATAATCACACAACACAGAATATATAACTTAAAAAACAAAAACATTTGCTAAACAGCATTATAAACCAATTAAAATAATCACACAACACAGACTTCACTTGCATTTTTCTGCAAACAGTTTTTTTCTAGGCATTTCAATCTGGACTGATTTATAGACAGGAAGATCTTGTTCCTTTGAAATCTGCTCAATAGCAAAAATAGATTAATTTCAGCTTGCTTGGCTTTGCTGCAACACAAGCGGACATCTCCACATACTGACTATTTTAATAAATGCACTGCTTCTCAATGCTTTTCAATAGCAGTCACATGACTGGAAAAAAAGGTTGTTATTCTGAAACGGTGTAAATTGAACCGTTGTAAAACGAGGGCCACCTGTATATGAATATCTACTTAATTTTTTTTTAGAACATATTCCCTTATGTGAAGAACATTGGAATGTAAAATATTTACAGTACATACAAACGCACATGCTCTATATCCGACACGCTCAAAAAAGCCAAAAAAGCAGATATTGCTTTTAAGCAAATGGTAGCGCGCTTCTTGTAATCTAGCCCATAATTTTGATAAAAATATAGTGTATACTCTTCCTTTAAGTAAGAGGGTTATGCAATAAAACATATTCGATATGAGCCTAGAGAAATATCTTTTTTGAATTATTAATAACTACAAATTCTCCTTAAGGCTTCTAACTATGAGGTATATTATAATCCTTTTCAAGACATGAACTACAGTAGTCACTGAGATTTAACATTTTTTTATACATAAATAATTTCAGAAGTTTCTCTAATAGAGTTTAATATACATAGATATTTCTTAAAATTATTTCATAAAACAATGTGCTTTATATATTGAGGGTTAGGGCAGATGATTTTTCTTAATGGAATCTACATTATTGCAACTGTAGCTTATATAAATCCAATGACATATGCCCTCATGTGTCCATTAATATGCATTTTATTCCACTAATAAAATAGGGTAGTAGTCATTATGATTCATATAACTTCATAATTGTGCTTTTAAAATCTTTTGTACACAATAATTGAATATTCTTTGAAAACTTAGATGACAGTGAACTGAAATATATTTTTCATTTCATTCTGTGACTTTTCCCATTCATTTTAATACCTTCACTGCATAATGAACTATAAACACTTTGTCTTTCACTTAAAAAATGACTAGGTAATTTGTTTCTCTAACCTGTAGTTATCAAAATCATGAAAGTATAAAAATTTGACTATTCAAGGATCTAAAATGTTTAAATGACATGTCCTGGAAACTCGTTGATGTCAACCTTAAATTAAACTTTTAAGTATTATTTTTTTGTTTTTTAGACTGATAGAATATTGTCCTTGTCAAGTTGTCATAAAACCAGCACATCTATTACACATTAGTATAGTAAAAAAAACTTCATTTTCTGTTCAAGTAAACAATACAAAAAAAATTTAAGGCATAGGAGTAAAATACTTACGCCTAGATTTAGAGTTCTGCGTTAGCCGTCAAAACCAGCGTTAGGGGGTCCTAACGCTGGTTTTGTCCTACCACTTGTATTTAGAGTCAGTCAGGAAAGGGTCTAACGCTCACTTTCCAGCCGCAACTTTTCCATACTGCACATCCCCCTACGCCAATTGCGTAGCCTATCTTTTCAATGGGATCTTTCTAATGCCGGTATTTAGAGTCTTGGCTGAAGTGAGCGTTAGAAATCTAACGACAAAACTCCAGCCGCAGAGAAAAGCCAGGAGTTACGAGCTTTCTGGGCTAACGCCGGTTCATAAAGCTCTTAACTACTGTGCTCTAAAGTACACTAACACCCATAAACTACCTATGTACCTCTAAACCGAGGCCCCCTCACATCGCCACCACTCGAATACATTTTTTAACCCCTAATCTGCCAACCGCACACCGCCGCAACCTACATTATCCCTATGTACCCCTAATCTGCTGCCCCTAACACCGCCGACTGTGGTGACATTTTATCACTGGAATATTCACTTAGCTGTTATTGGGATCCCTTCCCCCAGGTACACCTTTCTCTCTGAACTATAGACACTCCCATTGGTCTTTTTGAGTGGCATTTGATAAGCCACTCCCTTTTGAATTGGGTTATAAAATACTGTAACACCAGAGCCTCTGCCCCTCTTCTATTGTATCCTGCTCCTGCTAAAAGATGGATGATGTTGGACACAGAGAATCTAGCTAAGTATTTCTGGGATAATATTCTGTGTAGCACAATTGGGGTTAGTTTAGAAAAGTTGCCCTGTATCTTAAAATGTGGACTGTATCTGTAAAATAGATTGATATATATATATATATTCCTGTAAATATTTATCTTATTATTAACATATATTGATTCCTAAATAAACTGTTTGACAAATAATGGAGGACCCTCATAGAGTTTATTTCACAATTTATCTGTGTTGGTTTTAGTGGTACCACCATAGAGATTTAGTATATTATATTTAGTAGAAAGTAGAGATATTTTAAATTAATAGATAACCACACCGACCCCTACATAATATTTATTAACCCCTAATCTGCCCCCCCAACGTCGCCGCTACCTTACCTACAATTATTAACCCCTTATCTGCCGACCGGACCTCACCGCTACTCTAATCAATGTATTAACCCCTAAAGCTAAGTCTAACCCTAACCCTAACACCCCCCTAAATTAAATATAATTTTAATCTAACGAAATAAAATAAATCTTATTAAATAAATTATTCCTATTTAAAGCTAAATACTTACCTGTAAAATAAACCCTAATATAGCTACAATATAAATAATAATTATATTGTAGTTATTTTTGGATTAATATTTATTTTACAGGCAACTTTGTATTTATTTTAACCAGGTACAATAGCTATTAAATAGTTAATAACTATTTAATAGCTACCTAGTTAAAATATTTACAAAATTACCTGTAAAATAAATCCTAACCTAAGTTACAATTAAACCGAACACTACACTAGCAATAAATTAATTACATACAAATACCTACAAATAAATACAATTAAATAAACTAACTAAAGTACAAAAAATAAAAAAGAACTAAGTTACAAAAAATAAAAAAATAATTTACAAACATTATAAAAATATTACAACAATTTTAAGCTAATTACACCTACTCTAAGCCCCCTAATAAAATAACAAAGCCCCCCAAAATAAAAAAAATGCCCTACCCTATTCTAAAATAAAAATTGAAAAGCTCTTTTACCTTACCAGCCCTTAAAAGGGCTTTTTGTGGGGCATGCCCCAAAGAACTCTGCTCTTTTGCCTGTAAAAAAAAACATACAATACCCCCCCCAACATTACAACCCACCACCCACATACCCCTAATCTAACCCAAACCCCCCTTAAATAAACCTAACACTAAGCCCCTGTAGATCTTCCTACCTTATCTTCACCACGCCGGGTATCACCGATCCGTCCAGAAGAGGGTCCGAAGTCTTCTGTTCTGATCAGCCAATAGAATGAGAGCTCAATCTGATTCCATCAGCCAATCAGAATTTTCCTACCTTAATTCCGATTGGCTGATAGAATCCTATCAGCCCATCAGAATTCGAGGGACGCCATCTTGGATGATGTCCCTTAAAGGAACCTTCATTCGTCAGGAAGTCGTCGGCCAGGATGTGGGGCATGCCCCAAAGAACTCTGCTCTTTTGCCTGTAAAAAAAAAACATACAATACCCCCCCCAACATTACAACCCACCACCCACCACCCACATACCCCTAATCTAACCCAAACCCCCCTTAAATAAACCTAACACTAAGCCCCTGAAGATCTTCCTACCTTATCTTCACCACGCCGGGTATCACCGATCCGTCCAGAAGAGGGTCCGAAGTCTTCTGTTCTGATCAGCCAATAGAATGCGAGCTCAATCTGATTCCATCAGCCAATCAGAATTTTCCTACCTTAATTCCGATTGGCTGATAGAATCCTATCAGCCCATCGGAATTCGAGGGACGTCATCTTGGATGATGTCCCTTAAAGGAACCGTCATTCGTCAGGAAGTCGTCGGCCAGGATGGATGTTCCGCGTCAGCAGGATGAAGATGGAGCCGGAAGAAAGAAGATTGAAGATGTCGCTTGATAGAAGACGGATGATGGACCTCTTCAGCCCCCGCTTGGATGAAGACTTTAGCCGGATGATGGACCTCTTCAGCCCGATGATGGACCTCTTTAGCCCAGGCTTGGATGAAGACATCGCCCGGATAGGAGGAAGACTTCGGACCCTCTTCTGGACGGATCGGTGATACCCGGCATGGTGAAGATAAGGTAGGAAGATCTTCAGGGGCTTAGTGTTAGGTTTTTTTAAGGGGGGTTTGGGTTAGATTAGGGGTATGTGGGTGGTGGTTTGTAATGTTGGGGAGGGTATTGTATGTTTTTTTTTACAGGCAAAAGAGCAGAATTCTTTGGGGCATGCCCCGCAAAAAGCCCTTTTAAGGGCTGGTAAGGTAAAAGAGCTTTTCAATTTTTATTTTAGAATAGGGTAGGGCATTTTTTTTTATTTTGGGGGGCTTTGTTATTTTATTAGGGGGCTTAGAGTAGGTGTAATTAGCTTAAAATTGTTGTAATATTTTTATAATGTTTGTAAATTATTTTTTTATTTTTTGTAACAGTTCTTTTTTTATTTTTTTTAATTTAGTTTAGTTGATTTAATTGTAGATAATTGTAGGTAGTTTATTTAATTAATTTATTGATAGTGTAGTGTTAGGTTTAATTGTAACTTAGGTTAGGATTTATTTTACAGGTAATTTTGTAATTATTTTAACTAGGTAGCTATTAAATAGTTATTAACTATTTAATAGCTATTGTACCTGGTTAAAATAAATACAAAGTTGCCTGTAAAATAAATATTAATCCTAAAATAGCTACAATATAATTATTATTTATATTGTAGCAATATTAGGGTTTATTTTACAGGTAAGTATTTAGCTTTAAATAGGAATAATTTATTTAATAAGATTTATTTTATTTCGCTAGATAAAAGTTATATTTAACTTAGGGGGGTGTAGGGTTAGAGTTAGCTTTAGGGGTTAATAGATTTATTATAGTAGCGGCGAGAACCGGTCAGCAGATTAGGGGTTAATACTTGAAGTTAGGTGTCTGCGATATTAGGGAGGGCATATTAGGGGTTAATACTATTTATTATAGGGTTTTTGAGGCGGGAGTGTGGCGGATTAGGGGTTAATAACTTTATTATAGTAGGGGTGAGGTCCGGTCGGCAGATTAGGAGTTAATAATTGTAGGTAGGTGGCAGCGACGTTGGGGGCGGCAGATTAGGGGTTAATAAATATAATATAGGGGTCGGCGGTGTTAGGGGCAGCAGATTAGGGGTACTTAGGGATAACGTAGGTTGCGGCGGTGTACGGAGCGGCAGATAGGGGTTAATAATAATATGCAGGGGTCAGCGATATCCGGGGCGGCAGATTAGGGGTTAATAAGTGTAAGGTTAGGGGTGTTTAGACTCGGGGTACATGTTAGGGTGTTAGGTGCAGACATAGGAAGTATTTCCCCATAGGAAACAATGGGGCTGTGTTAAGAGCTGAATGCTGCTTTTTTGCAGATGTTAGTTTTTTTTTCAGCTCAAACTGCCCCATTGTTTCCTATGGGGGAATCGTGCACGAGCACGTTTTTGAAGCTGGCCGCGTCCGTAAACACCGCTGGTATTGAGAGTTGCAGTGGCGGTAAATATGCCTGTACGAGAGAACAACATAGAAAAGGAAGTGGGGATTTCACAATAAGAAATTCCCAAAAGTCTAGGTAAATCCAGCACAACTGTAAAATTGAATAAAAGCGCTACAAAAAGCTTGTATGTCAAAAACAATGTAAATATTTATTAAACAAATGCACAATACACACATTCACATTCATACAGTGGATCCCACACAAAGCAGTATTATGAAGTACTGGCCAAAAAATTATTATCTGGTGCACCAGGGGAAATAGACCAAAACCAGTCCATTTAAAACTTGCAGGTATTTGTAATCCAATAAGTGCAGCGTTAATGCAAGAAATGGATGCAGTTATACAGTCCCCGGTGTATAAAAACCAGTTACTGCATCCATTTCTTGCATTAACGCTGCACTTATTGGATTACAAATACCTGCAAGTTTTAAATGGACTGTTTTTGGTCTATTTCCCCTGGTGCACCAGATAATAATTTTTTGGCCAGTACTTCATAATACTGCTTTGTGTGGGATCCACTGTATGAATGTGAATGTGTGTATTGTGCATTTGTTTAATAAATATTTACATTGTTTTTGACATACAAGCTTTTTGTAGCGCTTTTATTCAATTTTACAGTTGTGCTGGATTTACCTAGACTTTTGGGAATTTCTTATTGTGAAATCCCCACTTCCTTTTCTATGTTGTTCTCATATGTATCTTTCTAGGAAGCACCTGTTCTCTAGTTAATTACTTATTAGTGTGCAACTCTCACATTTTGTGTTTCTTTTGTTTAAAATATGCCTGTACGCTCCCTTTTTGGAGCCTAACGCAGCCCTTCTGTGAACTCTAAATACCAGCGGTATTTAAAAGGTACGGGGGGGAAAAACACGCGTAGCTAACGCACCCCTTTGGCCGCAGAAGTCTAAATCTAGCCGTAACTTAATTAAAAATAGCGCTGTTTCAAAACATACATTTAATTTTTGCTTGTTTAATGTTTGCTTGATTGTGTTTTTTTTTTTTGTTTGTTTTTCTTTGGGTGGCAAATGCTCACGGTTTTCTTTGTTTTTTACTGCTCTTATAATAAGTGTGGCTTGTCACTGTCCACCAATACAGCTATGAGAATTGCAGTTATCAAGCCAGTTGTACATAATGATACACCATTAGATTTAAAATAAACTGTTTGAGCTTAAGGCAAAAACATTTTTGTAACTTAGTGTGAATGAAAGAATTTTGTTTTAAGTTCACTGTCCTTAAATCAAATATATAAATGTATTCAATTTTTTTTTTAAATCTGTTTTAAAATTCAGAACAGCAGTTTTTAAACTGTTTGCACTATTATAGATTTAATACAAATATCAATGTCATTAATATGTTTTAATGGTATTAAGCCAGAAATATGTATTGAACATTGTTACTATGTTTTACCTTGTTTTTGTTAATGTTTTCGAACACATCATATTAATTTACAAGCAATTCAAATTCACTATAGCGTAATGCTATATAGAGACCATACCACACACTATGTAGGAACAAATGAAGAAATATTATAGTTTTTTTGTGATTATATATTAAATGTTGTCTTTCGCTGAGCTCTTGACAGAAGTAATTCTTTTTTTGATTTGTAGCTGTACAGAATTTTCTGTATTATCATATTTCAAATCCTGCTTGTTGTCTGAAAATACAGCATGCAACCAGCCTTGATTTTTTTTTGCTTTATAAAAAGGAGTATTTTGGGGGATAACAGAAAGTAATCATTTGAAGACAATAATGTTAAAGTGCCCTTTATAGGTGCATTAATATATTTTTCTCGCTCAGTGTGGAATCCTCCAACCTTCTTTTTGCTAGTATTAAAATCCTGTCTGTTGACCAATATAAAAAAAAAAACTTCCTTAGAAGATAATGTGCATGATTGTAATGCCACCTTGTCAAATCTGTGGCTTTTTATGCAGTCCTGTCTTCAACTATGCATTATGCATGAAAGGATATCTCATTACATTTCATTTTCTTTACAGCAGCTTTTCCTCTCTTTGACATGCTCAGATTCCCATTAGCCCATTCCCATCCCACCACTCATCTTTTAACCTCTTGGCTGCCAGAGAAAGTTGAAATGCACTGCAGTCCTTTCTGGGAGTCAATAAGTTAACACAGCATGCATTTCATGCTTTCATAGCTTTTTTTTTTTTTTTTTTTTAAAAAAAAAACAGATTTGGTTTGCTTGTTCCGTCAACCTTAGTATAAATTATTTATCATTTAGTATTATTTTTTTTTTTTTTTTAAATCTGATAACCAGAATGAGCACAACAATATAAGGCTTGTTTTTTTTATTCTTGAAGTTAATCATTCACATAGTGCAATTGTGCAAAATAAAAAACATGTTTTTTTTATGTACAATCACTTTTCAATTAAGTGGAATGTTTATTCTGCATATAGTATGTGACATAAGTGTTGCAATTTTAAAACAATTTAAAAAAAATTGCAGCTATAAAGAATCTTCATCATATCAGGGATTGGATTTAACAATAAATGTGAATGGGACACATATTTGAAGGAATTGCCAAATGTATCAAGCAGGGAAACAGTTGAATTCCTGAAAGGAAAATGAAATCACTAAGCGTTGCATTACCCAGAATGCCAAGTTTAGTAGACAATAATAAAAAAAAAAATTGCAATTTCAATTTTGTTAAATGTTGATATATTTTTAAGACCCAAACAGAGCTCAAAT
This sequence comes from Bombina bombina, assembly GCF_027579735.1. Classification (NCBI taxonomy): domain Eukaryota; kingdom Metazoa; phylum Chordata; class Amphibia; order Anura; family Bombinatoridae; genus Bombina; species Bombina bombina. The sequence continues at coordinate 950,473,303 of NC_069503.1, forward strand.
TACATGATCTGCTGCAAAAATAGTCCTGTTCAGTCAAACCTATCCCTTCCTGTCTCGCATAGAAATACACATGGTACACTGTTGTATCTCGCACCCTTTTAGGCTTCAATATTTTTATTTTATACAAGGTATAGGTTATACCTATGTAATAATAAAAATAAATGACATGGTGTCGGATTCACAAATAAAAATACTTCCCTAAATGATAGTACTATCAATCGGTATCTAAACCGATAGAATTAAAATAAGAAAGAGGTAGGCCTTAATTTATAATGCCTGAGAATAAGATACATTAGTGGATATGGTGGTAATAAAACAGAGTTCTATTTCCTATATAATTGATAGATATAATTGAATATCTTATTTTATCAATAGGTATCTTTTAAGTAGTCCTCAAAGTTGAAACAATGTTGTTTATTGAGGTGTATCCCAATAATAATTAAGTATGGCAACTTGATGTTGGCACTTAGTTAATTTGGCTCCAATGTTCTGATGAGCTGGATTTCAGCGTGAAGTCAAAGATAGTAAGCGTACATTCTAGTGAAAAAACATCCGTGTAAAAGTACAATTGTATTGCGCTATACATAAAATCTTCTGCAATTATGCCCAATAGTACCTGTATTTCCAAGTTGATAATTGTTCCGTATCCTGAGAATACTCACAGTGCACTGCGATGTCCCGGAACTGTCTCCGGTTTTCAATACGATTTGCCTATACTGGCCTCAGGTGAGCTGTTTTCCGTTCCTCCTTTACTTGATGCGCCCTGGAATGGCGGTCTTTGAGTCTCCGGGTGGAATGCTCGCTTGTCAGCTTTAGGTCAGTTTCCAGCCAGCCTCTGATCCCTCTTTTGAGTGCTCTTATTTTCAGCCTCAGGATAGAGTGCGGGGAAGCCTCCCGTCTTGCTCACTACAACAAGTGCTCCACTATCACTTCCCGAGAGATCCAAACTGTTGTCCGTCTGCTGCTGCTGGGAGAGTTGGCTAAGTAGGCCGTGTCTGAGGGCACCAAGACCGCGACCAAGTACACTAGCGCCAAGTAATCCTGATCCCCTTGTTTATTATTATTATTACATAGGTATAACCTATAACTTGTATATAATAAACAATTCTTTTTTTAATTATATTCAAATTCTTTGTATTTTGTACTGTAACATCTGAAGCTAGTCCCAGCTAAGGGTACATATTTTTTAATCTGTTATTGAACTGACACACACTAATTTTATATATGGCAGCGACCTTGGATCTTGACAATTAAATTTAGAAACTATAATTAGTTCAAAATAAATTAGAGTTTCAAATCACTGGGAAGCAGCATTTATTAGCGCCACCTTTAACAATCCTTGAATTTCTTTTTTAACTGTTTCCTTGGGGACAAAAGGTTTTTTGGGTGTGCAGTATTCCCTCCTGCCCAGGATAGAAGTATATCAAATTTTTCTAACCTTCAATATTTTCATGATAGTGCCTCAATTTTCAGTTGTTCCTTACAGCAGGCCCTGGGAGCCACCACACTAAATGCCTCCAATTAGTGCAGCGGCGGCTCTATGAACAAGGAAGAATTACTACAGTAAATAAAACAATAAGAATTAGTTGTCATATGAAATATGAATAATTTGTATATAATTTAGCAACACTAAATAAACATTTTTATTGGAACAAAGACCATCTGAAACAGTTGTTGAAAATTATTATTGTAATTTGGTTCTCCCAAATGGGGCTAGATTACAAGTGAAGCGCTAAATTATTGCACTACCGCAAATGGGAAAATTTGCCAGTTTGTAGGTGCGCGATAAATAAACCAGCTATTACAATTGGCTGAATATTGCTACCATGAGCTCATGGAAGCAATTAGAGCTCTGAAAATTAAGAACTCTGGTTACTATTGTAAATGTCCCCCAACTGCCTCCAAACTTAAGTCTAATTTTTTTCTTTTTTTATAAATGAAGCATTTAAAGAAAAAAAAGAAAAATTGTGCTTTGCAGTTTTTGGGGGCTAAAGTCGTCGTCGGTCATAGATCTTCCTTGCAATCTATGGGAACTGTGTGTTCCCTGTAAATTTATATGTATATGCTTATATGCATATATATTTATGTGTTATTATGTGTATATACATGTATAAATGCATGTATAAATGCATAAATATTCAGTATATGTAGATTAGCATATGCATATATATTTTCATTTGCTGCATATCGCTGCGCGACTTACCCCCTTCACTGCACTAGTTCCTATGCTGTGTCTGACTGCATGAAAACGAGGCTCCTATTGGAGACTATGGGGCCAAATTATCAATGGCCGAATAGCCCTGAATGCTCCCATTCTTGCTCGAGCCTTCAGGCTCGCCGGAAACAGGATTTAAGAAGCAGCGGTCTTAAGACCGCTGCTCCTTAACTTGTCCACTGCCTCTGAGGCTGCGGACATCAATTTGCCTGATCGCATACGATCGGGTTGATTGACACCCCTGCTAGAACGCAAATCTGCAGGGGGTGGCATTGTCCGGCAGACATTGATAAATTGGCCCCTATGGAAGGGTGCTTTTGTGAGCACAATCCTTCCATGCACTGCGAATGCAAGGTCGCGTTCGCATTGCACCTCACCTGTAATACCAGCACACATTTGAGATTTTGCAGTCCACTTATAATATGGCCCATAATGGGGAATAAAGAAAATAATAATTGTATTTAAATTTTACTGCAGTTATACTCCAAGGAAATTGTGTGTAGAATTATGTATCTGTTCTAAGAAGATGCATACTTAATCAATGTGATACTACAGGTTTTGAAGTCAGCTTAAGTTAACAACTTCTGGACTGGTATTCTCTTTGTGCTAGTATTTTTGTCCTCTTCTCTCACCTGTGTATTATATTTATTATGGAGTATCGATATGTTGGGCTAACCTTTGTCACTTGTTTTACTGACTTTCATTCTTGTACCAATTTATAAATATGTGCAAGCTATCTTTGTTTGACTTTATTGATTGACTTAGGTGACACATTCTTAGATTACAATAGACTTTTTATTACATTTGTGCACAGGCAAATTTACCTTCATTCCAGATTAATCTTTTGTCATGGAAAAACATTTTCTTTCATTTTGTCCAAGATTAGTTCATGTGGTTATTTGGTTTAGCAAAATCTTGACAGTACTTGTCCATTAATGGAAACATTTTTAACCCCTTTTTTCCTTTAAGGAATATCTTCAGGGCAGCAGATAATCAGGTGGACTGTTGCTTAAACTTAAATAAATTTACAGTAGTAGCTAGTGCTAATGCCATTAGCAAGCAGCAGCATTAAAAAAACATTTTTTTTGTGTGTTTTTAATAGGGTCAAGGTCTATAATTATGGCTAGACTGCCTGAACGAATGAGATCTTAGATCTTATGATCTTAAGATCGGTGATCTTGCACCATGTTTATTTTAGCTTTGGACGTTTAATAAAGTAAGGCTTTTAGAAAGTTTTGCCTTTTTAAGTTTATACTTTGATGCTTTGTTGACAAGCAGTTTTCTGAGTGAAGACCAGCCCCCGGTAGGATGTAAAATCCCACCCTCTCTGAAGAGTCATCCTCCATTACGCCTAGGAGTTCAGTGGATTAACCAGCAACCTGTGGGGTGGTTGAGAAGTTATGACCGCTTCCCTGCTCTGATCTCCAGGACACATGTATAGTAGTGTCTGATGAGTGATGCACACAGGTCTAGGATAAGATTCACATTCATATGGATCTGAACATGAAGAGTATATACCGAGTTTGGGCAGGTAGGGAATACTATGCATTTTTCTTTCTACTTTAAAGTATTAAGATCCTACAGAAGTTTCCTGAAATTAGCAATGTTTAATATAGTGGGATTAGTTCAATTCAGAAAAGACTTCCTCGTCTGCAAAAAAGCTTTTCTACCTTTATTTTTATGTTTTTAGCCAAATAAATGAAGTTTTGTGCTGCATGCGATTGCTGATCTATTCTTTCAAGGTGTTGCTCATTTTGCATTTTTCAAACAAATGCAAAGAATACAGCAAAATTTGTGAAATTATTACACTCATTTAAAAGCACATCTATTTTTTATTATTTTAATTCAATTGCCATGATAATATGCCTAGACAAATTCTCCTGGATGTGCCATCTTTCACAAATGTATGTTTATTATTATTATTATTATTAGTTATTTGTAGAGTGCAAGAGGTTCCACAGCACTAAAAAAACATGGGTCTAATGTGCAAGGTAACAATTTGGGGGACAAAGGGATAGATGGCACTGCCAAGAGTTTCATTGTTGTAAATCAGCTCTTATAAAGGTTATCTACAAAGCAGCTGGGCTTGTAGGCTTACTTTTTAAGGGAGTTCAAGGGGATAACTAAAGGAGGAGAGCAGCTAAGATAAGAAAATATTAGTTTATATTATATGCATCCCTGAACAGTAGAGTCTTTAAGGAGTGTTTGAAAGTTTGAAAATTAGGGGAGAGTCATGTAGAGTGAGGCAGAGAGTTCCACAAAATAGGGTCCAGTCAGGAGAATTCTTGTAGACAGGAATGGGAAGAGGTAACAAAAGAGGAGGAGAGAAGGAGGTCATAAGCAGAGCAAAGGGGATGGGAGGGAAAGATATAGGGTGGATCAGTGTTTTTGAGAGCTTTGAAAGTTAGAGTCAGCATTTTGTGTTTTATTCTGGAGGTTAGAGAAAACCAGTGAAGGGACTGGAAGAGAGGTGCAGCAGATGAGGAGAAATGTGTAAGTAAGATCAGCCTTGCAGAGGCATTTATTATGGAATTATGAGACAGTGGATTTAGTTGTGTCTTGTGCAAGGAAGTGGTGCATTTTGGGGATGTTTTTAAGGTGGAAGCGGTAGGAATTGGCCAAAGACTGGATGTGGGAAGTAAAGAGGGATTTAAGTCAAGTGTGACCCCAAGACATTGGGCATGTAGGATTGGGGTAATGATGTTATTATTAACAATTATGGAAAGTTGGGGGTAGGGATTTTGGAAGAAGACAATGTAAGGGAAGAGATGAGTTGTATTTGTTAAAAGGTGCAGCAAGAGTAAAATAAAATACCTATGCCACTTCCTTGTCTGTTTGCAGGCCTCGAGGTGTGGCTGAAGTGGAGACCCCCATGTGACAGTGCACCAGGGGAAACTGTGTCTGAGGGAGAGAGCAAGTTTTCTGTGAGAGCCAGAAGGTTGAGGGAGTGGAGATGAAGAGATTGTGGATAGAAGTAAGTTCCAGAGTGCACAAGTTAAGGGGGTGTTTAGTTTTACATACAAAAGGAAATTGTATAAGGTTTCCAAAGTTTTGGTGTTTATGTCTAAGGCAAGGAATGTGGGGGATCAGGATTGGGTGATATATCACCAGCATTTAGTATGAGTAAGAGGGAGAGTGATATGAGATGAGATACAGATTTGCAGTATTGAGAGAGTCTTTGGAATGTGGAGTGGGGGGGGTGGTGGTAGAGAGAGTTTAGGAATCTGTGAAGTTCATGAGAGCAATAGTGAGGTGAGGATAAAAGGGACTCCCTATAAATATAGCGGGTGGTGAAGGGGGAAGGAGTAAAATATAGTTTGTTGAATAGACAAAAGGTAGTGAAAAGGAACAAGAGGATATGAAACATTTTGAAAGGAAAGAGTGAACTAAATAAAGCACAATATTATAAGTACTTGCCTAGCAAATTGCCACTTCTCCAATCCTTGTATAATTCTTGTATAATTCTTACAATAATTGTCTTACTTACAAAATGCTCACTTCAGAAATGTGAACATATGCTATTATGAAATTGCACACTGCACAGGCAATGGACCCCTTGTGCAATGCACACCCAAAGGTAGTGTTAAATATATAGGCAGGGCAGTCAGCTGGGTCAACTAAAATAGTTGATTACTGAATCAATGACAGTTTAAAAGGCTTTTTGGAAAGTGTAATTCTGGTCAGGTCAGAGTGAGATAAGTTAAACAAACAGTAACATTTGGAGGAGGATGAAGTTATGACATATGACAGTTATACATTTAAGAATAGCAGCAAGTATTGATAAGGATTGAACATCACATGGCAATTGACAAGAAATTAGAAATTAGACATCGAAAATAACATTAAAATAAATACAGGAATTATTTAACAGCTTATAATCATATGGTCAATTTGCAAGCATATCAAAAGAGAAAAGTACACAGGGGAGGAAAAACACAAGAAAGCAGTGAATAGTGTAGCAGATGTACAGAGACTCTATTCACATACCATAAGAACGTTACACAAGGGAGGAAAAACACCAGAAAGCAGTGAATAGTGTAGCAAATATACAGGCACTCTATTAACATACCATAAGAGAGTTACACAGGGTTGGAAAAATACCAGAAAGCTGTAAAAAGTTTAGCAGATGTACAGGGATTCTCTTCACATACTGTACCTGAAAGCAGAACAGAGAGAATAGAGTTAGCTTGCTGTAACAAACAAACAGGGGAACAATTTAGGTGTGTGCACTGTTATCCATAGAAAAATAGAAAAATAGAAAAAGTCTTTTGAAGAATATTGTGAAAGCATCTTATAAAAAGCTACTGCATTAAATAGACTGTTATAAGTATGAAAAAGTGTCGGTGTTCCCCCGACAACCCCACAATTTAGTTCACAAGGGAAACAATCTCAGACATCTGTAGGTCAAATGTACAAATTTACAAATTGACTCACCACTTCCTGGTTCCTTGATAAGGTACTTCCTCAGGTTCAGATGCTGTATCCAGTGTTGTAGGGACGTTCAAACCCTATTTTTTCACCTCTTTCTATTTGTTGTCCAGGTATCCTCTGTCTTTGCCTGGCAATTTTTTCTTTGTAGCGCCTCAGGTTCCACACAAATCCCTTGGATAAAAACAGTCTAATGCAGTATGCTTCTGGCTCACTAACCGCAGTTAGTATCCTGAACCTGTGCTCACTGTATGGCCATATTACAAACAAACTACAAAAAATTGTATAACAGGAGCAGAAGGTATAGGGATAAAACACTTAGGCCTAGATTTGGAGTTCGGCGGTAAAAGGGCTGTTAACGCTCCGCGGGCTTTTTTCTGGCCGCACCATAAAATTAACTCTGGTATCGAGAGTTCAAACAAATGCTGCGTTAGGCTCCAAAAAAGGAGCGTAGAGCATTTTTACCGCAAAAGCAACTCTCGATACCAGAGTTGCTTACGGACGCGGCCGGCCTAAAAAACGTGCTCGTGCACGATTCCCCCATAGGAAACAATGGGGCTGTTTGAGCTGAAAAAAAACCTAACACCTGCAAAAAAGCAGCGTTCAGCTCCTAACGCAGCCCCATTGTTTGCTATGGGGAAACACTTCCTACGTCTGCACCTAACACTCTAACATGTACCCCGAGTCTAAACACCCCTAACCTTATACTTATTAACTCCTATTCTGCCGCCCCCGCTATCGCTGACCCCTGCATATTTTTTTAACCCCTAATCTGCCGCTCCGTAAACCGCCGCCACCTACGTTATCCCTATGTACCCCTAATCTGCTACCCCTAACACCGCCGACCCCTATATTATATTTATTAACCCCTAACCTGCCCCCCACAACGTCGCCGACACCTGCCTACACTTATTAACCCCTAATCTGCCGAGCGGACCTGAGCGCTACTATAATAAAGTTATTAACCCCTAATCCGCCTCACTAACCCTATCATAAATAGTATTAACCCCTAATCTGCCCTCCCTAACATCGCCGACACCTAACTTCAATTATTAACCCCTAATCTTCCGATTGGAGCTCACCGCTATTCTAATAAATGGATTAACCCCTAAAGCTAAGTCTAACCCTAACACTAACACCCCCCTAAGTTAAATATAATATTTATCTAACGAAATAAATTAACTCTTATTAAATAACTTATTCCTATTTAAAGCTAAATACTTACCTGTAAAATAAATCCTAATATAGCTACAATATAAATTATAATTATATTATAGCTATTTTAGGATTAATATTTATTTTACAGGCAACTTTGTAATTATTTTAACCAGGTACAATAGCTATTAAATAGTTAAGAACTATTTAATAGTTACCTAGTTAAAATAATAACAAATTTACCTGTAAAATAAATCCTAACCTAAGTTATAATTAAACCTAACACTACCCTATCAATAAAATAATTAAATAAACTACCTACAATTACCTACAATTAACCTAACACTACACTATCAATAAATTAATTAAACACAATTCCTACAAATAAATACAATTAAATAAACTAGCTAAAGTACAAAAAATAAAAAAGAACTAAGTTACAGAAAATAAAAAAATATTTACAAACATAAGAAAAATATTACAACAATTTTAAACTAATTACACCTACTCTAAGCCCCCTAATAAAATAACAAAGCCCCCCAAAATAAAAAATTCCCTACCCTATTCTAAATTAAAAAAGTTACAAGCTCTTTTACCTTACCAGCCCTGAACAGGGCCCTTTGCGGGGCATGCCCCAAGAATTTCAGCTCTTTTGCCTGTAAAAAAAAACATACAATACCCCCCCCCCCAACATTACAACCCACCACCCACATACCCCTAATCTAACCCAAATCCCCCTTAAATAAACCTAACACTAAGCCCCTGAAGATCTTCCTACCTTGTCTTCACCATCCAGGTATCACCGATCCGTCCTGGCTCCAAAATCTTCATCCAACCCAAGCGGGGGTTGGCGATCCATAATCCGGTCCAGAAGAGGCTCCAAAGTCTTCCTCCTATCCGGCAAGAAGAGGACATCCGGACCGGCAAACATCTTCTCCAAGCGGCATCTTCGATCTTCTTCCATCCGGAGCGAAGCGGCAGGATCCTGAAGACCTCCAGCGCGGAACATCCATCCGGACCGACGACTGAACGACGAATGACTGTTCCTTTAAGGGACGTCATCCAAGATGGCGTCCCTTGAATTCCGATTGGCTGATAGGATTCTATCAGCCAATCGGAATTAAGGTAGGAATTTTCTGATTGGCTGATGGAATCAGCCAATCAGAATCAAGTTCAATCCGATTGGCTGATCCAATCAGCCAATCAGATTGAGCTCGCATTCTATTGGCTGTTCCGATCAGCCAATAGAATGCAAGCTCAATCTGATTGGCTGATCGGATCAGCCAATCGGATTGAACTTGATTCTGATTGGCTGATTCCATCAGCCAATCAGAATTTTCCTACCTTAATTCCGATTGGCTGATAGAATCCTATCAGCCAATCGGAATTCGAGGGACGCCATCTTGGATGACGTCCCTTAAAGGAACCGTCATTCGTCGTTCAGTCGTCGGTCCGGATGGATGTTCCGCGCTGGAGGTCTTCAGGATCCTGCCGCTTCGCTCCGGATGGAAGAAGATCGAAGATGCCGCTTGGAGAAGATGTTTGCCGGTCCGGATGTCCTCTTCTTGCCGGATAGGAGGAAGACTTTGGAGCCTCTTCTGGACCGGATTATGGATCGCCAACCCCCGCTTGGGTTGGATGAAGATCTTGGATCGGTGATACCTGGATGGTGAAGACAAGGTAGGAAGATCTTCAGGGGCTTAGTGTTAGGTTTATTTAAGGGGGGTTTGGGTTAGATTAGGGGTATGTGGGTGGTGGGTTGTAATGTTGGGGGGGGGGTATTGTATGTTTTTTTTTTACAGGCAAAAGAGCTGAAATTCTTGGGGCATGCCCCGCAAAGGGCCCTGTTCAGGGCTGGTAAGGTAAAAGAGCTTGTAACTTTTTTAATTTAGAATAGGGTAGGGAATTTTTTATTTTGGGGGTCTTTGTTATTTTATTAGGGGGCTTAGAGTAGGTGTAATTAGTTTAAAATTGTTGTAATATTTTTCTTATGTTGTAAATATTTTTTTATTTTCTGTAACTTAGTTCTTTTTTATTTTTTGTACTTTAGCTAGTTTATTTAATTGTATTTATTTGTAGGAATTGTGTTTAATTAATTTATTGATAGTGTAGTGTTAGGTTAATTGTAGGTAATTGTAGGTAGTTTATTTAATTATTTTATTGATAGGGTAGTGTTAGGTTTAATTATAACTTAGGTTAGGATTTATTTTACAGGTAAATTTGTTATTATTTTAACTAGGTAACTATTAAATAGTTCTTAACTATTTAATAGCTATTTTACCTGGTTAAAATAATAACAAAGTTGCCTGTAAAATAAATATTAATCCTAAAATAGCTATAATATAATTATAATTTATATTGTAGCTATATTATGATTTATTTTACAGGTAAGTATTTAGCTTTAAATAGGAATAATTTATTTAATAAGAGTTAATTTATTTCGTTAGATAAAAATTATATTTAACTTAGGGGGGTGTTAGTGTTAGGGTTAGACTTAGCTTTAGGGGTTAATACATTTATTAGAATAGCGGTGAGCTCCGGTCGGCAGATTAGGGGTTAATAATTGAAGTTAGGTGTCGGCGATGTTAGGGAGGGCAGATTAGGGGTTAATACTATTTATGATAGGGTTAGTGAGGCGGATTAGGGGTTAATACATTTATTATAGTAGCGCTCAGGTCCGCTCGGCAGATTAGGGGTTAATAAGTGTAGGCAGGTGTCGGCGACGTTGAGGGGGGCAGATTAGGGGTTAATAAATATAATATAGGGGTCGGCGATGTTTGGGCAGCAGATTAGGGGTACATAGGGATAACGTAGGTGGCGGCGATTTGCGGTCGGAAGATTAGGGGTTAATTATTTTAAGTAGCTGGCGGCGACGTTGTGGGGGGCAAGTTAGGGGTTAATAAATGTAATACAGGGGTCGGCGGGGTTAGGGGCAGCAGATTAGGGGTACATAAGTATAACGTAGGTGGCGGTCGGCAGATTAGGGGTTAAAAATTTTAATCGAGTGGCGGCGGTGTGGGGGGACCTCGGTTTAGGGGTACATAGTTAGTTTATGGGTGTTAGTGTACTTTAGGGTACAGTAGTTAAGAGCTTTATGAACCGGCGTTAGCCAGAAAGCTCTTAACTCCTGCTATTTTCAGGCGGCTGGAATCTTGTCGTTAGAGCTCTAACGCTCACTTCAGAAACGACTCTAAATACCAGCGTTAGAAAGATCCCATTGAAAATATAGGCTACGCAAATGGCGTAGGGGGATCTGCGGTATGGAAAAGTCGCGGCTGAAAAGTGAGCGTTAGACCCTTTAATCACTGACTCCAAATACCAGCGGGCGGCCAAAACCAGCGTTAGGAGCCTCTAACGCTGGTTTTGACGGCTACCGCCGAACTCCAAATCTAGGCCTTAAACTTTATTGAATACAATAGGGTATCATAAACCCTGGGTAAGAACATACAAATAGTAATAGTCAAACAGATGAACAAAAGGCTGACCGGTTTCGGCTACTGCCTTACTCCTAGCCTGCTTAAAACTGTTTAACAGTTCTCAAGTTTAAAAGACATCATCTGTGATTGTATTGGGTTAGGGACTCACACCCCCTTTTTTTTCCAGCTTGATTCAATCAAATACTCGTTAAGTTACACCAGATTATCTACGGCTCTGTTTTAAATCTACGTGTGTAGATGTTTTTATTCACTTTGTCATATTGCTCTGATGTGCTGTTAAATGCCGTGTTCCAAAGAACATTTAGCGGATATCAAGGCTGGTGTTCTTACAACGCCACTAATTATTCATTTTTCAATTACACATAATAAAGATAATACATTTTTTTCTTGGACTATTATAGAGAGAGTACCAATTCCCAGACGGCCTCAATTCTGAATTCGATCTTATTAATTTTTGGTAAGTTTTGGCAACCCACTTATCTAGGGACACGTATAACATAGAACATAAGCTTGCTGTAGTGTGCATTCCTTCAGCAGATATCAATAGGCAGTTCATTAGCTTAAATGGATACTAAACCCACATTTTTTCTTTCATTATTCTGATACAGCATGTGATTTTAAGCAACTTTCTAATTTAATCCTATAATCAATTCTTCTTTGGTCTCTTAGTATCTTTATTTGAATAAAAGGGAAATGTAAGCTAAGAAACCAGCCCATTTTTGGTTCAGACCCTGGATAGCGCTTGCTGATTGGTGGCTACATTTAGCCAACAATCAGCAAGCACTAACCAGATGCTGAACCAAAAATGGTCCGGGTCCTAAGCTTTACATTCCTGCTTTTCAAAAATTGCATGCTCTATCTGAATCATGAAAGAAAAAAATTGGGTTTAGTATCCTTAGCAGCACTGTGGTGAATTGTGAGTGTAATTCTTAGCTTAATTGCCTCACTTGCAAAATGCTCACTTAAGAAATGTGAACATATGCTATTATGAAATTGCACACTGCCCAGGCAATGCACCCCCAGTGTTTGGGAATATAAGGTAGTATATCTATGTACACACTAGCTTAACAATTGTGTCTTGTCTTTTATTTATTAGTCAAATGTGAATTCCTAAACTATGATAAAAGCAACTTCCTTTTTAATAAGAATAAAACCATCTGTGTATGTACTAGGTTTAAGCGTTTAACCAGTAAACACAATTAGCAGCTAGGACACCTCTCTGCTCACAGTTGTGGGGAGAGCAAGCAGCATATACTGTTTGAATGTAACACTGTACAACCAAATACTTTTGCAGTCCTGCCCCTGATATTGTACTAAGACCATAGCTTTTGACTGTAGGTTCTGAAGTTTGTGGTTTGCAGGCACACAAGAACAAGTATGCACCACAGTCACAAAGCTACTTCTGAAGCCTTATGAATTAAGCCCATAATAGATCATAATACTTGTATATAAATAAATAAATAAATAAATAAATAAATAAATAAATAAATAAGCGGAGCAAGCTCTGAATCTGAGCGGTCGCAAGATAATACAACTCCGGCTATCTTTTACATTTAACTTTATCCTTGACCGCTCAGTTCAGCTCAATTATTGCAATCATTGTGGCTAATAGTCCAGGGAACTACCCTAGAGATTGAGGGACACTGCAATGGACAGAACACGCACATTCTCCATGGCGGTTTTATGAGGTGCGGCCATCTTTCTGCCCAAGGGAAGGCCTGAAGCCTTTGATGCCTAGCTGTGCAAAGAGACTAACAGATATCCTAAACAATCAGCTGTTGGAGATAGAACATAGGCTAGTCTTAGCCCTAACTTCAAATGATGATCCCACAGAACTACCTAAATGGCGCGAGGCACAGATGGGGGATCCGGCTCAGGCTTACGTCAAGTGGACAGAAGAAACGGAGGCAAGACCCGATTCACTGCAAAAAAAGACGAACATAGACAAAAAGCCTGACAGACAACCAGAGCTTATACCTATACCACCTGTATCAATGAGATCGGGATCGGAGAGGGTGGTGGATGCCTTCTGGTGACCCATTGCAGAGTCTACTGGTGAGTCCAGACGACATGGGGCATGTGGTGCTGGTGGATTGCACTATGTGTACAGTGGAATCCTGCCGTGCAGAGTGGAGCCTGTCTCCAGGGAACAGAACACAGTCAACTGTTTACGAGCGGGGGATCAGCAGAGAGGAGGATTTCCCCCAGATTGATCCATCACAGCATTGTGGTATATCGGGACTATGCAAGGGCTAAGATTAAATGTGGGAAATAGTCCATTCACTAATATTAAAAAACTGAGTTTTCATTGCATGTGCTTCTGTACATATATTTTCCCTACCCCTCTGATTTTGACGTTACTACTCCCAAATATTTATATTTTCCTAGTTGCTGTTAAAAGAGTGGCTGCCTGTTTTATTGGGAAATCATTTGTTGCAATTATAACAAAAAATATGAGGTTCCAATAATACCAGCTCCTTCACCAAGAATTTTCAATGGCAATTTGCACAGTGGGTGTGAGTTCATTATGTTTCACTATATGATCTATATGCTTGAATATTACACTTATACTATAAAGGTTTGTAATTGGTTTAAATATGATCTAGATGCAATTTCTTACAAAGTTAATAGTGTCTAATGGTAATTTAAACTTTGATGATTCAGATTCAAATTATTTCCATTATCACATTGTGCACAGTCTTTTTATTTGCATACTTTCTGAGGGACCTTGAAAGTAAACAAATTAAACAATTCCAGAGGTATTCCTAAGATTATTCCACAAGTAAAGCACAATTACAATGTCCTTATATTAGATTCCTCCTATAATTCAGCGTTCACTCTATAACTCTGGGTCACAGAGAAATGAGAAACAACTGTGTTAGAAGGAAGGGAAGAACAACCAAAACTCAAGGTAAAACCTTTCATGTAGACACCACTAAAAAATAAAATATATGATCACCGTGAGTTGTGGTTGCACTCACCTGTCTTCTTTAAGTTTAAGTTGTTTTACTGTTTCTCTATGAGACCACACAAAACCTTAGTAAAAAAACAGCCACTGTCATTTTTCCCTTTTTAAAATGCTGCAATTGTGACTGCTGCAGTAGTCATAGCTGGAAGCTAGACTCTTAAGAGCCAGACTGCACACTGATGAGAGTTACTGGCCATATAGACGTTGAGTGAATGTTTTTTGTTTGGTAACTTTTCTCTCATTAAATATACTGTGACTTGTAGAGAATAAATCTCCTGGTGCTACCAATACCCACTTACTGCACTAAATATCCTAGGATTATTAAACTAATAGATGCACTTTGAACTTTTAAAAACTATACATTTATTTTATATTTATTAAAGTATATGATATAGGGGATAGTCCATTTTAGACCTTAAATCACTTTACCAGGATAACAAAAATAAGAAAAGAAAATACATTTCACTACAGAATCTCTCCTATATAAATCACATATTAGAGAAAAAGCTCTGAAATAGAAAACAAAAAAAGTGAAAATGTATATTAGCAAACCCCCCTAAATTTGTGGCTAATTTCTGTATACTTTAACATCAGAGTGAAGCTGCAACTGTCTCAGCACTTGCTACTCTCAAGCCAATGTAGAGTTAGTGAGGCCCTGATTCATGGATCTTTAGCTTATCCAGTCCTTTGCTTAAGAAACACATTTAGAGATTCAACAAAAAATATTAACCCAATAGCTCAAACAGCTCCTGAAACAGCTCTTGAGCAACCAGGGCCTCAATCCGATATACAGCGTTGCCTGCAGAAGCCGGCGACGCAAAATTTGTGTGGGTTTGGTATCCTATATACAGCGTAACCTAGAAGTTACGCTCGTATATTTCTGCCTTCGCCCGTAGTTTTTGGGCCATAGACAGGTATACCAAACCCGCGCAGTTTGGTATCCAATATACAGCGTAAGGACTTACGTGGCGAAAATGGAGAAATCTTACTCCATTTTCACCTCGCCACAAATTGCAGCCGTAGTAAGCCTTACGCTGTGTATTGGAGCCCCGTAACTCCCTAAACTACCTGCAAAATAAAACCTAACACCTAACGCAAAACCTAACACCTAACTATTTAATAGCTACCTAGCTAAAATAATTACCAATTTACCTGTAAAATAAATCCTAACCTAAGTTACAAATACACCTACACTATCAATAAATTAAATAAACTACAAATATCTAAACTAAAATACAATTAAATAAACTAAACTAAATTACAAACAATAAAAAAAGATTACAAGATTTTTAAGCTAATTACACCTATTCTAAGCCCCATAATAAAATAATAAAGCCCCCCAAAATAAAAAAAATTCCCTACCCTATTCTAAATTAAAAAAATTAACAGCTCTATTACTTTACAAGCACTTAAAAGGGCTTTTTGCGGGGCATGCCCCAAAGAAATCAGCTCTTTTGCCTGTAAAAAAAAAACACAATTCCACCCCCCAACATTACAACCCACCACCCACCTACCCCTACTCTAACCCAAACCCCCCTTAAATAAACCTAACACTACCCCCCTGAAGATCTCCCTACCTTGTCTTCACCCAGCCAGGTCAAACTCTTCATCCGATCCGGGCGATGTCTTCAATCAAGTGGCAGAGAAGAAGTCTTCCATCCGGGCGATGTCTTCAATCAAGTGGCAGAGCAGAAGTCTTCCATCCAGGCTATGTCTTCAATCAAGCGGCATCTTCAATCTTCTTTCTTCGCTCCTCCGACGCGGAACATCCATCCGGCACGACGACTTCCCGACGAATGAGGTTCCTTTAAATTACATCATCCAAGATGGCGTCCGTCGAATTCCGATTGGCTGATAGGATTCTATCAGCCAATCGGAATTAAGGTAGGAAAAATCTGATTGGCTGATTGAATCAGCCAATCAGATTCAAGTTCAATCCGATTGGCCGCTTGATTGAAGACATCGCCAGGATGGAAGACTTCTTCTTTGCCGCTTGATTGAAGACATCGCCCGGATGAAAGACTTCTTCTCTGCCACTTGATTGAAGACATCGCCCGGATCGGATGAAGAGTTTGGCCCGGCTGGGTGAAGACAAGGTAGGGAGATCTGCAGGGGGGTAGTGTTAGGTTTATTTAAGGGGGGTTTGGGTTAGAGTAGGTGTATGTGGGTTGTAATGTTGGGGGGGTGGTATTGTGGTTTTTTTTTACAGGCAAAAGAGCTGATTTCTTTAGGGCATGCCCCGCAAAAAGCCCTTTTAAGGGATGGTAAGGTAATAGAGCTGTTAACTTTTTTTAATTTAGAATAGGGTAGGGAAATTTTTTATTTTGGGGGGCTTTATTATTTTATTAGGGGGCTTAGAATAGGTGTAATTAGCTTAAAAATGTTGTAATCTTTTTTTATGTTTTGTAATTTAGTGTTTGTTTTTTTTGTAATTTAGTTTAGTTTATTTATTGTATTTTAGTTTAGATATTTGTAGTTTATTTAATTTATTGATAGTGTAGGTGTATTTGTAACTTAGGTTAGGATAAGTAAATTGGTAATTATTTTAACTAGGTAGCTATTAAATATTTATTAACTATTTAATAGCTATTGTACCTAGTTAAAATAAATACCAAGTTACCTGTATAATAAATATAAACCCTAAAATAGCTACAATGTAATTATTAATGACATTGTAACTATCTTAGGGTTTATTTTATAGGTAAGTATTTAGATTTAAATAGGAATATTTTAATTAATAATATTAATATTAATTAGATTTAATTTAATAAGAATTTAGTTAGGGGTGTTAGAGTTAGATAGGGTTATTATACTTAATATATATATATATATATATATATATATATATATATATATATATATATATATATATATAATATAATATAATAACAATATTAACTATATTAACCCTAATTATATTAGGGTTAATATAGTTAATATATATATAATATAATAACGATATTAACTATATTAACCCTAATATAATTAGGGTTAATATAATTAATATATATATATAATATAATAACTATATTAACTATATTAACCCTAATATAATTAGGGTTAATATAGTTAATATAGCTGGTGGCGGTGTAGGGGGATTAGATTAGGGGTTAATCTATTTAATATAGGTGGCGGCGGTGTAGGGGGATTAGATTAGAGGTTAATACATTTATTATAGGTGGTGGTGGTGTAGGGGGATTAGATTAGGGGGTAATACATTTATTATAGGTGGCAGCGGTGTAGGGGGATTTAGATTATAGGCAAAAGAGCTGATTTCTTTGTGACAATGCCCCGCCAAAAGCCCTTTTAAGGGCTGGTAAAAGAGCTGATTTCTTTGGGGCATGCCCCGCAAAAAGCCCTTTTAAGGGCTGGCAATAGAGCTGTTTACTTTGGTGTAATGCCACGCAAAAAGCCCTTTTCAGGGCTATTTGTAGGGTTAGACGTAGGTTTAATGGTAGGTATAGTTTAGTATTTTAGGGGTTAATTAATTTAATATAGGTGGTGGCGGTGTAGGGGGATTAGATTAGGGATTATTTAATTTAATATAGGTGGCGGCGGTGTAGGGGGATTAGATTAGGGGTTAATTAATTTAATATAGGTGTCGGCGGTGTAGGGGATTAGATTAGGGGTTAATTAATTTAATATAGGTGGCGGCGGTGTAGGGGGATTAGATTAGGGGTTAATTAATTTAATATAGGTGGCGGCGGTGTAGGGGGATTAGATTAGGGGTTAATTAATTTAATATAGCTGGCAGCGGGGTAGGGGGATTAGATTAGTGGTTAATAATTTTAATATAGCTGGCGGCGGGGTAGGAGCTCACATTAGGGGGTAGGTAATAAAGCTGGCGGCGGTATAGGGGCTCACATTAGGGTGTAGTTAATGTAGGTGGCGGTGGGGTAGGAACTCACATTAGGGGGTAGTTAATGTAGGTGGCAGCGGGGTCCGGGAGCGGCGGTTTAGGGGTTAATAACTTTATTAGGTGTCGGCGGGGTCTGGGAGCGGCGGTTTAGGGGTTAATGCATTTAGTATTAGGAGAGTGAGGGGGATAGCGGATAGAGGGGTATACGTGTCGGGCTATGTTTGGGAGGTGTGTTAAACAGTACGGGTGATTTCATAACTTAGTCAGGTTTTGTAGGCGCCGGCAGTCACTGGCGACTCCATAAATTTGTACTTACACAGATTTTTGGACATCGATGGTTTATTCGACTTACGGCACTTTAGCATCTGACGGCGCCGTATATGGGATTGCTCGAGTTGTGAGCTGAAACCACGGGTGGCGGGGTCTCCCTTGCTTGCGCCGCAAACTACGATCTATATCGGATCGCGCCCCACATTCCATCCCCAGATATACAGGACATTGACATTCTACCACCAGGGCCGGCCTTAGGCAGGGGCAACTGGTGTGGCAACCTAGGGCCCCGTACTGGCAACTGTTGTATTTGCTTGCACTTTATTTATTTTTAAATCTTTGCCATTACATTTTTTTTTATTATTATTATTTGTGTCCCTCCCCCCAAGGCCTCCTTCAAAACCTCGGGAATCATGAAATGAGCTGATTGATTGGAAGATTACACTATAATCCTCCAGTCATAAGCTCCTTGCATAAATAAGAGGGCGGAGGCAGGGTGAGAGCAGTAGTTACAGAGCACGAGGTGAGGAGCAGCGTGAGCAGTGCCTCCCAAGTGCTGTTTTTTCTTTTTCCAGCCTCTGTGTTGGAGCTTTTTGGAGTGGATGACATTGTCAGTCAGGACTGGCTGCTGTGGCAGTGGGCATCTGGGAAGTGGGCGGTGGACCTAGTAGGGTGGCGGGCAATATTAGGGGCAGCAGATTAGGGGTTAATAATATTTAACTAGTGTTTTGTGATGCGGGAGTGCGGCGGTTTAGGGGTTAATATGTTTATTATAGTGGCGGCGATGTCTGGAGCGGCAGATTAGGGGTTAATAAATATAATGTAGGTGTCGACAGCTGCAGATTAGGGGTTAATAAGTGTAATATTAGGGGTGTTTAGACTCGGGGTTCATGTTAGGGTGTTAGGTGTAAACATAAATTTAGTTTCCCCATAGGAATCAATGGGGCTGCGTTACGGAGCTTTACACTGCTTTTTTGCGGGTGTTGGGCTTTTTTTTCAGACGGCTCTCCCCATTGATGTTTATGGGGAAATCATGCACGAGCACGTAAAACCAGCTCACCACTGACTTAAGCAGCGCTGGTATTGGAGTGCGGTATGGTGCACAATTTTGCTCTACGCTCACTTCTTGCCTAATAACGTTTCTGAAAATCTGTAATACCAGCGCTGTAGGTAAGTGAGTGGTGAAAATAACGTGCGAAAAAATAAGTCCAGAGAAATGCCACTTAGTATAAATAAAAGTCCAAACTTTATTCAGGATCCAAATCCAGTATCATTAAAAGCATATAGAGGTACATCAAGGTAGGGGGAGAGACGAATAAGTCTTACATGTTTCGGCAACGGTATAGCCGTAATCATAGACATAAATTCATACAGGTGTCACCCTTATTTACAAAGGTAAAATGTTCCCCATTAGTTAAAACATAACACAACCTTCCCCTTCCCTCCCATTCAAGAGAACAAAAGTTATTAACCCTTAACGCTGCATAAACAATCATGAATGACACAAAAGAGAATACAAAATTATTGCAAATAGAATAAATAAATATATATATACATTGAAGTGGGTCTATGAATGTGGAAGGTTGATTTACATAATATATTAACATCAGAGCAACTGGTAGTATTTAGATAATATGAGATACATAAAAATGAGCAACTCAATAACTGCTGGGCTGAATTAATTAAAAATTTAAACCATGCTGCAAGTTAAAGCTACTGGATATACTCATATTAATACAGTACCAAAATATATTTAGCTCATGAATAGGAAATATATACATCATACCACCCCATCAGTCACTGCACCTAAGATAAGAACTTTAAGCAGGAACCTGAAATGAGTATTGCTGATTAGTATTTACAAAACCCTCAAACTAACAGAAGATATATATATGAATGTTAAAATGTAATATTCCAAATATTATCAATGAGGTAGATGAAGATCAAATTCAAATTGTGGCAACCTAGTGGGACGAATCAAAGCTTGTGGGTTACATTAACAGAGGACCTAAGCCTCCTTATAATTAAAACCAAAACCAAAGAATATTACCTAAGGTGTATATAAAAGTGAACGAACAAACAAAGACACATCAGATGACACTACCAAACTATGTGCATTAATTTTGTTGAACACCTATTCCCAAAAATTGATAATATCATTTTCTGAATTAAATCCATAAGGGGTTAAAGTGTGCATCTTATTAATCCAATAGACCTCTTGTCTAGCAAGGATAGACCATTTATCACCTCCCCTCGGGGGTCTGTTTATGGTCTCTATTGCATTCCATTCAAAGTTGCGCACATCACTCCCATGTACTGTAATAAAATGTCTGGCTAATTCTGAACAATCAATTTTGTTCTTAATATAGCCCAAATGCTCACGTATCCTAGTACGAACGTCACAGCTAGTCATGCCAATATATTGTAATTTGTGGTTTGTGCATCCAATTAAATAAACCACAAAGGTAGACAAAATAAGGAACAGAAACGTATTCCTTCCCCCAAAGAATCTAGTTCCAATTGGAAACCTTCTTCAAGTTGAAATACATCCAAGCCATTTAAGAAACCAAAGCCAGCCCCCAAGTCTGCATAAAGGTGCGGCCCTCATTCCAGCTCAGCTGGTAGGGGGCAGATTAAGATTTTTCATAGACATTTGGGCATATTCTGTCCAAAATCAATGGATTCAGAGTATTGTCTCTCAAGGGTACCGAATAGGATTCAGAGTAAGACCTCCTGTGAGAAGATTTTTTCTCTCACGCATCCCAGCAAATCCAGTAAAGGTTCAAGTTTTTCTGAAGTGTGTTTCAGACCTGGAGCTTTCAGGGGTAATCATACCAGTTCCATTTCAGGAAGAGGGTCTGGGGTTTTATTCAAATCTATTCATTGTCTCAAAGAAAGAAAATTCATTCAGGCCAGTTCTGGATCTGAACATTTTGAATCGTTATGTAAGAGTGCCAACTTTCAAAATGGTGACTATTAGGACTATTCTGCCTTTTGTTCAGCAAGTGCATTATATGTCCACAATAGACTTACAGGATGCATATCTCCATATTCCGATTCATCCAGATCACTATCAGTTCTGAGATTCTATTTTCTAGACAAGCATTACCAATTTGTCGCTCTTCCGTTTGGCCTAGCGACAGCTCCAAGAATCTTTTCAAAGGTTCTCGGTGTACTACTCTCTGTAATCAGAGAACGGGGTATTGCGGGTGTTTCCTTATTTGGATGATATCTTGGTACTAGCTCATTCTTTACATTCTGCAAAATCTCATATGAATCAACTAGTGTTGTTTCTTCAAAGACATGGTTGGAGGATCAATTTACCAAAAAGTTCTTTGATTTGCTTAGTCATTGTAATGGAATAGGATATCTGTTCGGAGCTCAACTGCAGATATTGACTGAAAATGATATTATACACAGTGTTTGAATTGTATCACTTCAGTATGTGATTGCACAGAGATGTTGAAGTACAATCAGGATTGTGAGAGTGAAATTATTCTGAAGTACCTTTTAGGTAAAAGTCAGTATGCTACTGAGAGTATGCCTCTTTTATGGTATAAGTATATGAGAAGATTAACTCTGACTTTTTTATGGTATTAGTATAAGAGAAGATTCACTTGTATCATAATATTCGTAATTGCTAAGTTTAGCTGAGAGGTAAAGCTAACTCAAATTCCTTGTAAGCAGCAATCAAAACTCAGCAGGTTTTTATACAAGCTTTAGGTGACTGAGGACAAAGCACAAAGATGTTATCTAAGAAATTCACGACAAAACGATTGATGTTACTTTTACTCTGAATGCTTCCGTACTCTTTTCACTGCTGCAGTGTAAAAATGACAGGCAGCCGAAAGTGAAAGGAATTGAGGGAGGAGTTCTCCAGATGGCGGAATCGGCTTCTATGGATCAGAGATAACCTTCCAACGTTCTAATAATACTGCGGTGCAAATATATACAGTGAGATTGTGAAGCAGGAGGTATCAGTTAATTGCAGAGAGAGAGAGAGGTTAGAATGTCTCGGCTTATGATCAGCTGTCTCCTGGTAGTAGCGGAAGTAGCGTTAGCGTGGTTGAAACAAACTGAATCCCTTCAAAGGAAATAATGTTGCAAAGTTTTCCAAAACCAGTCTTAGTTAGATAGAAACTTCACATGATGTAGATTTAGGCAATAATTCAAGTAGAGGTATAGTAATAAAGCTCAGTGGTGCTGCTGCTATACTGTTTGGCTAACAAAATACTAAGCACTGATCGTTGTACACACAGCTGATTTATCACCTTGGTAGGCAGGGCATGATGACTCATGGCAGATAATTAAAGGTACAGAGCAAGCAGCCAATTCCCTGACAGTCATAGAGGTTTCTCTGACTCAGTAATTAATACTATGTTATTGATTGACACCCCTTGCTAGTGGCCGATTGGCCACGAACATGCAGGGGGCGGCATTACACAAGCATTTCACCAGAAATGCTTGAGCAATGTCAAGTGCCGACAGCATATGCTGTCGGCATTTAGCGATGCAGGGCAGCGAATCATGTCCGCCCGGTGTTTGAAAAATTTACCTCAATATATCAACATTAAAATATAATAGCATCTCCTTTGTTGACACTTTTACAGAAACATATCAGGCTCTGTGCTCTATTTGCATAGCATATGGCCTAAAACCACAGTCATCAAAAGGCATATGCTGAAAACTGCTAATTTTGGGGTCAAACTCTTTCCTGTGTAGAGAGACTGCTGGCAATAACGGGTGTTGATAGACAGAGTGTCTCCTAATAGCCAAATAATATCCCACTTGTAGTACTGTAGTAGAATGAAAATGTCCACAGCTCTCCAATGCTAGAAAATTTCTTTATTAGGACAAAATAGCGACGTTTCGAGGCTAATGCCTCTTAATCATGCATAGGCTATTACAAACTTATCACACCTTATATACCTGTTGGTTTGGCGCCACAGGGCCCACAACCTGTTAAAAATAGTGACACCTGCTGGTGTTCTTATGTATTACATTAAAAAAGCATTTATACACAATTATATACACATGCTTATAGAAATTGTATGATTTACTGATGAAACAAGACAAGATTGTATCTTTTTAGAATTTTAAAGAAGTTCACATGGTTAATCTTAAACCATTTAGATAGTACACTTGTTATAATGAAAAAGGTTAATTCATGAGATGTAAGCAAGGAAATTTCTAGCTATAGTGGATTTCTATTATGTACTGATCCAATATTAAACTAAGATAAAAGTTTAATTCTTAATTTATCTTATGAAAATTATTTTATTAAATTATATTGGATAAGAGTATTATATGGCTAGTTTAATATTACTGTTAATCCAATATAATTTAATAAAATAATTTTCATAAGATAAATTAAGAATTAAACTTTTATCTTAGTTTAATATTGGATCAGTACATAATAGAAATCCACTATAGCTAGAAATTTCCTTGCTTACATCTCATGAATTAACCTTTGTCATTATAACAAGTGTACTATCTAAATGGTTTAAGATTAACCATGTGAACTTCTTTAAAATTCTAAAAAGATACAATCTTGTCTTGTTTCATCAGTAAATCATACAATTTCTATAAGCATGTGTATATAATTGTGTATAAATGCTTTTTTAATGTAATACATAAGAACACCAGCAGGTGTCACTATTTTTAACAGGTTGTGGGCCCTGTGGCGCCAAACCAACAGGTATATAAGGTGTGATAAGTTTGTAATAGCCTATGCATGATTAAGAGGCATTAGCCTCGAAACGTCGCTATTTTGTCCTAATAAAGAAATTTTCTAGCATTGGAGAGCTGTGGACATTTTCATTCTACTATATTTATTGGGTGAAGTGGCAGTTCACCTGTCTTCACGAGCACTCCTGTCCTCTAGTGCTGTTCCACATTGAACTGTTTAAGTTATACGTTTACTGCCGGGAACGTGCACATTGGAGCATATAAAATATGCAAAAGGATAAGGATAAGGACAACAACATGGGCACTGATGGAAACAAGGTATTTGCATACTCAGAGATCGATGCAGCAAGGATAACCACCCTAGTGAAGGGGTCTAGAGACTTTCTCAGAACAGCTCCTAGCGAAAACTTGGGAAAGGATTACGAACAACTAAGAATGAGACAAATGAAATGGGATCTACACACTACTACTTTGGCGGAGTATTACCGCGTTAAAAGAATACCCAGGGGACTACGGATGAGCACCTGCCCTACCCTGTTACGTGAAAATCAAGCATATTGTAACACCTTTGAAGCAATTCTTAATAAATGCTCATATGACTTAATGGTACTTACCGTTGAGTCCCTGCTAAAGGAGATGGAGGTCCAAGATGCTAAAATCAAGCAAAGTCGAGAAGATCTGTCAAAGATGATGTCACCGGAGGATCTCACCCTGTTAGAGACACAGATAGATGAGAAGATCAAGACGGCACAGAGCGAAATCAAGGAAACCAAAAGGGTTAAATTTCTCAGAGATGAGGACGATTACCGTAGAGGCTTTGTGTACAAATGGCGTCAAAGTGGTCATGGCAACCAACCAACCAATAGAAGGAGACGCAACACGCACGCACGTAACCCACGTCATCAGAGAGCGACGTCAGGAACGCCATCACAGGACAGCTCCTCCGAGCAATCGGCCTCCCCTTTAGAAGCAAGTGGAGAAGAAAGCAGCGCAGAGGAGGCAGGAAACATAGCAAGTGGCACCAAGAAAAGCGGAATGACAACGATGAGATATCACGGATCGAAGAAAACTCAAAACCGCAAGTAAACTGCATAATGCAGAGAGACAGTACTGTCATTAATATATCTGGACACTTGTTAACAGATCTTGAAGGAGGATTGTTAGATAAGGGCCTTTCCTTTTGTCCCTCTACTAGTATTAACTTTTTTGAGTTGGAAAAGGATCTTTATACATTTTTCAGGAGTGTTAAGCTTAAATATTGGTTTGCAAATTATATATGTGATTACAATGCATCTCAAAAAGAAAGCTGTAGTAAATGGTCTCTTTCTGAAATGGGTCTTGTTAAGAAGAACAGCACATTTAATCCAAATGTAAATGAACACAGCATAAACACATATATAAAGCTGGTAGAACAGGATATACAAAGATTAAGAAAAACACATAACAACAAGAAAAAGTGCTCTACTAATTTTACATCTAATGACCAAAGAGCTTTAAACTCCTTAAAGAACCAGAAAGATTTAATCTTTAAAGGGGCAGACAAGGGCGGGGCCTTAGTACTTATGGATAGAACATATTATATAGAAGAGATTAAGGGGCAATTACAGGATCAAACAACCTATAAAAAACTGAATAGTAATCCTGTTAAGTTATTACAAAAAGAAATTTCACACATCTTAGAACAAGCTTATAATGATCACATCATAGATAAAAAGCTAAAAGAATATCTTTTTGTACAGAATCCCAGAACCCCTATATTCTATTGTGTTCCCAAGGTCCATAAGGATGTAAAAAGACCCCCTGGCAGGCCTATTGTCTCCAGTGTTCAATCGGTATTTTCTAACATTTCTATATTTATAGATAAAATTTTGCAACCAGAGGTTAACAAAATGTCTTCATATATTAAGGATACTAATCATTTTCTTGCAAAAGCCAAAAGTCTAGAATTCCCCTCTAGTAAGTACATACTCTTCACTATGGATGTAAAAAGCTTATATACATGTATAAAACATGAAACAGGTATTTCTATTGTCATGAAAAATTTATTGAATAATAATATATGTACTAGGAAACAGGGTAAATTCATTGAAGAACTATTAAGACAATTTTGTTTTGGAACTATTTTCTATTTGAAGATGAATGGTATGTACAGTTGAGAGGAACAGCCATGGGATCCAATGTGGCCCCATCATACGCCAATCTTTTCATGAATGAGATAGAGGAGAAAATCATTTATGAGAATACTATCTTTAAAGAATATGGCTCCATCTGGTGGAGATTCATAGATGATGTCTTTGGCGTGTGGTGGGGTGACATTGGATCCCTGGAAAAATTTGTTAGAGAGGTAAATTCATCTGTTCAAGGTCTGGAGTTGACCATCACTTATAGTGAAGAAAGTATAACGTTCTTAGACACTAAGGTTATAAAAGCTGCCAATATATTAGAGTTTGATTTGTATACTAAAAATACTGATAAAAACACCTTACTTAGATTTGACAGCTTTCACCCAAGACCTCTGGTAGAATCTCTACCTAAGAGCCAGCTTCTTCGTGTAAAAAGAATAGTGAGTAACACCCAGAAATGTAATCAACGTATAGATGAAATGGCACACAAATTTATTGAAAGAGGCTACCCAGCTAGGTTAATTGAAGAAAAGAAACATGAGGTATTAAAGCCACATAATAAGAATAATACCACTAAACAAAAAGAGAACAGGATGGTCTTTGTTTCTCAGTACAGTCACTATAGTAAAGAAATTACTAAAAGCATAAGAAAACATTGGCATATACTTAGTGATTGTAATGACAAAATACCTATCTTCAAAAATCCTCCCCTAATGGCCCACAGACGTGTAAAAAATTTGAGAGATCACTTGGTAAAATCTGATGTGGGTCCTAGCAGAGGGAGTATTCAAACCCATATAGGTAGTAAAAATTATGGCACATACCCATGCTTAAATTGCATGAGCTGTAGCTCCATAATTAAAGGCAATTTTTTCCATCATCCCCATAATGGTACAAGATATGATATCAGAGGTTTCTATACGTGTGACACTACACACGTTGTATACTTAATTAAGTGTCCATGTTCTCTGGTTTACTTGGGAGAGACCACCCGTAAAGTAAAAGATAGGATGAGCCAACATCGCTCTAATATACGCTGTAAAAACAAAGAGGCCCCAGTATCTAGTCATTTCATAGAAAAAGGCCACAATATCAGTCAAATGAGATGGCAAGTGATTGATCAGATAAAACCCCAGAGAAGTGGCCAAGATAGGGAAACTTTATTAAAGCAGAAAGAATCATGGTGGATTCATAAACTAGAAACATTGGCTCCTAGAGGCCTAAACAGGGAACTAGATCTGTCAGTTTACCTTTAAGTATGCTATAGTATGTTCAAATAAAGGTTACACTATATGGGCCTTATAATAGTTTCATTATCAGTAATATTAAACTAGCCATATAATACTCTTATCCAATATAATTTAATAAAATAATTTTCATAAGATAAATTAAGAATTAAACTTTTATCTTAGTTTAATATTGGATCAGTACATAATAGAAATCCACTATAGCTAGAAATTTCCTTGCTTACATCTCATGAATTAACCTTTTTCATTATAACAAGTGTACTATCTAAATGGTTTAAGATAACCATGTGAACTTCTTTAAAATTCTAAAAAAGATACAATCTTGTCTTGTTTCATCAGTAAATCATACAATTTCTATAAGCATGTGTATATAATTGTGTATAAATGCTTTTTTAATGTAATACATAAGAACACCAGCAGGTGTCACTATTTTTAACAGGTTGTGGGCCCTGTGGCGCCAAACCAACAGGTATATAAGGTGTGATAAGTTTGTAATAGCCTATGCATGATTAAGAGGCATTAGCCTCGAAACGTCGCTATTTTGTCCTAATAAAGAAATTTTCTAGCATTGGAGAGCTGTGGACATTTTCATTCTACTATATTTATTGGGTGAAGTGGCAGTTCACCTGTCTTCACGAGCACTCCTGTCCTCTAGTGCTGTTCCACATTGAACCACTTGTAGTACTGAGATGAATGCCAGAGCTGTCTAGGATTTAACTTTTTGCTTTTTTAAAGTCAGATACAAAACCATCAAGAATGCAGAGAGTTGTTTTCCACACAAAATACAGTTTCAAGCAGATCCTAATGATAGTGGTAATGCTGATGGTGGTGATAGATTGTGCCCAACTCTTACTGTGGGGTATAAATGACTAGAAGGACCCCTTTCCTTGCTTCAAAGGTATTTCCCAACACATAGGGCCTTAATGTGTCACATTGTATATTAGACTTCCACATTTATTCCTTCTGGCCATAGTAGTTGGTTCTTTGACCTGAAAATAACCTGCCACTCCGGGCTAATTTGTTAAACTGCAGAAAGGTATAGTGTGGCAGATAATAGTCAATCTGTGCAGTCAAAAGTAATGGATTATATGATCAACTTGCTTAAGGGGATCCGTTCTCTCTTACATTCACCCTGTATGATACAGTGACTTTAATCTACTGTCACTTAAGCCAGCCGTATTCCAGGCTGTGACGATATAATACTCTCGATCAGGCTTAAATTGATCTTTGCGTCCTGGGCTGTATGATAATAGTTGGTTCAGCCTAAGAAACAGCTGCTCCTATCCTCCGTAGGGCTGCGCGCTCCTCTCTCCCCCAATGGCATTTCCAGGCTGTGGCCGCAGCAATCCAGCCTGTAGCTGCGAGTGGGCTTCTACACGTCCGTGCCTACCAGTGTTAGGCATCTTTAAAGATCCGGGCCGTGGCAAAGCTTCCCGGCCAAGGAAAGGTTGTGTTGGTGTTGTTCAATTTTACCAGGGCCTGGGAGTACACAGACAAGCTGCAAGTGGTAACTCCTCCAACTGGAAGCCCACCCTTATTCGTGACATATAATGTTCTAAACAGAGGGAGCAATGTCTACACAATGCAGTAATAATTATTAATATAAAGCACACTATATGCTATTATAGAGCAAGCAAGCTTTGTATCCTATAATGATATCCCCTTATATAATAATCTCTATAACCATTTAGTATGATTTTAATACAGAGTAAGCAAGCTTTATTCTTTGGAGTAATATTATAAATTAATAATGACCTGTTATCTGCAATAATACAAAATAGGCAGGTTTAGTTTATACACTGCAGTAATATTCTTAAAGTAAGTAAGTATGTAATCTTTTTGTATATTAGAGTAATATGGTGTTATAAATTAAAGGGACCTTAAAGGGACACTGAACCCATATTTTTTTCTTTCATGATTCAGATAGAGCATGGAATTTTAAGCAACTTTCTAATTTACTCCTATAATCAATTTGTCTTCATTCTCTTGGTATCTTTATTTGAAAAGCAAGAATGTAAGGTTTAAAAGTCGGCCCATTTTTGGTTCACAACCTGGGTTTTGCTTGCTGATTGGTGCCTAAATGCACCCACCAATAAACACGTGCTGTCCAGGGTACTGAACCAAAAATGTGCTGTCTCCTTAGCTTAGATCCTTTCTTTTTCAATAAAGATAACAAGAGAACGAAGAAATTTGATAATAGGAGTAATTAGGAAGTTGCTTAAAATTGCTGCTCTATCTGAATCATGAAAGAAAAAAAATTGGGTTTAGTGTCCCCTTTAAAAAGTATGATATTTTAATATAAAAATATTTAATTGTATGTTGTGAAATAACTTTGGCAATAATAATTTTGTCCCCCACCTGTAGTTTATTCTGAAAATTGTAGGATTTCAAGTTCCTTGAAGAAGTGGGACATAACACTGCTGTATTCCACACAGCCATTGGTTGTACACACTATTGTCTAATTTAAAATTATCTTCAAAAGGCCTCATCAGAGAAGGAAACCTAGGTTTCAACATGAAAGTGCCCATTGCTTTATAGACACTAAAACTTTACAATTATATTTTCATAATTTATACAACTAATATAATTTTAAAAGTGTATATTATTCCCAAGCTAATCTTTCCTTTGAATACTTAAACGCTCTATGGGCCAATTCTGTAAAGCTCTCTGGTCGTTGTAATGTTAAAGGAACAGTATACTCCAGAATTTGTATTGTTTAAGAAGATAGATAATCCCTCTATTACGCATTCCCCCCCATTTTGCATAACCAACACTGTTATATCAATACACTTTTTACCTCTGTGATTACCATTTATCTATGCCTCTGCAGACTGCCCCTTATTTCACTTCTTTTGACAGACATGCATTTTAGCCAATCAGTGCTGACTCTTACATAACTCCATGGGAGTGAGCACAATACTATCTATATGGCACATATGAACTAGCAGTGTCTAACTGTCAAAACTGTCAAAATGCTTATTAACTCAACCTCCACAACATTTATATTTGTTCATTCTCCTCCCTTCCCCTTCCCCCCCTATACTCCATTGGGCTCACGTCGTGAGCATAGGAAAATAAATCCTATAGCAATCCCATCCTTTATTACATATGATATTGTTATTTGTATTGTTGTTCTTATATATAATTGCACGTGACATAGTGTTTTCTTAATAGTTTGCCGTTCCATTTTCTTTGTCACATTCATAGCTGATATAAGAGCTTGCTCTATAGTACAAAAATAAGAAACTGCTGATTCATAATCTGAGATCCAAAAGTGGTCTCTACCTGATTCTGACTGCCTTCTATACTGTTGTATTTTCTGTTTAGGACAATGTGAGGTTCAAGAGTGGCCTATAGTTTTCCTGTTTAGATGGCATATATTTTGAAGGGTATATACGGTACATATTCAGCTTGCTGATGTCTGGTCTTCATGCTTTGTGATAATTGGGTTCATAACAACTGTTTTTATGTTTGAATCTATTCCTATGTAACATACATGGACATATATGTTTTGTATATCCTTATTGAATCTCAATAAAAACAAAATTAAAAAAAAAAAAACTGTCAAAATGCACTGAGATAGGAGGCAGTTAGAAATTAGAATATGCCTACCGAGGTTTAGCTTTCAACAAAGAATAGCAAGAGAACACAGCAAATTTGATGAGAAAAGTAAATAGGAAAGTTGTTTAAAATTGCATGCCCTATCTGAATCATGACAGTTTGGCTGTCCCTTTAATCACATTAAACTGTTTTAACAATTGTTCTGCAAAAATCTTATTTTATGCTTTGTTCTCTTGGTATTTGTTGTGAAGCACTGCTTTATCTTTTTTTAACATTTACATGTAGTATATAAACTGTAAATGTTTCATCTAAATCTTAATCATTCTACAATGTTGCCAGGACAATGTAACAGAAGCATGTACAGTATGTATGCATTTATGGGTATGTATGTGTTTATGTGTTTGTATATGTTTGTGTATGTAAGAATGTGTATGTATGTTTTTAGGACAGTGTGTGTATGTACAGTATGTTTATGTGTTTGTATATGTTTGTGTATGTGAGAATGTGTATGTATGTTTTTAGGACAGTGTGTGTATGTATGTATATGTGTTTAAGTGTGTATGTATAAAAGTGTGTATATATTGAGTTCCCTTTTAAATGCTGAAAAACTGGACAGGTAGTTTACATTCATAAACTGTAAAGCACATGTGCTTGCCAAGCTTTATCTTCTCTAGTTTATCATCATTCCAACAATTGAACAGCTCAGCTCTAAGTGATTGACTGAGGGCATACTTCTTCTACTCTTTAAATTGTAAGAATAGTAATTCCACTATCAAAGGCTCTTTGTGGTTTAATATTTATATTGAGGTCCCTTTTAATGGAATTTGCTGCAAAACTGGTCAGGTAGTCTTCAAACCATTATCCATTCATAAACTGTAAATTACACGTGCTTACCTATCTTTATCTTATCTAGTTTATCATCATCCAATAATTGAACAGCTCAACTTTCAGTGATCACTGAGGGCATACTTATTGTACTTTTTAAATTGTAGGAATAGTAATTCCACTATCAAAGGGACTTTGTTGTATATATTGATGGCCCTTTTAAGGGAATTTGCTGAAAAACTGGTCATGTAGTCTTCAAACCATTATCTTCATCCATCTATTTTGTTGCCCAAGAGTAGTCCCTTTATGATAATTAAGGTTCCATTAAAATGTAATATCAAACTAAAGTTTGTCATGTAACCTAAGTATTAAAAGGCTTAGAAAAGTATTTAATATTCTTGTAATTGTATAAGATTTATTTGTATGTTTAAATTTTTTTGATTAAAGAGTTTTCATGCGTCATGACCTCTCTATCATAGTATGTATAACTGTCAATTTGGGTTGCAACTTGAGGTATGAATAACTGCAATCCTTGTCCTTGTTATCATAAAAAAAACAAATACAAATAAGGCCTAGATCAACTGTATAAATACACACACACACATATGTATATATTATATATAATCAATCTGTATAAGGATAAGCACTCACTGGATTTAAATACAACAACTATTTTATTCGGGCAGTGGACGTTTCGGGGCATTCACTCCTTCCTCAGACAACGTGAATGCCCCGAAACCTCACTGCCGAATAAAATAGTTGTTGTATTAAATCCAGATTGAATATCTTGTTAAGCACCCTGGGTCTGTGTTTGGGGTTGGCGAGTGAGAGTGCACTTATTTGGAGTCTATATATATATATATATACACACACACACACACACATATATATATATATATATAATATACTAGTCCTAAAGGCTGTTCACACGGGCCATTTTTTGCAGTACAGCGGTCCCCACCCCTTACTCTCTCTCTCCCCCTCTCTTTTGTGCTCTCTCTCCCTCTCTTTTGTGCTCTCTCCCCCTCTCTTTTGTGCTCTTTCCCCCTCTCTTTTGCACTCTCTCTCGCTCCACCTCTCTTTTGCTCTCTCTCTCCCCCCTCTCTTTTGCTCTCTCTCTCTCCACTTTCTTTTGCTCTCTCCCCCCTCTCTTTTGCTCTCTCTCCCCTCTCTTTTGTGCTCTCTCCCCCTCTCTTTTGCGCTCTATCCCCTCTCTCTTTTGTGCTCTCTCCCCCTCTCTTTTTGTGCTCTTTTCCGCTCTCTTTTGCGCTCTCTCTCACTTCACCTCTCTTTTGAGCTCTCTCCCCCCTCTCTTTTGCTCTCTCCTCCCCCTCTCTTTTGTGCTCTCCCCCTCTCTTTTGCACTCTCACTTGCTCACCTTTCTTTTGCTCTCTCTTCCCCCCTCTCTTTTGCTCCGTCTCTCCCCCTCTCTTTGCTCTCTCTCTCCCCCTCTCTTTTGCTATCTATCCCCCTCTCTTTTGCACTCTCTCTCCCCCTCTCTTTTACGCTCTCTCTCTCCCCCCTCTCTTTTGCTCTCTCTCCCCCTCTATTTTGTGCTCTCTCCCCCCTCTATTTTGCGCTCTCTCTTGCTCCACCTCTCTTTTGCTCTCTCTCTTGCTCCACCTCTCTTTTGCTCTCTCTCTCCCCCCCTCTCTTTTGCTCCCTCTCTCCCCCTCTCTTTTGCTTTCTCTCCCTCCTCTCTTTTGCTCTCTCTCCCCCTCTCTTTTGCTATCTATCCCCTCTCTTTTGCTCTCTCTCTCCCCCCTTTCTTTTGCTCTATCTCCCCCTCTCTTTTGTGCTCTCTCCCCCTCTCTTTTGCTCTCTCTCTCCCCCCTCTCTTTTGCTCCCTCTCTCCCCCTCTCTTTTGCGTTCTCTCTCCCCCCTCTCTTTTGCTCTCTCTCCCCCCTCTCTTTTGCTCTCTCTCCCCCTCTCTTTTGCTATCTATCCCCCTCTCTTTTATGCTCTCTCTCTCCCCCCTCTCTTTTGCATTCTCTCTTTTGTGCTCTCTCCCCCCTTCTTTTGCACGCTCTCTCCATCTCTCTTTTGCGCTCTCTCCCCCCTCTCTTTTGGGCTCTCTCCCTCCCTCTCTCTTTTGCGCTCTCTCTCCCCCCCCTCTTTTGCGCTCTCTCTCTCCCCCCTCTATTTTGCCCTCTCTCTCCCCCCCTCTCTTTTGCTCTGTCTCTCTCTCCTTTTTTTTGCTCTCTCTCTCTCCATTCCTCTCTTTTGCTCTTTCTCTCCCCCTCTCTTTTGCTCTCTCTCACCATGCTCTCTTTTGCTTTGTCTCTCTCCCCTCTCTTTTGCTCTCTCTATCCATCCCTCTCTTTTGCTCTCTCCCCCTCTATATTGATCTCTCTCTCCCCTCTCTTTTCTCTCTCTCCCCCCTCTCTTTTTCTCTCTCTCTCCCTTTCTCTATTGATCTCTCTCCCCCTCTCTTTTCTCTCCCTCCAGCCTCTCTTTTTCTCTCTCTCTTCCCTCTATTTTGCTCTTTCCCCTCTCTTTTGCTTTTCCCCCTCTATTTTGCTCTCCCTCCCCCCTCTCTTCTGCACTTTCCCCTTTCTTCTGCACTTTCCCCTCTCTTCTGCTCTTCCCCCTCTCTTTAGTTATTTTCTATCTCTTTTTGTCTCTCCCCCCTCTTTCTATTTTTCTCCCCTCTCTCCCACGTTCCCACCTGGCCACACCCATGCCCCCGTCCGGCCACATCCACGCGCCCAGCCATGGCCACTTTTGCCAAAACAGCATTTCAGGTAAAGCCAGGTGTGTTTGTTCTCGGGCTGTCTGTACTGTGCATGACAGCTTCAGACAAACGCACTTTGCCTTTTATATAATAGGATATATACATATATATATACATACACATATATATATACACACACACACATATATATTTATATATATATATATATATAATATATATATATATATACAGTAACTGTATATGTATATTATATATATATATATATATATATATATATATAAAACTTCATGCTCTTCATTATCTCACATACACACACATATTTTTTAATAGTGAATTCAATTTTACAGAGTCAAGCCTTCAAAACAGCTGCATCATTTATCTGTATATAGAACCTTCTTTTTTTAATCCAAGGTTTATGCATTATGTTCTTGTGTTATATTCTTTAAAGAAGCTCCACTTTAAAAGCTGCCACTGGGTCAATGAACAGCATGTAAGACAATTAGTGTGACAGACTCAAACACATGTTCTTTATCACTTTTGATTTTACAGTACTGCTAGAATAAACATTTCCATGCAATTTATGACTAACTCCTCAAACCAACAAAATATTTAGTTCTTAGAATACACTAATTTACACACACACATATATATATATATATATATATATATATATATATATATATATATATACATATCCCCTGTATATGGTTTTGTTTTACAAAATCTTTATAAGAATAGTAACTGGACTTTATTGAGAGCCTTTTTCATTTAATAAATAGACTCATAAATGTACAGCACAACACAAAAAGCTTATATATATATTTCTTCATCTGAATTCTTAATATAATATATATAAACATATAAACCAGAAGATCAGCCTAAAACTATCCAAAGTGTTATTTGGGTCACTGATATACCCACACGTTGCTATTAAATAAATGACCTATAAAGAATTATGTATTGAACTTGTAAATTAGAAATTTTAGAGACTATTAATATATATCATCACATAGTGATACAAAACAGAATGCTGGTTATTATACTATATACATTAAGCTGTAAAAATAGTTTGTAAGCAGATATGGAGAAGTATATAAGTATGTTCTCTAGCATTAGGGTAAAAGGATCCATTCATGGTTCTATTAAAATTTCAGCACACTCTCGATTCATTGCTGTCACTTATCTCATACATACCAAGCCATGTCTTCATTATAAATGTTCTTGCTTCTAGACTAACTAGAATCTCATACAGGTTGTATATCTATTTTTAACTGTGCTACTCGATCCTTTTTACACTTACTTGCACATTATAGCGTATTGTTTCCTAACATTTCTTAGATTATATTCATTTGTGGAATAGGATAAACTTATTCTACCAGAAAATTAAAGTTTGATCTGTATTTGTGGTTTTTTGGGATGTGCCAAATCATTAAATTATCAAACACTATTTTTAGGATTTTTGTTAAAGTACATTTACTAGACATTCAAATTCATTTTTAGATGAACGTACATTCGAAAGTTGGATATTCATTTTCTTCTTAAATGGAAAGAGTCCACAGCTGCATTCATTAATTTTTGGAAATAAGAACCTGGCCACCAGGAGGAGGCAAAAGACACCCCAGCCAAAGGCTTAAATACTCCTCCCACGTCCCTCATCCCCCAGTCAATTCTTTGCCTTTCATCCCAGGAGGTTGGCAGAGAAGTGTCAGAATTTAATTTGTCTCTTATGGAGAATAGTACTCTTTGACATGGGACTGGAGTTTTAAGTAATCCTGTCAGTCTCTCAGTGAGGGCTTGGATGAAAGTTAGAGTCCGGAGATGCAGGGAGAATTTTTTCTGCAAAACCATCCTGACTCATGTTAACAGCTTCTCAAGCAATCAGCGTTGTCGAACTTCGCTCCGCTGCCTGCTTTCTTCTCTCAAGTCGATGGCGGAGGCAATGCTACTATCCGTCACACTTGAAGGGCCGTAGATTCCGATAAGATTGTTTTTGTTTTCCTTCTTCATGAATGTACTGTAATACAGATGTTTTTCCCGAGAGGCTACCACCTTGCAGGACAAACTTAACATAAGGGTCTCAGTGAGTCTCCTTTTAGTATATTGAAATCAAGGGTTAATATCTCCTGAGGAGGGTTATTGAACAGGTTTTTTTTTAAATCATGTTTGTTATGTGATTCAATCTGCTTATATGTAGTGTTAAATGGGCTCATGGCTTGGAACATAAAGGCCTTTGGAAGTGACGCAACCTTGCTTTTTTTTTGGACTATACGGTTCACCTGGGCGTGATTATGTTCTGCATTCCTGACCGTGTGGCGATGGAGAAATTCTAGTTTTGCAGGGGTCTGGTTCATAGGAGGTGGTGAGTGCCCCAGCCATTGTGGGTGTCAGGTGCCATTTTGTTTTGTATTTTTTTGCTTTGCCCGCTTCTTGCATATTACCAACAACGATTGAATATAATTATTTTGCTGTACAACATGTATGTTGCATTAATTTTAGGTGACTGCCAGTTACACTGTATGTAAACATGAATAATTGAGGTGTACAAATGAAATGGACTTGCAGGGTTTGGTAGCCTTGAACCACCAATCCCCATCAAACTTTTAGAGGGCCCATTTATCAAGCTCCATATGGAGCTTGTGGGCCATGTTTCTGGCGAGTCTTCAGACTCGCCAGAAAAAGCAGTTATGAAGCAGCTGTCTAAGGACCGCTGCTCCATAACCCTGTCTGTCTGCTCTGAGCAGGCGGACAGGAATCGCCATAATTCAACCCGATCGAGTACGTTCGGGTTGATTGACACCTCCCTGCTTCGCGAGTCTGCAGGGGGCAGCTTTGCACCAGCAGCTCTTGGCATAATCTCTATCCAGTTATGGAAGATTTTGATGCTGAGACTGTTCAAATTTTAGACTCAGTTGTGGAGGATTCTGATACTGAGACTGTTCTAATTTCAGATTCAGATTCTTCATCTGGGGAAGAATCCAGATTGGCCTCTTTGACACATGTCAATCAGTTATGTTCGGTGTGCCATATTAGAGTGCCTTCTTCCTCGGACTCAGGGAATCAAGGAACAGCTGAGCCATCCACCTCCGGGGGTCCTTTTCTACACATGCGGGTAACCCAGATTATGATTATTCCTCCATGCAGGGCGGCCTTAATTTCCCCCAGAGGTTGAAGGGAAGAAGGGAAAACAGACAATCTGGATGACTGGGTCAGTGGTGTTTCGGCTGCATCACTCTCTCTTGGTCTGGTGTTATCAGACCCTAGAGTTCCCTTCCCCACGTAGTGGAGGGGTGGAGGGCTTAGCGCCCTCTTCCCGCTGTCTTGATCGGTTGGCCATTTTAAGGCTCGGGACTTGTCCTTTGTGAACTTGGTTCTCAGCAGATAGTAGTTTGACAGCTTCCTTGCAGCGCATGGTTTGCAGTATGTAACCAGCTGCAGCTATTGCACATTGACTGTGTACTGTCTAGCTGTTTTAGGAGACCTTTTTGGTCTTCCTCCGTTGTCGCCGTGTGGGTAAGGTCTCCTTTTAGGGACCTGGGATTCCCCTCTGGGAGATGGTTGTCCCTGTTAGGAAATTTGGGTGTGGTCTGATGATGTGGATACAAGCCTTGCTCAAGGGGCTGTGGCCTCATGGTATTTCCTTGGCTTGTTGGCCTGAGGCTGTTTGTGAGTCTAAGGGCCCTAGGATTTGTGTGGTCTGGTTTTTCAAATGAGATGGGGTGTTACGTTCTTGGGTATTGTTTGTTTAAACAATTGAGGGCCCAGGCCTGTTTTCTCCCTGGAGTATCCGGTTGCTGAGGCTTCGCTCAGCTTTTTCCCTTGTGGATCCCGTTGTGGGTTCTTACCGGACTTTTAGTCTTAAGGGCTGGTTTGGGGTTTCCCAGTTCCTGGGAACTTGGGCTGTGCCCTTACTTGGACTACTTGACCTGGTCACGGTTCGCCAGGTTATTTGAGTGAATGTTGCTCATTGGGCTGTTTTGCAGCTTATGGTTTGATTCCCTGGGTCAGCTTGGGATATGTGTTAGCAAGCTAGTCTTAGGGGGATCCATTCCAAGGTGCATCTGTGTTGGGGATTGATTTTTCCTTTAGCCTGGGGCTTCATGGTTTGTGGACAGGTGCTGCCTTTTGGCCCCATCCGTTTTCTTAGGATGAGGGCTCATGCTCCTTCTTCTGGAGATGTGGTCCCTTTCTTAGGGCTTCTCCTGGTTTTAGGAGGTAGGAATTGTAGGTTAACCTTCAGAGAGAGGTGTTCTCTCTGGGTTGTTATGTTCCATCTGGAGTCTTGCTGGCTCCGTGTCGAGACTATGTTGGGCCTTGTCGAGACTATGTTGGGCCTTTTTGTTAGATCCTTGGGTCTACGGCCTTGTCATCTGTTCTTGGAGTCGGGGTGTACCCATGCTCGGTTGGATGGTGGTGGCCATTCTTCGGCTCGTTTTTGAGCTGGTTTTGGGGTTTTCCTGTTCCCCTGTTTTAGACCTGCCAATGCTTGGGCTGGCCCAGCTGGGAGTGGGTTCTAAGAGGCGTTGTTTTTTTTCAGGACCTAGGTGGGCATAGAGTTAGCTCCCTAGGCTTACAAGCAGGAGGTCCAGGTTAACACTACCTTTGGGCTCTGGGTGTAATCTCTCTTCTTGGGGGGCCTCAATTGAGGTTCAGTGTATGCCCTTTTGGAGACCTGTGTGTAGGTCTGGTGGCTAGATTGCTTAGAGTGTGCCCTCTGCCTGGGGGTTTCTTTTTTGCAGTCTGTCTTCTTGCTGGCCACTTCTGCTTCTCAGCAGTATTCTTTTGTGTCATCCTGATGCTTTCTGCTTTGCATTTTAAGTTCGGACAATGTGAGGACTGTTGTCTTTCAGTGCTTAGCATGAGGTTTGATAGTATAGTTTCTCTGTTCCTATGCCAGTCTTATACCTTTGGTTTTTGCTGGGTATAGGTGTAGCTTCACATTATCTGTCAGGACCTATTTTGGTCTTGTGAGCTGGGCTTGTTATGAGGGGCTTTTCCTTTTTTGGATGTGGTGTACTTCCGGTTTTCCTTCAGTTCTCCCTTGTCTTGTCCCTTGGGGGTTCAGGTTGGTGTCCCCTTCATTAGTGGGGGGTGAGTGGTGGGGGACCGACTGTTGGGTGTCTGTGTCTTCTGGAAAACTGTTGGCTCAGTTGAGTCCCATTTGTGGTCTCTAGCTAGGCTGCTGTACTATCTGCGGGTCAGTGTTTATATCATAAGCAGTTCCGTAATAAGCTTCATTATCATTTATCATCTGAGATAGATTACGTACTGCACTGTCTGCATGTTTTATTGTCCTTAGGTGGTTGAAAACATATATTTCTTTGTTATTACTAGTGTTTCTAGTATATGGCATATATTAACACATACTCTATAACATGATGCTGTTGTACAGTTGCATATTGTTTAACTCTTTCTAGTTAGCTTTTCATAACTGTATATCCTGCTAGAGATAAAAGCCAAGCAGTCATTTCTATAAGATAATATTACTGTAAAATGTCTAATGTAGCCTTTTTATAACGTGTATGTAGATTAAGGACAACCATCCAATTTTGTATTTCACAAGTACTTAACCTTTTACATGTCCCCTCCTAATAGATGTTCCTATAATACCACATATCATATGACATACTCCTGGCACATTGGAGTCCTCTACAGAAGGAAATATTATTTCACTATTAACCAATGGTGAACCTGCATAGTGCACTCGTAACTAGCCTATATGAATATAACTTACCTCGCTGAGAAAGATAATAGAGATGTGTCCCCAAAGTTCCCTAAGCATATTTACACTCCTCCTTTATAATTGTTAGTGTATATACCAGCTGTTTTGTATATACCATACTTTAAGTGGTGCTTACCCACTGAATATTTAACTGTTTTACTCTTACACTTATATACTAGGGTCCCAAAGTGGCCCCAACATAATATATACTTAAACATTTACCTGTATAAATGTCTCTATACTCTCTTAACCAGTGGCGTCACTAGGGGCTGACACCACCAAAAAAAAAATATTTTTTTTTTTTAAATTTTATTGAAATTCAAGGAAATACAATGTAGAGATGCATATAATTTTTATTAGAGGGGCCAGCATTTGTGAACATTAGTGGGACTGGGGAAGTTGTAGACACTTTTGCTTGTTTGTACTTTGCTCCTCCACTGCCCAATTTCACTATGAATGTTTTGGGCATGCCGTGGGGCTTGCAAAGTTGCGCTGCTAGCCTAAACCTGCCTGCCTATCTGTGCTCACTGCTCAGTGGCGTGTGGAGCAGTGGAGTCACTCACTGCTGTGCTGTCTCTATAATCTGGTACTGGGAAAATCATGAGGGGGATGCCCTGGCACCCTGACCGCATGACTGTCTGACACTGTCTCTAAAGTGAAGGAGCCAAGTATGATGCCCCACCCAGACCCGGTACGGTTACGGTACTCTAAGTTCACACTGAAGGAAGTAGGAGGGGAGGGCAGGCGGGGGTCTGGGGGTGGGAAGAGAGCAAAGGTGCTTGGCCATAAGAATCGGTAGACACGCAGCCCGGAGCTGTGCACTGACAGACTTGGAACAGAGTCAGAGAGCAGAATTTTCATAGTTTGCGCGCCTAAACCTTTTCTTTAGTGATTTATTTTTAGAGTGCTCTGTTTATCTTTCATTTGATGCTCTGCTGAGCCAGGGAGCATCTCTAGGCATGAGCTTTATAATTAATGCAGTGCAGTTTACATAATTTGTGTGTGTGTTTGTGTCTGAGTGTTTGTGTGTGTGTGTGTGTCTGAGTGTTTGTGTGTGTGTGTGTGTGTGTGTCTGAGTGCTTTTGTGTGTGTGCCTGAGTGTTTGTGTGTGTGTGCCTGAGTGTTTTTGTGCGTGTGTCTAAGTGTGTTTCCGAGTGTTTGTGTGTGCATCCGAGTGTGTTTTTAAGTGTGTCTGAGTGTTTGTATGTGTGTGTGCCTGTGTTTTTGGGGGGAGGGGGTGACACCATAACGCTACCGCACCGGGTGACACCAACCCATAGTGACGCCACTGCTCTTAACTCTCTTCTCTTTAATAGATATATGTGTTTACGGTCCAAAAGTGGCCTCTTGTGTAATATGGAGAGTATATAATAGAAAACTGAGGTTTCATGTTCATATGTTACATTGCATCTGCATTTACATGTATATTTCCACTGTACTCATAACTTGCTGACCATAGCATTAACTATACCCTTACTTATTATTATGATCTGGTTAATATAAATACCTGTACATTTATTACTTATCTTGATTGTGAATACATATGCTTATTATGTTGTAACTGCTAATAATCTCAATAAAGATTACAGTAAAAAACAACAAAAAAGTTTGTATGTAAATTACACAGAAACAAATTGTATTAAAGGGATAGTCTAGACCCAATTCTTTATTACTTTTTGTTACATACAAGACAATCATCTTGCAACTGGTTCCATACCCATAAGCTTGTAAGAAGTACATGAATCTTTTAAATAATCATCATATGTTAACAGACAAAAATTGTCCTGTTAGCTGTTTCCTTGTATTCCTTGTATTAAAGTTTAGCAGTGAAAGCACCATAAGTGAGAATAGTACAATGGTCTCAAAGAAACGTCAGATTTGTTTAGAATTTATTAATTGAAAGAAGGTAGTCTGCTAATTTGTGATTACAAGAGGTTGGGGTAGAACCCCTGTCACTATTCTATTAGGGATAAGTTAATTTACCCTTAAGTCATCTACAGTAATACAGAACCCTGAATTTATGGGATCTCGGGCAATACTGCATAGAGGAAGTCCTCAGGAAGTCCGGATTCAAAACTGAACTTGTATCCCTGATATATGATCTATAACAACTCAGGGTCTGAAGAACTTTCCCATGCCCCAAGAAAAACATCTGCCTCCCACAGGAACACAGTCTTTGTAGTGGATGGTATATTGTCACAAAAAATAGATGGGGGAGCAGTCTTTCTTTACTTGTTTGATCAAGAACTTAGATGAGTTAAGCCTA
This sequence comes from Bombina bombina, assembly GCF_027579735.1. Lineage (NCBI taxonomy): Eukaryota > Metazoa > Chordata > Amphibia > Anura > Bombinatoridae > Bombina > Bombina bombina. The sequence goes on from NC_069503.1 coordinate 950,515,759, forward strand.
CATGAAATCTGGGTTGAACCTAATCATTAGGCTGAGGAGTTAGACTCTGGAGACAGGTTCCTAGAGGAACAAAAAATGTCCTTAAGTCATATTTTGTACCTTTAGGGCTAGATTACAAGGGTTCTCGCAATCATTTACGCTCCGTTTAAATTGCGCTCATATTACAAATTGATTTATGCAAGAGTCCTTACCTCGATCTCAGAGCTGTGTCACAAAACACATAAAAAATGCATTACAAATTACACTTACATTCATAATAACACTGTCTAATTAAAATTATTTAAAAACAAATATTACACAAAAAAGTTATATGGACTCAAAGATATGTGATTCCGGTGAAAAAAAAGGCTGCAAAGGATTTTAACATTGCGATACATACATGTCTAAACGTATATATGTATGTACTGTATATATATATATATAATATATATATATATATATATATATATATATTATTAATATGTATTAATGTTTAATACATTAATATATCTGTATACATATATATATATATATATATATATACTGTATACTATATATATATATATTATATATAGTATATATATATGTGCATTGGAGCCTTTTCCCCGTTAAGTAGATGAAAACATGTAAAAGCATATTTCTGCATAATATTATTAGTATTATTATTATCGGTTATTTGTAGAGCACCAACAGATTCTGCAGCGCTAACAGATTCTGCAGCGCTATTCATATTTCATAAACTTTTTAACTATGTATTTACTGTAAATATTTCATATTCCTATGTTCTGCACAAAGCGGAATATGTTCTAAGTATTTATAGATATTCCTATATATATCTGTATATCCTATACCTTATATATAATATATATAAACACACATATATTTGTTTAAAAAAAAATATCAGACATATGTAGACATATTTATTTAAGAACATATTTAGTTATGAAAATAACATTGTAAAATTAAATATTTATAATTTCATGTTGCGTTAGCACTATTGTGAATATATTATGGTGTTTGTGCGAGAGACTTCTATGGTGAATGTGGTAAAGCGATCTTCGATTTTTTACTTTTGTGCAAGTCGGGTTACCGCTGGAAAAAACTGTTTACTTTCAACCTGTAATACCAGGACAACCCATACAACGCAAACAAAAATAATAGCTGAGTTTTCGCTATAGCGAAAACGCAAATTACTGATCCACTTGTATTCTAGCCCTTAGTCTTTTAGTCCTCTGGTAGAACCCTCCCTTATCACCAGTGAATTTACCATCGTAGGATCAAGTTCTGGGTCAAATAGGGCAATGCACTGAAAGAGAGGTAAAATTGTGCTCTTAGAAGTTCATGGGCCTGATGATCTAAAGCCCTCTGCTTTGGCAAGATTATTAAGTAGTCTCATCAGTAATGTGAGGTCTCTCAAACAATTTTAAAAAGTCAAATAATAGCTAGAGAGATGTTTATTTAGCTGTGTAGTGTTCTGGATGTGAAGGACAGACACATGCATTGCAATATAATGCTCAAAAAATACCCAAAGACTTTGGTAATTTTTCTTCATGCCAGTGAATTTTTTGATCATCAGGCCCCATGACTTGTCATGAGGCTTGTTGAGATAGCACAGTCACGGCCTAATTATTTGTGGATAAAACAGAAGCCTCTTCAGGTCTGTTCCATTACATGGTCACCATTTCATGTACAAGGAAGGCAGAGAGCTGCTGGGAAGCATATGTTAGGAATCTATCCCCAAATAAGTTAGCTTGACAGGATGTATATTTATCTACCTACATGCACTAAACACTTCATGTAACAGGTAATGATTGTTTCAGTCATCTTGGAAGGCAAGGTCTTGAGTATCAGAAAGTCATCCTCATAAAATGAAATGTCTGATTGCATTGTGCCCCGTATATGCTGGGGGTCAAGCAGGTCATTCATTAAGGAAGATCTGGGTGAGCTAAGGGTCGGCAAAGGTTCACCTTAATGCCACATGTATGTGTATATAAACTAGATAAGGCATGACAGCTGTCAGCACAGTATATCCGAGTGAATAAACCTTTTTGCATTGTTGGGGTTAGCTGTTTAATAGCAATCCCAGAGGTATGGTTTTTGGTGAGCAATAAAAAACCTTGACCACTCTGACAAGGAGAGCACAGCAACTCCCTCTCATAATAATATGCTTACAAGTAAACAGTGATATGAGAATATATTTAATCTGTAGATCTGCCCTGCAATCTTTCAAGTAATGGTCCATAGACCTGAATTACACCTTTAAACTCATTCAGCAGTATTAGGGTAATAGGAAGGAATATAATTAATTAAACTCCCCCCAAAAAAATTGTGATTCAGACAGAGCATACCATTTTAAAAAAAAGTTTATAGTTTACTTCTATTATGAAATTTTCTTCATTCCCATAATATCCTGTGTTGAAGAGATAGCTAGGTAGGCATCTTATATCCGTTTAAGTATAGTAATGTAGATTATATCCACCAGAGAAAGTTAGCAGTAAAAGGCACACAAAAAAAACTGGATAAATGTATATAGAAAGAGAAGCGCTCTAATAGGAATGAATAACAGCACAGCAGCTTGTTCTATGGCGAGTTACCACCTAGAAGCAGTCCTCTTTTTAGCCCAATTGTGGCTTTTCACAGAGAGAGAACATTTCCTGAAGTATATCAGTCCTGATACAGCTAAGTACGGTCAGTTTAGCACCAAAATACCAGGCAATCCTCCTCTGAACATGACAACCCCAGATGATAATTTTGGCCTTCATTGGGCCTCGTCAGTGAGGTGCAGCCATAATCCTCTAAGCTCATTGGGCAAGGAGTCCACATCTAGTTTTCCCCAGCAGCCTGCATACAGAAAGAGAAGTGCTCTACTAGGAATGAACAACAGTTTAGTAGCTTGTTCTATGGAGAGATATCATCTAGGAGCTGCCACTTTTAGCCCAATTGTGCTTTTCACAAAGAACTTTCCTGATGTATATCAGTCTGATCCTGCCTAGTAAGGTCAGCCCAGCCCAAAAATACCAGTCAATCCTCCTCTGAACAAGGAGCATAACAGACAATCATTTCAGCCTTCTGTGGGCCTTGTACGTGAGGTGTAGCCATAATCCTCTAAGCACACTGGTCAATGTCTGATTTACCCCTTCATACTTATTTAAAGTGTCCCAAATGTGTCCAAACTGTTTTAATAAAGTGTACTATCTGTGAATGTATTTTCCCAGGTTATGTGAATCATGTGTACATGTTCATGCTAATAGCCAGGGAACTATGAAGGTGAATTGTACTTACCTGTCAGCATCTTTATATACTGTGATTACCACAGCTGCAGATGACAGCATTCAGTAGACTGGTCCATCTAAGGTAATGTGAGCAGAGTGCCAAGTATCTAACAAGGAACAGTCTACTGCAAGCCAGGGGTTTGGCAGATAAATCCACATTTCATCTTGGAGGGCTGTGGATCACACAAGGAGCAGCACGCTGTAGATCAGAGGATTGGCATATACATTTGCATTTCACTTGGGAAGCCTGTTGTCATTCTCCACACTGGAGGAGAATATTTGTACAGCTTCCTGAAACTCCTGTCTTCCCCCTCTGTTTTTGTAGGCACTCTGATGGGAAAAATTAGTCTAAGATTGGTTAGAGAACCCCTATCAATGACATGAAGTCAGCATTTCAGAATTCATCTCACTCCATCTTGGGGGCAAAATATTTGACTAAGGCCTTGCGAGACAGTGGGAGGGATTAAAGCTGGACTGGAGTGTAATTCAACATGTAATGATCTAGTGGACTCTCACCATTCAATTAAAAAATGTCCCATTGCAGATATTCTGGTGGTACTTCATTTATAGTTAACAAAATAAAAACTGTCAGAAAGGAAGTTATGCAGGCAGGAAAATAGGTAATGCTGGGAATGAAGGTGTAGGGAGCACAAAATCAACGGTCCCTAGAGCCAGCAACAGATAGAATGGCTGCTTATAATATCACGGCCAGGCAAGGTTAGGTTTAAGACAACTAGTACATAACATAGAAGTGAAAGAAGGCATGATCCCAGCCCAAAATCCTAATGACTTTAAATTCTTGGAAGCCATTGGAGTCTGAGATTGTTGTGCGCATATTTGTAGTACTCAAAAATGAAGAAACAAAAGTATACTTACCAGACCAGAGGGATAATTATTAAAAAAAAAAATGGAAGCAGATTCAAAGAAAAGTTGTATATTTACAACTTTTAAGGAACATAAGAATTATGTAATCTGCTTCAAAACGAATACTCCAGGGAAACTGTAGACTAACATAGACAATCTAGTTCAATAAATGGGAAGGAGTTATTTGGACAACGATTCTACAAAATTGTATTTGGTGGCCTTCCAATCAATTTAGACTGAAACAATAGTTTCCATAGTGTGACCATAATACCAAAAACTTGAAGACAGTTTAAAATAATTACACATATTTATTATATGCTCATCAAAACATGTATGCACAACTCTTAGTAGCCAATCTGAGAAAAATGACATTTATCATTTTATATATGGTTATATTAAATTGCAGGGTAATCTGCATATCAGGTAAACAGTTGTATCTTTCCTTTACGAGTGTACTCTGCTAAATATAACTTAATTTTGTGAATACTTTCCTTTTCTCCAAAAAGAATTTTGAGATTTTTCCCAGTGTGACATTTTATCACTTAGTTATGGTTTGAAGGTGTTTAGTGTGTTAATACTTAAATGAAATTTCCAATTGTCAGTAAATGCTGTCAATAAATTAACTTCTCTATGCAACATGCAAAGCTAATCTTCTATGGGCTGCAGCACTTAACAGTATAACTACACAGGCATACTGATCATTTGAAAGAACCATGCAAAAGCTTGTCTCCAGTAACACTAATACAAATAACATAATCTGATTCTTATCTGAAAGCCAATACTATTACACCCACATTTGACCATCCATTATGCAAGGCTTTAGCAAATCCCAGGAAGCCGTATGTCCTAAAATCTACTTCTGGCTGATATTTTTGTAGAATTAAACTTGTTTAATTGTACATTTAATATTGTAAGTTGGTTCTGATGTAGGTAAATGATGTTGCGACCATAGTGCTTCTTTTATATTATTGCAGTAATTACCTGTTCTCAACACCACCTGTTAACCTAGGATTTGCAACCTTGACCCCTTTGATAACTATATGTACACACAGCCCTTCCTCTAATAACCCTATTACTTCATCCACATTGGTAACTATAAAGTCTAAGGGGTATTTTGTAGGTAAATTATTAGATACGTTTTTCTAAAATATTTTGATCGACCTTGTAGGGGTTCACACCTTTTTCACTCAAAAGGTCTTAAAGCACAGCTATATTGAAATATGATTTTCAAGCACTGACCTTTAATAGTATACCAATGAAACAGGTCGCATTTCTTATAAAGAAAGTTTCTGAGTACAATATAATAAGAAATGGTATTGAGAGAGAAATATTGTTTTAAAATAAATTTTTATTATGCAGAAAAATTAGCTTACAGAAGTTATACAAAATTAAATTCATTTAATAGACTATCAGTTATTGTTAAGCTTGCTTTCAATAACAATTGTTTACATACCACTCAAAATTACATCTTTGCAACCAGGACACCTAATCTTTAGATGCTCTAGAACGACCTGTCCATTGTTTGTAATGAGGCATTTTTATAGTTTTTCATATCAGATGGAGACATCTTATCTCCCTTTTCTAGCATAAACATTTTGTACATCAACAACGTAGCCTTGAAAATTTGTTATACAAGCTTAAGCATACGCACTTGAATTAATGCAATAAGCATCCATTTTAGAATCTTGCTAATACAAAGGTTGAATACATCTCCATTTTAGTTTAGTACAGAAAATCATATAACATAATTTGTTAGTATTTTAATTTCACTAAACAGTTAGTAATCTAATATATTGTAGTAGAACTTTATTTAAACATATAATGGCCCCTAGTTATCAAGCCGTCAACCTCAAATACGCTGGAATTCCGCAGCGTATTTGTGGCGAGGCTGATTGGCCTTAGTTATCAAGCCCTGCTGCCCGGCAAAAGTAGAATTTTGTGACGTAAGCTTCGATCCGCCGGACTCAGTCCGACACAGATCGATTCGTACCGTCACTCCAGATGTTCTGCACACAAGTTCGGCACAATCTGACTACTTTTGCTAGCTATCAAATGACTAGCAGGTATGCTCGGCACTTTTCCGGCCCAGCGTACCTTGTTTCAATCCGCCGCACTGGAGGCGGCGGATCCCATAGGAATCAATGGGAGTCTGACCATAGCGAAAGTTTCAGTGTTCGCTGCTGCCCCGACATCCCATTGAATTCTATGGGATGATGTCTGCCCTAACACCCTAACATGTACCCCCCGAGTCTAAGACCCCCCTAATCTGCCCCCCCTCCTACACCGCCGCAGCTAAAGTGTTTAAAACCCTAAAAACCGCCACTCCCGGAGCCCACCCGCCACTCTAATAAACTTATTAACCCCCTAAACCGCCGCTCCTAGGACCCCGCATCAACTATAATAAATGTATTAAACCCCTAAACCGCCATTCCCGAGCCACTGGCTCACCTACATTATACCTAGTAACACCCTATCCTGCCCCCCCTATACCGCCGCCACCTATAATAAATTTATTAACCCCTATCCTGCCACCCCCTACAACTCGCCACCACTAAAATAAAATATTAACCCTAAACCTAAGTAACACCCCCCTAACTTAAATATTAATTAAATACATCTAAATAATATTATTCTTATTAACTAAATTAATCCTATTTAAAACTAAATACTTACGTTTAAAATAAACCCTAATATAGCTAGGTACAATAGCTTTTAAATAGTTATTAACTATTTAATAGATACCTAGATAAAATAAAGTCAAATTTACCTGTAAAATAAAAACTAACCTAAGTTTCAATTACACCTAACACTACACTATCATTAAATAAATTATTCCTATTTAAAACTAAATACTTACCTGTAAAATAAACCGTAAGATAGCTACAATGTAATTAATAATTACATTGTAGCTATTTTAGAATTTATATTTAATTTACAGGTATTTTTGAATTTATTTTAGCTAGTTAGAATAGTTATTAAATAGTTATTAACTATTTAATAAACTACCTAGTTAAAAGAAATACAAAATTACCTGTAAAATAAATCCTAACCTAAGTTACAATTAAACCTAACACTACACTATCATTAAATTAATTAAACAAATTACCTACAAATAACTACAATTAAATACAATTAAATAAACTAACTAAAGTACCAAAAAATAAAAAAAAATAAGTTACAAAAAAAAAAAAAAATGTTACAAACATTTCAAAAATATTACAACAATTTTAAACTACTTACACCTAATCTAAGCCCCCTAATAAAATAACAAAGCCCCCCAAAATAAAAATATGCCCTAACCCTATTCTACATTAAAAAGTTAACAGCTCAATTACCTTACCAGCCCTTAAAAGGGCCCTTTTGCAGGGCATGCCCCAAAGAAATCAGCTCTTTTACCTGTAAAATAAAAAATAACAACCCCCCCAACATTAAAACCCACCACCCACACACCCCTACTCTAACACAAACCCCCCTATAAATAAACCTAACACTACCCCCCTGAAGATCATCCTTCTTTAGCCGTCTTCAGCCAGCCGACCACCGATGGAACAGAAGAGGACATCCGCAGTGGCCGAAGTCATCATCCAAGGGGCGCTGAAGAAGTCTTCCATCCGATTGAAGTCATCCTCCAAGGGGCACTGAAGAAGTCTTCCATCCGATTGAAGTCATCATCCAGGCGGCGTCTTCAATCTTCATCCATCCGGAGTGGAGCGGAGCCATCTTCAGACGAGCTGACGCGGAGCCATCTTCTTTCCACCAACGACTAGACGACGAATGAAGGTTCTTTAAGTGACGTCATCCAAGATGGCGTCCCTCGAATTCCGATTGGCTGATAGGATTCTATCAGCCAATCGGAATTAAGGTAGGAAAAATCTGATTGGCCGATTGAATCAGCCAATCAGATTGAAGTTCCAATCCGATTGGCTGATCCAATCAGCCAATCAGATTGAGCTCACATTCTATTGGGCTGTTCTGATCAGCCAATAGAATGCGAGCTCAATCTGATTGGCTGATTGGATCAGCCAATCGGATTGAGCTTCAATCTGATTGGCTGATTCAATCTAATTTTCCCAGTAGATAATGCACGGTCTAGCACGGTGTTAGTCAAATCCGGCCAAAACCACACGGTTTAGCCATGTTAACAAAATATTAAACACTTACTGTAGATAAAAAAGTAAAATGTGCTTTTTGACAACTTTCCACATTTAAATAATAAGGTAACAACAACATCACGACAGTTGTGGTTTTATAGCAACACAACTTTGATGTAAAATGTGGATATATCATTATCATTATTTTGTGCAGCTTTTTTTTTATTGCACGTGAGCTAATATTGATAGTAAAAGGCTTTATACTGCCATTACCTATTGCTGCTTAATAATGAACTTCCTAAAATATATGGATAAGATTTTTATTTCTGTAGTCACCATGGTGTTGCAAGACATGTAAGAAGTATTCGGAGTCCCTTTATGTTTTTTACACCGCATTATAAAATAGATTTTTTTTTCATACATTTCATTTTTCTTGGCCATTCCTCTTTTGTGTATGCTAAAATGAAATTTGCCATGCTAAAAATATCATGTCTAAAACTTGGTCATAGGAGAGAAAATATGCGACATCAGTGGTAAAATGCATGTTGTTTTCTAATGATAGATTTTTGAAGTTTTTAGAATAACATGTTACTCTTAGGTGGCTTTTAAAAGTATATTAAACACTAAGGACCAGATTATAAATGGAGCGGTATTTATCGCTCCCACTCGTGACGGGAAGCACTCATATTACAAGTTGAAAGTAAAACGTTTTCACTTGTGTGCTAACCTGATGCGCAAAAATGCCTAAGTTATAATATTGTGACCATGTTAATGTATTCCCCCTTAGGAGTCAGAGAAAGAAAAGGGGGAAAAAAACTAACACCTTATTTGCACGTAAAAACCTGATCACATTTTCTCAAATATATATATATATATATACTGTATATCCCTAATTGGTTTTAACTGATAAGAACTGCAAAGTAATGCTATTTATATTAACTTTAAAATAGTGACAATCCTGGTGATCTGCTGACTAAAGCCCAGATTGGGTTCTACAAATAAGGCAATTGTCGGTGGAGTTTGGCTATTGGAAATTATTGCAGAAAAAAAGGATGTTAATTTGTTTTTAAACCTTAAGACTTGGCTGATATGTTATAATTTAGCAGCACAACAGGAATGTATTGTAATTACAATGTGCTTATTGTCACTTTAAAGCACAGAAGATTTTTTAATAGACATGTAGCCATTGTGTGTAATAGTGACAACTTGATGTACATAAATGTGCATTTATTTGACTAAAGTATTGTGGATGCACCTTTGTGCAGATTAAAGTTATATAATTACCCTAAGTCCCTTATTTATATGAGGATAAACCTGTTTTTTTTACTTTAGTTTATTTTTGTTTACAACCTTGTTTATTAAAATTGTAAAAAAATATGCATTTTGTTGTATACTACTCCATGAAAATGGCATAAAGTAGTGATTATATATGAGCATCATTTAAAAACTCCAAAACTGCTCAGCACAGGTGTGTTCTTATTAAAACCTTTTTGTCAAGGTAAAAAAAAATCTAAGGCCTAGATTTAGAGTTTTGTCCGTAATGACCCGCCCCTATAGGAAACAATGGGGCTGTTTGAGCTGAAAAAAAACCTAACACCTGCAAAAAAGCCGCGTTCAGCTCCTAACGCAGCCCCATTGTTTGCTATGCGGAAACACTTCCTACGTCTGCACCTAACACTCTAACATGTACCCCGAGTCTAAACACCCCCGAACCTTACACTTATTAACCCCTATTCTGCCGCCCCCCGCTATCGCTGACCCCTGCATATTATTATTAACCCCTAATCTGCCGCTCCCGTAAACCGCCGCTACTATACATTATCCCTATGTACCCCTAATCTGCTGCCCCTAACACCGCCGACCCCCTATATTATATTTATTAACCCCTAATCTCCCCCCCCCACAACGTCGCCTCCACCTGCCTACACTTATTAACCCCTAATCTGCTGAGGCGGACCGCACCGCTATTATAATAAAGTTATTAACCCCTAATCCGCCTCACTAACCCTATAATAAATAGTATTAACTCCTAATCTGCCCCTCCCTAACATCGCCGACACCTAACTTCAAACATTAACCCCTAATCTGCCGACTGGAGCTCACCGCTATTCTAATAAATGTATTAACCCCTAAGCTAACTCTAACCCCTAACACTAACACCCCCTAAGTTAAATATAATTTAAATCTAATGAAATTAATTAACTCTTATTAAATAAATTATTCCTATTTAAAGCTAAATACTTACCTGTAAAATAAATCCTAATATAGCTTACAATATAAATTATAATTATATTATAGCTATTTTAGGATTAATATTTATTTTACAGGCAACTTTGTATTTATTTTAACCAGGTAAATAGTTAAGAACTATTTAATAGCTAAAATAGTTAAAATAATTACAAAATTACCTGTAAAATAAATCCTAATATTTTTCTAATGTTTGTAAATATTTTATTAGTTTTTGTAACTTAGTTCTTTTTTATTTTTTGTACTTTAGTTAGTTTATTTAATTGTAGTTATTTGTAGGTATTGTATTTAATTAATGTATTGATAGTGTAGTGTTAGGTTTAATTGTAGGTAATTGTAGGTATTTTATTTAATTAATTTATTGATAGTGTAGTGTTATGTTTAATTGCAACTTAGGTTAGGATTTATTTTACAGGTAATTTTATAATTATTTTAACTATTTTAGCTATTAAATAGTTATTAACTATTTAATAGCTATTGTACCTGGTTAAAATAAATACAAAGTTGACTGTAAAATAAATATTAATCCTAAAATAGCTATAATATAATTATAATTTATATTGTAGCTATATTAGGGTTTATTTTACAGGTAAGTATTTAGCTTTAAATAGGAATAATTTATTTAATAAGAGTTAATTTATTTCGTTAGAATAAAATTATATTTAACTTAGGGGGGCGTTAGTGTTAGGGTTAGACTTAGCTTTAGGGGTTAATACATTTATTAGAATAGCGGTGAGCTCCAGTCGGCAGATTAAGGGTTAATACTTGAAGTTAGGTGTCAGCGATGTTAGGGAGGGCAGATTAGGGGTTAATACTATATATTATAGGGTTATTGAGGAGGGAGTGAGGCGGATTAGGGGTTAATAACTTTATTATAGTAGTGGTGCGGTCCGCTCGGCAGATTAGGGGTTAATAAGTGTAGGCAGGTGGAGGCGACGTTGAGGGGGCAGATTAGGGGTTAATAAATATAATATAGGTGTCGGCGGTGTTAGGGGCAGCAGATTAGGGGTACATAGCTATAATGTAGGTGGCGGGGCTTTGCGGTCGGCAGATTAAGGGTTAATTATTGTTGGTAGCTGGCGGCGACGTTGTGGGGGGCAGGTTAGGGGTTAATAAATATAAAATAGGGGTCGGCGGTGTTAGGGGCAGCAGATTAGGGGTACATAAGTATAACGTAGGTGGCGGTCGGCAGATTAGGGGTTAAAAAATTTTAATAAAGTGGCGGCGATGTGGGGGGACCTCGGTTTAGGGGTACATAGGTAGTTTATGGGTGTTAGTGTACTTTAGAGCACAGTAGTTAAGAGCTTTATAAAACCGGGGTTAGCCCAGAAAGCTCTTAACTACTGACTTTTTTCTGCGGCTGGAGTTTTGTCGTTAGAGTTTTAAAAATCACTTCAGCCACGACTTTAAATACCGGAGTTAGAAAGATCCCATTGAAAAGATAGGATACGCAATTGACGTAAGGGGATCTGCGGTATGGAAAAGTCGCGGCGGGAAAGTGAGCGTTAGACCCTTTCCTGACTGACTCCAAATACCGGCGGTAGCCTAAAACCAGCGTTAGGAGCCTCTAACGCTGGTTTTCACGGCTACCGCCAAACTCTAAATCTAGGCCTGAGTGAACTAAGTTAGGCCTAGATTTAGAGTTTTGTCGGTAACGACCCGCGTAGCTAACGCTGGCTTTTTTCTGGCCGCACTTTTTAAATACCTCTGGTATTGAGAGTTCACAGAATGGCTGCGTTAGGCTCCAAAAAAGGAGCGTAGAGCATATTTAACGCAACTTCAACTCTCGATACCAGCGGTGCTTATGGACGCGGCTAGCTTCAAAAACGTGCTTGTGCACGATTCCCCCATAGGAAACAATGGGGCTGTTTGAGCTGAAAAAAAACCTAACACCTGCAAAAAAGCCGCGTTCAGCTCCTAACGCAGCCCCATTGTTTGCTATGCGGAAACACTTCCTATGTCTGCACCTAACACTCTAACATGTACCCCGAGTCTAAACACCCCTAACCTTACACTTATTAACCCCTATTCTGCCGCCCTCGCTATCGCTGACCCCTGCATATTATTATTAACCCTAATCTGCCGCTCGTAAATCACCGCTACTTACATTATCCCTATGTACCCCTAATCTGCTGCCCCTAACACCGCCGACCCCTATATTATATTTATTAACCCCTAATCTGCCCCCCACAACGTCGCCTCCATCTGCCTACACTTATTAACCCCTAATCTGCCGAGCGGACCGCACCGCTATCATAATAAAGTTATTAACCCCTAATCCACCTCACTAACCCTATAATAAATAGTATTAACCCCTAATCTGCCCTCCCTAACATCGCCGACACCTAACTTCAAACATTAACCCCTAATCTGCTGACTGGAGCTCACCGCTATTCTAATAAATGTATTAACCCCTAAAGCTAACTCTAACCCTAACACTAACACCCCCCTAAATTAAATATAATTTAAATCTAACGAAATTAATTAACTCTTATTAAATAAATTATTCCTATTTAAAGCTAAATACTTACCTGTAAAATAAATCCTAATATAGCTACAATATAAATTATAATTATATTATAGCTATTTTAGGATTAATATTTATTTTATAGGTAACTTTGTATTTATTTTAACCAGGTACAATAGCTATTAAATAGTTAAGAACTATTTAATAGCTAAAATAGTTAAAATAATTACAAAATTACCTGTAAAATAAATCCTAACCTAAGTTACAATTAAACCTAAACACTACACTATCAATACATTAATTAAATAAAATACCTACAATTACCTACAATTAAACCTAACACTACACTATCAATAAATTAATTAAATACAATATCTATAAATAAATACAATGAAATAAACTAACTAAAGTACAAAAAATAAAAAAGAACTAAGTTACAAAAAATAAAAAAAATATTTACAAACATCAGAAAAATATTACAACAATTTTAAACTAATTACACCTACTCTAAGCCCCCTAATAAAATAACAAAGACCCCCAAAATAAAAAAATGCCCTACCCTATTCTAAATTACTAAAGTTCAAAGCTCTTTTACCTTACCAGCCCTGAACAGGGCCCTTTGCGGGGCATGCCCCAAAGAATTCAGCTCTTTTGCCTGCCCACCACCCACATACCCCTAATCTAACCCAAACCCCCCTTAAATAAACCTAACACTAAGCCCCTGAAGATCTTCCTACCTTATCTTCACCATACCAGGTTCACCGATCGATCCAGAAGAGCTCCTCTGATGTCTTGATCCAAGCCCAAGTGGGGGGCTGAAGATGTCCATGATCCGGCTGAAGTCTTCATCCAAGCGGGAGCTGAAGAGGTCCATGATCCGGCTGAAGTCTTCTATCAACGGCATCTTCAATCTTCTTTCTTCCGGATCCATGTAGTTCATTCCGCTGACGTGCAACATCCATCTTCACTGACGACTTCCCGACGAATGACGGTTCCTTTAAGGGACGTCATCCAAGATGGCGTCCCTCGAATTCCGATTGGCTGATAGGATTCTATCAGCCAATCGGAATTAAGGTAGGAAACATTCTGATTGACTGATAGAATCAGCCAATCAGAATCAAGTTCAATCCGATTTGGCTGATTCAATCAGCCAATCAGATTGAGCTCGCATTCTATTGGCTGTTCCGATAAGCCAATAGAATGCGAGCTCAATCTGATTGGCTGATCGGATCAGCCAATCGGATTGAACTTGATTCTACTTGGCTGATTCAATCAGCCAATCAGAATTTTCCTACCCTTAATTCCGATTGGCTGATAGAATCCTATCAGCCCAATCGGAATTTGAGGGACGCCATCTTGGATGACGTCCCTTAAAGGAACCGTCATTCGTCGGGAAGTCGTCGGGTGAAGATGGATGTTCCGCGTCGGCGGAATGAACTACATGGATCTGGAAGAAAGAAGATTGAAGATGCCGTTGATAGAAAACTTCAGCGGATAATGGACCTCTTCAGCTCCCGCTTGGATGAAGACTTCAGCCGGATCATGGACATCTTCAGCCCCCCCGCTTGGGCTTGGATCAAGACATCGGAGGAGCTCTTCTGGATCGATCGGTTAACCTAGTATGGTGAAGATAAGGTAGGAAGATCTTCAGGGGCTTAGTGTTAGGTTTATTTAAGGGGGGTTTGGGTTAGATTAGGGGTATGTAGGTGGTGGGTTGTAATATTTTTCTTATGTTTGTAAATATTTTTTTATTTTTTGTGACTTAGTTCTTTTTTATTTTTTGTACTTTAGTTAGTTTATTTCATTGTATTTATTTGTAGATATTGTATTTAATTAATTTATTGATAGCGTAGTGTTAGGTTTAATTGTAGGTAATTGTAGGTATTTTATTTAATTAATTTATTGATAGTGTAGTGTTAGGTTTAATTGTAACTTAGGTTAGGATTTATTTTACAGGTAATTTTGTAATTATTTTAACTATTTTAGCTATTAAATAGTTCTTAACTATTTAATAGCTATTGTACCTGGTTAAAATAAATACAAAGTTACCTGTAAAATAAATATAAATCCTAAAATAGCTATAATATAATTATAATTTATATTGTAGCTATATTAGGGTTTATTTTACAGGTAAGTATTTAGCTTTAAATAGGAATAATTTATTTAATAAGAGTTAATTTATTTCATTAGATTTAAATTATATTTAACTTAGGGGGGTGTTAGTGTTAGGGTTAGACTTAGCTTTAGGGGTTAATCCATTTATTACAGTAGCAGCGAGATTCGGTCGGCAGATTAGGGGTTAATAATTGAAGTTAGGTGTCGGCGATGTTAGGGAGGGCAGATTAGGGGTTAATACTATTTATTATAGGGTTATTGAGGCGGGAGTGAGGCGGATTAGGGGTTAATAACTTTATTATAGTAGCAGTGAGATCCGCTCGGCAGATTAGGGGTTAATAAGTGTAGGCAGGTGGAGGCGACGTTGAGGGGGGCAGGTTAGGGGTTAATAAATATAATATAGGGGTCGGCGGTGTTAGGGGCAGCAGATCAGGGGTACATAAGGATAACGTAAGTAGCGGCGCTTTGCGGTCGGCAGATTAGGGGTTAATTATTGTAGGTAGCTGGCGGCGACGTTGTGGGGGGCAGGTTAGGGGTTAATAAATATAATATAGGGGTCGGCGGTGTTAGGGGCAGCAGATTAGGGGTACATAAGTATAACGTAGGTGGCGGTCGGCAGATTAGGGGTTAAAAAATTTAATCGAGTGGCGGCAATGTGGGGGGACCTCGGTTTAGGGGTACATAGGTAGTTTATGGGTGTTAGTGTACTTTAGAGCACAGTAGTTAAGAGCTTTATAAACCGGCGTTAGCCCAGAAAGCTCTTAACTACTGACTTTTTTCTGCGGCTGGAGTTTTGTCGTCAGATTTCTAACGCTCACTTCAACCACGACTCTAAATACCGGAGTTAGAAAGATCCCATTGAAAAGATAGGATACGCAATTGACGTAAGGGGATCTGCGGTATGGAAAAGTCGCGGCTGGAAAGTGAGCGTTAGACCCTTTCCTGACTGACTCCAAATACCGGCGGTAGCCTAAAACCAGCGTTAGGAGCCTCTAACGCTGGTTTTGACGGCTACCGCCAAACTCTAAATCTAGGCCATAGGATGCAAAATATCGACACCTGAAAGGAAATTCTTTAACCACAATTGTTTGTTTTCAATAACCTACGCTAACTTGCAGATATATTACAAGTTGAAAGTAAACACAAGCGCGACTGAAGATCTTGTATACAAGGTTAGAGGAAATAAAGAAAGTTGGACTACACAAAACATAAATACATTAAATAATTAATTTATACTCATATATAAACTAATAAAAAGTATACATATAAATATTATTAAATAAATATATGAGGTCAAAAGGTATGTGGTATATAACAAGGTTTTTGACTGCAAACAAGAGAGATGGTGGAAAAAAGGAAGAGAGGCGCACAAATGTGTGTATCAATCGGTACAATTCGGCAAAACTCCAAATTTTGTATGCACAGGGTACTCACACTTTGGCACAGCACACCAGTGTGCTTGTGGAAGCGGGCTGGCACTCAGAGCTGACCAGCTGGCTCTCTCCGGCACTTTCTTGGAAACAGTGGCTGTCCTGTATGCTAGACTGTCTGGTAGTGGTGTGCTTGTATTCAAACTCCAGGCTCAAGTTGTATTAAAATGAATTAAAAACTTTTATTGCACAGGGTTAACAAGCACATATGAAATAGGTACAAGTAAAATATTGCTACGCGTTTCTCGGCCCTCCTGGCCGTTTCATCAGGCATATCAACTACATTAAAATCTCGGCTTTTTATTGCCGCCACTACCAAACAGTTTCTAACAAACCCTCCCCTTTTTGTTCCCATTGGGTATTTAGAGATGAGCCTAACATTGCTAGTACATTTGAAAACGGATGCTAACTAAATAGTGTTTCAAAATATTAGAATCCATATCTCTTTCTAGCGAACACACTCATTTTTAGTAGCGAGTTGCAAATACAATTGTTATACAATAATAGTAACTTGATGTGGATACATGCTTTTGTATCGAATATCAACAATTTGGAAACGACAGATCGTCCCTTCGATAGGTTAACACACGGACCAATTGTAAGGCTCTGTTCTCAATGAATGTTTACACCCCCCTATTTGTTGTTTTGCATTGAAGCAATGCAATCGCCATTCTGTCAATCAAATTGATCCTCGTGATGTCAGCTTTACATCTTAACATAATATCTTTCTAGCGGACACACTAATCTTTAGTAGCAAATTGCAACTACAATCATTATACAATAATAGTAACTTGATGTTGTTACATACTTTTATATCGGGAATCCACTATTTAGAAACAAAAATTCGTCCCTTTAATAGGTGGAAAAAAACGGACCAATTGTAAGGCTCTGTTCTCGATAAACATTTACCCACCCCTATTTGTGGTTTTGCATTGAAACAATGCAATCGCCATTCTGTCTATTAAATTGATCTTCGTAATTTCTGCTTTATATCTTAACATAATTTAGAAGAATAGTTGTTACATTTGACACTATGTTATTGGCTAATCTCGAGGTGGATAACCACCCCCATAGTGATGATGTGGGTACCCTTATTAACCTAATGGTGAATAAATACCAGAACTCGGCAAAAACATGTGTTAAGT
Organism: Bombina bombina; assembly: GCF_027579735.1. Classification (NCBI taxonomy): domain Eukaryota; kingdom Metazoa; phylum Chordata; class Amphibia; order Anura; family Bombinatoridae; genus Bombina; species Bombina bombina. The sequence goes on from NC_069503.1 coordinate 950,533,369, forward strand.
GTCTATACAAGACTATAAATTGGCTATTATATTAATTATTCTAATATATATATATATTGGTGTCACTCTGTTAGCTCTAGAGCGAATGAGTGGGTGTAATGTGACTATAAATTCATAGTGATAGTGCATACTTTAATAACTTACAATTGATCTAGTGTGACAATATGTGTAATATATGGTAATCAGGCAAATGATTTGTTCTATGTGTGACTATATTGTTGACTAAGAAACAAGATCGAGTAGAGTCTGTGTGATGGTGGTGTGAAAATGTGATAAACATGTACAAGTGTAGCGTGAGCAATAGTATTGAGATATAAAGATTGGGATTGCTGGATTTTTAGCGTGTATATTCTCTAAATCCCTAGTGTCCCTTCTAATGTCTAGAAGAAGTGGAAACATGGTGCAAGTGCTATGACCTCATGCCAGTGGTGGATTGGAGGTTATGAGGAATCTTATTGTGCTCTGATGTATAGTGACAATTCTAGTGGTGTACAGTATAATGGTTTAATTAAAATGGATTAATGGCAAATGCTGAGACGGTCCTGTTTATAACGATTATTGGGGAATGTGTCCTATTTCAGGGGGGACTAGTGAAAAGTGATCTATGTGTCTATGTGCAATACGTGTTGTATAGTTAATATATGGGTCATAAAGGTGGCAACGGGTCTAAGGCGTGAATAGGTATGATGGATACCCCATCATAGAGATCTAGGTCTGTCTAGCTGATAAAAAATGGGGGATCGATAATTGACTAAAAAGCAGCAGAGTCTATTACTTCATTAAGGCCGTTAGGAAAGAGGGAACCAAATCTAAAAATCCAATAGGTCTCCCTTTGGCGAAGTTTTGTAAATCTGTTGTATCTGTGGGAGCTAGGGATACTTTCAAGAGGTGTTATAGTAAAGGGACAGGCTTCTCCATTATGTTCATGGACATAGTGCCTAGATACACTATGTTTCATGGATTTTTTCTTTATGTTTCGATTATGTTCACTCCATCTTGTGCGAACATTTCGAATAGTGCGCCCCAAATACTGTTGTCCACATCTGCATGACAACACATAGACTACATATGAGGAGCTGCATGTCAGATACTCATTGATGGTGAAAATTTCTCCAGTGGCATGTGATTTAATTGTTTTAATTTTGTGTGAGATATGTTTACACATGTGGCACCTAATTTTGCCACATTTAAATACTCCCTTTCTGTTAGGGTTATTTTGTGTATATTTGCCTTTAACTTTCTTGGAGATGACTACCTTGCTGGGAGCTAAAGTTTGTTTAATGGTGGGTGCTCTTTTATAAATCACGTTTGGTGTGTTTTGTAGATCTTTTTTTCAAATGGGGTCTTTCAATAAAATGGGCCAGTGTTTTAATAACACTTTTTTTATACGTTTGGCATTAGAATTAAATTGTGTCACAAAACAGGGTTGTTGAAGTATCTCTATAGCATCATTATTCGGCTTTGTTGCTTTCTTAGTGCGAAGAATGTTTGATCTATCCAAGTGGTATGCCTTCTCATACCCACTCATAATGATATCTCTAGGATAGCCCTTTTCTTCAAATCTCTGAATGAGAATTTTGGACTGTTCACAATATTTGTCTAATGAGCTACAATTTCTTCTAATTCTGCAAAATTGGCTGTATGGTATACTTTTTTTCCATTGATGATGATGATTGCTATTGAAATGGAGAAAATTATTACAATCAACAGTTTTGAAATATGTGGATGTGGCTATATTTTGTTCGGTGTCCCATGTAAGATTTAGGTCGAGGAAATCAATAGATTCTCGTTGAATCTTGGAGGTGAATTGAATGCCCATAGAGTTGTTATTGAGGTATGTACAGAATAAACTAGCCTCCTCTACTGTACCTTTAAAAATAAAAATCAAATCATCTATGTAACGGCCATAGAACACCAGGTTAGCCCCCCCAGTTGGAATTATAGATAAATCTCTCCTCGAAACATCCCATGAAGAGATTCGCAAAACTGGGGGCAAACCTGGTGCCCATGGCCGTTCCCTTAATCTGCAAATAAAAATCATCTAAAAATTGAAAATAATTGTGTTTGAGTATAAACTCAATAAGTGTCAGAATATATTCTTTTTGTATATTGGGCATGTAGATATCGGTATCTAAATAGTGTTTAGTGGTCTGAATACCTAGTTCATGAGATATGTTAGAGTACAGGGCGCTCACGTCGGCTGTTATCCACAGAGCTCCCACCTCATATTTAAAATCTTTAATCTTGAACAGTAAATCAGTAGTGTCTCGAATAAATGAAGGCAAATTGTGAACATACTTCTGTAAAAAGTGGTCAATGTATTGAGATAACCTGTCTGTAATGCTATTAATACCAGCAATGATGGGACGACCAGGTGGTTTGAAGCGATCCTTGTGGATCTTTGGAAGATGGTAGTAGTAAGGGGTAGAGGGATAGGAAGGGGTGAGGAATTTCCGCTCTTTGGTATTGAGAATCCCCTTGCTACCACCATCCTCCAAAAGACCCAACAGTTTTTCCAAAAAAATAGACGTGGGATCTGTATCTAGTTTCCTGTAGTATTCCTTGTTGAGAAGGATATTGTGAGCCTCATTGACATAGTCTTTATAATCTTGTAGAACAATCCCACCCCCCTTATCCGCCTGCCTAATTACCAGGTGGGGGTCGTTGGCCAGGGATCTTAGGGCTTTTTCTTCATTGGGCCATAATCTCATTTGTTTGTTTAATTTGCTGGGAAGTTTGTTAAAATCTTCCATTACCATTTGTTGGAAAAGATCTATGTATGTGACATCATCCTTAGGAGGATTGAAACTAGATGGTGGTGATAATGTGGTGTGTATAAACCCCTCAAATAGATCTTCCATCAATAGATCTGGTTCAGCATAAATGGTCTGTGTCTGACTATTCAAAGAGTTGGTGATGATGGGCATACCCTCCACATTCCTTTTTTTGAGGTTTTTTATGGAGAAATATCTCTGTAGAGATAACTTCCTGGTGTACTTGTTTAAATCGACAAATAAGTCAAATAATTTGTGAGGGTTGGGTGGGCAATAAGACAGGCCCCTACCCAAAATTCTGACCTCGTCATCAGTTAGACTGTGTGTGGATAGGTTAAAAATCCCTTTGGCTAGTTTTTGTAGTTGCTTTTTTTGTGTGGTGTTACCTCTCCCTCGTCTTCCCCGTTTGGGTAGGGCCTTTTCTTTTGTTGTTGTTGTTGTATATTTACATGCTGCTGTTGTGTCTGTGGTATGTTTTGATGTAATGATGGTGATGGTGTTTTGGGAGTACCTATATTCCTCCTCCATAGAGGGGCTAAGTTGGGTACCCCTAAAAAATTACTCTTAGAGGTGGAAGGAGTCTCTACCCTTTGGTAGCCATTTTGACCTTGGTCATTAGAAGTATTTGAAGAATTGCTAGAGTAGAGACTCCTTCCACCTCTAAGAGTAATTTTTTAGGGGTACCCAACTTAGCCCCTCTATGGAGGAGGAATATAGGTACTCCCAAAACACCATCACCATCATTACATCAAAACATACCACAGACACAACAGCAGCATGTAAATATACAACAACAACAACAAAAGAAAAGGCCCTACCCAAACGGGGAAGACGAGGGAGAGGTAACACCACACAAAAAAAGCAACTACAAAAACTAGCCAAAGGGATTTTTAACCTATCCACACACAGTCTAACTGATGACGAGGTCAGAATTTTGGGTAGGGGCCTGTCTTATTGCCCACCCAACCCTCACAAATTATTTGACTTATTTGTCGATTTAAACAAGTACACCAGGAAGTTATCTCTACAGAGATATTTCTCCATAAAAAACCTCAAAAAAAGGAATGTGGAGGGTATGCCCATCATCACCAACTCTTTGAATAGTCAGACACAGACCATTTATGCTGAACCAGATCTATTGATGGAAGATCTATTTGAGGGGTTTATACACACCACATTATCACCACCATCTAGTTTCAATCCTCCTAAGGATGATGTCACATACATAGATCTTTTCCAACAAATGGTAATGGAAGATTTTAACAAACTTCCCAGCAAATTAAACAAACAAATGAGATTATGGCCCAATGAAGAAAAAGCCCTAAGATCCCTGGCCAACGACCCCCACCTGGTAATTAGGCAGGCGGATAAGGGGGGTGGGATTGTTCTACAAGATTATAAAGACTATGTCAATGAGGCTCACAATATCCTTCTCAACAAGGAATACTACAGGAAACTAGATACAGATCCCACGTCTATTTTTTTGGAAAAACTGTTGGGTCTTTTGGAGGATGGTGGTAGCAAGGGGATTCTCAATACCAAAGAGCGGAAATTCCTCACCCCTTCCTATCCCTCTACCCCTTACTACTACCATCTTCCAAAGATCCACAAGGATCGCTTCAAACCACCTGGTCGTCCCATCATTGCTGGTATTAATAGCATTACAGACAGGTTATCTCAATACATTGACCACTTTTTACAGAAGTATGTTCACAATTTGCCTTCATTTATTCGAGACACTACTGATTTACTGTTCAAGATTAAAGATTTTAAATATGAGGTGGGAGCTCTGTGGATAACAGCCGACGTGAGCGCCCTGTACTCTAACATATCTCATGAACTAGGTATTCAGACCACTAAACACTATTTAGATACCGATATCTACATGCCCAATATACAAAAAGAATATATTCTGACACTTATTGAGTTTATACTCAAACACAATTATTTTCAATTTTTAGATGATTTTTATTTGCAGATTAAGGGAACGGCCATGGGCACCAGGTTTGCCCCCAGTTTTGCGAATCTCTTCATGGGATGTTTCGAGGAGAGATTTATCTATAATTCCAACTGGGGGGCTAACCTGGTGTTCTATGGCCGTTACATAGATGATTTGATTTTTATTTTTAAAGGTACAGTAGAGGAGGCTAGTTTATTCTGTACATACCTCAATAACAACTCTATGGGCATTCAATTCACCTCCAAGATTCAACGAGAATCTATTGATTTCCTCGACCTAAATCTTACATGGGACACCGAACAAAATATAGCCACATCCACATATTTCAAAACTGTTGATTGTAATAATTTTCTCCATTTCAATAGCAATCATCATCATCAATGGAAAAAAAGTATACCATACAGCCAATTTTGCAGAATTAGAAGAAATTGTAGCTCATTAGACAAATATTGTGAACAGTCCAAAATTCTCATTCAGAGATTTGAAGAAAAGGGCTATCCTAGAGATATCATTATGAGTGGGTATGAGAAGGCATACCACTTGGATAGATCAAACATTCTTCGCACTAAGAAAGCAACAAAGCCGAATAATGATGCTATAGAGATACTTCAACAACCCTGTTTTGTGACACAATTTAATTCTAATGCCAAACGTATAAAAAAAGTGTTATTAAAACACTGGCCCATTTTATTGAAAGACCCCATTTTGAAAAAAGATCTACAAAACACACCAAACGTGATTTATAAAAGAGCACCCACCATTAAACAAACTTTAGCTCCCAGCAAGGTAGTCATCTCCAAGAAAGTTAAAGGCAAATATACACAAAATAACCCTAACAGAAAGGGAGTATTTAAATGTGGCAAAATTAGGTGCCACATGTGTAAACATATCTCACACAAAATTAAAACAATTAAATCACATGCCACTGGAGAAATTTTCACCATCAATGAGTATCTGACATGCAGCTCCTCATATGTAGTCTATGTGTTGTCATGCAGATGTGGACAACAGTATTTGGGGCGCACTATTCGAAATGTTCGCACAAGATGGAGTGAACATAATCGAAACATAAAGAAAAAATCCATGAAACATAGTGTATCTAGGCACTATGTCCATGAACATAATGGAGAAGCCTGTCCCTTTACTATAACACCTCTTGAAAGTATCCCTAGCTCCCACAGATACAACAGATTTACAAAACTTCGCCAAAGGGAGACCTATTGGATTTTTAGATTTGGTTCCCTCTTTCCTAACGGCCTTAATGAAGTAATAGACTCTGCTGCTTTTTAGTCAATTATCGATCCCCCATTTTTTATCAGCTAGACAGACCTAGATCTCTATGATGGGGTATCCATCATACCTATTCACGCCTTAGACCCGTTGCCACCTTTATGACCCATATATTAACTATACAACACGTATTGCACATAGACACATAGATCACTTTTCACTAGTCCCCCCTGAAATAGGACACATTCCCCAATAATCGTTATAAACAGGACCGTCTCAGCATTTGCCATTAATCCATTTTAATTAAACCATTATACTGTACACCACTAGAATTGTCACTATACATCAGAGCACAATAAGATTCCTCATAACCTCCAATCCACCACTGGCATGAGGTCATAGCACTTGCACCATGTTTCCACTTCTTCTAGACATTAGAAGGGACACTAGGGATTTAGAGAATATACACGCTAAAAATCCAGCAATCCCAATCTTTATATCTCAATACTATTGCTCACGCTACACTTGTACATGTTTATCACATTTTCACACCACCATCACACAGACTCTACTCGATCTTGTTTCTTAGTCAACAATATAGTCACACATAGAACAAATCATTTGCCTGATTACCATATATTACACATATTGTCACACTAGATCAATTGTAAGTTATTAAAGTATGCACTATCACTATGAATTTATAGTCACATTACACCCACTCATTCGCTCTAGAGCTAACAGAGTGACACCAATATATATATATTAGAATAATTAATATAATAGCCAATTTATAGTCTTGTATAGACACTTAACACATGTTTTTGCCGAGTTCTGGTATTTATTCACCATTAGGTTAATAAGGGTACCCACATCATCACTATGGGGGTGGTTATCCACCTCGAGATTAGCCAATAACATAGTGTCAAATGTAACAACTATTCTTCTAAATTATGTTAAGATATAAAGCAGAAATTACGAAGATCAATTTAATAGACAGAATGGCGATTGCATTGTTTCAATGCAAAACCACAAATAGGGGTGGGTAAATGTTTATCGAGAACAGAGCCTTACAATTGGTCCGTTTTTTCCACCTATTAAAGGGACGAATTTTTGTTTCTAAATAGTGGATTCCCGATATAAAAGTATGTAACAACATCAAGTTACTATTATTGTATAATGATTGTAGTTGCAATTTGCTACTAAAGATTAGTGTGTCCGCTAGAAAGATATTATGTTAAGATGTAAAGCTGACATCACGAGGATCAATTTGATTGACAGAATGGCGATTGCATTGCTTCAATGCAAAACAACAAATAGGGGGGTGTAAACATTCATTGAGAACAGAGCCTTACAATTGGTCCGTGTGTTAACCTATCGAAGGGACGATCTGTCGTTTCCAAATTGTTGATATTCGATACAAAAGCATGTATCCACATCAAGTTACTATTATTGTATAACAATTGTATTTGCAACTCGCTACTAAAAATGAGTGTGTTCGCTAGAAAGAGATATGGATTCTAATATTTTGAAACACTATTTAGTTAGCATCCGTTTTCAAATGTACTAGCAATGTTAGGCTCATCTCTAAATACCCAATGGGAACAAAAAGGGGAGGGTTTGTTAGAAACTGTTTGGTAGTGGCGGCAATAAAAAGCCGAGATTTTAATGTAGTTGATATGCCTGATGAAACGGCCAGGAGGGCCGAGAAACGCGTAGCAATATTTTACTTGTACCTATTTCATATGTGCTTGTTAACCCTGTGCAATAAAAGTTTTTAATTCATTTTAATACAACTTGAGCCTGGAGTTTGAATACAAGCACACCACTACCAGACAGTCTAGCATACAGGACAGCCACTGTTTCCAAGAAAGTGCCGGAGAGAGCCAGCTGGTCAGCTCTGAGTGCCAGCCCGCTTCCACAAGCACACTGGTGTGCTGTGCCAAAGTGTGAGTACCCTGTGCATACAAAATTTGGAGTTTTGCCGAATTGTACCGATTGATACACACATTTGTGCGCCTCTCTTCCTTTTTTCCACCATCTTTCTAGCAAACACGTTTTCCATTCCGGGATCGTTGTGGAGAGTGCAGCCGCGAGAAAGTGTCTCTATCCTTGGGACCAATTGAGACTTCCAGGATTCCAAGGACTTTATATCCGAAACCAAGCCAACCAATTATGGACATTGAATTCAACGCCATTTAATGAGGTTCCACTTTTCATTTTATCAATATTGACTGTAATTTCTGATCTGTTGTTCAATTGTGTTTTAGACATTGTTGTAGTTAGTTGTTTAGGTTAACAACTGTTCATTTTTTACTCATATGTTGTGTATAGTGAGCGCCCTCTGGTGACCTAGGTCATTTATTCTCTCTCAGCTCAAACAAGAGAGATACATGTCTAAATATTTATATGTATATACACATATATACATACATATTTTACAAAAAATAATCTTAAATATAGATTTATATAATTATACATACACATATTTAGACTTGTATCTCTCTCTCCTTTGCGTTCAAATATATATTTAAAAATAATTAGAACATTTTCTTCTATGTGAAGAACCTTAGAATGTAAAATATTCATAACTCATGCTGGTTTGAGAACACTTAGTTAAACACGGTCAGGTTAGCATGTGAGTGATAGATATCTGAAGTCGGATTTAGCTTGCACGCAAAACTTTAACATTCAACTTGAAATATGCGCTAACCCATGCAAGCACAAAGTTTACTTCTGCCAGTTTTAGCTCTCAAGCAAAGTGCTAAATAGAGTGCCACTTGTAATCTGATCTGGTCCTATCTGTTATTGATGCCATATTTATTTAAATGTATTATGTATAAATGTATTATGCAGAACTAAAAAATTCCTACATAGGTTTGGAAAAATCATAAAATATTTTGGACTTTAGCAATCAAACACACTCATCTTTAAGTATACTATTAAAATATTAAATGCTTAGCGGTTACCAGCATTATCTGTTATATATTACCTTCCTGTTAGCATAATCTATTTTGAATGACTTCTTCCATTCATAATGCATTTAAACACTACCCTTACTGGGATATTCTACCTTTTGATTCTGTGCTTATTTTACTGTCTTAATGTGTTAACAACTTATATTAATATTTTATTAATGCTTTATAATTTGTCTGTGTCCATAGCATCTGCTAATGGCTTATAAATATATTTAGTACTTTATCATGTAGCGGCAGAATTTGCATCACCTTTCCAGTAAATACTTCCCAAAGAGACTAAACTAATTGGATAAACTAGATCACACAAGGCATTGTTACACAGTTGGTTACTTTGCTATCTTCATACATTTTTATTCATTGTACTTTCCTATATTTGTTTTTTTGTTTCTTTATATATTGTGGAACATCACAGTGTTTCCATAAATGACATCAGTAGATAACACTTTTATATAATCTAAAGGGTTGATTTTACAAGCAGTTTTTATTGGAGTCTTTCTGTTACTATTTGAGGTGTAAAATAGTGTACATTTGATGTATTCTTTTCAGACATAGGACCAGATTACGAGTTTATCTCAGCAGTTTGCAAGCGTTTGAAGGAGTACTCGTATTACATGTTGAAAATGGGAACGCATGAGCGCAATCGTGATTTACACTAGAATGATTACTGTGATTTCATAGCTCTGATTAATTGTTATGAGAAACAAAAAAGTGTCACAAAACACAGTATCGGCTAGATTTAGAGTTTTGTCGGTAACGACCCGCGTAGCTAACGCTGGCTTTTTTCTGGCCGCTCCTTTAAAATAACTCTGGTATTGAGAGTCCATATAATGTCAGCGTTAGGCTCCAAAAAAGGAGCGTAGAGCATATTTAACGCAACTTCAACTCTCGATACCAGAGTTGCTTACGGACGCGGCCAGTCTCAAAAAAGTGCTCGTGCACGATTCCCCCATAGGAAACAATGGGGCTGTTTGAGCTGAGAAAAAACCTAACACCTGCAAAAAAGCCGCATTCAGCTCCTAACGCAGCACCATTGTTTGCTATGGGGAAACACTTCCTACGTCTGCACCTAACACCCTAACATGTACCCCGAGTCTAAACACCCCTAACCTTACACTTATTAACCCCTAATCTGCCGCCCCCGCTATCGCTGACCCCTGCATATTATTTTTAACCCCTAATCTGCTGCTCCGTAAACCACCGCTACTTACATTATCCCTATGTACCCCTTATCTGCTGCCCCTAACACCGCCGACCCCTATATTATATTTATTAACCCCTAATCTGCCCCCACAACGTTGCCTCCACCTGCCTACACTTATTAACCCCTAATCTGCCGAGCGGACCGCACCGCTATCATAATAAAGTTATTAACCCCTAATCCACCTCACTAACCCTATAATAAATAGTATTAACCCCTAATCTGCCCTCCCTAACATCGCCGACACCTAACTTCAAACATTAACCCCTAATCTGCCGACTGGAGCTCACCACTATTCTACTAAATGTATTAACCCCTAAAGCTAAGTCTAACCCTAACACTAACACCCCCCTAAGTTAAATATAATTTAAATCTAACGAAATTAATTAACTCTTATTAAATAAATTATTCCTATTTAAAGCTAAATACTTACCTGTAAAATAAATCCTAATATAGCTACAATATAAATTATAATTATATTATAGCTATTTTAGGATTAATATTTATTTTACAGTTAACTTTGTATTTATTTTAACCTGGTACAATAGCTATTAAATAGTTAAGAACTATTTAATAGCTAAAATAGTTAAAATAATTACAATTTTACCTGTAAAATAAATCCTAACCTAAGTTACAATTAAACCTAACACTATACTATCATTAAATTAATTAAATAAAATACCTACAATTACCTACAATTAAACCTAACACTACACTATCAATACATTAATTAAATACAATACCTACAAATAACTACAACGAAATAAATTAACTAAAGTACAAAAAATAAAAAAGAACTAAGTTACAAAAAATAAAAAAATATTTACAAACATAAGAAAAATATTACAACAATTTTAAACTAATTACACCTACTCTAAGCCCCCTAATAAAATAACAAAGACCCCCAAAATAAAAAATGCCCTACCCTATTCTAAATTACTAAAGTTCAAAGCTCTTTTACCTTACCAGCCCTGAACAGGGCCCTTTGCGGGGCATGCCCCAAGAAGTTCAGCTCTTTTGCCTGTAAAAAAAAACATACAATACCCCCCCCAACATTACAACCCACCACCCACATACCCCTAATCTAACCCAAACCCCCTTAAATAAACCTAACACTAAGCCCCTGAAGATCATCCTACCTTGTCTTCACCATACCAGGTTCACCGATCAGTCCTGGCTCCAAAATCTTCATCCAACCCAAGCGGGGGCTGGCGATCCATCATCCGGTGGCTGAAGAGGTCCAGAAGAGGCTCCAAAGTCTTCATCCTATCGGGGAAGAAGAGTAGATCCGGACCGGCAACCATCATCTTCCAAGCGGCATCTTCTATCTTCATCCGATGAGGACCGGCTCCATCCTGAAGACCTCCACCGCGGACCCATCTTCATCCGGCGACGTCCAACTGAAGAATGACGGTTCCTTTAAAGGACGTCATCCAAGATGGCGTCCCTCGAATTCCGATTGGCTGATAGGATTCTATCAGCCAATCGGAATTAAGGTAGGAATATTCTGATTGGCTGATGGAATCAGCCAATCAGAATCAAGATCAATCCGATTGGCTGATCCAATCAGCCAATCAGACTGAGCTCGCATTCTATTGGCTGATCTATTGGCTATATTAGGATTTATTTTACAGGTAAGTATTTAGCTTTAAATAGGAATAATTTATTTAATAAGAGTTCATTAATTTCATTAGATTTAAATTATATTTAATTTAGGGGGGTGTTAGTGTTAGGGTTAGACTTATCTTTAGGGGTTAATACATTTATTAGAATAGCGGTGAGTTCCGGTCGGCAGATTAGGGGTTAATAATTGAAGTTAGGTGTCAGCGATGTTAGGGAGGGCAGATTAGGGGTTAATACTATTTATTATAGGGTTAGTGAGGCGGATTAGGGGTTAATAACTTTATTATAGTAGCGGTGCGGTCCGCTCAGCAGATTAGGGGTTAATAAGTGTAGGCAGGTGGAGGCGACGTTGAGGTGGGCAGATTGGGGTTAATAAATATAATATAGGGGTCGGCGGTGTTAGGAGCAGCAGATTAGGGGTACATAAGGATAACTTAAGTAGCGGCGCTTTGCGGTCGGCAGATTAGTGGTTAATTATTGTAGGTAGCTGGCTGCGACGTTGTGGGGGGCAGTTTAGGGGTTAATAAATATAATATAGGGGTCGGCGGTGTTAGGGGAAGCAGATTAGGGGTACATAAGGATAACGTAGGTGGCGGTCGGCAGATTAGGGGTTAAAAAAATGTAATCGAGTGGCGGCGATGTGGGGGGGCCTCGGTTTAGGGGTACATAGGTAGTTTATGGGTGTTAGTGTACTTTAGAGTACAGTAGTTAAGAGTTTTATGAACCGGCGTTAGCCCAGAAAGCTCTTAACTACTGACTTTTTTCTGCGGCTGGAGTTTTGTCGTTAGATTTCTAACGCTCACTTCAGACACGACTCTAAATACCGGAGTTAGAAAAATCCCATTGAAAAGATAGGATACGCAATTGACGTAAGGGGATCTGCGGTATGGAAAAGTTGCGGCTGAAAAGTGAGCGTTAGACCCTTTTTGGACTGACTCCAAATACCGGAGGTAGCCTAAAACCAGCGTTAGGAGCCTCTAACGCTGGTTTTCACGGCTACCGCCAAACTCCAAATCTAGGCCATAAAAAATACATTTAAAAGTACAGTTACTCTCATAATAACACTATCTAAAAAAAATTATTAAAGGGACACTGAACCCAATTTTTTGTTCTTTCATGATTCAGATAGAGCATGACATTTTAATCAACTTTCTAATTTACTCCTATTATTAATTTTCCTTTGTTCTCTTGCTATCTTTATTTTAAAAGCAAGAATATAAATCTTAGCAACCAGCCTATTTTAGGTTCAGCACCATGGATAGCGCTGGCTTATTGGAGGCTTACATTTACCCACCAAAAAGCAAGCATAAACCAGGTTCTCAACCAAAAATAGTCCGGCTCCTATTCATCACATTCTTGCTTTTTAAATAAAGATAGCAAGAGAACAAAGAAAAATTAATAATAGGAGTAAATTAGAAAGTTGCTTAAAATTGCATGCTCTATCTGAATAATAATAAATTTGGGTTTAGTGTCCCTTTAAAAACAAAGATTGCATTAATTTCTTATAAAAGCTCAAAGATATGAGGTATCAGGCGTTAGAAGAAAATAAAAGCAGGCAAAGGGCTTTGAAACAGAGATACATACATATGCCTCTCTAAATATGTGTGTGTGTGTATATATATATATATATATATATATATATACACAGTCAAGTAGATGCACTCTCACAAATCAAGTTACACTTCCGCCAGGGTGCTAAATGCCAAAATGTATATAATCCAATATTCATCACTCTCTGAACTTAAAAAATAGTGAATGTTTTTTCCAAAACCAGTGACCAGTGATGTTTCGAGGTGTTTACCCCTTATCAGACCTGGTATGATGAAGGGGGGAACACCATGAAAAGTCACTGATTTTGGAATAAACATTCACTATTTTGTAAGTCCAGAGAGTGCTGACCATATATGTCAGGGATGCAAAAAGCAATACGTAGGGCGCACGAAACGTGCCCTACGTGATAGAGTGTTGCAACATTTGAGGGATATAGGAAATTCTGACAGTACAACTCCTATAGCAAAACACTTTAGACAGGAACACAATTCAAATGAATCCCTATTAACAGTACAAGGCATAGATCACATACCAAGGCATAGGAGAGGAGGAGACAGGGAAAGACGTTTGGACCAGAGAGAAGAGTTTTGGATCTTTAATTTACAGACAAAACACCCCTCTGGTCTAAATTCAATTATGGATGTAGATTTATTTTACTGATTTTACAAAATTCGTTAGAGAGTATACTTTATACAATATATATAAAATATAATATTCTAAATCTAATTGAAATATTGTTTGAAATCATCCTTTGAATTTGAAAGGTATAGGTATAAGGTAACATGTACCAGTATTTCTTATTGTCATATGTTTAAGATCATACAAAGAGTTAACATTGTACAGGTGCCTGCAATCATTTTAAGTACCTTATCCTTAAATAGCACTAGCAGGTGTGAACCCAAATCATGCCAGTGAACAAGGGCTGAAGCTTGGCCCGAAACATGTTTGGCGTTGGGTTCTGAACACCTTGTTGCAGGCCTGCGACTAGCCTATATGGTTTACATGTTTTTACATGCTTCTTTTTAAACATTTTTGAAAATAAAACCTATTTTTGCTTTTAAGAAAAAAAGACTCTTTATAGTATTTCTCTTTTTTCTGGAGCTGCGGGATGATATAATGTTTTTCTACTATTGTGTTTGATCTACCCTACGGAGATCGTCTATCCCTGCACACAGAAGAGAGAAACTTATCAAATAAAGGAACATTCTCTAAAGGGGACCGCTGAAGAGAGGCTCAAGGAATTAAAGCTTTTGGGGTATGTATCTTAGCGCCGCTGTTTTTTTGCATTACCTCCTGTCTGGATTTCGTTGGTTACAGCTGGCAGCATTGTTTACATCCCCATCAATTATAGAATATGCCTATTTAGTGCGGTCCCGAATTTCTACAAACAAATCGTAATATATATGGATTATCTGGATGTTACTAAATACCTGTTTTTTACCTTGCAATTCTTTTCCCCTCGGCTTTGATCTTTTTCACGGAGGTGTCCCGGAGGCAACAGGTCCAGTGACGTTGCGCACGGCGCAGTCGGCTTCTGATTACGCCACAGTGAAGGGACGGTTGCTGGAGCAAAGAACTACACGCTGAGGCGGGTGAATTGAATTCACGCTCCGGGCAGAAGACGCTCACCTAGACACATAGCTGTCGGTACAGAGTTCCACAGACGGACTGGATTTACATTCCGAGGGGAAGACGCCTTTCCTGATACACAAAGTAAGGTTTAAAAAAAGTTTTTTCCTTTCTCTCGCCTTTTTGCCTCTGTGCACAAAAGACTGTTCAACTATTTACATATATATTTGCATTGGGAGACAATTTTATAATTGTGTGCTCTAGGGGATATGACTTCACAATAGTGTTTAAATTCTTCATTTCCTTTCTGACAAAGAAGTGAGTTTTTTACGAAAATTGGAAAACTTTTCTCTACAAAAGCACTTTATTGGGACTTCATATTACATCAATACAGAGATTAAAATTGAACTTTTTTCACTTCATGTTAATGGGAAATTGATCTATAACCCTTTCTTTTTCCACCTTTAACAGAAAATAATATTTTTTGTCTATACTCTTTGTTGCTTTAAACAAACCTCTTAACTCAAACATGGTTGAAATATATGTTTTAAAAGACATTACACTAGATCAAGATTCCTCTGATATGGAGGACATCCTAGAGGATATAGAAACCGTATTGGATGATTTATTCCAACAGATGGACA
This sequence comes from Bombina bombina, assembly GCF_027579735.1. Taxonomy (NCBI): domain Eukaryota; kingdom Metazoa; phylum Chordata; class Amphibia; order Anura; family Bombinatoridae; genus Bombina; species Bombina bombina. The sequence goes on from NC_069503.1 coordinate 950,548,896, forward strand.
ATCTTAGAAAAAGGGATATAAGATTGGAGTTGGACATTAAAACCTTCCAAATATATCAAACAAACTCCAGAATACCAAGGGGTTTAAGAATATCCAAATTTCCATCTTTTCAAGTCACTTGTCAAGATTTTATAAACAAGTGGAATGAGGTTTTAACTACTTGCTCTAGATCTCTCATAAATCTGTTAATAGAATATAAAAAGAAACAGAGGTTACAATTAATTCAACATATGCAAGAACTGCAAATAGAACTCAAAAAACATCAACGTCACCAGGAGTTCAAAGAGTATGATAGACAATTTCAAGATAACATGAGGTCTTTTAAAAAAGACCTATGGCTTTTCAAACAACAAAAAATGCATAGAGATAAATTAGACTATGAATTGAACAAGGTTTATAGATGGAGTCACAACAGTGACTATAAAACATTTTTCAAAAATAAAACACAACATACTAACACACATAGGAGATCTAGCCTAAAACAAGACAAAAAAGTCACATTCAGTGAGACAGAATATGAATATGACACTTCAGATCAGGAAACACCTTCACATCAAGTTAGTAATTCTTTACCAGTTAAGGAATCTATTTCTGTGTTAGACATCCCTTCCACCTCTAATATCACACAGTCAAAAAACGGGGTGGGCCTTTCCAAACCCAATACGAAATTAAAAACAAAAAGAAAGTACGTAGAGGGCACAGGGGCAGAGGCAGAAGAAGTAGGGAACAGTCGCTATCCCCAAAGAAAGAAGGTGTCTTACAGGACAAATCGTCAATAAATAATGTAGTCAATTTGTCCTCTAGATGCCTCACTGAACAAGAAATTTCTTTATTACAAAGGGGCCTTAACTTTGCACCTAGTTGCAATTTTAACCTCTTCTCCACAGTGTTAGATGTAAATAGATTCGTCAGAACCCTAACATTGAAAAAACACTTTGCAAATGATGATGAAAGTGCAAATGAAGAAGCAAATGATCAGGCTGTTTGCGTTCAACAAACTCCTAATTTTAATTTCAATGATTATACCGCAATGGTAGATATGCAAGAACTCATTGAGGAGAATGATTTTACGCAAACAGCCAGATCAGGTCCTTCAGAGAAAGACATTAATCTGAAAAGGTTTAAAGAAAAAAGTGTATTTTACCCCATTCACAGTAGGGGTCAACATTTACAAGTATTCCAACAAACTCTTGAAACACAATTAATTGCATTAAACAACAAGAACAAAAAGAAAAACACATACAAAGACAGTAATTTAACATCTCAAGAGAGAAAAGCTATCCAGACACTCAAAGACGATCAGAGTATAGTTATTAGGGAATCTGATAAAGGTGGCAACACAGTAATTTTAAACAGGAAAGATGACCTAATTGAAGCTAACAGACAGCTTACAAATAAAGATGTATACCAACCCCTTTCATCTGACCCTACTAAGCTATACAGTAAAATTTTGTCAGAAATAATACACAAAGCTAGACTAGATGGAGTATTTTCTGATAAGGTCATGGAGTATTTACTGCCTAAAAATCCTTGTGTCCCCATATTCCATCAGCTTCCAAAGCTACATAAAGATTCTATACACCCTCCAGGCCGCCCAATAGTGGCAGACATAGGTTCTTTAAATGAAAGATTATCTGATTTGGTTGATACTTACTTACAACCCATAGTTGTTGATTTATATGGTTACTTGAAAGACACAACATCATTCATTGAAAAAATCAAACAAGTTACATGGTGTGACTCTTACAGATTTGTCACTCTAGACGTTACTTCACTGTATACCACTATTCCTCATACTTTAGGTTTGGAGGCACTACACTTTTTTCTTACTCACCATACCTCATATGATTTTTTCACCAATCAATTCATTCACACAGCTGTTGAATATCTTCTTACACATAATTTTTTTATGTTTGAGGATCATTACTATCTCCAGAGACGTGGCACCGCTATGGGGGCTAAATTTGCCCCTTCCTATGCTAACCTCTATATGGGGTTCTGGGAACGGTGCCACGTCTTTGGAGATACCAATCCCTTTCGAGATCACATTGTTTTTTTTGGCAGGTACATTGACGATTTGGTGTTGGTGTGGGACGGAGACCAGCAATCAGTTGCTAGGTTTCTTGACTATGTCAACAGCAACAAACTCAATTTATCCTTCACTATGATTGAAAATGCCAACACTATAAACTTTTTGGATGTTTCTTTAACATCTAATAATGATACACATTCTATTGATATAGAACTTTTTAGAAAAAGCACAGCAGGTAACACCATTCTACACTCTTCTTCATGTCACCCTAAACATACCATTGAATCTATTCCATATGGACAACTAATTAGGACAAAACGTAATTGCACAACAGAAACAAAATTTCAAATGCATGCCGAACAGACTAATCAACGATTGGAGGCCAGGGGTTATAAAACAGACCTTCTTATTAAAACAAAGAATAAAGTAGATCTTATCAACAGAGATGATTTGATATACAAAGACACCCCAAAAAAACTAAGACAACACAACAAACCCACTTTTATCACAAATTACAGTAGAGATTTTAACAAAATTTGTGATATTGTACGTGGTTGCTTACCCATCTTAGAAAGTGACACTAAACTAAAGAAAATTGTCAATGAAGGTTGCTTCTTTTCAGCTCGTAGAGCAAAAACGTTAGGCAACATTCTTGCTCCGTCAATGTTGCCTAGCAACAGTAAACAGACATGGCTAACTCAAAGACTAGGTTGTAACAAATGTAATGGTAAAATTTGTAAAACTTGCCTACACATAGAACAAGGAACAAAATTTAAATCTAGTACTACAGGCAAAGAATTTGACATACGTTACAGAATTACATGTAACACCACACATGTTATTTATCTTCTGACATGTCAGGGATGCAAAAAGCAATACGTAGGGCGCACGAAACGTGCCCTATGTGATAGAGTGTTGCAACATTTGAGGGATATAGGAAATTCTGACAGTACAACTCCTATAGCAAAACACTTTAGACAGGAACACAATTCAAATGAATCCCTATTAACAGTACAAGGCATAGATCACATACCAAGGCATAGGAGAGGAGGAGACAGGGAAAGACGTTTGGACCAGAGAGAAGAGTTTTGGATCTTTAATTTACAGACAAAACACCCCTCTGGTCTAAATTCAATTATGGATGTAGATTTATTTTACTGATTTTACAAAATTCGTTAGAGAGTATACTTTATACAATATATATAAAATATAATATTCTAAATCTAATTGAAATATTGTTTGAAATCATCCTTTGAATTTGAAAGGTATAGGTATAAGGTAACATGTACCAGTATTTCTTATTGTCATATGTTTAAGATCATACAAAGAGTTAACATTGTACAGGTGCCTGCAATCATTTTAAGTACCTTATCCTTAAATAGCACTAGCAGGTGTGAACCCAAATCATGCCAGTGAACAAGGGCTGAAGCTTGGCCCGAAACATGTTTGGTGTTGGGTTCTGAACACCTTGTTGCAGGCCTGCGACTAGCCTATATGGTTTACATGTTTTTACATGCTTCTTTTTAAACATTTTTGAAAATAAAACCTATTTTTGCTTTTAAGAAAAAAAGACTCTTTATAGTATTTCTCTTTTTTCTGGAGCTGCGGGATGATATAATGTTTTTATATATATATATATATATATATATATATATATATATATAGTATATATATAAGATTAAAACAAAAAAAGGCATACAAAGTGCTTTAACATAGAGATACATACATACACATGTTTAAATATTTATTTGTATGTGTAAATATATATATATTTATATATGCATATATATGTAGCATGTGTATTTATGTAGTTAAATGTGTATATATGTATTAACAGTAATAACAGACATATAAACACATAAATACATATGTATAGACATATGTATATATATGTGTGTGTGTGTGTGTGTGTGTGTGTGTGTATTGGAGCCCTTTGCAGTCAAGTACACAAAAACATGTTAAAGCATATTCATGCAATATTCATATTTAATAAAGTTGTTTAAATGTATTTACTGCAAATATTTCACATTACAATGTTCTTCACATAGCAGAATGTGTTCTGCATATTTTTAAATAGATATCCCTATATATATATATATATATATATATATATATATATATATATAGTCTATATCCAATAAGGAAGATCCAAGATTATAGCACCCACATGACTATCACAGAGATAATTAACAGTATATATTCATAAACATAGGATATTACTGTGTGCCATTAAAAGCACATAAACACTTGACCTTTTATGTCACAAATTTTCGGCTCTTAACACAAATATCTTAATCACATTTCCTTAACAAGACCTAAACCCCCCCACAATAAAGACATCAGACTTAGCTTTGGTATAAATTGGCCGCAGCTCCTTTATTAATAAATAACTTTATAAACTTTAATAACTTCAATAAATAACAGTGCAAATAATTCCAAAAACACATTACATATAACAGCGGTGCTAGACCTAAATATAAAATCTGGCCGTTACTCCATCCACTGGACTCAACCGTGCAAATTGATTGAGCCCGTAATCAACATAATTCTCTAAGGAACCCCTTGCCCTTAGAGACCCCATCTTAACTTCTCCCCAAGGGGATGTAAATACCACACGAACACTTTGGCCATAATTTACTTCAAGTGTAAGGGCTAGCACCCCCGCCTACCAACTGCGACAATCAAAATTAAAACAGAACAATTTCTTAGCAAACAGAAAAAACAACAGGGACAGGTGGGAGGGAGATACTTCCTTCACTTTTCTGAATAACAACTGCTGGCTTTCCCGCTCAGCCACCAGGCTAAAACACCTTGCGGCTCCTCCTCCACTTCCTCCCCACCTAGCCCAGCCTTCATTTGCTCCGCGGTCAAAGCTCCCTCCAGCTACGCTTTGCACCGCTTACAGGAGCCACTTGACCTTTTATGTCACTAATTTTCGGCTCTTAACACAAATATCTTAATCACATTTCCTTAACAAGACCTAAACCCCCCCACAATAAAGACATCAGACTTAGCTTTGGTATAAATTGGCCGCAGCTCCTTTATTAATAAATAACTTTATAAACTTTAATAACTTCAATAAATAACAGTGCAAATAATTCCAAAAACACATTACATATAACAGCGGTGCTAGACCTAAATATAAAATCTGGCCGTTACTCCATCCACTGGACTCAACCGTGCAAATTGATTGAGCCCGTAATCAACATAATTCTCTAAGGAACCCCTTGCCCTTAGAGACCCCATCTTAACTTCTCCCCAAGGGGATGTAAATACCACACGAACACTTTGGCCATAATTTACTTCAAGTGTAAGGGCTAGCACCCCCGCCTACCAACTGCGACAATCAAAATTAAAACAGAACAATTTCTTAGCAAACAGAAAAAACAACAGGGACAGGTGGGAGGGAGATACTTCCTTCACTTTTCTGAATAACAACTGCTGGCTTTCCCGCTCAGCCACCAGGCTATAACACCTTGCGGCTCCTCCTCCACTTCCTCCCCACCTAGCCCAGCCTTCATTTGCTCCGCGGTCAAAGCTCCCTCCAGCTACGCTTTGCACCACTTACAGGAGCCACTTGACCTTTTATGTCACAAATTTTCGGCTCTTAACACAAATATCTTAATCACATTTCCTTAACAAGACCTAAACCCCCCCACAATAAAGACATCAGACTTAGCTTTGGTATAAATTGGCCGCAGCTCCTTTATTAATAAATAACTTTATAAACTTTAATAACTTCAATAAATAACAGTGCAAATAATTCCAAAAACACATTACATATAACAGCGGTGCTAGACCTAAATATAAAATCTGGCCGTTACTCCATCCACTGGACTCAACCGTGCAAATTGATTGAGCCCGTAATCAACATAATTCTCTAAGGAACCCCTTGCCCTTAGAGACCCCATCTTAACTTCTCCCCAAGGGGATGTAAATACCACACGAACACTTTGGCCATAATTTACTTCAAGTGTAAGGGCTAGCACCCCCGCCTACCAACTGCGACAATCAAAATTAAAACAGAACAATTTCTTAGCAAACAGAAAAAACAACAGGGACAGGTGGGAGGGAGATACTTCCTTCACTTTTCTGAATAACAACTGCTGGCTTTCCCGCTCAGCCACCAGGCTATAACACCTTGCGGCTCCTCCTCCACTTCCTCCCCACCTAGCCCAGCCTTCATTTGCTCCGCGGTCAAAGCTCCCTCCAGCTACGCTTTGCACCGCTTACAGGAGCCACTTGACCTTTTATGTCACTAATTTTCGGCTCTTAACACAAATATCTTAATCACATTTCCTTAACAAGACCTAAACCCCCCCACAATAAAGACATCAGACTTAGCTTTGGTATAAATTGGCCGCAGCTCCTTTATTAATAAATAACTTTATAAACTTTAATAACTTCAATAAATAACAGTGCAAATAATTCCAAAAACACATTACATATAACAGCGGTGCTAGACCTAAATATAAAATCTGGCCGTTACTCCATCCACTGGACTCAACCGTGCAAATTGATTGAGCCCGTAATCAACATAATTCTCTAAGGAACCCCTTGCCCTTAGAGACCCCATCTTAACTTCTCCCCAAGGGGATGTAAATACCACACGAACACTTTGGCCATAATTTACTTCAAGTGTAAGGGCTAGCACCCCCGCCTACCAACTGCGACAATCAAAATTAAAACAGAACAATTTCTTAGCAAACAGAAAAAACAACAGGGACAGGTGGGAGGGAGATACTTCCTTCACTTTTCTGAATAACAACTGCTGGCTTTCCCGCTCAGCCACCAGGCTATAACACCTTGCGGCTCCTCCTCCACTTCCTCCCCACCTAGCCCAGCCTTCATTTGCTCCGCGGTCAAAGCTCCCTCCAGCTACGCTTTGCACCGCTTACAGGAGCCACTTGACCTTTTATGTCACTAATTTTCGGCTCTTAACACAAATATCTTAATCACATTTCCTTAACAAGACCTAAACCCCCCCACAATAAAGACATCAGACTTAGCTTTGGTATAAATTGGCCGCAGCTCCTTTATTAATAAATAACTTTATAAACTTTAATAACTTCAATAAATAACAGTGCAAATAATTCCAAAAACACATTACATATAACAGCGGTGCTAGACCTAAATATAAAATCTGGCCGTTACTCCATCCACTGGACTCAACCGTGCAAATTGATTGAGCCCGTAATCAACATAATTCTCTAAGGAACCCCTTGCCCTTAGAGACCCCATCTTAACTTCTCCCCAAGGGGATGTAAATACCACACGAACACTTTGGCCATAATTTACTTCAAGTGTAAGGGCTAGCACCCCCGCCTACCAACTGCGACAATCAAAATTAAAACAGAACAATTTCTTAGCAAACAGAAAAAACAACAGGGACAGGTGGGAGGGAGATACTTCCTTCACTTTTCTGAATAACAACTGCTGGCTTTCCCGCTCAGCCACCAGGCTATAACACCTTGCGGCTCCTCCTCCACTTCCTCCCCACCTAGCCCAGCCTTCATTTGCTCCGCGGTCAAAGCTCCCTCCAGCTACGCTTTGCACCGCTTACAGGAGCCACTTGACCTTTTATGTCACTAATTTTCGGCTCTTAACACAAATATCTTAATCACATTTCCTTAACAAGACCTAAACCCCCCCACAATAAAGACATCAGACTTAGCTTTGGTATAAATTGGCCGCAGCTCCTTTATTAATAAATAACTTTATAAACTTTAATAACTTCAATAAATAACAGTGCAAATAATTCCAAAAACACATTACATATAACAGCGGTGCTAGACCTAAATATAAAATCTGGCCGTTACTCCATCCACTGGACTCAACCGTGCAAATTGATTGAGCCCATAATCAACATAATTCTCTAAGGAACCCCTTGCCCTTAGAGACCCCATCTTAACTTCTCCCCAAGGGGATGTAAATACCACACGAACACTTTGGCCATAATTTACTTCAAGTGTAAGGGCTAGCACCCCCGCCTACCAACTGCGACAATCAAAATTAAAACAGAACAATTTCTTAGCAAACAGAAAAAACAACAGGGACAGGTGGGAGGGAGATACTTCCTTCACTTTTCTGAATAACAACTGCTGGCTTTCCCGCTCAGCCACCAGGCTATAACACCTTGCGGCTCCTCCTCCACTTCCTCCCCACCTAGCCCAGCCTTCATTTGCTCCGCGGTCAAAGCTCCCTCCAGCTACGCTTTGCACCGCTTACAGGAGCCACTTGACCTTTTATGTCACTAATTTTCGGCTCTTAACACAAATATCTTAATCACATTTCCTTAACAAGACCTAAACCCCCCCACAATAAAGACATCAGACTTAGCTTTGGTATAAATTGGCCGCAGCTCCTTTATTAATAAATAACTTTATAAACTTTAATAACTTCAATAAATAACAGTGCAAATAATTCCAAAAACACATTACATATAACAGCGGTGCTAGACCTAAATATAAAATCTGGCCGTTACTCCATCCACTGGACTCAACAGTGCAAATTGATTGAGCCCGTAATCAACATAATTCTCTAAGGAACCCCTTGCCCTTAGAGACCCCATCTTAACTTCTCCCCAAGGGGATGTAAATACCACACGAACACTTTGGCCATAATTTACTTCAAGTGTAAGGGCTAGCACCCCCGCCACCGACTGGCCTGACACCTCAGCCCAGTCCCGCCAACCCCACCAAATGTCCTACCGCCTCCTTAAAATCAAGTATGAACAACTGCAAGCCAAAATCATTAAGGTGCACTCCATCTGCCATATAAAATTCGCCCTGACCAACCTCAGCTAAGTCTGGGTGATGAACCACTGGACCCCCAAGCCTCCTAACAAACGACCCCATCAACTTATTAACCTTGCGCCTGGATAAAACCGGATCCCATGCAGCCCTCCAAACCATCCTGGGCAAAATATCCGACCAAACAATCCTCATCTTAGGGAACAAATCCACCAGCCTCCCTATGTCTCTCTTCATGCTTCTCACTAATTCCCTCTGAGGCATAAAACCAAGATCATTGCCCCCAGCGTGGATCAACAAAACTGTTGGAGGCTGAAAACGCCGGCAATAGTCCACCACCAAAGGCAACAACCTGTCCCAACGGAGTCCTCTGACCCCAAACCATTTTACTTCACAGCTCGACCTCGGGATACCCAACTGCAATCCGTCAACTCTCAGTGTAGCCGCCCTTCGAGCCCAATAAATGAAAGAGTGGCCGACAAGCCACAAACGGTCGACGCCTAAAAAACACAAAAGGAGAATAACAACCGCACCAGCCTAAACACCCAACTCAGGGCGAACATACAAACGATACCGACCGGATCCCCACCGGCCAATACCTTTAACCACTGAATCTGATAAACCCCTCACTGAAGCCTCAGTCGCTGCCCCTATGCGGAAGGAATGTGACCCAAAGTCATCGCTGTTAAAACCCAACCGGCATAGTGATTTTTTAAGAACCGCCCTAAATTGGAATTGTGACAACGGCCTACCATCAACATGAACCAACAGCGAACCCCCCATAACCGGACGAACCCGCAAATACTCCTTCAAGCAACGCCAAGGACAAACTTCCAAACCATTGGGAAAAAGAACCACCATCCTACCTTTTCCTAACTGATCTGTCTTACTCCTTCTTAGGAATATCTCCACCTTGGAGTCAAAGAAGGCCATATCCGAAAAAGCCAAACCCCCCATAGACATCAAAGTTTTACTAACCAACTCGGAAATCCGAAAGGCTCCAAAGAAAGCTAAAACAAACGCCACCCTAAACAGGCATACTTCAAAATCAGACAAACACACCAACGATAAAACCTTATACACCTCCTGTAGTAGCGAGAAGGTAATAGGACGCCTTCGGTCCGAAGAGGGCTTGCCTAAACCCTTCTTCAATCCTTTCAGCACCTGCCGAACACAAAAACCTTTGGTAACATCCCGCAAGCCCAACAGTTTAAAACGGAAAGCCAAGGCAGCCAAACGTCTATCCATCGCGGAAGGAGACAAGTGAGAAACACCCCACTCCCACATCCATTCCAGTAATACACCCGTACTGTCAATTACCCCTTCATTAAGGCCTAGGGACCGCAATCTACACTCCCAATCCCACCACACTCTAGAATAAGTCGTCCAGGTACCTGGTGCTAATGAATTTCTTACCAGTCCAGCCAGTCCTCCACGCCAAGCTGCCACAAGAAACTCGGACATGGGCAACCCTCCTCTTCCGCATGGGGAGCCAATTCAATGAACCGCTGCCACTGAAAGCGAGAGAGGGAATCGGCTAAAGAATTACTGACTCCAGGAATATGCTTGGCCTTAATGCAAACATTCATTCGCAAACATTTCAGGACAAGCAAACGCAACAATCTCAGCACAGGCAATGATGTAGCCGTCAACGTATTTAACGCGTACACAACCCCCATATTATCTGAAGAAAAGACAACTGCCTTATTCCTCAAATCTTCCTCCCAGACAAACAGGGCCACCACAATAGGGAACAACTCCAGAAACACCAAGTTCCTCACCAAACCCAATGAAAACCATTCCTCAGGCCACTGTGCTGCACACCATCTACCCATGAAATAGGCCCCAAAACCGCAACTGCCCGCCGAATCAGTCACCAAACCCAACTCCTCATTAGAGACCCGCACCGCCTGAATCAACGCTGAGCCATTAAAACCCAACAAAAATTGTCTCCAAACCCTCAAATCATCCTTTAGTTCTTTGGAAAGCCGTACAAAATGATGTGGCTTCACCACACCAGCAGTCGCCAGTGACAATCTCCTGCAGAAAACCCACCCCATCGGCATAATTCTGCACGCGAAATTCAGCTTGCCTACCAGGGATTGAACCTCCCGAAGAGTGACTTTCTTCAACAACAACAAACGGTCAATAATCCCCAACAAATCCGAAACTTTATCCCTAGGCAATCTGCATTCCATATTCACTGAATCAATGGTAATGCCTAAAAATTCAAGAGATGTAACCGGTCCCTCCGATTTCTCTACCGCAATGGGCACACCAAAATCAGACGTCACCTGACAACAGATATCCCTCAAGAGTGTACAATCACCATTACCAGCTGGGCCCACAAACAGAAAATCGTCAAGGTAATGCACCAATGACGAAAGGCCTGACCGCTCAACGACCACCCACTCAAGAAACGTACTAAACTGTTCGAAAAACGAGCATGAGATGGAACACCCCATTGGCAAACACAAGTCCACGTAGTACGAACCATCCACGCAACAATCCAACAGATGATGTGACGTTGGGTGTACCGGTAGCAATCTGAATGCAGCCTCAATATCGACTTTCGCCAATAAAGCCCCAGCACCAGCCCCTCTCACCAAGTTAACTGCCTGGTCAAAAGAGGCGTACTTAACCGACGACAATTCCTGAGGAATGCCATCATTAACAGAACCCCCTTTAGGAAAAGATAAATGATGTATGAGCCTGAATTTACCAGGCTCCTTTTTTGGAACCACCCCAAGAGGTGATATCCGCAAATCATAAATGGGAGGGCGATCAAACGGGCCCGCCATTCTACCCAACTCGACCTCCTTCATCAGTTTGTCAAGGACTACCCCTGGCCACACCCGAGCCGACTTCAAATTCCCCCTAAAAAACCGACAACCACCTCGAGACGGAATCACAAAGCCAAACTGAAAACCGTGAAATAGTAGGGCCGCCTTATCAAAACAACCCCGACGCCTAGCGTACCGAACGAGCCAAGGCTCCATCGCGGCGAGTCTCACCGGTGTCGCCCCCTTTTTCAGGCGCCTCCCCAACCCCACTTGGTCTATTTTTACGGAAACACTTAGAGTAGGGATGTGCTCCCCCGCACCCCGAACACTCGTGCTTGAACTTGCACGCAGCTCCCCACTTGCAAAACTTCTCATTATAGGCAAAACAACAGCCTTTTCTGACCATGACAGGGGATCCACCGATGGAGGAGCCACTGGCTCCTGATTGAAAGGACTGGGAAGCTCTTAAAGGCGTCATGATCTTGAGCCACAACCCCATATCACGGTCGTCCCACCGCATATCCGGCTTAACCGACAAACGCTGCCTGAACTGTTCATCGTATGACCACCAGGCCATTCCACCATACGTCCGCTGAGCAGAAGACACCTCATCAAGGTAACAAAAAAGCGCCGAACCCTGATCAGGGAACTTAGCACTAAACACATTAGCATATATCAGAAATGCCTGAAACCAATTAGAAAAAGTTTTCGGCAACTTCCGATAACGCTTCTTTCTCTCCTCTTCCTCTTTCTTGGCCACGTCTTTCTTTGAGTCCTCAGGGATCTCAAAAGACTGTTCCAGCGGAAGGAGTGAGAACAATTCAATAAACTCCCTCTTACAAACCTTGTCCCTCACTTCGGAAGTCAAATGCATTCCTAAAGGCCCAATGGAGCAGAGACACGACCGAGACATTGCTGTATCAGCCACCCTCAACTCAGCCCCTTCACTCTGTTTAGCACCTGCCCCCACCGAAGGCCCAGGGATCTGCGCAACAACTGGGACGCTATCATCCTTAACAACAGGGTCCGCCACAATGCGGCCCTCGCTCCCCCCAAAACCCGTCACGCTCGCCCCGCTGTCAACCGCGACCCACGCTCTCTCCACAGCACCCCCCCGATCAGGACCACCTCCTTCTAGTTGCGCTAACAGAACCTTCAAACGCGCCACTACTCTCCCTGCCATCGAGTCACCTTCCATACTCCTGCCACCACTCAACAATTCACTCCCCCTCACATTCAACAATCTTGTCTCACCTGCTGAAGTACTCTCTGTATCCGGCCTGTCCTCAGGACTGTTGATAGTTGACTGGAGCCCGCCGGTGCGATGCTCCGTAGCTTCTCGCCGACCTCCCGGAGACGTGGCAGCCGGCCGTCCATGCCGTTCCAGCTGCCGTGTTTGCTTCTGAAAAATAGTAGACTGTGAGCCTAACACCAGGGGAGGAAAAACTCTACCACCCTGTCCCCCTCTCTGCCGGCTGGTACCCCTAGCCGTACTTGCTCCCCTACCCGTCTTGGGAGCTCCCCCACCCTCACCCCCAGGCCAAGCTACCTCCACCATAGGCCGTCGTCTAGACCCCTCTCTAGGGACAGGTCCGTATCCTACAGGCCTATTCGGCCGACCCTTAACCCCCCTCCCACCCTGAGTGGCTGCCGTATACACCCTGGCTCCACTCCGTTCACTGACCACTGTTGATACCCCGCCCTGGACCCCACTCCTCACCTGTCTACTGCCAACAGGCTGCAACTCCTGTTGCGTACCATCATCAGGCTCCAGATGAATACACTCCGTCCAGGAGCCGTGCAAGCCAGAGAAATCCACTTCCTGGCCGTCAGATACATCTGCCCTTGTAGATAGACCAGGCTGAGGCCCAGGCCGTTGTCCAGAGGTGCTAGGCTCTGAAATAGAAAAACTAACATGTGAGACACCTGACCCAACCACCTCCCTGGCCCTGGAAGCAACCAAACCCACGGGAGAATGGCGGGCAAAAACCACCCCCCGCCCAACAGATGGAACCTCAGCTGACCCCCCAAAATGGCTAACATTCTCACTAAAAGCCCCAGGAGATGGAGGAACAAAATCTTCCTCTGAGGAATCCAAAAATAATTCAACTTCCCCAGGGCCAAGCTCCAACTCCTCATAATCCTCCCCAGACCCATAGTCCAAATCCACAAGCCCGTGGGAAGCACTAAAAACACTGGGTTCACCCCCACCAGACTTGTTAAAACTAATGGGAACAGGCTGACTACCACCAGACCCACTATCCTGCTCTACAAAGGGGGCACCAACTACATCTCCTACTGCGGCACATCCCTCCTCATTACTCTCGCTATTACCCACTACCCCACCAAAAGAAACAAGCGGACTACTCCGCCCAGCATATGGGTCCCTTTCAGCAATCCCCTCCCCCCTCTGATCAGGCCCGACAAGGCCATGGGCCACCTTACCCATACCTCTAACTTTAATGGCCTGGGCAGGGGAGGCCTTCACCTCCGGCTCTTTGCCGCTCACACGCTGGGATGACGTCACCACCGGGCCCGCCTCAACCCCCCCGTAGCCACGCTCACCGCTGCATCCGCCCCTCGCTTACCGGACACCGGACCGGATCTTCTTCTGCTCACCGCCCTCTTGCTGACTTCAGGGCTGAGTCTCGTCGGAGGCCTCTGATTGCCTGGTGGACTTCTTCCGGGGAGCCGAACGCTCCGTCGCCACTCCAGAAGGAACCGGAACACCCAGCAACGATCGGACCTGTTCTTCCAGCCAGGTAGGTCCCCGTTCCTTTGCAGCCTCCTTCAAGCGATGCAAAAGCTCCTCCACATCAGCCATGATGCAGGCTGAGCGAGAAAGCCACCAGTTGAACAGAGATACTTCCTTCACTTTTCTGAATAACAACTGCTGGCTTTCCCGCTCAGCCACCAGGCTATAACACCTCGCGGCTCCTCCTCCACTTCCTCCCCACCTAGCCCAGCCTTCATTTGCTCCGCGGTCAAAGCTCCCTCCAGCTACGCTTTGCACCGCTTACAGGAGCCACTATTTAACAGCCAATTCCTCAAAGAATAACGTGTGGTTATACCTAGAATAGAGCTTTAATAGTGATAAAATTACATATTGTGTGTGTTTTTAGTTTGTTTGTTTCCCAAACTTTTAATAGCAATTTCTTTAATAAAAGTTATATTTTAACTATTTCCTTTTCTACTCCCCTCAATTGGGCCAAACAGATGATATTAATCTGATATCCAGTCCATTTGTATATAGCTACATATAGCTATAACTAGCTCTTGAGTGCTATACGTGTATTTCTTCCTTTTTGGTGGGGTTCTCTTAACCCACCATTCAGCTTTGTTTATATCCAATAAGGGACTGCACTCGCTGGATTTGGTTTAAGAAACCTTCAAATCTTTATTATGGTAACGTTTCGGAGTTCGCAGACCCCTTCCTCAGACCAGATAACAGTGCAAGTGAACAAAGTGTGCAATATATAGCACTAGCCCCACCCATCACAAACATCAAAATTGCGCCAAAAATCCATCACCATGGTAACACATAAACAAGGCCTAATGACCATACCACCAGAAAAAACAATCAAAAATAAGAAATAAATCAAACTGCATATGCAAGTATCTTGCATTACCTCATAGCTGAACACTAATATATACAAATATTGAGTAGTAGATATTAAGTAGTTGCAAAAGTATAACTGTAATCAGTTACTGATCCAGTCTAAGTAGGTTAAAGTATATTTAGACAAGCAATGATGGAAAACAAAATAATAAAAGTAAACCTCATACCAGAAGGGGAATCTATCTATCAGTTGCACTGTGCAAAACCGTATTAACCTCCCTGTATCCAGTTGCAGGAATCAATCTTAAGGGAATATTCACACAAGCCATAACATATAAACATTGCAAAACAGATTAGGCATTTAAACCTCTTACATTTGAAATAGGTAAAAAAAATAAAAGTCAATCAAATATACATATGAGGTCTGTTACTGCTAGTTCAATCTCCCCCATATTCAACTCAAAGCTTGCTAAGCCCAATCCTATAAAAGTATTTGAGCTATATGTACTAACCTGACATTCTGATAGATACAAATATCCAAAATTGTCAAGCCCCCTGGGCGCGCAGAGCAATGTGTTGTGTCCCATGCGAGCTGATGAGAATAGCCTTCTCAACAAAGGCCTTACCTTCATCCCCACATTTAAACACAGTGACTTTGATACGTACCTGGATATACAAAAATTCCAGAGGAATCTAAAACTAAAAGAACATTTTAAGGATCTAAATGCGGACACAGAGCGCAAGAAGTTTAGAGCCAAAAGCAAATTTGAATCTAACACCTGTGGAACTAGTATCAAAACTTTTACAAGGCTAATTACCAATGATTCAGGACAATGTAACAGTGAATTTCATTGACCAAACTTAACCAAGACAGAGAGATTGGCAATAAAGACACTCTCCTCTGTTCCTGACATTGTCATACGCCCGGCTGACAAGGGTGGGGCCATTGTCATTATGAATTATACGCAGTACCGGACAGAAATACTGAGGCAACTCAATGATGGAGTGACATACAAAAAACTCACCTGGAACCCTACTGAAGAATTCAAAATGGAGATTGATACAACACTGGCAGAAGCACTACAACTTAAGTGGATCGATCAGGACGAGTTTGACTTCCTCTGCACTACACATCCCATCCATCCGATACTCTATACCCTGCCAAAAATACACAAGGACCAAATAAACCCACCTGGAAGACCGATAGTCTCCGCAAGGGGCTCTCTGCTACAACCATTGGCTCAATATGTTGATGTATTTCTACAACCTGTATACCAAGTCTGTAGTGCGTTAGATCCATGGACTCCTACATCAAAGACTCAGGTGAACTTATTAAGATACTTAACACTGTGGAGGGTATCACCCAGGATGATATCCTGGTAACTATGGATGTGAGGAGTTTGTACACGGTGATCCCTCATGCCGGGGGAATAAATGCAATTGCAGCAGCATTAGACCAGTACCCATACATAGGACCACCCACAACTTTTATCCTAAATATTCTTGAGAAATGTCTAAAATTGAACTATTTTCGCTTTGAAAATACTTTTTACCAGCAACTGACAGGGACTGCCATGGGATCTAATATGGCACCGTCTTATGCAAACCTTTACATGCAGCAATTTGAAAGAGACGTCATGGATGTGTTCAATCATGGAATGATAAGACATTATAGAAGGTACATTGATGATGTCTTCTTTGTGTGGCATGGACCAGTGGGACTCCTTACTGAATGGGTAACCAAACTCAATGCACTACCAAACCCAATCAAATTTGAGTTGAAATATGATTCAGAGAAGATCGATTTCCTGGATTTACGGATTTATAAGAAACTTGATAGGTTATTCACGACCCTTTTTTTTTTTTTTTTTTTTTTTTTAAATCTTTATTTAAGCTTAGCCATTCAAAACACAAAGGAAATTACCAAATTCCGAACATGGTTACTGTCACGCAGGACAGTCAAGATTTCAAACAAATGAAAAAATATTTCAAATGAAATGTAAATAATGCACTTATAATATTGAGTAAAACAGAGTTTTCGGCCTATAATTTGGCCATGTCCAGAACTCCACATCAACTAACATCATAATGGCTAATATTTTATAAGCATATAAACAACCATTAAGACACCATAAAACAAAAACAACCTTATAACACAAAAAGCAATAAGAAAAAGAGAGGGAGAGAAAAAAAAAAAAAAAAAAAAAAGGAGGAGCCCCCCCCCCCCCGTAAATCGATATCTTATAAAGTATCTATAAACCCCACTTAATCTATATATCCCTTATATCCCTTTTTTCTAAACCTACTGACAGAAACTCATTGCTGGAAGCCACAAACAATCACCCCCCACATACTCGGAAGGCAATAATTAAATCACAGCTGATTCGGGTTGTACAAAACAACACGGAGACCACAAATAGAGATCTCCAACTGGACCAGATGGCTGAGAAATTCCAACAAAGGGGATATAAGGATAACCTTATTAAGAAGGTGAGAGATGAAATTGAAACAAACATGGCACAAGACACTCCAGCAATCACTAGGAAAGAGACCCCAAGGATGGTCTTTACAACTACTTTTGACAGAGGAAAGAAACCATTGGCAGATTCAATTCGTAACAGGTGGGAGATTCTGGGCACAGACCGGACACTACCCTTTGGGCATATGGATCCACCAATTATGGGCTATAGACAGGATAGAAGTCTGAGGGACATACTTATGCAAACAGATCCTCAACATAGTTACACCAAGAAATGGCTTAAAACTAACAAAATGGGTTGTTACAGATGCAAGGGCTGCACAACTTGCAGCGGTATGATCCCATGCAAAGTATTCAGACACCCCCATACTAACCAGAAATTCACTATAAAGCACTTCATCACCTGTACTACAGGCCATGTCGTATACCTACTGAGCTGTTGTTGTGGACGTTTTTATGTTGGCAAAACAACAGACAATGCACGCCTAAGAATGGCAAACTATCGCTCAGTGATACGAACTGCTATCGACAAAGGGACCTCGGACCAACCAGTGACAAGACATTTCTTGCAAGCAGGCCACAAGGTAACAGATTTACGCTTCATTTTAATTAACCACGTCCCCCCCCCCCTCAGACGTGGGGGTGACTGGGGCAGGACACTCTTGCAGATGGAGGCTAGATGGATCCATAGATTAGATACCATCTACCCCAGAGGATTAAACATGTCTAATGATTGGCACTGTTTCCTCTGTAGCCTTGACTTATCACAGTTATATATGCCCTTGTGTACAACAATGTATTCGTATTGACAGTACTTAGTGTATTATATATGCCTGTTAGGGTGCACTTTTACCGTACTTTTGATATGGTGACCCACAGGTGCTATCTTTTGAGCATCTTGATATTGCCTTGATATATATATTTTTTTTTATATTTTCTGTTTTTGTGATATTTTCTGCATTTTTGGCTCAGCTGATATGTCTACCTATAGTGTGCCCTCTTTTGATTGTGTCTCTTTAACTGAACTTGATTGCCATATGTATACAGGGGGTCAATGATATCCGTATTGAGATCCTACTGTACGAGTGACCTTCTCGGGCACAAGTATGTTCTATACTTGTTACATTTGTTAGGATCTGTAGGGGTACTAGACCATTGAACTATGGTATTTCATTCTTTAGACAGTTACTATTATGCCTATCCTAAATATTTATTACCCCATAATAGTATCTGTGGTTAATGATTTAACACTCACATAAATTACACTCTAGTGGTTCTTATGAGCATGTAGGACCCACTATGGCAGAACCTAACTACTCACCTATTTCTACTTGGCCTGCTGGGGCTTATCTAACATTGGTCCAGGCTGGCTATAGATATAATTTATTAACGGTTTAATGTTAATTTTATAATTTTTTTAATTTTTAATTTTTTATGTTTGAGCAGTAATTTTTTTTTCTCCAGTCTCGCCCTAACTTAAATCTACCTGCCTCCCATTATCTCGCACACAGCGGTATTCAATAGCTCACATTAGATGCTTTGATGTTTATGCACACATATAGTTATACATCCTTATCCACACTAGACCATATTGGAGCCTTATGTTGTCATTTAAAATAAGCCTTCTATACCAGCCTTGGTCTTTTTGGGTTTACATAGAAGCTCAGATGACATAGAGTTATACAAAGCAGCTAATGAACCTAACTACTGACTCCGCTGTCACTCCATGACCTAGCTACGCCCATTGAGTGACTGACAGGCTATGCTAATTAGCCATGCGGTCATGCTGTAAGCTCACTCGCGCTATACCGGGCTGAGCCGCGCCTGTTTCACTGTACTGAGGCACTACAGACTTGGTATACAGGTAAATACATGCATCCATGTATATATCTATCTAAGCTCCTAACACTAGGGATTATTACACTTGCTAGACACCTTGCATAGAACCCTAGCACTGGGAACCACGGGCCATTTTATATATAGCTCGCATGGGACACAACACATTGCTCTGCGCGTCCAGGGGGCTTGACAATTTTGGATATTTGTATCAATCAAAATGTCAGGTTAGTACATATAGCTCAAATACTTTTAAGAGGTTTAAATGCCTAATCTGTTTTGCAATGTTTATATGTTATGGCTTGTGTGAATATTCCCTTAAGATTGATTCCTGCAACTGGATACAGGGAGGTTAATACGGTTTTGCACAGTGCAACTGATAGATAGATTCCCCTTCTGGTATGAGGTTTACTTTTATTATTTTGTTTTCCATCATTGCTTGTCTAAATATACTTTAACCTACTTAGACTGGATCAGTAACTGATTACAGTTATACATTTGCAACTACTTAATATCTACTACTCAATATTTGTATATATTAGTGTTCAGCTATGAGGTAATGCAAGATACTTGCATATGCAGTTTGATTTATTTCTTATTTTTGATTGTGTTTTCTGGTGGTATGGTCATTAGGCCTTGTTTATGTGTTACCATGGTGATGGATTTTTGCCGCAATTTTGATGTTTGTGATGGGTGGGGCTAGTGCTATATATTGCACACTTTGTTCACTTGCACTGTTATCTGGTCTGAGGAAGGGGTCTGCGAACTCCGAAACGTTACCATAATAAAGATTTGAAGGTTTCTTAAACCAAATCCAGTGAGTGTAGTCCCTTATTGGATATAGACTGTATACTTGATTGACTTTGCACCCTGGTTGATGACTACACAGCATTGTGAGTGCAGACACACATGGAGGATATATATATATATATATATATATATATATATATATATATATATATATATATATATATATCTGTAAGCAAACAAATAAGGAAAAAACATCCAAACGAGGCTCCAGCATAAAAAATTTGAGTTTTTATTCAAAAAACTTTAAAATCAGAGGCATACAAACCTAATGTGTGCAATGTTAGACAAAGACATCCCAGTCTAATGCATTTCAGCTCCTTGAAGCCATACTCATAGACCTATGGGATGCTTTGTGGTCACAGCCAATAAATACAAACATGCACCTTATGATTTTAACCCTGCGTTGGCTGGTTACCTACTGATAAAGATACTGAGTAGCCTATCTCTGTATGTTTTGTTATACTAACGAAAACTATCCTTTGAAGATATAATTTCAATAAGGCATCTGTTCAGTATAGTTATGATCAAATTATCAATATCTTTAGGGTTATACTATTTAAAGTTTAGGAGTGTTATGTTAGGTTAGTAAGAAGTTATAAATAAATAAGCCCACAGTCTATGGGTACCAGTGTATATAGATGCATATGATCAGTCCCTCATAATTTAGATATAACACTAGGGGAGTAGATGTAGAATATGGAACATATGCAGGTATATACAGTGAGACTATTACTACCCACATATAGGGAAAATAGCTTTATATAGTATATAATATTTACCATTTGATAACAACTTATTAACAGACTTATGAGCAAAAATTCCTATAGTATCTCTAAGTTTTAAATCTGTAATGTTTTATAATGGTGAATATTAACCTATACATAATTCGAAAATTATTAAAGAGCATAGTCTGATGTGATTAATATAATGAAAGCACTGTAGTCTTACCATCAGTATGGTGTTAGTTAACTAAATTCCAAGCTCTAAGGGAAGCTATATAGTTAATTTCTAATTACTGCAGCACAGACAGCCAATCATGGTTAAGGGAGTGGTATAAGGCCACAGGTTTTTACTTTGACCATTAGTTCTATGATTAAGGCCAGCCAAGGCCGAAACATGTCAGACTGAGTCTACCCTTGTACTGTGCTTTTTGTTTTTAAATGCCTGATGTCGATATTTTATGGAGAATAAAGAAACGCTTTTACCATATCCGGTGTTTGTTTTGGTTTGGTTGCTTGTATTATATGCCTAACTATTGCTAATGTGTAGTTTATTATTATTAATTTTAATGGCTCACAAAAACTTTACAAACCCACGACCCATACACTTTTAATAATTTAATATTATTTATAAGAGGTTGTCAGAAGGTAGCTAGGACAATTAATATCCCCTAACATTATATTAATACACTACATGTGTGAATTTATAATTTCTATATACCTTCTTACTGGGATATATAAAGTATGATAGGCTGATTCTAGTATTAGTCACTAGGGCCTAGATTTGGAGTTCGGCGGTAAAAGGGCTGTTAACGCTCCGCGGGCTTTTTTCTGGCCGCACCATAAAATTAACTCTGGTATCGAGAGTTCAAACAAATGCTGCGTTAGGCTCCAAAAAAGGAGCGTAGAGCATTTTTACCGCAAATGCAACTCTCGATACCAGAGTTGCTTACGGACGCGGCCGGCCTCAAAAACGTGCTCGTGCACGATTCCCCCATAGGAAACAATGGGGCTGTCTGAGCTGAAAAAAAACCTAACACCTGCAAAAAAGCAGCGTTCAGCTCCTAACGCAGCCCCATTGTTTCCTATGGGGAAACACTTCCTACGTCTGCACCTAACACTCTAACATGTACCCCGAGTCTAAACACCCCTAGCCTTACACTTATTAACCCCTAATCTGCCGCCCCCGCTATCGCTGACCCCTGCATATTTTTTTAAACCCCTAATCTGCCGCTCCGTAAACCGCCGCCACCTACGTTATCCCTATGTACCCCTAATCTGCTACCCCTAACACCGCCGACCCCTATATTATATTTATTAACCCCTAACCTGCCCCCCACAACGTCGCCGACACCTGCCTACACTTATTAACCCCTAATCTGCCGAGCGGACCTGAGCGCTACTATAATAAAGTTATTAACCCCTAATCCGCCTCACTAACCCTATCATAAATAGTATTAACCCCTAATCTGCCCTCCCTAACATCGCCGACACCTAACTTCAATTATTAACCCCTAATCTGCCGACCGGAGCTCACCGCTATTCTAATAAATGTATTAACCCCTAAAGCTAAGTCTAACCCTAACACTAACACCCCCCTAACTTAAATATAATTTTTATCTAACGAAATAAATTAACTCTTATTAAATAACTTATTCCTATTTAAAGCTAAATACTTACCTGTAAAATAAATCCTAATATAGCTACAATATAAATTATAATTATATTATAGCTATTTTAGGATTAATATTTATTTTACAGGCAACTTTGTAATTATTTTAACCAGGTACAATAGCTATTAAATAGTTAAGAACTATTTAATAGTTACCTAGTTAAAATAATAACAAATTTACCTGTAAAATAAATCCTAACCTAAGTTATAATTAAACCTAACACTACCCTATCAATAAAATAATTAAATAAACTACCTACAATTACCTACAATTAACCTAACACTACACTATCAATAAATTAATTAAATACAATATGTACAAATAACTACAATGAAATAAACTAACTAAAGTACAAAAAATAAAAAAGAACTAAGTTACAAAAAATAAAAAAATATTTACAAACATTAGAAAAATATTACAACAATTTTAAACTAATTACACCTACTCTAAGCCCCCTAATAAAATAACAAAGCCCCCCAAAATAAAAAATTCCCTACCCTATTCTAAATTAAAAAAGTTACAAGCTCTTTTACCTTACCAGCCCTGAACAGGGCCCTTTGCGGGGCATGCCCCAAGAATTTCAGCTCTTTTGCCTGTAAAAAAAAACATACAATACCCCCCCCCAACATTACAACCCACCACCCACATACCCCTAATCTAACCCAAACCCCCCTTAAATAAACCTAACACTAAGCCCCTGAAGATCTTCCTACCTTGTCTTCACCATCCAGGTATCACCGATCCGTCCTGGCTCCAAGATCTTCATCCAACCCAAGCGGGGGTTGGCGATCCATAATCCGGTCCAGAAGAGGCTCCAAAGTCTTCCTCCTATCCGGCAAGAAGAGGACATCCGGACCGGCAAACATCTTCTCCAAGCGGCATCTTCGATCTTCTTCCATCCAGAGCGAAGCGGCAGGATCCTGAAGACATCCAGCGCGGAACATCCATCCGGACCGACGACTGAACGACGAATGACTGTTCCTTTAAGGGACGTCATCCAAGATGGCGTCCCTCGAATTCCGATTGGCTGATAGGATTCTATCAGCCAATCGGAATTAAGGTAGGAATTTTCTGATTGGCTGATGGAATCAGCCAATCAGAATCTAGTTCAATCCGATTGGCCGATCCAATCAGCCAATCAGATTGAGCTTGCATTCTATTGGCTGATCGGAACAGCCAATAGAATGCAAGCTCAATCTGATTGGCTGATTGGATCAGCCAATCGGATTGAACTTGATTCTGATTGGCTGATTCCATCAGCCAATCAGAAAATTCCTACCTTAATTCCGATTGGCTGATAGAATCCTATCAGCCAATCGGAATTCGAGGGACGCCATCTTGGATGACGTCCCTTAAAGGAACAGTCATTCGTCGTTCAGTCGTCGGTCCGGATGGATGTTCCACGCTGGATGTCTTCAGGATCCTGCCGCTTCGCTCCGGATGGAAGAAGATCGAAGATGCCGCTTGGAGAAGATGTTTGCCGGTCCGGATGTCCTCTTCTTGCCGGATAGGAGGAAGACTTTGGAGCCTCTTCTGGACCGGATTATGGATCGCCAACCCCCGCTTGGGTTGGATGAAGATCTTGGAGCCAGGACAGATCGGTGATACCTGGATGGTGAAGACAAGGTAGGAAGATCTTCAGGGGCTTAGTGTTAGGTTTATTTAAGGGGGGTTTGGGTTAGATTAGGGGTATGTGGGTGGTGGGTTGTAATGTTGGGGGGGGGGTATTGTATGTTTTTTTTTACAGGCAAAAGAGCTGAAATCCTTGGGGCATGCCCCGCAAAGGGCCCTGTTCAGGGCTGGTAAGGTAAAAGAGCTTGTAACTTTTTTAATTTAGAATAGGGTAGGGAATTTTTTATTTTGGGGGGCTTTGTTATTTTATTAGGGGGCTTAGAGTAGGTGTAATTAGTTTAAAATTGTTGTAATATTTTTCTTATGTTTGTAAATATTTTTTTATTTTCTGTAACTTAGTTCTTTTTTATTTTTTGTACTTTAGCTAGTTTATTTAATTGTAGGAATTGTGTTTAATTAATTTATTGATAGTGTAGTGTTAGGTTAATTGTAGGTAATTGTAGGTAGTTTATTTAATTATTTTATTGATAGGGTAGTGTTAGGTTTAATTATAACTTAGGTTAGGATTTATTTTACAGGTAAATTTGTTATTATTTTAACTAGGTAACTATTAAATAGTTCTTAACTATTTAATAGCTATTGTACCTGGTTAAAATAATTACAAAGTTGCCTGTAAAATAAATATTAATCCTAAAATAGCTATAATATAATTATAATTTATATTGTAGCTATATTAGGATTTATTTTACAGGTAAGTATTTAGCTTTAAATAGGAATAAGTTATTTAATAAGAGTTAATTTATTTCGTTAGATAAAAATTATATTTAAGTTAGGGGGGTGTTAGTGTTAGGGTTAGACTTAGCTTTAGGGGTTAATACATTTATTAGAATAGCGGTGAGCTCCGGTCGGCAGATTAGGGGTTAATAATTGAAGTTAGGTGTCGGCGATGTTAGGGAGGGCAGATTAGGGGTTAATACTATTTATGATAGGGTTAGTGAGGCGGATTAGGGGTTAATACATTTATTATAGTAGCGCTCAGGTCCGCTCGGCAGATTAGGGGTTAATAAGTGTAGGCAGGTGTCGGCGACGTTGAGGGGGGCAGATTAGGGGTTAATAAATATAATATAGGGGTCGGCGATGTTAGGGGCAGCAGATTAGGGGTACATAGGGATAACGTAGGTGGCGGCGATTTGCGGTCGGAAGATTAGGGGTTAATTATTTTAAGTAGCTGGCGGCGACGTTGTGGGGGGCAAGTTAGGGGTTAATAAATGTAATACAGTCGTCGGCGGGGTTAGGGGCAGCAGATTAGGGGTACATAAATATAACGTAGGTGGCGGTCGGCAGATTAGGGGTTAAAAATTTTAATCGAGTGGCGGCGGTGTGGGGGGACCTCGGTTTAGGGGTACATAGGTAGTTTATGGGTGTTAGTGTACTTTAGGGTACAGTAGTTAAGAGCTTTATGAACCGGCGTTAGCCAGAAAGCTCTTAACTCCTGCTATTTTCAGGCGGCTGGAATTTTGTCGTTAGAGCTCTAACGCTCACTTCAGAAACGACTCTAAATACCGGCGTTAGGAAGATCCCATTGAAAATATAGGCTACGCAAATGGCGTAGGGGGATCTGCGGTATGGAAAAGTCGCGGCTGAAAAGTGAGCGTTAGACCCTTTAATCACTGACTCCAAATACCAGCGGGCGGCCAAAACCAGCGTTAGGAGCCTCTAACGCTGGTTTTGACGGCTACCGCCGAACTCCAAATCTAGGCCTATATGTTTAAATATACCTATTGTGTCTGTAAGTTACGTGAGGGTATTAGTATAAATCTGTATATATCTATACCTATATATAATCATCTATAGGTATAGATTTATATTTTACAAAAAACCACACATAAATATGTAATTATGAATTAGTAGAACATATTCTTCTATGTGAAGAACATTGAAATGTTGGGTTAGCGATCAGGTGTACCTGCGAGTAGGGTGCTAGTTTTTTTCACCACTTGTTGTTTCATTTAAATATAGTCATGTGGTCATGGCTGCCATGGTGATTGTCTGATATTAGCTAGCAGGGTATTTGACCTAAAAGAGGAATCATTTGCCCCACTGTAGTGCTAGGGTACCTTTGTAGCCCAGAGCTCTATAAAAGTCACTGAGTACAACATACACCCCAACATCAATAGAACCTTAAACCTTAAATAACAAGTCATTCCTCTCATATACCAGTGCATTATTTGCTACACAACAGATTTTATAAAAGATTTTATAAAAGACAAAGAAAGATCCATGAAAAAATAAGCTACCCATTTGATATACGAAATTTCATCCAGTACCACGAGCACAAATTTCAACTCACTAGAGCTCCTCATTAGAAGTTTCTAAAAGACATATGTCTAAGTATGGTGGCTTTAAGCCTAGATCAATTTTCTACCCTACTAAAGAAAGGGAACCCTTTCTTGAGGCATTTCATCATAGGGTGGAAAAGACCTGATTCTACTGTCCACCAGTAGTAGGCAGCCCCATCCTAATCTGACTGCAGCCCAGTTATTGGCCTTGGACACCCTCAAAAAGAGGGAGGATATAGTCATAAAGCAGTCAGATAAGGGTGGGACTGCCGTGGTCCAAAATAAAACCTCATACATTGAGGAAGCTATCAGGCAATTGAGTGACGAGGATGTGTACTTCAAATTGAGTCAAAATCCTACTAAGGCATTCAAGAGTGAACTTTTGTCCCTATTAGACGATGGTTTAGAAGAAGGGATCCTAGACCAGGAGACACTGAATTTTCTGTTTGTCTCCGACCCCATTACTCCTATCTTTGATCACCTCCCCAAGGTTCACAAGTCCTTGGAGGAGGTGAAGGGCAGGCCAATCGTGACTGGGATAGGATCCCTTTTAGAAAATATGTCATGTTGGGTTGAGTCATTACTTCAACCCCTTGTCTATAAACTTCCTTCCTATCTAAGGGATACAAAAAACACCTTCTTAAATGCCTTCAACAAGTTACCTGGGGAGCCGAATACCAGTGGCTCACTGTAGACATCGTAGGGTTATACTCTGCCATCCCGCACTCTAGTGGCTTAGAAGCCGTTTCACACATGCTAGATACCCTTAGCAATTATGATGATCTTCTCAAGCGTTATATCCTCTGGTCACTGGATTTTCTCCTCTCTCCTAATTTTTTCCAATTTGCGGGAGATTTCTCCTGAGTTGTGGTACAGCCATGGGGGCTAAATTTGCCCCAGCCTACGCCAACCTATTCATGGGTTGGTGGGAGGTGGCCCACGTCTTTGGAGATAGAATTCCATTTGGAGATTGTATACAGATGTATAAGAGGTACATTGATGACCTCCTGTTCATATGGACAGGGGGTCATCAAGAACATCATGACTTTGTCGGTTACTTAAATACAAATAATATCAATTTGCAGTTCACTTATACCCATCATGTATCTAATATACCCTATCTGGATCTCCTGCTCATTGGAGACCCAATATCATGCAATGTTAGCACTACCCTCTATAGCAACCCTATAGCCTCCAATGCCATGCTACATGCATGTAGTAATCACCCCAGACAGACTGGTTTTGGTGTGGCTAAAGGCCAGTTTATACGTGTTCAGAGAAATTGCACGAATGATTATGCTAGTTCTTTCTCCACTTGTTGTTTCATTTGAATATAGTCATGTGGTCATGGCTGCCATGGCGATCCGCTGATATTAACAAGAAAGGGTATTTGACCTAAAAGAGGAATCATTTGCCCCACTGTAGTGCTAGGGTACCTTTATAGCCCAGAGCTCTGTAAAAGTCATCTAGTACAACATACACCCCAACATCAATAGAACACCTGAAATAACAAGTCATTCCTTTCATTTACCAGTGCATTAATTGCTACACAACAGATTTTATAAAAGACAAAGAAAAATCCCTGAAAAAATAAGCTACTCATTAAATTTATGAAACACGTATTTTTCAAGTTCGAAATTTCATCCACTACCATTTGCACAAATCTCAACTCACTAGAGCACTCACTCCTTTTGAAAAGCTTTGCTCCTCATTAAAAGTATCTAATACACATATCTCCATTGTTTATAAACAATGGAGATAGAAGTGTTGGAGTTCAGCCCCAACTTATTGTTTAAATGGATACTACTTCAAGTTTAGGCTTGTTTACCCTTCATAGCAATTAATGCTTCAGCTGAAGCATTTTTTAGAGACGTTATCTTTATTGAAATTAATATGTCTTATGTTATGAAAGTATATCAAGTCAATTATTAATAGGTCAGTAAAATGTGGCCTTAGTAAAATGAATTCCCTTGTATTCCCTTGAGGATTATGATCTAAGTGTTATTTGCTGTCTTTAGTGAATAGAGACATCTTTAGTGCCATGTGTCCCCATGCAGTAAATACATTAGGTTCATCACTCACTGTCATTTTTTATTGCAATCTCCTACTAATGAACAAGTTATTAGACACCTATTAAAATGAGAGGATCCCTTAGTTCCAAACTGAGGTCACATATCTCTTTGTGACTTAAGGGTGTTGATCAGGGCTCTAACAGTCCCCCCATTCCTGAGCAAACAGTGCAAGAGCACATGATTTGAACAGGTGATCAAAATATGCAATTTATCATGATGATAGCATGAACATTAAGTACCAGATTATGAGTGGCGCACTAATAATTATGCATGAGTATAAAGGGATTTATTGCTGCTGTTTGTGAGCATAGGGTGTAGTGCTCGTATTACAAGTTGAAAGTAAACTTGATCACTTGAGCACAATTGAAGTGAACACGCATCGGGATATCATGTCCTCAGAGATCTGGTTAACTGTTTTGGGAAACAAAAAAGCATCACATAACACATAAAAAATACATTGAAAAGTACAGTTACACTCATTATAACACTATATAATAAATATTAAATATTATTAAAAAAATATTGCATAAAACAGTTATAAGGACTCAAAGATATGAGGTGACAGGTGAGCCCTTAATATGGCAGATAAAGGGCTTTAAAAATAGAGATACATACATATGCATCTCTAAATATGTATATGTACGTATGTATGTATTTAAGTATGTATTTATAAACATATATACACATATAAATACATATGTATACACATATAGACATATATAGAAGTGCATTAGAGCCATTTACGGTTAAGTAGATGAAACCATTAAAAAAAAGGAAATGTTAATAAAGTGTTTACCTGTGTATTTACTGTAAATATTTCCCATTCCAATGTTCTGCACATAGCATTATATGTTCTGTGTATTTTGAAATAGCTATTAATATAAATATATATACGTATATATATATATATATATATATATAGTGTAACAAAGAACTTGCACTCGCTGGTCCTTTTAAAAACAGCGAGTGCAAGTTGTTTGTTACACTATACTTATTTTGTACTAGCACCCTGGCAGTTGTGCTATTAAGTGAGAGTGCTCTCCTATGATCAAATATATATATATATATATATATATATATATATATATATATAAGAAGGGCAATAGGTTCAGCACTAGTCAGCAGTTCATAATAGATAACAGAGTGCACGTCAGCCAGAGGGTCCTGCTCACCTCTAATATATAAATCCAAAGGGAAAAAGTCAAATGGCACCAGCATTTGGGGTAACACAGACCCTTAATCATGCTATGGATTGCTATGCAACATAGCTTTAAATAGGCTAAGAGCCTTAATTACAAACATATTAACTCCATAGGTGCTAAAACATAATTACCAAAATACAAATGTTTCTACTGCCATCTACAGGATGAATTCATATATTACTCCTAATAAACATTTTAGCAGTGTGTAATATCCATAGTGAAACAATGTTAAGCACATAGGTAAAGTTAAACACATGAGCAGTGGTGCATATTTAGATCATGAGATCCAAAATTTAAAAATACTAATATGTATATAAAACAAATGTAGAAAGATATAATTTATAAAAACAAATGGAGATCATAATCCCTATTCAGACCTATGGGATGTAGAGTTTTAAGATGTTGGATCCACCATACCTCTCTCTATATGGAGGTGCCAAATGAAGGTTTGGATGTTTTTTCCTACACAGATGTGGATGCTTCTAGGATTACAGCCCTTGCAAGAGGCTCAAGGGAATTCCTAAGAGACACAGCAAACACCAACATGTCAAAGAATTAGGAAAAAGCATGCAAGGAACTGTTGTCCTATGAGTTACACTTTACTACCCTGGCTGAATATTATAGGGTAAGGTGGATCCCAAAAGGATTGAGAATCAAATTAAGACCTACTATCATGGCTAACAATGAAAATTACAGAAAGAGATTTGAATGCATCTTGAATAAATGTTTTTTTGACATTATTGTCTGGACAGTCGAATTGCCTCCAGGAGGAAATAGACAAGCAAAAGGTCCTGGTTACTGAATGTGAACAAGCTCTAAATACCCATTTCTCTATAGAAGATTTACATAACATCAAAACAGAGGTTAACAAGCTCCTGGATGATTATAAAAAAGAGCTCAAAGAAATCAAAAGGCAAAAATTTACCAGAGATGAGGAAGATTACCAGCATGATCGAGTCTACAGGTGGTCACATGATGGTCACAGTCGTGACGTCATGTGGAAGCGACAGGGCAGAGGTGGTGGAGCGTGGAGGGGAGCTAGACACGCTCCGAAGGTAGCCGCAATGGGTAATTCACCCTCCAGCTCATCCGATGATTTTTTTAAGCTCCGGAACAGAAAATGATACTGGAGGGGAGAAAGGAAGCACAGGACCCAGTGGAGACACTCGTTAACAGCGGAGCAGTACATGGAACAAGCAACCGCAAAGGGGAAAGCTAAAAGTGACCAACTGACCTTAAGGTACTCACAAAGCCTCCCTTATTCAAGCTTAAATCCCAATGAACTGTTTGCACAAACCCCAGTAGATTCGATACAAGAGGACAATATTAATCCTGATATGTTAAACCCTGATTATAAAAATAATGAGGTTATTAATATTTCTAAACATGTACTTACTCAGGATGAATATTCTATATTATGCAAAGGATTATATTTTTGTCCCACAGGTTTTGTGAATGAATTCACTTTTGAGAAAGATCTGTATAGGTTTTTTTCGCTCTTTAAAATTAAAGGCACACTTTGGCAATGAAAATGATGGTATGGTCAATAATGTATCAACTGATATGGGCAATGCAACGTTTAATTTAAAGTCTCTTAACTTAAAAAACAAATCTACTTTTGTTCCAAGTTCTATCAACCCAGGAGTTGAGACATTTATAAAATGTGTTCAGAATGAATTCAAGCTGTTCTTGAATCAATTAAACAAGAAACAAACTTTTCTTTGCAACAAAGTAATTTCATTGAAGATTTACTTAATACTCTTTTGTATCTCAATTATTTTCTCTTTCAGGATACTTTTTATCTGCAAAAATGAGGAACTGCTATGGGTTCAAATATGGCCCCTTCATACGCCAACATTTTCGTCAGTCAATTTGAGCAAAGGATGGTATATACCAATCAAGAGTTTAAAACAAAATGCAGGCTATGGCTTCACTATATTGATGATATGTTTGGCGTATGGAGGGGCCCTATAGCATCTCTAATAGATTTTGTAGAGGAACTTAACAAATGTACTGATAGCTAGAGATTTACACTAAATTTTTCATATACTTCTGTGAATTACCTTGACACTGTTATATATAAAAAAGATTCAGTTCTTATAACGGATCTGTATGTTAAGCCCACTGATCGCAATACGCTACATCAATATAACAGTTATCACCCTAATAAATGGAGAAAACTACTTATTGGTGATATTAGTTAATCCCCTATATTCTCTGGTACAAAATGTGAGCTCAGTCACATTAATAAGGTAAAGGAGGAATGGTGCTATGTAGTAAGAAAATGTATGAACAAACTACAAGATGGGCTAGGTTAGCCGTATCTTGATGAAGACTACATATATAGCACTCAGGGGAATTTTACATAACTTTATTATTAGTCAAATTAGGATAACATTTAGATAGTCAAAACAGAGGATGTGCAATAAAGATTGTGGATAGTAACTATAATGGGTTAAAAATTAACTTTTATTAGAAGCATAAATAAAATTGGAAAACACACACTTAAAAACACACTTAGAAACCTTGAGGTTATTATAATTATATTATAATCTCATTCAAATTATTATATGCTGGGTATAGCAGATATGAATCCCCACTACTATGGTTATTGTGTGGTGTTGAAACCAAAAGTAGATAATACCATATTGTATATATTATTTATTATTATATTATGTGGAGTGGGTTAATATTCCACTGTTCGTGGGTTTAGTAAATGTATTCCCCTTTAAGGGGTAGGAGTTACTGTTAGGACTATAACATTAGAATCCCTAACAGCTTCCGTTACCATATGTTTATATCAGAGTAGGTTTGAATATACTGCTTTTAGTTCAACAAGATTGAGGCTTATATTAGCCAAGTAACGATGGTTGAATTATTTGCACCCATTTAAGTTCAAAAGTTACAATATTAGTTTTGGATGACTTATGACTTTGTCATCTCATTGCTGGAGTATGTAACACTCTATTGATTAAGTTGGTTGACAAATAGCGTTGTATTGTTGCAACTGATCTGCCAATACTGAGTGGAGGTTCTCACCTAATCATATATAGTCATGTTTATGTATAAGCAAAGAGTGACAGTAACTCACAATAATAATTGGTAATATAGAATTGCATGCAGCCGCGAACGCAAATAGTAAGGGTGTTGCTACAAACAGCTCAATATCCTTATTGTATTGTTTTGACAAATGTCTTTAACGTAATCTTGATTTAACTTTATTAAGGCATAATGATGCCGTATTATAGCAGCTATTCTGCTTGTACTGGATATAGGTTTTCACAAAAACTCATATGTTCATATTAGTAAGATTAGCTAAAGTCTAGCTCCAGAAAGTTTGTTAACTTTAACTGGAAGTACATTAATTAATTTATGAGTTTGTGTCCTAGATAAAAACCGGACAAGAGTATTGTTATAGTAAGCTTGATTACCCTTCAAGGGCGGCACATATGTGAAATTTAAAGCATATATGCTTAGCATATATTACAATGTTCTTGCAGATAAAGTTTGTCTTTTATTATATATATGACTGTTGCTTAACATTGGTCTGTGGTATAATCACCGCTTGCTGGACTGAAAATAGAACGCCGCCAATAGCGATCTATGTGTCTGCAGTAGTGTTAAAAGAATTCATCAATAGCAGCATTGGCAATCTGCCCAGTGTTACGTTAAGCTGTCACATACTATGTAACCAATAGTTAGCACAACAGTGGATTGAGAGGATAGATATCTTGTGTTAGACTCAAGCTTAGCTACCGTAGTGAGGCTGTATATATGTAAGCAGAAGTGTTTAAGTTTATTATATTGCACAGCAGTAGTAACGCCGCCTAATATGGCGTTAACATTGTCACCAGCTATTCCTCGAGTTTGAGGGTGTGTATCATGCTCACTAATTAACTCTCATTCCTCTGAGTATACAACTCTGATTATACAGGGTATGAGGTTTAACTTATGTTGTGCTTAGTTATAGTACATACGGCTAGATTTGGAGTTTGGCGGTAGATGGGTTGTTAACGCTACGCGTGGTTTATGTCTAACGCACGGCTTTGTTTGACTCCGGTATTTAGAGTTAAAAAAAACCTTCTATCGATACTCCTAACTCGTGTATTTCACACGCGGAATCCTGCCCGCGTTAGACAGTCTCCCATAGAGATCAATGGAAATGCAAACAAACACGCATTTTTCATCTAACACTCGATCTCGCGAGAAATACGCACAGCTCGGTCATATGACACATACCACATCATGCACAACAATAACACACCGCAAATGTCACAACAACAATCACTAAACAAAGTACAGAAGCATTACACATTCACAAGCGGGGGGAATTTGATTGAAATAAAATACACGGAATATGCATATACTTTAAGATGCGGAAATACGCAAAATAACAACAAGAAAAATAAAAATAATACATACACTAGCAAAATAATCGCATTCAATATCAATATATATTAGGACAAACATACATATACAACACTTCACTAATACCACACCATCGCAAATTAACATTTAAACATAATACTATTGGACAATGTTATAGAAAACAACCACTATGACATCATCGCATTCTACACATTCCACAAATACTAACTCAAAATGAGCATGCGCAAATTCACACACCTAATACACATTGCACAAATACTAATTGCTAATAAAGCACACATGAACACAATTTACAACGCAAATAGGTACATCATTAAACATTTACACAGGGTATATAAGCACCACACAAGCATGGCTTCTTTGACTGTGTTGCTGGTGGGTCTTTGGAGATTGGAGGTTTAAGATTAGAGAGTTTGTGCATTATTGTGAGTGAGTTAGTGTTAGTGTGAGAGAGTCAGTTGTTAGTGTTATCGTGAGTGAGTGAGTGGGAGTTAGTGGTAGTGGGAGAGAGTCAGTTAGTGGGAGCGTGAGTGAGTTAGTGGTAGTGGGAGTTAGTGAGAGTTAGTGGTAGTGTGATAGAGTCAGTTAGTGGGAGTTAGTGAGAGTTAGTGGTAGTGTGAGTTAGTGAGAATTAGTAGTAGTGTGAGTTAGTGAGAATTAGTAGTAGTGTGAGTTAGCGAGCGAGTGCTTTTTCTGTACACTTAACACATTTACACGGAAACACATTCAATACATACATACACTTATCAATAACACTACATACACTCAATACCCCATACCCTCTCATACTACACTCCATACCCCATTCCCTGTACTCCCATTCCCTGTAATCCCATTTACTCTTATCCCATACCCCATCCCATACCCATCCCCTAGTTACATTTAGTTTACATATCCTCCTTTTTGTCTTCTTCTTCATTTTGTTCATTTAAATACTCCTTACCCTCTTTTATTTATATCCGTTTCACACTTTCAGCACTTTTTTTGGTCTTTTTAGTTCTTTATTTTGACCCCCTTTCATTTGATCACACTCACTTTTGTTTTGCTTAGTTGGGGTTTAGTTTAGGGAAGAGATGGAGGGCAGGCAGCGGAGAGGTAGAGGGGGGAGGAGAGGGAGGGGGAGAGGAACAGGGCAGGAAGGGGAGCAGTAAGGGGGGCAGGAAGCGGGGGTGGAAGCGGTGGGTGGACCCAGCCACTTGGTTCAAGATGAACAAGTGGCTGGGCCCAGTGGTGGACAGAGTAGGGCTTCACAGTCCAGGAAACAGAGGGCATCGTCACAGGGGAAGGCCAAGGCGACTAGGGAGGCAAGGTTTTCGATGGAGGAGAAGGAGGCCCTCGTAGAAGCCTATATGGCCAGGTATAGGAGGCTGCAGCATCAGAACACCACCCCGACTGAGAAGAGGAAGCTCTGGCATGAGATAAGGAATGCAGTCAATGCCGTGGGTGGACGGAATAGAGATATGGACTCTATAAAACATCGATACCGGGACTGCAAGATGGATCTCAAGAAAAAGTTAAGCCTGAAGGCCCGACATGCCGCAGGAACCGGTGGCGGCCCTGCACTGGAAATCGAGTACTGCCGATGGGAGGAAATGTTGCATCCCAGCATCTCCGAGGTGGATGTAGTCGGTATCGGAGGAATTGATACTGGGAACCTGCCATTCTCATCTGACGGTAAGCTCATTTAAGAATAAATTCACATACGAATGTATTTCAAGGGACACTATACGCAAACCTTTACTTTCATGATTGAGGTAGAGAATACAATTTTCCAAAAAATTCCAATTTACTTATATTACCTAATTTGATTCATTCTTTAGATATACTTTAATGAAGAAATAGCCATGCACACGGTGAACCAATCACAGGAGGCAGCTATATTCAGCTACCAATCAGCATCTTCTAAGCATATTTAGATATGCTTTTCAGCAAAGAATATCCAGAGAATGAAGCTAATTAGATAAGAAAAGTACATTAGAAAGTTGATTATAATTGTATGCTTCTAAATCATGAAAGATAAAACATTGGGTTTCATGTCCCTTTAAGGATCAGATTAATGCTATAACGTTGTTTACACGCATTCACAATTACTTTGCGGTTACATCAGTATCTAGGCTATAGATTAGGTGTGCATTTAAACAGACTGAAAACAAAGGCTAAAACATTCAGATTGACCAGAGATATCACAAACACGGTTTAGAAAATGCGGAAATCGTATTGATTGTTAGATTTCAAAGTGGATTAATGAGGCTGCATTTGTAATTGTATCGTAAGCTAAGTCATTTAAAGCTTGATTTGGAAATATGCTAATATATACATTTCTTTATTTTTCTAATATACAGAGTCTGGGGAGGAGGCAGCACAGTAAATACAGCCTCCTCCTTCTCCCCGGGATGAGAGTGGTGGGGAGGAATTTCCACCTCAGAGGGAAGAGGCCCCCCTTGACGAAGAGGGCACGGAAGCAGATGAAGAGGCCCCGGAAGCAGAGGAGGAGGCCGCGGAACCAGAGGCCCCTCAAGGACCCGCACCCCACCATGCACGGGCACCCCGCCAAGCACAACAAGAGGAAATAGCGGAGGTGCGGGTTCTACTAGACTACATAGACCAGATGCGTAACTCCCGGATACAAAATATAGAAGGCCGAACTAGAATTCTTGAAGGACAAAACAAAATAATTGAAGGCCAAAATCAAATAATAAACATACTTACTCGAATGGAAGAAGGGCAAAACAGAACCTTTAATCTACACCAAGAGATGTTTAATTTTTTCCGGGAGGCGCATGCTGGTCTGCCTCCTGCTGCTGGGCCTCCTCCTGCTGGGCCTCCTGATGCTGGGCCATCTTCTCCTGCCGGGCCATCTTCTCCTGCCGGGCCATCTTCTACTGCCGGGCCATCCTCTCCTGCCAGGCCATCTTCTCCTGCCGGCCCATCTTCTCCTGCCGGCCCATCTTCTCCTGCCGGGCCATCTCCTCCTGCCGAGCCATCTCCTTCTCCTCACCTTCATCGTCCCAGTACTCTTCCTTCCACTCTTCCAACAATATATTCAATGAGAACTCGTCGGAGTCGGCAGTTGACCCTCCCAGAGCCTCAGCCCCGTGGGAAGAGGGGAAGGAAGAGGAAGTAAGTATTTGTTTTCATGTTTAATGTTATTTTTATTTAATGTGTAATGGATAGGTATGTAATGATGTGGTTTTCATACACTTGTGGACCACACTCTGTATATAATCTACTTCTATGGGACCGGGTCCATGGAGGCAGATTGTTTGCAGAGTGTGGGTTATAAGTGTGTGAAAACCACATCACATACCTATCCTTCTTCATGATATTGATTGGTTTCTGTGATGTGATGTCCAAACTGTTTCCCGAATCGCAAACAAAATTACCATTACAATTATCCATGATGGCATATTACTGTTTGAATGCCAATAACACAGCTTAAAGGGACAGTCAATAAATTATTGATTACAAAGAAAACACTGTATTACGCATTATCAAGTTAGAAACAACAAAACATGGAGAAATACGTGTGACTTATGTGCTTACCCTTGTATCTATGACTATGAAAAATGACCACTTATTTGTTGTTCTGACATAACAACATTTTAGACATCAATGATCAATTCATGGTAAATAATATGCTGTATGAGCACAAGTTTTTAGATATACAAATGCTATCCAAATGCCCTCTAGTGGTCAAATTGCATAATGATTACATGGACTCTTCAAGCTCTAAGAAATGAGCACACGAACCTCATAGGTTTAGCTAGCAAATTAAAATAAACACAGACAAATGATTAATTGGTGAGAAACCTTTGATATCATTGAAATTACAAAATTGACTTTTATAATAATGCAAAACATGATTTGTTTTCTAAACTGTCCCTTTAACAAAATTACATATGCTAACATATATTTGCAGATTGTTGGTATATCTACATGTACTTGTTCAAACAATAAATATTGAAAACAGATTTATATTGACGTGTTAAATAAAGTCTACTTTCTTAAAGAGACATTATTGTGTTAATTTGTTTTTTATAAAGACATTTGTTTTAACAATGAATATGGTTTAAAGTCCTTTTAGGAGTGGGGGTGAAAATATGCTAACAATAATATATTTGGAGATTAACCAATGTGGAACTCATACATGATACAAAAATAAACATTTGCATTAAAGGGACAGTATACTATATTTTTAACCGAACTGTATATAATAGACACTACTAGAAACAACAAGATTAACATATACTGATATCAATATTAAAAAGCTTTAAACACTTTCAAAGAAAATCGGGTTAGCTCTCTTGAAAATATAGATGAACCCCCATTACAACCGTAAAACAAGACAATACCCCATCATTAACATATGAAAAGACCCTTTACACAAACAGGAGAAAGCTGGAGATGGTACTCACATGAAACTTTGAGGCTTGGCGAGGAGTCTGAAAATTACTTACATTTTATTTGAACAGAAGGAAAATGAGACGTGTATTTTGAAAAAAATGGACTATCTAACTAGAGACCAAATAAAATATTTTGATTTATAATGTGAGTGTCTAATGAACCTTTAATAAAATATACGATGAAATTACATTTAGAAGAAGTCGGCATCATATATTTAGCATATGATAAAGATAAATGCATATTGATTACTTGATTCTAACACAATAGTGCATATTTATGAATTAGATATCTTTAACATTAAACACAACAGTCATTTTTCATAAAAAGGAACATATTGTTGACCAACATATTAAACAACATGGACTATAGGGATTTGCACTTGCCTCGAAATATCTTATGCATGAAAACATTTTGCTTTCGTTCGTTTATTCAACCAGACATCCAGCAAAAGAGAATGTGGTGGTCTTTATCAGCTATGGGTCAACAATGTAACATGATGCAAACAATCCATATTCGCCATGTTTTTAAACCTGTCTTCTCATTCACAAACGTGTTTAACGTGCACAAACAAATATTGCGGGAATACGTAATACAATCAGACGTTTTTTTACCTTTGCATGTGACGTCTTAATTAACATGGCGCTTCCTTGATCACGTAAGAACGCAAACCAAAAAAAGGCGCATCCTTGATCGCGTAAGAACGCAAACCAAAAAAAGGCGCATCCTTGATCGCGTAAGAACGCAAACCAAAAAAAGGCGCATCCTTGATCGCGTAAGAACGCAAACCAAAAAAAGCCGCATCCTTGATCGCATAAGAACGCAAACCAAAAAAAGGCGCATCCTTGATCGCGTAAGAACACAAACCAAAAAAAGGCGCATCCTTGATCGCGTAAGAACGCAAACCAAAAAAAGGCGCATCCTTGATCGCGTAAGAACGCAAACCAAAAAAAGGCGCATCCTTGATCGCGTAAAAACGTCACTCAATACAAGGAATCATTGGACAGCCTGGCAGGTGACGTCTTAAGCAACATGGCGCATCCGAGATCGCTGAAAAACCGCAGACAATACAAGGACTCAGTTGACAGCTTGGCATATCAATAAGAAACATATTTATATTTTAGTAACTAGTATGTGTCTAGATTGCTATCTAGGAATGTCACGAAATCATGAATCATCTTTTCGGACTTGACT
The DNA here is from genome assembly GCF_027579735.1 of Bombina bombina. NCBI lineage: Eukaryota > Metazoa > Chordata > Amphibia > Anura > Bombinatoridae > Bombina > Bombina bombina. Next base: position 950,588,708 of record NC_069503.1, read on the forward strand.
GTCCCTTTAACTATAGCTATGGTGTATATCTTTAACATTTAAAAGATACACATGAGAAATACATATGCCATTGATGTTTTAAGATATGTTTAGATTGTTTTGGAATAACAATAATGACACATGTATTCATCAAACGTGTCATTTATTCAAGTTGAAATATGGTCAGCCTACCTATAGCCATATATGGGAGAAGTATTTTTTAAAAATATTTGGGGAAAAATATTCCTCATCTAAAATATGCGCATTACACACAGAGATTGATTTGGTTACACTTTTACAATAAGATAGAATTGAAAATAAATACATGTGCTGTCAACATTACAATAAGATTGTTTATTAATAAGATTATATGTCCTTGTTCATGTAAAAAGGACAAAAACGCTTTAGAAATGGAAATACATTCATTAACAATTGTGCTCACCATCACTTAAAGGGACATGATCTTTATTTATAAAAAGAGGATACAATACTAATTCAATAACATGAACACTTTACAGAGATTATATCATTGTATCAATCCTCAGATCATTTGTTAAAGGTGCATCAATTCATGCAGAGTTTATAAATACACATATGGATGTGAAATTTGAAATATACATATATATACACAAATAACTATCTATATATACATATATAAACAATTACTATGCTAATCATAATCATGCAATGATAAAGCTTTTCGAAAAATATATAAAGGCAAATAATAAAATTACATTGGAGATGTTAATCTTAAAGTTATTTACAATTGTATTACATATATGATTCAGGAAACACCATTATTTTTGGTAAGGTCCCTTTAAGGATCAACCAGATAAACTAGAGATTTCAATCAATGACATGAATAAGGAGGACAAAGAATCGTGCAATGACATGTCTTTTATTAGTATGTCAGAAAACATCAACAACGTTTATAAATAATCATGTAAATATCAGGAAAATTGGAGCCATATGACAAGGTAAGAGAGTGCATCATAGTCCATGAAGAGAGTTGCCAAGGGCCAGCATAGCCCCATTTGAGCCATATGACAAGGTAACAGAGTGCATCACAGTCCATGAAAAGAGTTGCCAAGGGCCAGCATAGCCCCATTGGAGCCATATGACAAGGTAACAGAGTGCATCACAGTCCATGAAGAGAGTTGCCAAGGGCCAGCATAGCCCCATTGGAGCCATATGACAAGGTAACAGAGTGCATCACAGTCCATGAAGAGAGTTGCCAAGGGCCAGCATAGCCCCATTTGAGCCATATGACAAGGTAACAGAGTGCATCACAGTCCATGAAGAGAGTTGCCAAGGGCCAGCATAGCCCCATTTGAGCCATATGACAAGGTAACAGAGTGCATCACAGTCCATGAAGAGAGTTGCCAAGGGCCAGCATAGCCCCATTTGAGCCATATGCCAAGGTAAGAGAGTGCATCACAGTCCATGAAGAGAGTTGCCAAGGGCCAGCATAGCCCCATTTGAGCCATATGACAAGGTAACAGAGTGCATCACAGTCCATGAAGAGAGTTGCCAAGGGCCAGCATAGCCCCATTTGAGTCATATGACAAGGTAAGAGAGTGCATCACAGTCCATGAATAGAGTTGCCAAGGGCCAGCATAGCCCCATTTGAGCCATATGACAAGGTAAAAGAGTGCAACAGGCACAACAATAATAAGAAAAAAAGGCCAAATGGCAACCATAACAAAAACATCAACATGTGGACGGAGGATTCTTATCTGCGCCCTTGGAGAATCTCCAGATCCTCCACTTACTGGTCATCCCCTTCATCGTCCTGTGCATGTCCAGCTCCAGATTCAGGAATTGAATTTAATCGCATGATCTGCCACAGAGTCAAATGCTGAACCTGGAGCTGGGCCTGCATGGTGTCGTTCATCCCTCTCAGGACAGCTGCGTTCCTCAACACGGCCTGCTCTACATGTGCTATACCTTCTAGCATGAGCCATGTTGAGTCACAGCCTAAAATAAAGAATAAATAAAATATTAATGATAATTACACAACAGACAAAATAAAAAGCAAATATACATTGTCATCATAAAGACAAATATTTTTTTTAAATTAATTTGTTGACATTGATTATTTACACATGAAATATGTTATTCAGACAGACCTAAACCATTAAATGGACATTTTAATCCAACATGTTGTCCCCTTTAATTGGTTTTTGATGATCCACTTTTACAGCTTGTGTGTCTTAAATCTTGTTAAAGGATTTACATTGTACTTACATTAGCAATTTTAAGATTTTAGTTATACTGTGGTATGCACACCTATCCTTAAACATTTTGGCGTTGAGGACAAGCTGTGTAAACATAGCAACCAGAAGAAATTACATTCCCACTGGGTTATACAAGAGATAATGTATGATCATTTGGACATAAATATTTGGATACAAATAGTGGTGATTGGTATATGTAGTGATATCAAATTAAAGGGACAGTAAACCTAAATATTTTAGTTACTGATTCAGATAGAGCATGACATTAAAAAGAATTATTAATTTACTCGTATTCTTTAAATGTTTGAATACTCGAGCTATATTTTAAATGCAAGAATGTAAGTTTATAGGGCAGGCCATTTTTGTTTATCAACTTTGGTTGTCCCTGCTGATTGATGGATACATCCATCCAACAATAAAGAAATGATGTCCATATTTTTTAAAATAAAAACAAATTATAGGCATTTCTTTGTTTCAATAAAGATAGCAAGAGAATGAAGAATAATTGATAAGAGTAGTAAATTATAAATTTGATTAACATTGCATGCTCTATTTGAATCACAATGTAAAAATTTTCAGTCAGTGTACCTTTAAGTATCTTATAATGTTGATTTTGAATGATACTTACAGCTGTGCCTGGGAAGGACAATCCGACACCCAGGGGGGAGGGATGGGATTGGGTTGGGGAGGGATGGGATTGGGTTGGGGAGGGATGGGCTGCTGCTCTGGGGTAGCCCGTACAGCTGGGGAGTGGTGAGTTGGGGGCTGGGCAGCTGGGGTAGCTGTATGGGGCAAAAGACGGGGAGAGCGTCGAAGGGGGACGAAGGGGCGTTTTTTGGGAGGGATATGACAGGACAAATGGGAAGGGCCGGGAGGGGAAGGGGACTGGGCAGGGGGCTGGGCAGGGACTGGGCAGTGGGCTAGGCAGGGGGCTGGGCAGGGGGCTGGGCAGGGGGCTGGGCAGGGGACTGGGCAGGGGGCTGGGCAGGGGGCTGGGCAGGGGGCTGGGCAGGGGACTGGGCAGGGGAGGAACAATGATGACCAGAAGCAGAGGATCCATCTGAAATAAATATAATAAATATATTAACATCTCATACATCATGAAATCAAATCAACGCATTTCAACTTGATTATGTTTGCAATATACTTAGAAGTGTGTTTGAATTTCTAAACAATGATGACATGAAGATATGGTATGCATATAGGCACTCAGATGAATATCAATGACTGTCTGTACAATTCTAAAATTATTATTGTGGTTTGCCCTAGAATATGCATGTGACATCATGCTGGCATGAATTTCCAATCCAAATATTTAAACAAATCCAAGCATATCTTCATGCTGCCTGATATATAAAGGGGGCAGTAGTGTATTTGAACAGACAAATAATATTCCTTTTTAAAGTGCAAAAGCTGTAGACTTTGAATGTCTTCAATAAAATGATTTCCAATAAAAAAACATGTTGGATACATGTTAGATATATTTCACATACCATCAGACTCCAAGGGAACCTCTTCCTCCTCCGTCCCACATGTTAAATCAATCTCTGTAAAACATAACATGTGTACACGTTAAGATCAGATATTATAACAAATGTTACTGTTGCTCAAAGACACACATCAATGTTGCATTAAAGATATACACACCCAAAGTTATGATTTACATCGTTTTGATGGAGCATACAAATGACATTATATTTGTTATTATCAATGATTCAGATTTTCTATTTATTGTTTGTATTAATTTTAAAATCATAAAAGCATAGTACATTGAACATTTAAGATTTCTCATGTGTGTATCACTTGATGATTGTTGTCAAAAATGAACACGGAAACAAACATATGCTATACATCTTCTGAATAACAAAGGTGTAGACTAAGAATGTTTTAATTCTTAATCTTTCAATATTCAAATAAAATTAATATATAATCAGAGGAGTCAATTATATGTTTGTTTCAAATGTTATGCTTCATCAGAATCATGCTCATAATTTTGATTACCAATACACCTTCAATGACATATAAATGAGTCAATGGACTTACCAGAAGACCGCAAAGGCGGCTCTGTGTCAGTGCTGGATTCCTCTGGGCTCCCCACACCAACTCTCTCTATGAATGATATAGATATATATTAGTGAACACATTTGGGATAGCACTAAATCACATCTTCATAAGAATAATCAAATTTAAAATGTGAAGAATAGAGCAGTCATTATAAAATAAAATGCTTGATTGAATCAAGGGGATTCTGTAAAAAATGATGTATTGAACATATGTTTAATTTCTGACTATATTAGACATCAAACTCATCTCATACGATGCTATTGCATATCTAAATATACCCATTGAGCAATGTTCTTCAAAGAATACACACAAACCACATTTTGAATAACAGCTGTTGACAAATATAAACAAAGACATGTGGCACATCAATCCATTTGTGCAATGTACAGTAATCTTGTTTAGGACACAACACATATTGATCACAATACCAAACGAAATTGATTAGTACAAATATGTAATCATGGTGCTGTTAGAGTATGCTTATATCTAGAAAGTAACTCCAACAGTGAATATGTGAATTATATATCAATATTGTCTAATCCAAAGAATGTAAGGATTAATGAATCAATTGTTTATTAAAGGGACACTGACATGATTTATTTCAATCATTGATTTCACTGTTCAAACTGTTCCAAATGATTTAACATTGACTCCTATTATAATTGTAATATTGCTACATTTTAATATTAAAGGCAGATAAGCAATATTGGATTCAATAAATATTGTTTGTTGAAGGTATCCACCAATCATCAATAAAAACCCAGGTTGGTCAACCAAAATTGAGCTGCAGATAAACGTACATTCTTGATTTTAAAATACATTTAGCAATAGAATATTTCACATATGATTATAGTATTATATTTAAATGTTGCTTAATATTGCATGCTCTATCTGAATGACAACATTAATAATTTTAGCTCAGTGTCCCTTTAATATAAAAATATATTGATTTGACAAGGTTGGTGTTAATGAATTCTCTACTCCATATGTTGATGTAATGAATGGGATTGAGCATGCAATTCGAATCTAATATGTTATTTAAGGATATCCTAAGAATTATTTAATTTTCATCTATTAAAGGGACATGAAGCTCTAAATGTGTAATTATATATTTTTTGAAACTATGTACTACTGTTATCTCAACACATGATTTTAACTTTTGACCCAATGCCAATTTATGCATAAAAAAACAGCCGGATAATACCAGTAATGCATTGTTTAACCTAAACCAAAATCAATATGTTTTTAGAAGAACTAAAACAATAGACTGAACCAATGTAGCTCATAAAATGTTTAAACAAAACAATAAAATCACGTTTACAAATCATTCAATGTAAAATTTCGTTGGCATGTCCCTTAAATGACGTGATCAATTTCAAAAATGGAATCTATATTTTTTTTAAAAAATCATATGCAAAAGTGTGTGAGTTTTTTAGAAATTTATACAAATAAGATTAAGCAATACACAAGGGAAGAATATAAATTGGACATTCAAAGAATCTTACGTTAAAATTAAGATATCCAGAATAGATGGGATATTTTAAATTTGATAAAAATTCAGAGTAGTCTTACAATGTAATCCTCTGTTTATTTTTTTTTTAATTCTTATTTGTAAATATTTTACTAATCCATTTTGCAGATACATATAAATATTGAACAATGTGGATTTAGTATGTAATGTTCTGTCCATGTTTCTAAGACAAATGTCAATTCAAATGAGACATACCATACTGTGACAAGCCCTGGCTTGAGGATCCAGCACCAACATCCAGATCTGTAATATATTAAATGAGGATTGGATATCATTAATACAAATCATGCCATGTTTAAAATCTTTACATTATTAGCAAATCAATTAAAAACTATTAATCTTTTGGTAGTCCCATGAGTTAATTGTTTCCTCAATTAAATTCATGATAAATATATCCTGTACTCTTATTTTCAATCAGTTGTGTTGTTTACTGTAGCTTTAATTATTTTTTGGTGTTATTTCATTCTCATCAATTGATGGGCATATGTTATTTTTGTTTTTGATTTAATTTTCGCGATCATTGCGCAATGATTCCAAGCTGAATTACGCATCCATCATTTGACCAACATGTATAAAGCAATGCCACTTACAGCAAACCCATGTTAACGTGTATGCGCAATTATAATTTTCGCGATCATTGCGCAATGATTCCAAGCTGAATTACGCATCCGTCATTTGACCAACATGTATAAAGCAATGCCACTTTCAGCAAACCCATGTTAACGTGTATGCGCAATTCTAATTTTCGCGATCATTGCGCAATGATTCCAAGCTGAATTACGCATCCGTCATTTGACCAACATGTATAAAGCAATGCCACTTACAGCAAACCCATGTTAACGTGTATGCGCAATTCAATTTTCGCTCTGTGACGCATATTCTGTAGAGCGCAAGAAACATCATTCCTATTTCATGTGTCACTAATCTAAAATCAGATATCTAAACATCATATGTAGTGTATGTTGTGAGATCTGTATAGGTTTAGTATCTGACTATATACACATTTTTAAAAAAATAATCAAATATTAAGATATTATATGAAGTTGGATAGTTACCTGGTTCAGATTCTCTATCAGCTCCTCCCAGGCCACCGGACGGAGAAGCAGCTGCCCTAGCCCCCGCATCAGGACTTTCAGATCACGCAGCCGAGGATGGCGAGGATCTAAATCTTTTGGGGACCCGGAGATTGAGGAGCTCGCATAAAGTCACCTCATAAGGGAGTAGGTATAGTTTCTGCGGGGCCTTTCTTTGGCCCCCTCTTTTACGGGCTTGTACCCAGTCCCTTATGAGGTTGACTTTTTTTGTCAAGCGCAACCTCATATCTCCGAATCTCCTCATGATTTGATCCTGGCTCCTCTGGACGTCACACACCAATTGAACCGCATTGGTGATAGACTCCCAGAGGGCCTTCTTAACATGCGCATCTGTCGACCTCCTCTTGTTCCCAAACAGCTGGGGATAAAAGTCCTTGACAGCGTGGACCAGTGCAGCACTCTCTGTCTTGGTGAACCTGGGAGACGTCATGCCTGCTAGGTTGTCTAATATAAATATTTATATTATATTATAAATATATAACTGCCTGCAGGCATTAGAGAACTGACAAAGATGGCAACGTGTAATGGACTTTTATATGGTGAAGTAAACATGAGATGCACCATGGGACAAGTTATCTGTACATCTGATTGGATAAAAGTTTGAAATATTGTTAGAATGTTTGTGAGACCATCCTGACTCAAGTTGTGTTTGTGTGATGAACTCTGATTGGCCGTTCCTTAATGTTTCATATCTTAGTAACTTCCTTACACATACCTCCTGGTGGTGCTGTTACTTCATTTTTCATGTAGACTTATTTGTAACTCATGGGCCTGTCATGCGGATATGTGTGACGCAGATTTAATATCCGTGATCCGTTAAATATTAATGTTTAAATTCTCTTTAAAATCTAATACTATCACATTATTAAATGTTGTATACATTTTTCGGTTTAATAACGGTCTGTTTCTTTAATACAAATACACATTTAATATTGTATGTCTTTATTGTTCATTAAATCAATTTGTTGACTTATTGTGAAGTATTGACATTGCTCTATTAAATGTATTTCATAATGCACATTGATTATGTGCTATTGCGTGACATTAGACTCTAATGTTTAAAGATGCAAATCTGGTGTTTCAAGATCCGTTTCTCACGCAATCTTTCTGAATGTTCAAATTCAGGTTATAATGTCCGTAACTTGTATAATCTGTTTATAAATGTTAAACTACAGGTTTGTTTGTTATTAGTAAATAAACCTTGTGCTTGTATTTGTTTGAAGTGCTCATATATGTTATTGTGCAATGGCGTCTTTATTTTTAAATAGACATTACAAACAAACAATTGTATCAAAAGATCTGTAGAGATACAAAATTGTTTAGACTTTAAAATGTAACTCAATTTATCTTAGTATTTAGATATCCTCAACAGAAGAAATTTAAATGCACATGGTTGAGCCAATCACATAAGGCATCTCTGTGCATCCACCAATCTTCATCTACTGAGCCTATCTCGATATGCTTTTCAAGCAAAGTATGTCAAGATAAGAAGAGAAGTAAAAACACTCTTTAAATCTCTTAAAGGGACACTGTCCAAACAAATGTAGCGTTCGTGATTCAGATTGAGCATGAAATGTTAAGCAACTTTATAATTTAATCCGATTCTCAAATGTTAAGAATTATCTTGTTATCTTTCTTTGCAAATCAATAATGATATTTTAGATTACGGACAATTTTTGCAAAAAAACCTGGGTTGTCCTTGATGATTGTTGGATCAATTAATCCAACCAAAAAAAAAAAAGGTCTGTCCAGAGTACTGAAGCAAATAAATTATCTATTTAATGCCTTATTTTTAAAGTAATGATAGCAACATCACGAGGAACATTGATAATATGAGACAATTTTTAATGTTGCTTAAAATAGAATACTCATTCATAATGTATAAATTATAAATTTTTTAACTGTCTCCCTTTAAGTATATTTTGAGTTCATGTCCCTTTAAAGAGACATTTCACAATAATGCTTGAAAAATTATAAACCTAGCCACCTTCCTTTTGCTAAATTAGTATAACATATGAGTAAAGCATATTTAGATTAACTTCTGGATTGTTTTACACACTGACTGAAATATATATTGTAATGGATGTATTTCGCAGTCTTCAGCTTAGAGGGACATTAAGCTATATGTTATGTATGCATTTTGGATAAGATTATAATATTTGAACAACTTAATATGTTTTGGTATTCAATCATTAGATTGTAATTATATATATTCTTGGATTAAATACATATCTAGATAGGCTATTTTGATGCTGATTGTTGGTTGCACATAGATGCCTTATGTAATTGACTAAGATATGTGCATTGATGTATATTTTTCAAAGTATATTTAAAGACTGAATGTAATTCTATAGTACTTTCTAAATATGTTTAAATTCTTTTATTATTTTTTAAAAATCAAGACACAATATACTTTGTGAATGTCCCTTTAAGGACCAAAACATTTTGAATGTTGATTTAACATTGTCAAAAGAAACTAAAGGGGAATGAAAATTATATATAGATATGTGATGTCTAACCCAAGAGGTAAGATTTTAAAAAATACATAATATTAATAACTATAGTTAAATGTCCATTTAAATGACTCCACTAGAAAATAAAATCTATTAACATGGCATCCAATAACTAGCTTGTGAAAAATATGAAGTTAAATGACCTACCATTTATAAAAGTAAACATTTATAAATTTAATAAACTAATGTTTTGAGATACCTAAGGAAGATACAAGATCTTATAAAATTAATTTTACATTCAACAACACTGTCACTTTAATGTAAGTGAACCACTTCCCCTTCTTAAAAGTGAAACAAAATAATTTATGTAAAGTTTTGACTACATATCCGAATTTATTTTAACATCTAAGAATTTCAAAAGAAAAGCATCGATGGATCTCACTTCCCAATTAATTTAAAAAAGATAGTTTAATTTAATATTCTCTGAATCAGTGGATTTTCTAAAATTAATGCATTATTTGATCTTATGCATGTGCTTGTCAAATAGACAACTACCAGTCATGGGAGTCAAATTGTTTTTTATTGACAGATTATATGGATATTTATTATAATCTGTTCAAAAGAGTGTATTAAATAATAAAATGTTGATTATTACCATTTTAAATAAAAAAAGTTTTTGAAACAAAAACAAAAAAATATTCCTGGAAGTCATCAGATGACAATCTGAAATTAAAAAATTTTTTTTTAGAAAGTTAATACGCACGTTGTCAAATATTCATAAAATACATTTACAATCATCTTGTGTCTATGCTCTAACTTTGTTCAACATTTTATCAAGATATTTATGATTTAAATTAAAAAATAAATAAAATAAACATACACCATTATATTGTGTAATAAAAATTAAATTTAAATATCAGAATTTCGAATTATACATAATAATGTATATCACATTCCAATAATAAATATATATGTATGCTGAACATAAATGTAATATTTCATGTCCATTCAAATACCTCTATATCAACTATAATATGTATTCCTTTTTCGGATTGTGATCCCTAAATATCTAATTATGAACTAAATATGACTAATGTATGTAAGCTACTAATATTCAACATTCTTCACTAGCATGCATTGGTACACCAACCTGGATAATGCATGGTCTTTGAAAGTCAATTCAGGGGTAAAACAGTTGATCTTCAATAGGTGTCTTATTCATCAGTTCATAAAATAGAGGACTGTGAAATACCATCTAAAAAAGTAAAATCATCTAAGTGTCTGATTGTGATCCCTAAATATCTAATTATGAACTAAATATGACTAATGTATGTAAGCTACTAATATTCAACATTCTTCACTAGCATGCATTGGTACACCAACCTGGATAATGCATGGTCTTTGAAAGTCAATTCAGGGGTAAACAGTTGATCTTCAATAGGTGTCTTATTCATCAGTTCATAAAATAGAGGACTGAAATACCATCTAAAAAAGTAAAATCATCTAAGTGTCTGATTGTGATCCCTAAATATCTAATTATGAACTAAATATGACTAATGTATGTAAGCTACTAATATTCAACATTCTTCACTAGCATGCATTGGTACACCAACCTGGATAATGCATGGTCTTTGAAAGTCAATTCAGGGGTAAACAGTTGATCTTCAATAGGTGCCTTATTCCTCATTTCAAAAATAGAGGACTGTGAAATACCATCTAAAAATTAGAAAATAATCTAAGTGTCTCCAATAGGATGCCTCCACAGCCTTATTCTATCAAATAGTTGGCACTTACCATGTGAACATGTCTTTGAATGTTTTTCAAGTTCAGCAGATTGGAAAGATAATGTCAGACATGATCCCATTGGTATACTTCAATTTCAATCTTGGCTTTTTACACTGTCAGTCTGGGCAATCTTCACTGTCAGGCTTCTAATTCTTCCCTTTCAGTCTTTAGATTAAGTCAGCTCCCTAATGGCAGAAAAAGTTTAATAAAAATTACTACAAGTGTGTGAATCAGTTCTGTACCCCTCTACCACCCCCCATTTCAGAATAAATCTCTGTCACTAGCTTACTAAGCGTGTGTAGCATCTTGTGTTATGTTCTATCAAGTGTGAAGATGAGTCATATTGAGCAGAACGAACCTCTAATGTGTGACATTGAACCATAGTCATGCTAGAGGATAGTTATGCTAGAGGATCCCTTTCTGAGTATGTACATTTTAAGTAATGTGTAAACTAAATACTCGTTTTGAAAATGTATGCCATATGATGTATTTGTGTACAATTCATGCCAGCAACAGTCCATACATTTATACTTACCATCTGATGTCCTCTTTAAAAACCAGGTGGCAAAGACTCGCTACAGGACCCAATGACCAGAGCATCACCTATATTAAGAAATCAAACACATTTTTAGCATTTGATGAACAATCCTAACATGTTTGCACAATTCTCTACTTGTCATTTCCCTAGAGTTCACATCTATTGACAATACTCCAGTCTAACTTCTATTATTTACCATCTAAAGTGGCGGTTGATGATGTCTGCTCTGACATTGAGCCCCTCGTCCCGGAATGGCCCCTCTAGAACAGGATTATCCTCCTCATCTCTGAGGAGGTTTCGGTGCACCTGGACGCCCTGCAGCATCCCAGCCCGCTGTGCAATATTATGCAGGACACAACAGGCTACAACGATCTTAGCCACCTTCTTTGGGTTGTACTGGAGGGCTCCTCCCGACCGGTCCAGGCACCTGAACCTCATCTTCAGGAGCCCAAACATCCGTTCAACCACCGCCCTGGTTCTCTTATGAGCCCTATTGTAGCGCTCCTCAGACACATCAGTCGGGCTACGCAAGGGGGTAATAAGCCAAGGCCGGCCCATGTACCCAGAATCACCTATAAATTATGAACAGAACATAATTCAAACTGAATCCACAAAATAGTATTTTGATTCCAATAAAAGTTTTTGTACACGATAATCCACTATCAAATTTTTCTATTTTAAAAGAATAATCTAGTTCAATCTTATTCTCTATCTTCCCATTTCAGCTAAGACATGCTACATATGCGTATTTCTCCTAAACCAAACCTTGTGTAAAATGCAAACTAAATGGTTACATTGCATTCTCTATCTGAGCACTTAAGGTAAGACATGCTACATATCTGCATTGAACTAAAACTAAACCTTTGCGGAAAGAGACAATTACATGGTTAAATTGCATGAGCTAATATCTTCCCATTTCAGCTAAGACATGCTACATATGCGTATTTCTCCTAAACCAAACCTTGTGTAAAATGCAAACTAAATGGTTACATTGCATTCTCTATTTGAGCATTTAAGGTAAGACATGCTACATATCTGCATTGAACTAAAACTAAACCTTTGCGGAAAGAGACAATGACATGGTTAAATTGCATGAGCTAATATCTTCCCATTTCAGCTAAGGCATGCTACATATGCATATTTCTCCTAAACCAAACCATGTGTAAAATGCAAACTAAATGGGTACATTGCATTCTCTATCTGAGCATTTAAGGTAAGACATGCTACATATCTGCATTGAACTAAAACTAGACATTTGCGGAAAAAGACAATGACATGGTTAAATTGCATGAGCTAATATCTTCCCATTTCAGCTAAGACATGCTACATATGCATATTTCTCCTAAACCAAACCTTGTGTAAAATGCAAACTAAATGGTTACATTGAATTCTCTATCTGAGCATTTAAGGTAAGACATGCTACATATATGCATTGAACTAAAACTAAGCATTTGCGGAAAGAGACAATGGCATGGTTAAATTGCATGAGCTAATATCTTCCCATTTCAGCTAAGACATGCTACATATGCGTATTTCTCCTAAACCAAACCTTGTGTAAAATGCAAACTAAATGGTTACATTGCATTCTCTATCCGAGCATTTAAGGTAAGACATGCTACATATCTGCATTGAACTAAAACTAGACATTTGCGGAAAAAGACAATGACATGGTTAAACTGCATGAGCTAATATCTTCCCATTTCAGCTAAGACATGCTACATATGCATATTTCTCCTAAACCAAACCTTGTGTAAAATGCAAACTAAATGGTTACATTGCATTCTCTATCTGAGCATTTAAGGTAAGACATGCTACATATCTGCATTGAACTAAAACTAGACATTTGCGGAAAAAGACAATGACATGGTTAAATTGCATGAGCTAATATCTTCCCATTTCAGCTAAGACATGCTACATATGCATATTTCTCCTAAACCAAACCTTGTGTAAAATGCAAACTAAATGGTTACATTGCATTCTCTATCTGAGCATTTAAGGTAAGACATGCTACATATCTGCCTTGAACTAAAACTAGACATTTGCGGAAAAATAAATAAATGGTTAAATTGCATCCTATAGCTGAACATTACGCTAACATTTTAAAACTACAGTGGCAATTGTCAAACTAATTAACCATGTTGTGCACAAATACTCACCAACGAGATAACCAGGGGGCATTTGTCTTTCCTCAAACGGTCTCCACAGGGACGACTGAGCGAGGATGCGGGCATCATGACAAGCCCCTCCAAAATTCGCACACACATGCATAATCCTCATCTGTGCGTCACAAACATACTGCACGTTGAGGCTATGAAAATGTTTGCGATTTCTGAAGGGCAAGTCATCAATTGGAGCATGCAGCGCAATGTGGGTACAATCTATGGCTCCCAAGACATTGGGCAATTGAGCAATATCAAAGAATTTCCGCTTCAAGCGCCTCCAATCACCATCATTTTGTGGGAATCCTATGTAATGCTTACTGATACGTACCATGGCGTCCAGAAAGTTATCAAACACCACAGAGAATGTACCTTGAGCCAGGCCATGCATGTACATTTCTCCGGATTGAAAACTCCCGGAGGCCAGGACGTATAGACAACTTAGCATCTTACTCATGGCGGGAACAGCAGTTCTTATTCTTATACGTGGCTCCAAATGAGGTTTAAGAAGATCGTAAAGGCCAATGAGCTGTTCGCGATTAAGCCGATACTTATCATAAACCTCAAAGTCGCTCATGTTTTCCAAGGTGGGTCTCACCCTGTAGACATGAGGACCTCGAACCAGACGACTCCTTTGTCTCAGTCTGAGCCGCCGAGGCTGCCTGATTCGATCAACAGCTAGTTTGCCAATAGCAGCACCAGCAGCGTCTACCATGTCATCGTCATCCATCTTTCAAAACAGCGTAACAAGGTATGCACTTGATCTGATGTGGATCACAAGTGATGCTTTGGCCATGTTGTTTGGGGGATTTATAGTACAATTAGTCCAATGGTAGTGAGTTTGTAATGATTGCTGATTGTATTCACTTGTTTGTATGTGAGCGGCGCGAATGCTTTCACGGTGGGCGTTTTTTGGGGGGGGGCTGAAATGTTGTTTTCTCCCAATGAATCTCAATGTGAAAGTGTCAAATATCACACATACAGTGCATGTTTGTAATGTTTGATCATATGAGTAATCAATATTTCTTAAACGCGATCTTATAGTAACAAGCACACGTCCAGGCTAACATGAATGAAAGTGCATAGTTGTGTATAATGTGCATCGAATGTGATCGATCAATGTTGCTGCAACATTGTTTGAAAACGATAAAGTAACATCTGCCATCTGTAGTATTGTATAAGTGATTGGTGAGATGTCAATATTGTATGCGTCCCTTTAAAATCGCAATAATAATTCCGAACTTGCCATCTGTAGTATTGTATATATAAGTGATTGCCGAGCTGTCAATATTGTATGCGTCCCTTTAAAATTGCAATAATAATTCCGAACTTCCCGTCTGCCATCTGTAGTATTGTATATATAAGTGATTGCCGAGATGTCAATATTGTATGCGTCCCTTTCAAATGGCACTAATACTGAATAACTTCCGGCTGTCATCTGTAGTATTGTATATATAAGTGATTGCCGAGATGTCAATATTGTATGCGTCCCTTGAAAATCGCAATAATAATTCCGAACTTCTCGTCTGCCATCTGTAGTATTGTATATATAAGTGATTGCCGAGATGTCAATATTGTATGCGTCCCTTTCAAATGGCACTAATACTGAATAATTTCCGGCTGTCATCTGTAGTATTGTATATATAAGTGATTTCCGAGCTGTCAATATTGTACGCGTCCCATTCAAATCGCACTAATACTGAATAACTTCCGGCTGTCATCTGTAGTATTATATATATAAGTGATTTGCGATCTGACAATATTTATTAATTGTCCCATTCAAATCTCCCTAATAATGCTGTTCCAAACTGTTATTTACGTATATGTTGTATTGTAGTATTGAGTGTTAAAATTCAGAAAGGGGCGGTACAGTGGTGAATCTGTAATGTGTATGGTTGAATCTTCTAATGACGTCATCATATTATTAACCTGCCTATGCAGTTCTGAAATCCTCATTGTGTTGTTGTATTGTGCTACATTGTTATTGTGTGCTGAATAAAATATAAATGTGTGCTTTGTGGTTGCGTGATGGGTGATGCGTGTTATGTACATATACGTATATATTGTGATTGTGTCCCACATATGCTGACTTCTATATAGCGGTCTGGTATTGTTGTTCCTTCCCATAAAGTGACATCTGTAATCTTGTGTAATGATGTTCTTCTTGTACGTAATTCCTAATGGTTTATTGTGATGGAATCATGATGTTAAAAGTACATTAAAATCCATATGTTCTGTTTTGTGATTCCTAGAGAGAATGTAATGTGTTTTTCCCCCATCATTTGAATGCACATGTATGAGTGAATGCTAAAAGTAATGTATGTGCATCCATGACTGATCATGTGTTAAGCCTATGTAGATATGCAGTTGCTGCAAGCATATGAGTTGAATAAATGAAATGCAATAATAAAGGTAAATGAGAGGTGTTTCCCATTGTGTACTGTTTGTGAATCCTGAAAAGTTTGAATTATTTTTGTGTCCGTTTAAATGTAATATTTTTTTAAAAAAAGTTTGTTACTAGTGATGTTGATTTGTAGTTGATGTAATATAAAAGTCTGAAACAATTTAATGGTGTTGTGAATATTCAATAAGTAAAATCCCTAAGTCCACCATAGGGAAATAGTCATTTCTTGATCTATTTATCATAGCTGGGTCTAACGCAGAAAAGCATGTATTTTCTAGCGCTGGTATTTGGAGTTTTTAGGTCTACGCTATTTGCGTGCGTTAGGGAAATCTATCTTTCGCGTGCACGAGCACGTCTTCCCCATAGAAGTCAATGGAGGCTACAAATTTTGGTCATTTTTTTTTTCTAAGACTGGTTTTCCTCGTAAAGTGAGTGACGTCATGAGCTTGTGTGAAAAAGTAGCTAAATCGTGTTAATTTTGTAATAAATAACTTGTTTGTGTATGTAATGTGGTGTATATTTTTTGTATGCATCGATGAGTGTATGTTTGTGATAATATTATTAGTTACATGTAGCTATATGAGGGTCTTTTCCCGTGTGTCAATGTAAGTCAATGGGAAAATGGATTTGTGTTGTTTTTATTTCTAACACCCGAGATCTCGCAACTTTTATCCTTTGTATTTTGAAGAAAAATTATTAAATCATAAAAATAAATATAGTGTTGTGTTTGTATGAGTGTAAGTGTAGTTTGTGTAATATTTGTTTTGTGATTCGTGGATGTTTATTTTGTCGGTAGATGTTAACTACTGGGTTTGAGCTGTCGGTAGAGATTTGTGCGTTGGGTGATTTTTGAGTGTCGGTAAATGAGCTCTAAATACCGGAGTCCATAAGAAACCAGCGTTAGGAGCCTCTAACGCTGGTTTTCACGGCTAACGCCAAACTCCAAATCTAGGCCATAGTATCGCAAATGAGGCCGTTGTACTTGGGTGGCATGTATTACAGGGAGTTCAGAATTATTAGGCAAATGAGTATTTTGACCACATCATCCTCTTTATGCATGTTGTCTTACTCCAAGCTGTATAGGCTCGAAAGCCTACTACCAATTAAGCATATTATGTGATGTGCATCTCTGTAATGAGAAGAGGTGTGGTCTAATGACATCAACACCCTATATCAGGTGTGCATAATTATTAGGCAACTTCCTTTCCTTTGGCAAAATGGGTCAAAAGAAGGACTTGACAGGCTCAGAAAAGTCAAAAATAGTGAGATATCTTGCAGAGGGATGCAGCACTCTTAAAATTGCAAAGCTTCTGAAGCGTGATCATCGAACAATCAAGCGTTTCATTCAAAATAGTCAACAGGGTCGCAAGAAGCGTGTGGAAAAACCAAGGCGCAAAATAACTGCCCATGAACTGAGAAAAGTCAAGCGTGCAGCTGCCAAGATGCCACTTGCCACCAGTTTGGCCATATTTCAGAGCTGCAACATCACTGGAGTGCCCAAAAGCACAAGGTGTGCAATACTCAGAGACATGGCCAAGGTAAGAAAGGCTGAAAGACGACCACCACTGAACAAGACACACAAGCTGAAACGTCAAGACTGGGCCAAGAAATATCTCAAGACTGATTTTTCTAAGGTTTTATGGACTGATGAAATGAGAGTGAGTCTTGATGGGCCAGATGGATGGGCCCGTGGCTGGATTGGTAAAGGGCAGCGAGCTCCAGTCCGACTCAGACGCCAGCAAGGTGGAGGTGGAGTACTGGTTTGGGCTGGTATCATCAAAGATGATACTATTCAGCTTTGATATTAATGAGTTTTTTGGGTTCATTGAGAACATGGTTGTTGTTCAATAATAAAATTAATCCTCAAAAATACAACTTGCCTAATAATTCTGCACTCCCTGTATTTCTGCTCTTAAAATAACAAAGTAACTAAAGGAATAAATTCAATGTTTACAACGGCTAACATGAGTTCCGATATCGCATATTCTTAACATGCCGAATAGTTTCACAACATAGTTTATCCAGCAGTATGTTAGTTCTTATGTTGTAAATTACCAAATGTAAATATCAGGATAGTCTCAGTGAACCCCAGCTTATAGTTACCACCATGATATTTCTAGCCGTATATTAAGTATTGATAAAATACTCGCCAATACTGTTTAGTAAATCTGTGAGGATGCAAGGCTGCTTATTTGCATTCAGTGTGAATGTGCACCACTTAGAAACGACAGCAGTTCAAATATTATCCCACGCTGATTGCGGTCAGCTGTAGGGATCTAACGATAACCCTCCAAAATAGTGCCCACGTCCCAGTTTTAAAATTAAATATTGCGGTAATAATTATTCATTAACCTCTAAGACTACCTAAGGCAAACTAAAAATACATGAGCTCCAGGGGCTCATCACTAGTACCCTAACGTCCCTAACATGTTTCGCCTTGCGGCTTTTTCAAAGAGTGAGCACGCTGCTCAAGTACCGGACTTATAAAGCGTGATAAACACGCCTCTAAGAATGATGTCATAATGGTCTACCAATCCTCATCCTCCTATGAATAGCGGGCACCTACGGTCCTCCTGTGACGTAGAGTAGATCAGAGGTGATCAAATACTTGTTTATTATGTTTATGTTATATCTAATCATGAAAGATAAGTCATAAGTGTTTCCTAATGTATTTGTTAGAATTCATCATATGTGTCTATCTGCAAATTAGAGGAAGAACTACGTGTTTACAAAATAATCCCTCAGTGTTCCAAGTTGTGCCCAAAGAGTTTTATTATGTTGGAATATATAGAATAAAGCCGTGAAATGTGTGTCAACGGTATATGGGTTATACCTGTGAGTAGTGAAGTGGTGTGGGGGGGGGGGGGTAATAAAGAAAAAGTTGGAATGTAACTTGTCCTGTTGTGATAAAATAAACTACTTGTGATTAATATTCTGTTTAAATTATAATAATACTTATAAGTGTTTGTGGCATGAATGTGTTCATGTGATCATGTCTCTGGTGGCTAAACAAGACATTAAAGTGTTTAAAGAAAAAAATGAAATAAATTGTGACAAACCTACTGTGTGTGAGAAAATAAATAATAGCAAGTGTGAATGTGAACTGAAGTGAAAAGGAATTAAAAACAGATATGTAAAATTGAAATTAAAAATATATGCTAGTTACAATCTATAATAAAATAGACTAGGATATTTTTTAAAATAGTGAATAGTTAGGTAAAAATTAAGTTCTCCTATAGTATATATAATAAATAATTTTCAAATGTGTAGTTCTCATCATTGATGCCATACTATATTCAAGGGCATTTGAATTGAATCATATCATATATGATGAGGGGAACCTATCAACATATGATGACACCTTTATGATTTAAAATTATGATGATATATCTAGTTGTTGTCTATTATATTGAAAGTTTGTCTTGATCCACCATTCATATACTAATAGTCTTTGGTGTATAATTAGTTCTTAATGGAGCTTTACAAGGACTAGACTATATTCAATATGGGATTGCTGTATAGTACACATTCATAAAAAAGAGGAAAAATTATTACATTCGTTTAAACCAGATGGATAAACTGTGTTAAGGAGAAAAATCCATTTACTCTCAGCTTTTTGTAGAGTTTTTTTCCACATCTCCTCCTCTGATTCCAGATTTAACCTTTTATATTCCAAAGCATTTTAGGTCGCCTTGTTTGGAATTATGTTTATTGAAGAAGTGTCTAGCCACAGAAGTCAATTGTTTCCCTGCTTGTAGGTCTTTTCTGGCGTGTTAATGTTTCTGAGGTGTTCTTGCAACCTTACTCTTATTTTTATGGTTGTCATCCCGATGTAAAATAAATTACACTTGCATCGTAATGCATAAATTACTCCTTCAGTTTGGCAGTTGATGTGTGCGTTAACTTTGTGTGGTTTGTTAAACCGATCATATATTGTCTGTATTTTCAACATAAAGTTGCATGTGGTGCAAGTTCCACGTTTGAAGGAGCCATTTGTGAATGCACTTTTAGTTTTCTCACTTTCTAGATGACTAGGGCTAATGAGATCTTTTAAATTTCGAGTTCTTCTATATCCTGTTTGTATTTTATCTCCCAAGATTGTTCTCAGTTTGGGGTCAGACATCAAAATATGTCCATTTTCTTGAAGTAAGGATTTGATGTATTTACTTTTAGGATTGTATGTTGATATAAATCTTATCTGATCTTCTTTAGATTTGGATTTCTTTTGAAGTAGTTCTGTTCTATTAGTTGTTCTTGCTCTGAATTCTGCCCTTTTAATTGCCCTTTTACTGTATCCTCTTCATACAAGTCATCCAGAGAGTTCTTTAGCTCTCTTTTTGTAATTTGTGTCTGAGTAGCAGTTTCTCCTCATTCTTAGAAATTCTCCTATGGGGAGTGCTTGTATGGTATTAGGGGCATGGGCACTCGAGCTGTGGAGAATGCTATTAGTAGCTGTTGCTTTTCTATGTACATCCATAGAAAGTGATCCTTCTGTTTTGGAAATTTCTAAATCCAAAAAGTTCACTTTGGTTTGGCTGGCCTCGTGAGTTAATTTGATGTTGAATTGTTTTGTATTCAGAACAAGAAAAAAGCAGTCTAATTCTTCTTTAGTGCCCTCCCAGAGGAACAGCACATCGTCTATATATCTTAGCCAGAGGGGGATTTTTTCCAGAAACATTGAGTTGGTATTAGAAAAGACATGCTTTTGCTCCCACCAGCCCAGAAATAAGTTAGCATAGGTGGGAGCACATGCTGTACCCATCGTGGTACCTCTTATTTGTAAGTAGTAACTGTTGTTAAAAGTAAAAAAGTTATGATTCAGTACGAATTGTAATAATTCAAGAATGAATTCATCATGAATGGGTTCTTCTTCAGAACCCATATTGAGGAACCATTGCACTGTTTCGATTCCTAAATCATGTTTAATACAAGTGTACAAAGATTCGACATCAGCTGTCACAAACCATGTCTGTTTGGAAATGTAAATATTATCCAGTTGATTTAGGACATCAGTGGTATCTTGGACATATGATGTAATTTGAGTAAGAAAATTCCTGAGTCTGTAGTCTACGTATTTGCTGGCCTTTTCAGTAAGGCTATTAATTCCAGATACTATGGGTCACTCTCTCTTTGAAAAAGCCGCAAGGCGAAACATGTTAGGGATGTTAGGGTACTGGTGATGAGCCCTTGGAGCTCATGTATTTTTAGTTTGCCTTAGGTAGTCTTAGCGGTTAATGAATAATTATTACCTCAATATTTAATTTTAAAACTGGGACGTGGGCACTATTTTGGAGTGTTATCATTAGATCCCTACAGCTGACCGCAATCAGCGTGGGGTAATATTTGAACTGCTGTAGTTTCTAAGTGGTGCACATTCACACTGAATGCAAATAAGCAGCCTTGCATCCTCACAGATTTATTAAACAGTATTGGCGAGTATTTTATCAATACTTAATATACGGCTAGAAATATCATGGTGGTAACTGTAAACTGGGGTTCAATGAGACTATCCTGATATTTACATTTGGTAATTTACAACGTAAGAACTAACATACTGCTGGATAAACTATGTTGTGAAACTTTTCGGCATGCTAAGAATATGCGATACCGGTACTCATGTTAGCCGGTGTAAACATTGAATTTATTCCTTTAGTTACTTTGTTATTTTAAGAGCAGAAATAATACATGCCACCCAAGTACAACGGCCTCATTTGCGATACTATGTACTATAACTAAGCACAACAAAAGTTAAACCTCATACCCTGTATAATCAGAGTTGTATACCAAGAGGAATGAGAGTTAATTAGTGAGCATGATACACACCCTCAAACTCGAGGTATAGCTGGTGACAATGTTAATGCCATATTAGGCGGCGTTACTACTGCTGTGCAATATAATAAACTTAAACACGTCTGCTTACATATATACAGCCTCACTACGGTAGCTAAGCTCGAGTCTAACACAAGATATCTATCCTCTTAATCCACTGTTGTGCTAACTATTGGTTACATAGTATGTGACAGCTTAACGTAACACTGGGCAGATTGCCAATGCTGCTATTGATGAATTCTTTTAACACTACTGCAGACACATAGATCGCTATTGGCGGTGTTCTATTTTCAGTCCAGCAAGCGGTGATTATACAACAGACTAATGTTAAGCAACAGTCATATATATAATAAAAGACAAACTTTATCTGCAAGAACATTGTAATATATGCTAAGCATATATGCTTTAAATTTCACATATGTGCCGCCCTTGAAGGATAATCAAGCTTACTATAACAATACTCTTGTCCGGTTTTTATCTAGGACACAAACTCATAAATTAATTAATGTACTTCCAGTTAAAGTTAACAAACTTTCTGGAGCTAGACTTTAGCTAATCTTACTAATATGAACATATGAGTTTTTGTGAAAACCTATATCCAGTACAAGCAGAATAGCTGCTATAATACAGCATCATTACGCCTTAATAAAGTTAAATCAAGATTACGTTAAAGACATTTGTCAAAACAATACAATAAGGATATTGAGCTGTTTGTAGCAACACCCTTACTATTTGCGTCTGCGGCTGCATGCAATTCTATATTACCAATTATTATTGTGAGTGACTGTCACTCTTTGCTTATACATAAACATGACTATATATGATTAGGTGAGAACCTCCACTCAGTATAGGCAGATCAGTTGCAACAATACAACGCTATTTGTCAGCCAACTTAACCAATAGAGTGTTACATACTCCAGCAATGAGATGACAAAGTCATAAGTCATCCAAAACTAATATTGTAACTTTTGAACTTAAATGGGTGCAAATAATTCAACCATCGTTACTTGGCTAATATAAGCCTCAATCTTGTTGAACTAAAAGCAGTATATTCAAACCTACTCTGATATAAACATATGGTAACGGAAGCTGTTAGGGATTCTAATGTTATAGTCCTAACAGTAACTCCTACCCCTTAAAGGGGAATACATTTACTAAACCCACGAGCAGTGGAATATTAACCCACTCCACATGATATAATAATAAATAATATATACAATATGGTATTATCTACTGTTGGTTTCAACACCACACAATAACCATAGTAGTGGGGATTCATATCTGCTATACCCAGCATATAATAATTTGAATGAGATTATAATAACCTCAAGGTTTCTAAGTGTGTTTTTAAGTGTGTGTTTTCCAATTTAATTTATGCTTCTAATAAAAGTTAATTTTTAACCCATTATAGTTACTATCCGCAATCTTTATTGCACATCCTCTGTTTTGACTATCTAAATGTTATCCTAATTTGACTAATAATAAAGTTATGTAAAATTCCCCTGAGTGCTATATATGTAGTCTTCATCAAGATACGGCTAACCCAGTCCATCTTGTAGTTTGTTCAATCACCCAAATAAAGTTTTCTCTTCTATTCCAAAAAGCCAATTCATTAGAACTATCAGAAATGTACAGGACAAGGATATGCAAGGTGTTAGACTTGAGGAAATGGCTGACAAGTTTATGGAAAGAGGATATCCCCCATCTATGATCAGTCACTAGGTGTAAAAAATGAAGTTTTGTATGACACAAAGGTAAAAACAAAAAAAGACACTAAACATGTCATTTTTTCCTCTGAGTTCAATACACACAGTGATCATATTGCTAATATTATAAAAAAAACACTGGTATCTTTTAGGTAAGTTCATATACCTGAATTTAAAGTTCCCCCTATGCATTCCTACAGAAGGGTTAACAACATTAGAGACACTTTAGTTAAGGCTGACATAGGTGGTACAAATACCAATAGAATTAACTATCTAACAACCCCTAAGAAAGGTTCATACCCCTGTCTTCATTGTGCATAGTGTAATGCCATGATAAAAGGAAAACACATAGTACAAACTAATGATAGAAAAATTCGAGAAATTAATGGTTATTACACTTGTGATACAGATTTTGTAATTTATTTATTAAAATGTCCTTGTGAGAGGGGCAATGTAGGGGAAACGACACGCCCCATCAGAGATAGGATTAGTGGTCATAAATCTTCAATTAGATGCCAAGATAGAACACTTTCAGTTTCTTCCCACTTTTTAGAAATGGGACACACTGTCAGCCAACTCAGGTTCCAAATAATTGACCATATTCCAAAACTTAGGAGAGGAGGCAATAGGGAATTGGAATTAAAAAAAGAGAGAGGTATGGTGGATCCAACATCTTAAAACTCTACATCCCATAGGTCTGAATAGGGATTATGATCTCCATTTGTTTTTATAAATTATATCTTTCTACATTTGTTGTATATACATATAAGTATTTTTAAATTTTGATCTAAATATGCATCACTGCTCATGTGTTTAACTTTACCTATGTGCTTAACATTGTTTCACTATGGATATTACACACTGCTAAAATGTTTATTAGGAGTAATATATGAATTCATCCTGTAGATGGCAGTAGAAACATTTGTATTTTGGTAATTATGTTTTAGCACCTATGGAGTTAATATGTTTGTAATTAAGGCACTTAGCCTATTTAAAGCTGTGTTGCATAGCAATCCATAGCATGATTAAGGTTCTGTGTTACCCGAAACGTTGCTGTTCCTTCATGATGACACCCCAATAAAGGTTTTTCTACTTTTATGAAACAGTGTTGGCGCCATTTGACTTTTCCCTTTGGATTTATATATATATATATATATATATATATATATATATCTATATATATATATATATATCTATATATATATATATATATATATAGGTATAGATATATTGTAACAAAAAAACATTAGATATATGTAGAAATGTATCTATAGATAAATAGAACATAATCTGCAATGTGGATAGCATTGGAATGTGAAATTCATATTTTTATGTCGGTTAGCGCATTTCAGAATATGTGATCAGGTTTGTGCGTGTGTAGGGTGTTGGGGTTTTCTTCACACTTTTTTTGCTCCTTTGTTTTTTATGGGGGAATATGTTAACATGCATGTGATAAAGAAGGCACTCATTTAAAATAGGTCTTTCTGCTCTTTCAAAAGGGTCCCAGTTGTACTTGTAGTACAGCTTGGGGAGAGATTGACGTTCTATTAAAATCCCTATTCCTGTGGGCTATTGACATTTTTACTGTGATCTTAGTCATCTTACATGGGCATAAGGTTTATTTGAAATGGCTCTCCACTATATAATAAGGGTCTTATATCATTGTAAGTGGTATGGGGCTGCAATGGGGGATTTATTAGACCCTACTAGTTTTAGTAACAAGAAAGTCCTTGTACTGCAGAGAACATTCTTGTTTCTTGAAACATCATCATACAAGTGATACCACAGGGACTTTACTCTGCATCAGGCAATGAGACTAGAGACTGCAGCCTCCTTTCTGAGGTCACCAGAATTTGACTTGGAAGGGCGATCCCCACATTTAGAAGTGGGCATTTTCTGCACTCAGAGCATATTATGGAAGCAGGCTACTAATCATTCTCTGCAATGAAGGGGTTAAAGTATTAATTATAGAATTGAAAAATAATTATTTATTTTAAACCTATTAATTAGTAGTAAAAGGGTGAAAATTAGTATTGCCCTTTATATGTATTTCAGTGTTGGAATTTGATAATTGGATTATTTTATTAATAATTCACATGCCGACAATATTTTTGGAGGTTTTGGTTATATTTAGAGCCAAAACAACTCTTAAAGGGACATTCAACTCAACAGCTAATATCCTAGTAAAATGTTTTAATCAAACAAAATAAAACAGCTTTGCAATATACTCTTTTCTATAAAATATCTCTCAGAGCTGTGCCTGTTCCACTTCCTTTAGAAAGACTGGCACATTATACTTATATTTGGGGAAATTTACTTGAGCCTACAACTTTCTTCAAAGGGATTGTTTAGCTCAGAACACAATCTCATTTACATAATATCCTAATTGGACACAACAAAGTAGACCAGGCTTTTCAAGGAGTATGCCCTTAAACTGCTCTTGAATTGCAAAACCTTGAAAACTGTGCTAAATGATTAAAAACATTCCCTTTTAAATATTAGAAAAATATACAGTTAGTCTGAAGAAGACAACACAAATACATATGTCAACTGATGTTCAGGTATTAAAGGACAATAATCTACAGAGATTATAGGTAAATCAAAAATGGTCATAAGCAAATTTCTAATAAAGTGTTCTTAATGGAAATATATTGCAATGTTGGGAATTGATAATTATCAGTATTCATTACTATTATAGATGTAGATTTAATGACATTAAGTTGACCTTACTTATAAAGGAAACGATTATGCTTAAAAGAAAATAATGGTTTACAAAGTTAGGTATATTAATAAATGAATAATTGATAAAGTAACATGTCTAAGTAGATTTTTATGCTACCAGTTACGATACATACAGAAACAACTATGCTCAGTGGAATACACAAATGATTCATTTATCGTAATTGCTATGTATTTTGCATGCTGTAAAACACTGAAATCTATTTGAGAAAAGCCACAATGGAAACTTTATAAATTTGATTAAAATTCAATAATAATATCTGAATGAATTTAATGTGTAAAGAGCTCCAACAGGTAAAAAAAAAATAGATTTGTTTGTAATTATCTTTTTGTCTACCTTCATCCTGTTTTATTGGTTTGAATCTATAAGTTATTTACTTATTTTTCTTCCTTTTTTTAATTGCTGTCTAGTGCTCTGAACTCACAAGTGCTGTAAAAAGCTGACATTGAAATATCACCTGAGCTTCTCTATGTAAAAAAGGAAGATATTTTACCTCAAAATTTCTTCAGCTCACCAGAGTAAGTGTTCTGTAAACAGTTATACTTCAGCTGCTGTCCAGCTGCAAGTTGAAAAAAACAAAACAAAAAAAACAATAGCAAATCAGTATTAGCAGTGCTGAGGTAATGCTTTGCTTTTGCTGAGATCTCTTGAAATTTCATAGAACTTTCTTAAAATGAATAGGAAAATAACATTACTGTGCCTGCACATGACAGATGCACACTCCCTAACTTGTCCTAGGACAAGCATCCTGATTGGGTGCTTAAAGTCTCTTTACAGTGAGGTGTGAATATGTAAGATATTTTGAGGTAAATTATCTTCCTTTTTTAGATAGCATTGTTCAGTTGATATTTTATAGTCAGTTTTTTATAGCTATGCTGCATCACTTTCATGTGCTTCAACATTTGGGTATTATGTCCCTTTAAGTGTGCACATTTTTTTTAAGAGAATTAAAATTTGCACTTTCTTACATTAAACTAATGTTGACTTGATAAACCAAATAGTTAATGATTTACAGGTCTCTAAACTCCAATTCTACATTTAGGGAGGCCATTATCAAGCTGCTTTAGAGCCTTTGCACGGCAGGTTCACTCATGAAGCAGTGGCATATTGTCAGATATGCCTTGGCAGGAAGATTATTGTTAAAGGGACATTAAAAACTAAGTGCCAGATTACGAGTGGTGCTTTAACAGTTACTCGCGAATGGGTGTTTGCGTGTGTCTGGTTTATCGCTCGTATTACAAGTTGAAAGTAAACGTGATCGCTTGAGCGCAATCATGTTTTATGCAAGAATGATTACCATATCCTGAGAACTCGGGTTGACTGTTTAGCAAAAAAAAAAAGTGTCACAAAACACATTCAAAAATACATTACAAAGTACAGTTACACTCAAAATAACACTAATAAAAATATATTTTTAAAAATATTGTACAAAAAAGTTATAAGGGCTGAAAGATATAAGGTCCTAGGCATTAGAAGAAAAAAAAGAAGGCAAAGGGCTTTAATATAGAGATACATATATTTACATGTCTAAAGATGTATATGTATGTATATGTGTATATATACATTACATATATATATATATATAAATATATATATATGTGTGTGTGTGTGCCTTTATATGTCTTTATGTGTAATTACAGACATATATATATATATATATATATATATATATATATATATATATATATATATATATATATATACATTGGAGCCCTTTGCAGTTAAGTAAATAAAAACATAAAAAAAACATATTTATGCAATATTCATATTTAATAAAGTGTTTAACTGTATTAACTGTAAATATTTCACATTCCAATATTCTTCACAAAGGGGAATATACAGTATATATAGAGTTGTTTACAATTTTGAAATTAGGGATTAAATACCACATACAAAACTTTCTATAGAAGAATTCAATTAATAACAAATAATATCTAACAAGAAAAAGAAGTTAATTTTATATCCATTCTCTATCTCATTATCCCTCCATAATAAACGTAAACAAACTTTGACCAAGACTATTATGAAGTTGAGTACACTCTAATAAATTCATAAAGGGTTTCCATTTTCCTTTAAAACCAATCCTATTGACTGTAATATTATATTAGAGGTCAATCCTCTCTAAAATCATTTGATAAATCAAGACAAGTGTTAGCAGTTTAACAGTAGACACTTTGTTTTGAATCCATAACTTGAAAATATTCTTCCTAGCTAGGATTATTGTTGTTTGTAATATTTAGATTATTAGTGTTCCTTCCATAATCTAATTTATCTAAGAAAATAATATTCAAATTGTTTAACTCTTGTTTAATATTAAGAGTTCTTGAAAGAAAATATGAAATTTTACACCTAAACTGATATATCTTAGGACAAGCCCATAAATAGTGTAAAAAGTCTGGGTTAAATAACGAACATTTAGGGCAACAGTTTTTAACATCTGTTCTCCATTTAGATACTTTCCTAGGTAATATATAATCATGGTTTATTATTCTAAATTGAGATTCTCTTAGGTCGGCGGATATAGTGTTCTTCTCGACTAACTTTAAGCTAGTACTAATTATTTGTTTAGATATTTCTAGATTACAGTTCTTCTTCCATTTTTCAATAAAGTTATAAGATTCCCTATCAACTGTTTTATATGAAATTATTTTGTATATATCCGATATCTTAATTTTCTACATAAGTTTACATAACTCTTGAAAGAGAGAAGTATTCCATATATCAGGGTGTTTTCTAATAATGGATTCAATATAATGCAAAACCTGATGATAATTAATTTCTTGCGAGGAAGGAATGTTATATATTGAAGCAATTTTCTCAAATGATTTAATTTTTCTGGATTTACTCTCCATAAATTGATGGATATATTTCAAACCTTTTTTATTCCATATTTTGAATGGATATTGATATCCTACCAGGAACTTAGGATTTCTCCAGAGTGGTAGAAAGCCTGAAAACATATAATTGTTATCAGAATCTTTATTTCCTTTAAACCAAGCCTTTAAGATATCCTGGAATAAAAAGTTTGACTTTAGGCTATGTGGTAAAACTTTAGGTTTATTTTGTAAAATATAAATTAAACTAATGTTTCCTATCCTCTCCTGATCCAGTTCGTAGATGTTATTTTCTTTTTTATCTAATAACCAATCTAAGCTGTGTTTCATGAGTATAGCTGTGTTGTAATAATCCAAATTTGGGAGAGCTAGTCCCCCATTTACATATGGTAGATATCATTTTTTTAAACTAATTATAGCTTTCTTATTATTCAATAAGAAAGATCTAATTACTTTTTCAATTTGGAATAAATCTAATCTATTTATTTTTAATGGTAGCATCTGCAAAATATAAGTTATACTTGGAAGTACAACCATTTTTATAATATGGATCTTTCCATGTAAGGAAAGTGGCAGGTGGTGTTGCCAAGCTTTTAGTTTATCTTTTATTTTTACAATAACTGGTTTCACATTTAGTTTATAAAGGTTGTGAGTTTTTTGGTCAATCTTAATACCTAAATATTTCATAGGTAGGGATAAATCCTGGAAGGGAAGAACAAGGTCTTTAGAAGTTTTTGATAACTAAAGCAATTGTGATTTTGTAAAGTTAATTTTATAACCAGATAAATGGCTATATTGGTATAAAGCCTTAAAAATATTATCTAAATGTAATTTTGGATCAGAAATGAATAATAATAGATCATCTTCATATGCTATAAATTTTAATTTAAAACTATCAATTACAATCCCTGGATTAATTTGATGTAATATAGCTAACAGAGTTTCCAAAGAAATATTAAATAACAAAGTGGATAGGAGACATCCCTGACGAATGCCCCATTGCAACTGTATTGACTCTGCACATTGTCCATTTATTTGCACATATGCTATAGAAACTGTATATATATATTTTTTATAAATTTAAAAAAATCTCCTTTAAAACCAAACCTCTAATGAGGTGAAAAGATGAGGCCATTCAACTCTGTTGAAGGCCTTCTTCACGTCAAGAGCCAATAAGAAGGGCTCCGGCAGATTACCTTGCATTCCTACCTTCCCTCTGTCCTCATACTTTTCTAAAGCATATACAATTTTCCTTAAAGGGCCACTAAACCCAAAATCTTTCTTTCATGATTCAGATAGAACATACAAATTTAAACAACATTACAATTTACTTCTATTATTTATTTTGCTTAATTTTTTAGATATCCTTATTTGAAAAAAAAGCAATGCACATGGGTGAGCCAATCGCATGAGGCTTCTATGTGCGGCAACCAATCAGCAGCTACTGAGCTGAGCATATCTAGATATGCTTTTCAGCAGTGAATATCAAGAGAATAAAACAAATTAGATAATAGAAGTAAATTAGAAAGATGTTTAAAAATGCATTGTCTTTCTAAATCATGAAAGAAAAAATGTGGGTATCATGGCCCTTTAAATTTGTAACTGGGGATCTGCCGGGCACAAAACCTGTTTGGTCAGCTGTAATGAAATCTGGTATTATTATTTTTAATCTGTTAATATTTAAATTAAAATGTTATAGTCCACATTGATTAATTAAATAGCCTATAGGACTGTGAAAAGGATGAGTCTTTGTTAGGTTTTGGAATTACAATTATATTAGTTTGTTTAAAGTTTTGAGAAGGCAGAACGACATTTTTACAGTAATCCTGGAAAAGTTGCAATAAGGTGGGGACTGTTTTGTTTGTTAATATTTTATAAAATTCAGCCTGGAGCCCATACGGACCAGCTGCTTTACCTTGTTTTAATGAGTCCACTGTGACTTTTATCTCTTCTAAATTGATATGTTTATTCAACATTTCTAATCTAGCATCTGTTATTTTTGGATGTTTAATTTTTGCCCAGAAATCATTGAGATTTCAAATCCATTTTTGTGATAAGTATAATTTTTTATAAAAGTCTGCGAAGGCCTTGGCTATTTTTCTGGAATGTTCTGTCCTTTATAATTCATATTGTTTATACAATTTCTAGATCTCTGTTATTTTATTAGGGAGGCTAGAAGCTTCCCTGATCTATTTCCCCAACGGAAGAATTTGGCCTCTAATTGCCTTAATTTTTCTCTTGTTTTCCCTTCCAGAAATCCATCCCTCTCTTGTTATGCTAAAAAAAATGCTGTTTACTTTTTATGTTTGGTTTATTTTTAAAATTACTAAATGTTAATGCCACATTGTTTGAAAGTTCTAATTCTCGTTTTCTTTGTTCTTTTCTATGATTTGCAACATATTTAATAATGTTCAATTTTATAGTTGTTTTGGCAGCTTCCCAGTATATTTGATTATTATTTAGATATAAACTACTGTTTAGATGAAATTCTTCCCATTTATCTTGTAAATATTGTTTACATTTACTTGAGTTGTTAAGATAAGATGGAAAGTAAAATCTGTTATTATTAAATTTGTTATCTTGAAAATCTATTTTCATAGATACTGGAGCATGGTCTGAAAATGAAACTCCATTATTTGTACTTTATTTACGCTAATTAATAACCCTGTTGATATTAAAAATATGTCTAGCCTTGACATGGCATTATTGTTTCTGGAGACACATGTAAAGTCAATCTCATCTGGGTTTGTCAGCCACCAAACATCTATCACTTTAAGAGTTTTTTGTAAACAGTAATATTGCTTTTTTGTATTTAATTCTAGTGGAGATATTTCCTTTTTTTGTTATTTTTCTATTTTGTGGATCACTTTTCCTATCCAGTGAATGGTTTGGAGTTATATTATAGTCACCCATTATAATTAATTGGCCCTCTATGTATCTTAATAACTTCTGTTTCAGGTTTTCCCAGAAAGCTTGATTTTGTTCAATGGGACCATATATATTGCACAATACAACTATTTCCTTCCCAATTTGAATTCTAACTATAATGTATCTACCTTGGTTATCTTGTATATAATGAATTATTCTATATTGTATATTTTTTACTAAATAGTATTGTCACTCCTTTTGAATTATTTTTATAAGATGAAAAAAAGATTTCTGTAACCCAGCTGGTTTTAAGTATTATGTGTTTTTTGAGTGTTAAATGTGTCTCTTGTAAACAAGCTATATCAACTCTTTGTTTTTGCAAATGCTATATCAACTCTTTGTTTTTGCAAATAGCGAAAAGAAATTCTCTTTTAATTGGAGAGTGAATATCTCCCAAATTTGATGTGAAAATATTAACCATTTGTGATTATAAGCAAAATATTATACCACATCCCAAAAACTTTCTCGATTAGTTTTACCATAAACAATAATGAATTATAGTACAATAGGCATATTGATATCACCAGTGAAGTCTTCTTAGTGAAAATCCAGTTTAGGTTAAATTGAGACCAGAACCCCACATAAATAAATGTCATAGTGAAGAAGAAACAATCAAATTAAAAAAAGAAAAAAGTCCTAAATTGTGCTTAAAAATATATCTCCTATAACAAAGAAAGGAGAGCATAAAAAAAAGGAAACAGAAAAAATAAAAAGCTAAGAAAAGAAAGGGAAAAACAAATACAGGATCAAAACATCTGACCATTACCAAGACAATCATAGTACTCAATACTATTAGATTTTTCTCTTATTCTTCTGACTCCAAGAACTTTTTAACATCCTCAGGTATATCGAATATGTATGTTTTATCTCCATATTTTATCCTCAATTTAGCAGGAAACATGAGAGAGAAAATTATTTTATCTTTGTATAATTGGTTACATATGGGGGTAAAAAGCTTTCTCTTTTTCAAGACTTCCAAAGAATAGTGCTGGAATAACATATTTGTTTCCCCCTGAAATTCTAGCATTCAGATTTGTATAATTATTATAACTATCCGATATTTAATGATAATCTAACAAGGATTTAATATCAATAGGCATATCCTTGGTATTAAAAGGTAGAGGTATCAAATATAATAGGGTATTACCCAATATCGAGTGATATTATCACTATTTAGTATTAAAATGTATAGGTCTCTGGTATTACCAGGGATATAGGACTCTGAAATAGAGGCATCATAACAATTTTAGTAGTAAAAGGTAACCTGACAATGATCCAATATCAATAGTCATATCCTCTGTATTATCTCTAGTCATATCTCTGGTATTAAAGGTATAGGTATCCCATATTATAAATTATCACTCAGGGATATAGGACTCTGTAATAGAGGAATCATAACTGTTTGGTATTAATAGGTACCCTGACCATGATCAAATATCAATAGGCCTATCTCTTGTATTAATAGATATAGGTATCCAATATTATTGGGTATTACTCAATATCCAGTGATATCCAATAGGCATATTTCTGATATTCAAGTGTATGGGCATTATTATTATTATTATTGTTATTTGTAGAGCACCAACAGATTTCGCAGCGTTATTAACAAAGGCGGAGTACAAAAAAAAAAAAAAAAAAACAGTTATAGGGATCAAATGGGTAGAGGGCCCTGCCAAAAGTTGCACTGTTGTAGTCAGCTCTTGAGAAGGTGATCAACAAACAGCTGGACTCTTAAGCTTACATGCTAGGGGGGTTCAGGGGATAACAATGGAGGAGAGGAACTGGTATAAAGTAAGGTTAGCGTAGGTTGTATGCATCCCTAAACAGTAGAGTCTTTAGGGAGCACTTGAAGCTTTTAAAACTAGAAGAGAGTCTAGTGGAGCGAGGCAGAGAGTTCCACAAGATGGGAGCCAGTCTGGAGAAGTCCTGTAAACGGGAGTGTGATGAGGTGACAAGAGAGGAGGAGAGTAGGAGGTCTTGAGCATCTGGCATTATATGATATCACCCTATATCTAAGGACCTTATCACTATAATAGGTATCAGACATTTATAGTCACCTATTGTTATTACTATCTGGTACTTAATCACATTATCCAAGGACATTGGATAATTTTTACTTTATAATTTCCTTATGAGAATATTATGGTGCAGATATCCAATACCTTAGGTACCAAACCTGAGCCATTACCTTCATACTTTAAGGAATTTAATCCTGATAATAACCAGGCCACAAGATTCACCTCTTAAGTTAATACATTCCCATTTTTTAACATACTTCCCTACCCTTGTTTTTATCATTAGCAATATTTTAATAAAAGTTAAGTTTTATTTCTTTTTCACTCTTTGATTTATCAAAGTAACCTACTCTAATAAATGTTTCGAGTGCTATATTTGTACTCTTTTTTTCAGTTCTTGACTGAATTTTCTGTAGATTCACTCATAGAACCATTTGCTGTAAAATGACTGGCTTGTTTTGTGTTATAATTACTGCCAATAGAGATCTTTTTCTCTATATTTTTATTTTTGGGGGCCATTTTTAGATTGGTTATATATTTGTCCATTCAAAATGGGAGCTTTCTCTTAATTCTGCCCTCTCTTTCTTCTTCTTCTCTCCTTTCTCTTTAGATATTAGCCAGAGAATTAACTCCTTTCTGACTCTTGATGCTTTAATCCGCTACATGGTACTATTGAAATACAGGGAGTGCAGAATTATTAGGCAAATGAGTATTTTGACCACATCATCCTCTTTATGCATGTTGTCTTGCTCCAAGCTGTATAGGCTTGAAAGCCTACTACCAATTAAGCATATTAGGTGATGTGCATCTCTGTAATGAAAAGGGGTGTGGTCTAATGACATCAACACCCTATATTAGGTGTGCATAATTATTAGGCAACTTCCTTTCCATTGGCAAAATGGGTCAAAAGAAGGACTTAACAGGCTCAGAAAAGTCAAAAATAGTGAGATATCTTGCAGAGGGATGCAGCACTCTTAAAATTGCAAAGCTTCTGAAGCGTGATCATCGAACAATCAAGCGTTTCATTCAAAATAGTCAACAGGGTCGCAAGAAGCGTGTGGAAAAACCAAGGCGCAAAATAACTGCCCATGAACTGAGAAAAGTCAAGCGTGCAGCTGCCAAGACTTGCCACCAGTTTGGCCATATTTCAGAGCTGCAACATCACTGGAGTACCCAAAAGCACAAGGTGTGCAATACTCAGAGACATGGCCAAGGTAAGAAAGGCTGAAAGACGACCACCACTGAACAAGACACACAAGCTGAAACGTTAAGACTGGGCCAAGAAATATCTCAAGACTGATTTTTCTAAGGTTTTATGGACTGATGAAATGAGAGTGAGTCTTGATGGGCCAAATGGATGGGCCCGTGGCTGGATTGGTAAAGGGCAGAGAGCTCCAGTCTGACTCAGACGCCAGCAAGGTGGAGGTGGAGTACTGGTTTGGGGTGGTTTCATCAAAGATGAGCTTGTGGGGCCTTTTCGGGTTGAGGATGGAGTCAAGCTCAACTCCCAGTCCTACTGCCAGTTTCTGGAAGACACCTTCTTCAAGCAGTGGTACAGGAAGAAGTCTGCATCCTTCAAGAAAAACATGATTTTCATGCAGGACAATGCTCCATCACACGCGTCCAAGTACTCCACAGCGTGGCTGGCAAGAAAGGGTATAAAAGAAGAAAATCTAATGACATGGCCTCCTTGTTCACCTGATCTGAACCCCATTGAGAACCTGTGGTCCATCATCAAATGTGAGATTTACAAGGAGGGAAAACAGTACACCTCTCTGAACAGTGTCTGGGAGGCTGTGGTTGCTGCTG
Source organism: Bombina bombina (assembly GCF_027579735.1). NCBI lineage: Eukaryota > Metazoa > Chordata > Amphibia > Anura > Bombinatoridae > Bombina > Bombina bombina. The sequence continues at coordinate 950,624,813 of NC_069503.1, forward strand.
CATGCAATGTTGATGGTGAACAGATCAAAACACTGACAGAATCCATGGATGGCAGGCTTTTGAGTGTCCTTGCAAAGAAAGGTGGCTATATTGGTCACTGATTTGTTTTTGTTTTGTTTTTGAATGTCAGAAATGTATATTTGTGAATGTTGAGATGTTATATTGGTTTCACTGGTAAAAATAAATAATTGAAATGGGTATATATTTGTTTTTTGTTAAGTTGCCTAATAATTATGCACAGTAATAGTCACCTGCACACACAGATATCCCCCTAAAATAGCTATAACTAAAAACAAACTAAAAACTACTTCCAAAACTATTCAGCTTTGATATTAATGAGTTTTTTGGGTTCATTGAGAACATGGTTGTTGTTCAATAATAAAATTAATCCTCAAAAATACAACTTGCCTAATAATTCTGCACTCACTGTAGTCACTGTTTAAAAAGCAGAGCTCATCCTCTTAAGCTCTTTCTCTTGACCTCTAGTTGTTAAGTGGACTATTTAGTTTGCCCTGTGTTTTTTGCACAGGCAGAATAGGAGTACTCAAAGTCCATGAAAAATACCATCAAACCCAAGACTGTTTGGAGCATGAGTTTTCCTCACTTATTGAGCTCTTGTGTATTACCAGAACAAGGCTCAGCATTGACAAATAAAGTCACTAAGCTCCTTAGAAAGGGAAATATATTGATGTATCATGTGTTTCATGTGTATATAGGGAGACTTCTATATGGTAGTATACGGTAGTTCCTTTATAATAAATCATTTAAGGTAACCCAGCTTAGAGGAATATATTTTAAGCATTTATAAATATATATTTTGACATATATATCTATCTATCTGTATATATCTATACCTATATGTAATCATGTGTATATATATATATATATATATATATATATAAAAATATGCAATCGTGTTTGCGTATGAGTAGTGTGTTGTGTTTTTTACACTTTTTTGCTCCATTTACTTCTATTGGGAAATTCGCTATCGCACGAGCGATATTCAACGTCTGTTTTTTGTGTGCATTGGGTTATCACACGAGCGAAAACAGTTTACTTTTAACTTGTATTATGAGTGCTACTTGATGCGTAAGAGGCTTACTTCAAGTGGAGTTAGCGCTCAAGTGGGAGCATTAAACACCGCTCCACTTATAATCTAGCACTAAAAAAATACTAGATAGATTGAAGCATTGAAATAAAATATTCTGAGAATAACATTTGGATGATTTTTTAAAAAAGGTTTAATTAGCCGTTTAAATATTTATAAAATAAATGTAAAGTTTTAGTGTATATAATGCAATGGCTGCTGCCATGTTTTAACTTAAACAACTAATCTGCACCAAACTGTGCTCTAGGGGGCGCCAAAGTGTATTTGATACAATACTGATGTGATTCAATAGATAACCATTAGTATATTTTAGCAGAATTTATCTATATTACAGAAAAAAATATTAGTAATATATATTGCACAACTTAGAGGGCGTCTCCTAGTGCAAGATTTCACTAAAATTGTATAACACAATTGCCACATTAATCAATGTGTACTCACAAATGTAGCAACACTATTGTGTGCTTGTTTGAACGTTCTGTAAGGTTACCGTAGCCCCAACTCACTAATCTCAAGTCACAGCTTTCCTAGCCAGTCTTGAGCAGGATTGCTTGGATCTGTATCAATGGATTCCAAAAAAGTACGCCAATTTGCTTAAAAACACTTTAATAAAATTATAAAACATACAATAAAATTTGTTAAAGCACACACATTAACAACACTACGTGTTTCTCTGTGTTTCAATGTAATTTCCTCAGGCATATGGTAATTCTTTGTAGGAATCCTTTAAAATAAAATCCTCACCAATCAGCATATTGTTGCCATACTTACCATTAACCAAACAAACCTTTAGAAATGTATACTTCCCATGTGGCAGTTCAAGTGTGTAACCCTGCAAACTGTGAATAGTCACCATGGCAATTTACAGCCAATAGTGTCTGTTAAAAATCAGAATTTACAATAATGTGCTACTCAAACATAAATCATTATTCACTCTCTCTTCTTCCAAGAAAATCTTCAAACAATGCATATAGTTGTTATTAACCTCTTGTTGAAAACTTTGTACCTCTAATAAGTAGTAAGAAGTGAATACAGCGCCAACAAGAGGCCAAGGGATAAATATACTCACAGAGAGATAAAAGAAGATTATTTAATGAACCATGTTAAAAAGCATCAGTAATAAAAGACTATATATAAAAAATGTAAAAAGCACATATAAATAAAATTACAAATACAGGAATATCTTACAGAAGCGGCTCAAAGGGCCAAAGCTGATAATTACAATAAAAACAGAGGTAATAACAGGTGATCAGTGTGAGTGGTACACCAGAATAAGAGTGTATACTAATAAAACAGAATTAGCCTAAGTACAACTGTAGCAAGTGCATCAAGCAAAAAACTAATAAACAATAATACAAACAATAGTGTTCAAAATTAGTGTTACAAAAATAGTGTTCCAAAAAATAGAAAAATGCACTGCAGTGCAAAAAAAGGGGGGTAGCAAAATAATTGTATAGATACAATCAAATAGTGAGTGAGTGCAAATGGATATAAAAATGCTAGCTACTTAATCCAGTGAGGTTAAGATATAATTAAATAAAATACACAATATGCAATAACATAAAAAATAAAATACACAATATGCAATAACATAAAAAATAAAATATAAAATATAATCCAAAAAAGTATTCAAAAAGTTGATCAACAAATGTTAGTGAAGAACAAAAATAAGTCAATCAAAACAAAAAAATGGAAAAAATGGGTGATGAAAAGCAAGGTGAAAGTGAGGAAATTGATTCCTTCCAATGTTAGTTACTTTAACAGATCCAAATTCCTGAGTGTGGTTGCTGAAGTAGCTGATTGGATCCTAGCACCTGTCAGCTGCTCCTATGGTATCCTAAAAAGTGTCCCTGTAAAAAAAGAAATTCACAACATAGTGTATCCAATATGAGAATGAAGTAAAGATTAAAGTAATGCTTACCAATATGTCAACGCGTTTCTGCCCTCAAAAAAGGGCCTTTCTCAAGACTAGCTAGTTCAATTTCCTCACTTTCACCTTGCTTTTCATCACCCATTTTTTCCATTTTTTTGTTTTGATTGACTTATTTTTGTTCTTCACTAACATTTGTTGATCAACTTTTTGAATACTTTTTTGGATTATATTTTATATTTTATTTTTTATGTTATTGCATATTGTGTATTTTATTTTTTATGTTATTGCATATTGTGTATTTTATTTAATTATATCTTAACCTCACTGGATTAAGTAGCTAGCATTTTTATATCCATTTGCACTCACTCACTATTTGATTGTATCTATACAATTATTTTGCTACCCCCCTTTTTTTGCACTGCAGTGCATTTTTCTATTTTTTGGAACACTATTTTTGTAACACTAATTTTGAACACTATTGTTTGTATTATTGTTTATTAGTTTTTTGCTTGATGCACTTGCTACAGCTGTACTTAGGCTAATTCTGTTTTATTAGTATACACTCTTATTCTGGTGTACCACTCACACTGATCACCTGTTATTACCTCTGTTTTTATTGTAATTATCAGCTTTGGCCCTTTGAGCCGCTTCTGTAAGATATTCCTGTATTTGTAATTTTATTTATATGTGCTTTTTACATTTTTTATATATAGTCTTTTATTACTGATGCTTTTTAACATGGTTCATTAAATAATCTTCTTTTATCTCTCTGTGAGTATATTTATCCCTTGGCCTCTTGTTGGCGCTGTATTCACTTCTTACTACTTGTGCATATTTTTTGGAGGTTGGTTAGGATCTCTGTTTGGATACAGCTTGGGGATTACCTTAGCGCTTGTACACACACCCTTTTTCACTTTGTACCTCTAATACACAACTTTTAAACAAAATATTCATACCATTATGTCAAAGTGGTCTATGGTGGAATTGTTTCAATACTGTTCATCTCTTGTATATTTGGTGGCAATTATCTTAATTTAATAGTAAAATATTTAGATGACATATTAATATTAGTACATATACTGTATATATGAATAATAACTGTCTGTGTGTGGGGATTGAACTCTAATCTATAAGTGAGAAAAAATTATGTTGCTAACCCAGTGTGATAACCACTATCCTATATCTATATTTTTCCCATATGTTTGTATCTTAACTATTTATGTGTCTACATATGTATTAGAATTCTAATATCTGCCAATGTGTACATTTCTACTTGTTTTATTGTGATTTAAGTAAATGTAACTTGAGAGCAGCAGATCTTTATCATTGTATCTGGAGCTGTCCCAAGATTCAAAAGTTTTGGTATAGTGTGAATTTCTGATTGAATAGAATAACACAGCACACAATTACACTGCAAGATATTCATATTTTTTTTGTTTGATGAAGGGACACCCCATATAAATAAAAAGTGAATTAAAACATTAATCTTGATTGGAAGATCAATTATTTTACAACACTGGAAATCTAAAAGGAGCCCTAGTCTAACGGAAGCTATCCAAAAATTGGTGAAACAGGTTATAATAGAACAATTTGATACAGCACTAGATTTTAAAAATAAAATTAAGGAATTTCTCAGTAAATTAACAATATATATACAAATTCTTCCAAAAAAAGCACAGCTGCAAATAATTTACCCATTTAAAGGGTCTGCATCTCTTTATGCGACAATAGAGACAAATGAACTCCTCAATTAAGAAAACAGTTCTTTATAGAGTTAATGAATGATGCCTGTGAGACTTGCACTATGTTTAATGTTGTTTTTTTTTTGGTTCCCCCCCTTCCTTCCTTTCTATCCATTGGATTATACCAGTTACCCTGCATGTCAAGGGTACTAATATTAATATAACTACAGAATATAACAGATAAAATATTGAGATATGTAAATAAATAATAAAATCAATTTAGAGGTATATATTTTATAGATAACTAAGAAACAAAACAGTTGTAAGCAGGGGTGTATTTTGGCCTAGGCCAATTAGATCTGTTTCAAGGGCAGAAGGATTTTATGGTGTAGAAACATTGAAGAACAGCTTGATTTTAGGTTTAAGGAGACCAAACAGATAGAAATGGTTAATAAATGGTCTAAAGGTCGCACATAAAACTGGATAATCACAAGCTTTTCTGTGTTGAACGAGTAAGTAAATAACTACTGCTCAGTATATTTGTGAGAATATACGGTTGCAAGCTATGAGAACTCCAAAGACATGGCAAAGGGAGCTTTTGTAGGGTTTACAAAAACACAGTTATTGTGTGATATTTAGTAAGATTTGGCTTCTTTAAAAATTGCATTTGAACTATTTGTACAGTTTTTTTTTGTTTTATTTGAAAGATAAGTTATTTTCATATGTTTAGCTCACAGTTAGTAAACACATTTGTTTCCAGGATTTATTAGGTAAATAAAAATAGATTTTAAAAAATCCTACAATTATAGTTTTATATGATGTAACTGTCATATTGTATTTGTATAATGATGTTTTTGCACAGAAGTTCAATTTTTTTTTTTTTACAGTAAAGTTTTTACTTTTCAAATATTAAATACAAACCCAAATAAACTATAAGCAAAAAATATAACGCCCTTGCACTCAATGAAGCGGAAAACAGACTTCAAAAAACCTTCTTTATTTCATAAAAACAAAGCATCAAGTGATATAAAAAGCCAAACGCGTTTCGTTAGTTAAAACATAACTTTCTTCTTGGTCTGCAGTACCTGCACAGGTGTTTTATGGAGGAATAGGTAATTATAATTCCTCCTCCATATTTTTCTTTAACTCCCTAGTGCCTGGATGCAGCAGAGCAAATGGATGCCTAGAGACTATGGCCCATAGTTATCAAGGTCTGTCGGACTTGATCCGACAGTGCGGATCAGGTCCGACAGACCTCGCTGAATACGGCGGACAGGTTATGGAGCAGGCGGACAGGTTATAGAGCAGCGGTCTTTGTGACCGCTGCATGATAACTGCTGTTTCTGGTGAGCCTGCATTGTGTTACATATGCTTACTTATAAACATCCCTTACTATTTCCATATGTTAAATGCATACTAATGGCTTATAAATAAATAAATAAATAAAAAAAAGAATAGGCATATTCTGTACATATTTACTTATATCAAGGTCTAAGGATACGTAAGTATACTACTAAATAACCATCATTCTATACTGTTCATTTTTACTGAAAAAGGTTATATGAATCTGGTATGAAAAAATGAACAATATTAACTATATTAAATCTGATGTGATGCCCCGATCAAATAAGGTATTTTAACCTAAGTTGATTATATTGCTTGTTCATTATTCGATAAACATTTTCACATCCCATTCTGAATTTAATCCTAAAGGGATTCTTGTTCCTAGGTAAAAAATACAAAACACCTTGTTTTCTGAGGGTCTTAACTCTTTCCCCTCCTCTGGGGTGTCTCTTTATATGTTCTATACATTGAACTTTTAATAAAGAACTATCTGAATTGGGATACCTGTAAAAATGTGTGGCTATGGGAGTTGTAGATTCAGGATAATCTATTGCTCTTAGATGTTCCAAAAACGGAACTTTAAGGATCTTGTCGTTAAACCTACATAATTTTTCCCATATTTCTCACATGTTAACATATATATAAAATATTTTGTATTGCAATTAATGTATTGCCTAATGCTGTATGTTTTCTGTTCATTTTGAAAGGTGAACTTGTCACCCATTTTAAGGTAAGAACAGGTTTTACAGCAATTACTCCCACACTTGTAAAATCCACATTTACTATACAGGCAGTGTCTTTTTTCTTTTTCAAGTAGCATTGATGGTGATAATAAATTGCCTAAAGTTTTTGCCCTTCTACTGGAAAAATTAAAACCTTTTTCCACAATTTTAGACATTTGTGTATCTGTCCTGAGAATAGGTAAAACATTCCTAATGATACCACATATAGCGTTATACTCTCTACTATAAGTAGTGACAAAATAAGGTTTACTATTAATTATCCCTTTCGCTTTTTTTAATTTTTAAACATTAATAGATCCTCCATATTCATTATATCAACCTTACTTTTGGCTTTCAATAATGAAGCTTTTCCATATCCTTTATTCAGAAACCTGTTAGTGGTTTCCTCCACCTGTTGTTCACACTCTATATCATTAATAGTGATGTCGCGAATAGTTGGCCGGCGAATAGTTCCCGGTGAACATAGCATGTTCACGTTCGCCGCAGCGGGCGAACATATGCGATGTTCGATCCGCCCCCTATTCATCATCATTGAGTAAACTTTGACCCTGTATCTCACAGTCTGCAGACACATTCCAGCCAATCAGCAGCAGACCCTCCCTCCCAGACCCTCCCAGCTCCTGGACAGCAGCCATTTTAGATTCATTCGGAAGCTGCATTGTTAGTGAGAGGAGGGACAGTGTAGCTGCTGGTGATTTAATAGGGAAATTGATAGCTAGGCTAGTGTATTCAGTATCCACTACAGTCCTGAAGGACTCATCTGATCTCTGCTGTAAGGACAGCACCCCAAAAAGCCCTTTTTAGGGCTAGAACATAATTTTTTATTTTTTGGGGTTTTTTTTCCTGTGTAATCTAATTGCAGTTGCCTGCCTGCCAAGCAACTTGCCCAGTGCCACCACTCATATCTGGTGTAACAGTAGTGTAAATTTAAAAAAAACAAAAAACTTTTTTGACTGTGAAACATCAGTCTACTAGTGTAATCTAATTGCAGTTGCCTGCCTGCCAGCATGTGTGCCAGGCCCACTTGCCCAGTGCCACCACTCATATCTGGTGTAACAGTAGTGTAAATTTAAAAAAAAAATAATTTTTGACTGTGAAACATCAGTCTGCTTGTCTAATCTAATTGCAGTTGCCTGCCTGCCAGCGTGTGTGCCAGGCCCACTTGCCCAGTGCCACCACTCATATCTGGTGTAACAGTAGTGTAAATTTAAAAAAAAAACTTTTTTGACTGTGAAACATCAGTCTGCTTGTGTAATCTAATTGCAGTTGCCTGCCTGCCAGCGTGTGTGCCAGGCCTACTTGCCCAGTGCCACCACTCATATCTGATGTAACAGTAGTGTAATTTAAAAAAAAACACTTTTTTGACTGTGAAACATCAGTCTGCTAGTGTAATCTAATTGCAGTTGCCTGCCTGCCAGCGTGTGTGCCAGGATCACAGTGTATACTGTGCCCACTTGCCCAGTGGCCCCACTCATATCTGGTGTAACAGTAGTGTAAATTTAAACAAAAAAAACTTTTTTGACTGTGAAACATCAGTCTGCTTGTGTAATCTAATTGCAGTTGCCTGCCTGCCAGCGTGTGTGCCAGGCTCACAGCGTATACTGTGCCCACTTGCCCAGTGCCACCACTCATATCTTGTTTAATAGTAGTGTAAGTGTACATTTAAAAAAAAAAAAAAAACTTTTTGGACTGTGAAACATCAGTCTGCTTTTTTGTGTCAGGCTCACAGCGTATACTGTGCCCACTTGCCCAGTTCCACCACTCATATATTGTTTAATAGTAGTGTAAGTGTACATTTAAAAACAAAAAAAACGTTTTGGACTGTGAAACATCAGTCTGCTTTTTTGTGTCAGACTCACAGCTTATACTGGGCCCACTTGCCCAGTGCCACCACTCATATCTTGTTTAATAGTAGTGTAAGTGTACATTTAAAAAAAAAAAAAAAAATTTGGACTGTGAAACATCAGTCTGCTTTTTTGTGTCAGGCTCACAAGGTATACTGTGCCCACTTGCCCAGTGCCACAACTCATATCTTGTTTAATACAAGTGTAAGTGTACATTTAAAAAAATAAAAACTTTTTGGACTGTGAAATATGTCTGCTTTTTTTGTCAGGCTCACAGCGTATACTGTTCCCACTTGCCCAGTGCCACCACTCATATCTTGTTTAATAGTAGTGTAAGTGTAAATTTAAAAAAATAAAAACTTTTTGGACTGTGAAACATCAGTCTGCTTGTTTGTGTCAGGTTCACAGCGTATACTGTGCCTACTTGCCCAGTGACACCACTCATATCTTGTTTAACAGTAGTGTAAGTGTACATTTAAAAACAAAAAAAACTTTTTGGACTTTGAAACATCAGTCTGCTTTTTTGTGTCAGGCTCACAGCTTATACTGGGCCCACTTGCCCAGTGCCACCACTCATATCTTGTTTAATAGTAGTGTAAGTGTACATTTAAAAACAAAAAAAACTTTTTGGACTGTGAAACATCAGTCTGCTTTTTTGTTTCAGGCTCACAGCTTATACTGGGCCCACTTGCCCAGTGCCACCACTCATATTTTGTTTAATAGTAGTGTAAGTGTACATTTAAAAACCAAAAAAAACTTTTTGGACTGTGAAACATCAGTCTGCTTTTTTGTGTCAGGCTCACAGCGTATACTGTGCCCACTTGCCCAGTGCCACCACTCATATCTTGTTTAATTGTAGTTTAAGTGTACATTTAAAAAATAAAAACTTTTCGTACTGTGAAACATCAGTCTGCTTTTTTGTGTCAGGCTCACGGCGTATACTGTGCCCACTTGCCCAGTGCCACCACTCATATCTTGTTTAATTGTAGTTTAAGTGTACATTTAAAAAATAAAAACTTTTTGGACTGTGAAACATCAGTCTGCTTTTTTGTGTCAGGCTCACAGCTTATACTGGGCCCACTTGCCCAGTGCCACCACTCATATCTTGTTTAACCCCTTAATGACAACTGACGTACCAGGTACGTCATGCATTAACAAGCAGTTAATGACAATGGACGTACCTGGTACGTCAGTTGTCTAACAGAGTGCTGGAAGTGATCACAATCACTTCCAGCAGCTCTGAGGGTATTGCAGTGATGCCTCGATATGGAGGCATCCTGCAATACCCCTTTACAAGCCTCCGATGCAGAGAGAGCCACTCTGTGGCCCTCTCTGCACCGGTAGTGATGGTGCCGATGGTGCCTTTGCCCAGTGGGAGGAGGGAGCGTGCGCGCGCGTGCACGATGCGCGCGCACATGTGCACGATGTGCGCGCGTGCACGGGTGCGCGCGTGCACGTGGATGCGCGTGCACGTGCGCACATTACCACACTGACACCAATGAAGGAAGGGGAAAAAAAAAAGTTTAAAAAAAAAAGTTTAATTTTTTTTTTTACATATAAAAGGATCTGGGAGGGGGTGGGGGTATTGTGGGGGGGCTGCTACACTACAGAAATAAATTTGTATAAAAAATACAAATAAAAAGTTATAAATAAAATTTAAATAGTTTGGCCAGTGGGGCCAAACTGGGTACTGGCAGACAGCTGCCAGTACCCAAGATGGCGGTAATTAGGTAGGGGAGAGGGTTAGAGAGCTGGAGGGGGGGATCAGGGAGGTTGGTGCTAAGGCAGGGGTCCATCACAACTAAAATATTTTATAATTTTTATTTAAAAAAAAAAAAAAACTCTTTTATTTAGTACTGGCAGACTTTCTGCCAGTACTTAAGATGGCGGTAACAATTGTGGGGTGGGGGAGGGAAGAGAGCTGTTTGGGAGGGATCAGGGGGTGGGATGTGTCAGGTGGGAGGCTGATCTCTAAAATTAACCCTGCAAGCTCCCTACAAGCTACCTAATTTAACCCCTTCACTGCTGGGCATAATTCACGTGTGGTGCGCAGCAGCATTTAGCGGCCTTCTAATTACCAAAAAGCAACGCCAAAGCCATATAAGTCTGCTATTTCTGAACAAAGGGGATCCCAGAGAAGCTTTTACAACAATTTCTGCCATAATAGCACAAGCTGTTTGTAAATAATTTCAGTGAGAAACCTAAAATTGTGAAAAATGTAAAGTTTTTTTTTTATTTGCTCGCATTTGGCGGTGAAATGGTGGCATAAAATATACCAAAATGGGCCTAGATCAATACTTGGGGTTGTCTACTACACTACACTAAAGCTAAAATTAACCCTACAAGCTCCCTACAAGCTCCCTAATTAACCCCTTCACTCCTGGGCATAAAACATGTGTGGTGCTCAGCGGCATTTAGCGGCCTTCTAATTACCAAAAAGCAACCACAAAGCCATATAAGTCTGTTATTTCTGAACAAAGGGGATCCCAGAGAAGCATTTACAACCATTTGTGCCATAATTGCAGAAGCTGTTTGTAAATAATTTCAGTGGGAAACCTAAAGTTTGTGACACAATTTGTGAAAAAGTGAACTTTTTTTTTTTTTTTATCGCATTTGGCGGTGAAATGGTGGCATGAAATATACCAAAATGGGCCTAGATCAATACTTTGGGATGTCTTCTAAAACAAAATATATACATGTCAAGGGATATTCAGGTATTCCTGACAGATATCAGGGTTCCAAAGTAACTAGCGCTCATTTTGAAAAAAAGTGGTTTGGAAATAGCAAAGTGCTACTTGTATTTATTGCCCCATAAATTGCAAAAAAAGCAAAGAAGATGTAAACATTGGGTATTTCTAAACTCAGGACAAAATTTAGAAACTATTTAGCATGGGTGTTTTTTGGTGGTTGTAGATGTGTAACAGATTTTGGGGGTCAAAGTTAGAAAAAGTGTGTTTTTTTCCATTTTTTCCTCATATTTTATCATTTTTTTTTAGTAAATTATAAGATATGATGAAAATAATGGTATCTTTAGAAAGTCCATTTAATGACGAGAAAAACGGTATATAATATGTGTGGGTACAGTAAACGAGTAAGAGGAAAATTACAGCTAAACGCAAACACTGCAGAAATGTAAAAATAGCCATTGTCATTAAGGGTAAGAAAATTGAAAAATGGTCCGGTCATTAAGGGGTTAATAGTAGTGTAAGTGTACATTTAAAAAGCAAAAAACTTTTTGGACTGTGAAACATCAGTCTGCTTTTTTGTGTCAGGCTCACAGCTTATACTGGGCCCACTTGCCCAGTGCCAGCACTCATATCTTGTTTAATAGTAGTGTAAGTGTACATTTAAAAAAATAAAAACTTTTTGGACTGTGAAACATCAGTCTGCTTTTTTGTGTCAGGCTCACAGCTTATACTGGGCCCACTTGCCCAGTGCCACCACTCATATCTTGTTTAATAGTAGTGTAAGTGCACATTTAATAAAATAAAAGGTTTTTGGACTGTGAAACATCAGTCTTCTTCTTTGTGTCAGGCTCACAGCGTATACTGTGCCCACTTGCCTAGTGCCACCACTCATATCTTGTTTAATAGTAGTGTAAGTGTACATTTAAAAGCAAAAAAAACTTTTTGGACTGTGAAACATCAGTCTGCTTTTTTGTGTCAGGCTCACAGCGTATACTGTGCCCACTTGCAAAGTGCCACCACTCATATCTTGTTTAATAGTAGTGTAAGTGTACATTTTAAAAAAAAATGACAGGCAGAGGCAGGCCACCCCGCAGGTGCCATCATGGTCGTGGTGCTGTGATTCCCTTTGGCTCTAGAATAATGCCCAGTGTTTAGAGGCCACGTTCCATGAACTCGAAAATTTCTGAGGAAATAGTTGACTTTTTAACACAGGACACCCAATCTTCTATAGCTTCCACTCCGAGCCTTGATGCACCATCCTCCTCCAGCTTATCTTCGGGCACCTCTCAAGTTACCACTCGCCCGCCTGCCGCCACCACCAACACTAGCACCACAGCCGCTTCACTTGATCTGTCAGAGGAGTTTTTTACACATCAGTTGGAAGAAATGAGTGATGCGCAACCATCATTGACAAAGGATGTAGATAACATTGATATGTCTCAGTCAGGCAGCATTACAGACATGGACGTACGGTGTGATGATGATGGTGATGTTGTACCCGCTGCTGCTTCCTTTGTTGATTTGTCAGATACAAGTGAAGCGGTTGATGATGACGATGCGTCCGTGGATGTCACGTGGGTGCCCGCTAGAAGAGAAGAAGAACAGGGGGAAAGTTCAGATAGGGAGACAGAGAGGAGGAGGAGGAGGAGACGAGTTGGAAGCAGGGGGAGGTCGTTGCAAGGAGCTAGTGGCACAGTCAGACAGCATGCATTGGCACCCGGGGTCAGCCAGACAGCACGCCAATCAACGCATGCTGTTGCCACCACCAGAATGCCATCATCGCAGAGCTCAGCAGTGTGGCATTTTTTTTGTGTGTCTGCCTCTGACAACAGCAATGCCATTTGCAACCTGTGTCAAAAGAAACTGAGTCATGGGAAGTCCAAAACCCACCTAGGTACAACTGCTTTGCAAAGGCAGATGATCGCACATCACAAACGCCTATGGGATCAACACATGAGTAGAAGCAGCACACAAACTCAAAGCCGCCATCCTCCTCCTGGTCCAGCATCTTCAGCCACGTCAACCACTGCTGTCCTCCTTGCCCCCTCTCAACCATCCGCCACTCCGTCTTTCTTCCGGAGCAGTTCCTGCTCATCTGCCCACAGTCAGGTGTCTGTCAAGGACATGTTTGAGCGTAAGAAGCCAATGTCACAAAGTCACCCCCTTGCCCAGCGTCTGACAGCTGGCTTGTCTGAACTCTTAGCCTGCCAGCTTTTACCATACAAGCTGGTGGAGTCTGATGCATTAAAAAAATTTGTATCTATTGGGACACCGCAGTGGAAGGTACCCGGCCGAAATTTCATTGCACAAAAGGCAATCCCCAAACTGTACTCGTTTGTGCAAAAGGAAGTAATGGCATGTCTGGCACACAGTGTTGGGGCAAGGGTCTATATGACCACTGATAGCTGGTCTGCAAATCATGGTCAGGTCAGGTATATCACCTACACTGCGCATTGGGTAAACCTGCTGATGGCTGCCAAGCATGGAATGCGTGGCTCTGCAGAGGAGGAGTTGGTGACACCGCCACGACTTGCAGGCATGCCTGCTGCCACCTCCTCTACTCCTCCTACTCCATCCTCTTCCATAACCTCCTTGGCTGAGTCCTCTTCTGCTGCTGGGTCTTGCTCCACATCAACGGCACCCCCCCCAGCTCCCCAGGTACTATTCCACATCCCAGATACGGCAGTGTCATGCCGTCTTGGGGTTGACTTGCCTGAAAGCAGAGAGGCACACCGGACCAGCTCTCCTGTCCGCCCTGAACGCACAGGTGGATCAGTGGCTGACTCCGCACCAACTGGAGATTGGCAAAGTGGTTTTTGACAACGAAAGTAATTTGTTGGCGGCATTGAAATTGGGCAAGTTGACACATGTGCCGTGCATGGCACATGTGTGTAATCTGATCATACAACGCTTTGTGCATAAGTACCCAGGCTTACAGGACATCCTGACGCAGGCCAGGAAGGTGTGTGGCCATTTGAGGCATTCCTACATGGCCATGGCGCACTTTTCCGATATCCAGCAGCGAAACAACATGCCAGTGAGGCACTTGATTTGCGACAGCTTGACACGTTGGAATTCAACACTCCTAATGTTCGACCGCCTGCTCCAACTAGAAAAAGCCGTTAATGAGTATTTGTATGACCGGGTGCTAAGACAGCCTCTGCGGAGCTGGGAAGGCTCATGCGTCCTTTTGAGGAGGTGACAAATCTAGTCAGTCGCACCGAAGGCACCATCAGCGACATCATACCATTTGTTTTCTTCCTGGAGTGTGCCCTGCGAAGAGTGCTGGATCAGGCCGTAGATGAGCGTGAAGAGGAAGAGTTGTGGTCACCATCACCACCAGAAACAGCCTTATCAGCATCGCTTGCTGGACCAGCGGCAACGCTGGAAGAGGATTGTGAGGAAGAGGAGTTAGAGGAGGAATGTAGCTTTGAGGAGGAGAAGGAAGACCAACCACAACAGGCATCCCAGGGTTCTCATTGTCACCTATCTGGTACCCGTGGTGTTGTACGTGGCAGGGGGAAGAAGATACCTTCAGTGAGATCACTGAGGATGAGGAACGGGACATGAGTAGCTCGGCATCCAACCTTGTGCAAATGGGGTCTTTCACACTGTCGTGCCTGTTGAGTGACCCTCGTATAAAAAAGCTGAAGGAGAACGACCTGTACTGGGTGTCCATGCTACTAGACCCCCGGTATAAGCATAAAGTGCCTGAAATGTTACAGAATTACCGCAAGTCGGAAAGGATGCAGCAGTTCCAAAATAAATTAAAAAGTATGCTTTTCACAGCGTATAAGGTTGATGTCACAGCACAACGGGAATCTAACAGGGGAAGAGTTGAAAGTAATCCTATGACTCCCATGACCACGTCGGCAAGGACAGGATGCTTTACAGACGTGTTGTTGATGGAGGACATGCAGAGCTTTTTAACTCCTATGCATCGCCACAGCCCTTTGGGTCCACCCTCAGAGAATGACTCGACCAACAGGTAGCAGACTACCTCACCTTAACTGCAGATATCGACACTCTGAGGAGCGATGAACCCCTTGACTACTGGGTGTGCAGGCTTGACCTGTGGCCTGAGCTATCCCAATTTGCGATAGAACTTCTGGCCTGCCCCGCTTCAAGTGTCCTGTCAGAAAGGACCTTCAGTGCAGCAGGAGGTATTGTCACTGAGAAGAGAAGTCGCCTAGGTCAAAAAAGTCTAGATTACCTTACCTTTATTAAGATGAATGAGGGATGGATCCCGAAGGGACTGACATTGGGCGATACATTTGAGTAAAAAAGGCCTGATGAGATGAGCTGCCTTGGGCTAAAAATGGTCCACACGCTGCTGTATTTTATCTCCGAATGCCGGATGACTTGCGTGACTTATCCACCACCAACTAGGGTTCAAGCCGCAATGTTTTAGGGCACTTTCTGCCTTGGAAACAAACATCAATTTTTCTGGCTGCTGCTACAGCAGCAGCTGCAACAATACCTATTTTTTCAGGCATGTGTACATGCCTAATTTTTCTGGCCTCCGCAGCACTGTGTCTTCAAAAAACAAACCAATAAAAAAGCCACATAACAGGGATTAAATTGATAGGAATAGTACTACTTAACACACCACTCCTATCTGGTGGCACATTAGATTGCATGCGCAGTGCCCCAAATTTGAAGTAGGAGGACCGACCAAGCATCTTTTTCCATCTCCCGGTTCCTAAAATCCATGCCATATACACGTCCCCTGATAGGGGACGGAACAGGGATTAAACTGATAGGAATAGTACTACTTAACACTTTCTGCCTTGGAAACAAACATCAATTTTTCTGGCTGCTGCTACAGCAGCAGCTGCAACAATACCTATTTTTTCAGGCATGTGTACATGCCTAATTTTTCTGGCCTCCGCAGCACTGTGTCTTCAAAAAACAAACCAATAAAAAAGCCACATAACAGGGATTAAATTGATAGGAATAGTACTACTTAACACACCACTCCTATCTGGTGGCACATTAGATTGCATGCGCAGTGCCCCAAATTTGAAGTAGGAGGACCGACCAAGCATCTTTTTCCATCTCCCGGTTCCTAAAATCCATGCCATATACACGTCCCCTGATAGGGGACGGAACAGGGATTAAACTGATAGGAATAGTACTACTTAACACACTTTATAATAACACAGAGAGAGGCAACGCAGAGAGAGGAGTCTGAAGAAGAGGAGTCAGAGGAGGAAGGTGGCTTTGAGGAGGTGGAAGACCAAACACAGCAGGCATCCCAGGGGGCTTGTTGTCACCTTTCAGGGACCCTTGGTGTTGCACGTGGCTGGGTGAAGGAAGAGACCTTCAATGACATCAGTGAGGACAAGGAACAGGACATGGCTAGCTTGGTATCCAACCTTGTGCAAATGGGGAGTTTGCGGTTGTGCAAATGGACTGTTTGCGGTTGTTTGCGGTGCGTTAAACGGGGAGTTTGGTCTGTCACTGTGAAGCGGGCGTAACCCTTACACTACCTGATCGATACAAAATCATACCTGATGTTTTAAAGCAAGTTATTCCAAACAATTTAGGAATGTTAGGTGAATTATGCCCTTTATGGATTAAAACCACACTCTGCATCAACTATGTAATTTTCCGTGGGAGTTTTGCCATGGATCTCCCTCCGGCATGCCACAGTCCAGGTGTTAGTACCCTTGAAACAACTTTTCCATCACTATTGTGGCCAGAAATAGTCCCTGTGGGTTTTAAAATTCGCCTGCCTATTGAAGTCAATAGTGGTTCGCCCGTTTCGCCTGTTCGCAAACTTTTGCGGACGTTTCCCATTCGCGAACGGAAAATTTTAAGTTTGCGACATCACTAGTTAGGTGTAGACATAACTTTTATTTCCCCATAGGAATCAATGGGGCTGCGTTAGGAGCTGAACGCTGCTTTTTTGCAGGTGTTAGGTTTTTTTTCTGACAGCTCAGCCCCATTGTTTCCTATGGGGAAATCGTGCACAAGCATGTTTTGCCAGCTTACCGCTACCGTAAGCATTGCTGGTATTGAGGTGAGATGCGGAGCTAAATTTTGCTCTACGCTCACCTTTTTGCGGCTTACGCCAGGTTTAAAAAAAGAACAGTAATACCAGCGTTGTCTTAAGGTAGCATTGAAAAAAAAGGCTTGTTAGCAATGCACCCCTGTTAACGCAAAACTAGTATTCTCAGTGTATTAAAATTCAACTGCAAACAATTGTGTTGAAGCTATGTTTTAAGAAATTAAAGCCTTTAAATGCCAAAGATTATGTGAGTGCTTAAACAGCCCAAAAAAATATTTTCAGTGGGGTTTGCTGATGGTATCATTAAAACATGTTGTGTAATTAAAGGCATTGTAACACATTTAATATACTATTAAATCTCTTAAAACTAGATCATATGTTTGCACTGATATCTTGAAATTTTGCTCTAACATTCTAGGGCCTAGATTTAGAGTTTGGCGTTAGCCGTGAAAACCAGCGTTAGAGGCTCCTAACGCTGGTTTTAGGCTACCGGCGGTATTTGGAGTCACTCAAATTAGGGTCTAACGCTCACTTTCCAGCCGCGACTTTTCCATACCGCAGATCCCCTTACGTAAATTGCGTATCCTATCTTTTCAATGGGATTTTTCTAACTCCGGTATTTAGAGTCGTTTCTGAAGTGAGCGTTAGACATCTGAAGACAAAACTCCAGCCGCAGGAAAAAAGTCAATAGTAAAGAGCTTTCTGGGCTAACGCCGGTTTATAAAGCTCTTAACTACTGTACTCTAAAGTACACTAACACCCATAAACTACCAGATCAGATTGAGCTCGCATTCTATTGGCTGTTCCGATCAGCCAATAGAATGCAAGCTCAATCTGATTGGCTCGCATTCTATTGGCTGTTCCGATCAGCCAATAGAATGCAAGCTCAATCTGATTGGCTGATTGGATCAGCCAATCGGATTGAACTTGATTCTGATTGGCTGATTCCATCAGCCAATCAGAATATTCCTACCTTAATTCCGATTGGCTGATAGAATCCTATCAGCCAATCGGAATTTGAGGGACGCCATCTTGGATGACGTCATTTAAAGGAACCGTCATTCGTCGTTCAGTCGTCGGCCAGGATGGATGTTCCGCGGTGGAGGTCTTCAGGATGCTGCCGCTTGGCTCCGGATGGATGCCGCTTGGATGAAGACTTCAATCGGATGGAAGACCTCTTCTGGCCCGCTTGGATGAAGACTTCAGCCGGATCATGGACCTCTTCAGCCCCCCGCTTGGGCTTGGATCAGGACATCGGAGGAGCTCTTCTGGACCGATCGGTGAACCTGGTATGGTGAAGACAAGGTAGGATGATCTTCAGGGGCTTAGTGTTAGGTTTATTTAAGGGGGGTTTGGGTTAGATTAGGGGTATGTGGGTGGTGGGTTGTAATGTTGGGGGGGGTATTTTATGTTTTTTTTTTACAGGCAAAAGAGCTAAATTTCTTGGGGCATGCCCCGCAAAGGGCCCTGTTCAGGGCTGGTAAGGTAAAAGAGCTTTGAACTTTAGTAATTTAGAATAGGGTAGGGCATTTTTTTATTTTGGGGGGCTTTGTTATTTTATTAGGGGGCTTAGAGTAGGTGTAATTAGTTTAAAATTGTTGTAATATTTTTCTTATGTTTGTAAATATTTTTTTATTTTTTGTAACTTAGTTCTTTTTTATTTTTTGTACTTTAGCTAGTTTATTTAATTGTATTTATTTGTAGCAATTGTATTTAATTAATTTATTGATAGTGTAGTGTTAGGTTAATTGTAGGTAATTGTAGGTAGTTTATTTAATTAATTTATTGATAGTCTAGTGTTAGGTTTATTTGTAACTTAGGTTAGGATTTCTTTTACAGGTAATTTTGTAATTATTTTAATTATTTTAGCTATTAAATAGTTCTTAACTATTTAATAGCTATTGTACCTGGTTAAAATAAATACAAAGTTACCTGTAAAATAAATATAAATCCTAAAATAGCTATAATATAATTATAATTTATATTGTAGCTATATTAGGATTTATTTTACAGGTAAGTATTTAGCTTTAAATTGGAATAATTTATTTAATAAGAGTTAATTAATTTCGTTAGATTTAAATTATATTTAATTTAGGGGGGTGTTAGTATTAGGGTTAGACTTAGCTTTAGGGGTTAATACATTTATTAGAATAGCGTCGAGATTCAGTCGGCAGATTAGGGGTTAATAATTGAAGTTAGGTGTCGGCGATGTTAGGGAGGGCAGATTAGGGGTTAATACTATTTATGATAGTGTTAGTGAGGCGGATTAGGGGTTAATAACTTTATTATAGTAGCGCTCAGGTCCGGTTGGCAGATTAGGGGTTATTAAGTGTAGGCAGGTGGAGGCGACGTTGTGGGGGGCAGATTAGGGGTTAATAAATATAATATAGGGGTCGGCGGTGTTAGGGGCAGCAGATTAGGGGTACATAGGGATAATGTAAGTAGCGGCGGTTTACGGAGCGGCAGATTAGGGGTTAATAATAATATGCAGGGGTCAGCGATAGCGGGGGCGACAGATTAGGGGTTAATAAGTGTAAGGTTAGGGGTGTTTAGACTCTGGGTACATGTTAGAGTGTTAAGTGCAGACGTAGGAAGGGTTACCGCATAGCAAACAATGGGGCTGCGTTAGGAGCTGAACGCGGCTTTTTTGCAGGTGTTTGTTTTTTTTTCAGCTCAAACAGCCCCATTGTTTCCTATGGGGGAATCGTGCACAAGCACGTTTTTGAGGCTGGGCGCGTCCGTAAGCAACTCTGGTATCGAGAGTTGAAGCTGCGTTAAAAATGCTCTACGCTCCTTTTTTGGAGCCTAACGCAGCCTTTATGTGGACTCTCGATACCAGAGTTATTTTTATGGTGCGGCCAGAAAAAAGCCGGCGTTAGTTTTTCGGGTCGTTACCGACAAAACTCCAAATCTAGGCCTCGGTTTTCTAAGTTTATTCGTCCAAATAAATCATTGTTCTTCTGGTAATATTTAAAGGGATGTAAAAACCATATTTTCTCTATCATGATTCAGATAGAGCTTATGAATTTTAAACAATTTTTAAATTTACTTATATTATTAAATTGTCTTTGTTTTCTTGATATTCTTGTTGAAAAGCAGGAAGGTAAGTTGCATGTGTCTGCAGTACTATATAGCAGCAGTTTTGCAACAATGTTATACTGCACTGTTTCCTGTCATGTAGTGCTCCAGACATGTGCAAGCTACATATCTAAACATCTCTTCAACAAAGTATAACAAGAGAAGGAAGCGCATTTGATAAGTAAATTGGAAACATTTTAAAAATAGTATTCTTTTTCTGAATCATGAAAGAAAAATTTTGGGTTTCATGTGCCTTTAAAGTGGAATTCAAGGGGCGGGGCCTAGTGGGAGACGGAGATGGCCACATAGTACAAGCGCTCCGAGCAGTGGATCCAACGAAGGGATATCCATCTCACTAAAAACTGCCAGAAAAAACTCTACACAGACCCGGTAAGGCCCCTGGTTACAAGCAGCACTTGAAACTGCCTGACAGAGCAGCGTGAGAGCCGTTTTCAAGACAGGAAAAACAGAGGACACTCTGGCAGTGAGAGAGACAGCACCATCTTGTCTGACCGCATAGCGTAGTAAAGCTTACCAGGCAACATTGATATCGGACCAGGCACCCTGCAAGTAAGTGGGAAGGAAAGATGTAATAGGTCTCCCTGAGCCCCACAATCAGCTCTAACTCCAATAAGGCCCATAAAATCCATTGGTGGGGACCAGAGCATGTCGCCTATGAGGCTAACTGAAACAAAACGCATCCGCTTTCTTCTATCTTTATGCTACATAGAGTAAATAAGAGAACATGGTCATAATACCAGCGGCCATAAGTTACGGACATTACCTTTACAGCAATATATAAGGGGGATACTAGAGAGAGGAAATATAACACTAAACACTGCCTAATTACATCCTGGAACTCAGATACTATCGTTGTTTTTGCATGTTAAGAGATACTGTAATATGACAAAGCATACTCCATGAGTGAGTAAAAGGATGGAGGTGATTACACTATGTTTACTCTGAGAATAGCACACACAAAGAGGAACTCCAGCACTCCAGTAATAGAAAAAGGCAATTTATTAAGCAACGTTTCGGGGTCACAGCCCCTTCCTCATGCTTCCTATAGCATGAGGAAGGGGCTGTGACCCCGAAACGTTGCTTAATAATTTGCCTTTTTCTATTACTGGAGTGCTGGAGTTCCTCTTTGTGTGTGCTATTTGCAGATTGTTGGGGGGCTGTGGCAGTGCCCCTGGTCTCCTGTGCACCCAGACCTCTGTGCTGTGCTCACTTTTGGACTGTATGTTTACTCTGAGAGTAAACTATATGCCATGATACATGCTACTAAGAGATAACTCTCCCCTGACTATCAAGCAAAACAGTGAACCTGCCCTTTGGGGTGACAATGTTATTTCATAAAGCCTCACTGTGAGGCTCATTACTAGACCTCAAATTGTGCTGCCTTCTTGCTACAATCAACTTACTGATATATATCTACATAGTAACGCCAGCTCCACAAGATGACTTTTTAAGACAAATTAAAAAAACTACCTTTGTCAGTAAATCTGCAGCAACTAATATGTTTTTCAAATCCTCTAAGGGGGAAAATCTTTAGAATCTCAAGAGTCAGATTTAGAGGTAAGTTTGAACCTTACTTCCTCTGACAGAGGCCTCATGGAGGACTTTACACCGGTCACTAAAGCAGATATAAAAGACCTACGGCTAGATTAAGAGTTGTGCGTTAGGGTAAAAAAAGCAGCGTTAAGAGGTCCTAACGCTGCTTTTTTACGCCCGCTGCTATTACGAGTCTTGAAGGTTTAGGGTCACCGCACACTTCTTTGGCCTTACCGCAAAACGACTTACGTAAACTTCGTAAAGTCTTTTTTCTATGGGACTTTCATAGCGCTGGTATTACGAGTCTGTCCTGGGAGGCCAAAAAGTGAGCGGTACACCCTACCCTGTCAAGAGTCCTAACGCATTTAAACATCAGTAGTTAAGAGTTTTATGGTGCAATGCCGTAGCATAAAACTCATAACTAAAGTGCAAGAAAGTAAACTAACAACCATAAACTACGTATTAACCCCTAAACCGAGGCCCTCCCGCATTGCAAACACTATAATAAAATCTTTAACCCCTAATCTGCCGCTCCAGACACCGCCGCCACCTACATTATATTTATTAACCCCTAATCTGCCGCCCCCAATGTCGCCGCCACCTACCTACACTTAGTAACCCCTGTGGTCGCCACTATAATAAACATATTAACCCCTAAATCGCTGCACTCCCGCCTCGCAAACATTTGTTAAATATTATTAACCCCTAATCTGCCATCCCTAACATCAACGCCACCTACCTACATTTATTAACCCCTAATCTGCCGCCCCCAACGTCGCCACCACTATATTAAAGTTATTAACCCCTAAATCTAAGTCTAACCCTAACACCCCCTAACTTAAATATAATTTAAATAAGTCTAAATAAAATTCCTAACATTAAATAAATTATTCCTATTTAAAACTAAATACTTACCTATAAAATAAACCCTAAGCTAGCTACAATATAACTAATAGTTACATTGTATCTAGCTTAGGTTTTTTTTTAATTTTACAGGCAACTTTGTATTTATTTTAACTAGGTAGAATAGTTACTAAATAGTTATTAACTATTTAATAACTGCCTAGGTAAAATAAATACAAATTTACCTGTAAAATAAAACCTAACCTAAATTACACTAACACCTAACACTACACTATAATTAAATAAATTAACTAAATTAAATATAATTACCTAAATTAAATTAAATTAGCTAAAGTAAAAAAAAAAAAAACACTAAATTACAGAAAATAATAAACAAATTACAAGATATTTAAACTATTTACACCTAATCTAAGAGCCCTTTCAAAATAAAAAAGCCCCCCCCCCAAATAAAAAAACCCTAGCCTAAACTAAACTACCAATAGCCCTTAAAAAGTTCCAATCAGCCAATAGAATGCGAGCTCAATCCTATTGGCTGATTGGATCAGCCAATAGGATTGAACTTCAATCCTATTGGCTGATTGCATCAGCCAATAGGTTTTTTTCTACCTTAATTCCGATTGGCTGATAGAATTCTAATAGCCAATCGGAATCTAAGGGACGCCATCTTGGATGACGTCACTTAAAAGAACTGTCATTTAGTAAGAAGAATTCGTTGGAAGAGGATGCTCCGCGCCAGATGTCTTGAAGATGGAACTTCTCCACGCCGGATGGACGATTATAGAAGATGCCGTCTGGATGAAGATTTCTGCCCGTCTGGAGGACCACTTTGGCCCGGCTTGGATGAAGACTTCTCCCGGTCAGTCGATCTTCAGGGGGTTAGTGTTAGGTTTTTTTAAGGGTGTATTGGGTGGGTTTTATTTTCAGGTTAGGGTTTGGGCTTGCAAAAGAGCTAACTGCCCTTTTAAGGGCAATGCCCATCCAAATGCCCTTTTCAGGGCAATGGGGAGCTTAGGTTTTTTTAGTTAGTATTTTATTTGGGAGTTGGTTGTGTGGGTGGTGGGTTTTAATGTTGGGGGGGTTGTTTGTATTTTTTTTTTCAGGTAAGAGAGCTGATTACTTTGGGACAATGCCCCACAAAAGGCCCTTTTAAGGGCTAATGGTAGCTTAGTTTAGGCTAGGGTTTTTTTATTTGGGGGGGGCTTTTTTAATTCTGATAGAGCTATTAGATTAGGTGTAATTAGTTTAAATATCTTGTAATTTGTTTATTATTTTATGTAATTTAGTAGGGGGTTTTATTTGTACTTTAGCTAATTTAATTTATTTAATTGTTGTTAATTTAGTTAATTTATTTAACTATAGTGTAGTGTTAGGTGTTAGTGTAACTTAGGTTAGGTTTTATTTTACAGGAACTTTTGTATTTATTTTAGCTAGGTAGCTAGTAAATAGTTAATAACTATTTAATAACTATTCTACCTAGTTAAAATAAATACAAACTTGCCTGTAAAATAAAAATAAACCCTAAAATAGATACAATGTAACCATTAGTTATATTGTAGCTAGCTTAGGGTTTATTTTATAGGTAAGTATTTAGTTTTAAATAGGAATAATTTAGTTAATGATAGGAATTTTATTTAGACTTATTTAAATTATATTTAAATTAGGGGGTGTTAGGGTTAGACTTAGATTTAGGGGTTAATAACTTTAATATAGTGGCGGCGATGTTTGGGGTGGCAGATTAGGGGTTAATAAATGTAGGTAGGTGGCATCGATGTTAGGGATGGCAGATTAGGGGTTAATAATATTTAACTAATGTTTGCGAGGCTGGAGTGCGGAGGTTTAGGGGTTAATATGTTTATTATAGTGGCGGTGATGTTGGGGGCGGCAGATTAGGGGTTAATTAGTGTAGGTAGGTGGCGTCAATGTTAGGGACGGCAGATTAGGGGTTAATAATATTTAACTAATGTTTGCAAGGCGGGAGTGCGGCGGTTTAGGAGTTAATATGTTTATTATAGTGGCGGCGACATTGGGGGCGGCAGATTAGGGGTTAATAATTGTAGGTAGGTGGCGGCGACATTGGGGACGGCAGATTAGGGGTTAATAAATATAATGTAGGTGGCGGCGATGTTGGGGGCAGCAGATTAGGAGTTCATAAGTATAATATAGGTGGCGGCGGTGTCCAGAACGGCAGATTAGGGGTTAATAAGAATAATGTAGGTGTCGGCGATGTCAGGGGCGGCAGATTAGGGGTTAATAAGTGTAAGATTAAGGGTGTTTAGACTCAGAGTTCATGTTAGGGTGTTAGGTGTAAACATAACTTTTATTTCCCCATAGGAATCAATGGGGCTGTGTTAAGGAGCTTTACGCTGCTTTTTTGCAGGTGTTAGACTTTTTTTCAGCCGGCTCTCCCCGTTGATTCATATGGGGAAATCGTGCATGACTTAAGTAGCGCTGGTATTGGAGTGCGGTAATGAGCAAAATTTTGCTCAACGCTCACAACTTGCCTTTTAACGCCGGGTTTGTAAAAACTCGTAATGCCAGCGCTGTAGGTAAGTGAGTGGTGAGGGAAAACTGCTCGTTAGCACCGCATAGCCTCTAACGCAAAATTTGTAATCTAGGCCCTAGTATCTAAACAAGATATTAATGTGAACTTTGAAAAAATGTGGTCAAAACTAGACACCATACAATATACAGTCACTAATAGCCTAGTAGAAATAAAACAGGACATGCAAGAACTAGGCACGAGAGTCTCCACGCTCGAGGACAACGAGAACCTCAGGGAAGAAACTATAGATAAAGTTTTACAGCAAGCCCAACATCATAAACAAGAATTAAAGGAGCTCCAAGACAAAATGGAGGACTTAGAAAATCACACAAGAAAATGCAACATCAGACTCAAGGAAGTCCAGGAGTCTATAGCACAACCTGAACTGCAGAACTACCTGAATAATTTGTTCCAAGCTATTACAAGGCACACCGACTAAGAACAATTTCAGATAGAAAGAGCGCATCAGGCCCTTAAAGTGAAATGCAAGGGAGATTACCCACCAAGGTACATTATTGTTAAACTACTATGCTTTCCAGATAAAGAGGCAGTCCTTTTGGCAGCAAGGAAAAATCCAACTTTTAAATTTCAAGGTACGGTGGTTCAGTTTTATCAGGACCTGTGTGTGAGAACCTTGCAGAAGCGGAAATCTCTAAGACCTCTCACCTTGCTACTCCGCAAAAGTTAAGTTAACTACAGATGGAGATTTCCATTCGCCTTGCATATACAACATGAAGGCACAGTACTTTCAATTAAAAATCGGCAAGATATACCTGAGATCTGTACCTACCTGAACCTGGAACCCCCAGACCTACCATCTTCTGACTAGAATTCAACAGGGGACACCAGCTCAAAGCAGGAAAACACCCACAAAAGGGCCAAATGGACTACAGTTAACAAAAAGAAGCCAAAATAGAACCTCTTGGCAATCAGAAAAAATAGAGATACCTCACCAGCCGGTCTAATGGAAGCTCACATTCTAGATGAGTATACTTAAATAAACATTTTTATATACATCCTGGATTACATTAGATGTGTACCTGCCTGGAACAGGACATAACCTGTTGGGACCTTTCTCACTTGAACTTAAAAAGTGAAGTTTCTTTCCAAATATCTGGACCATTGAGTTAAAAAATTGAGTACATACAGGTACATGAGACAATGACAATCACTTTATATATGTTACTCATAACTCCAGGTAGTAACATAATACCTCAAGACATTTAGGGTTAAGAAGAAAAACGCCACAAAGTTTACAAACATGTTTCTATTAACTGTTTAATTAAAAAATGGATAATCTTTGTTACTTTCAAAATGTTTTAATCTGTTAAACTGCACAACTAGTTATGGTTGTATCTTTCTCAAACCTATGTCTAATGTTCAGGTATTATACCTGTATTGTTATTCTTTTATTTTTCAACTGTTAAGTGGTTATTTTTGTAATGTGGTCATTGGGTTTATTGAGGGTTTACAGACTAATTTTAGGCTCCAGAGGACACAATCTCTCTTACTTCTTCTTGCAACTATTAGATTAACATATAGCAACACTCTTAGCACTCATGTCACCTGACCTAATAATACTCTCACATAATGTGAGAGGCCTTAACACAGACATGAAACGAAAGATAGCACAAATTAGACACATTTTATGCATAATCTGATTCCTAAATTCTGGCATAGACAATTCCCTATCCACTTTCACTCCATGACCAGAAGAGGAAGGGAGTCTCAATTATCATACATTCTTCCTTACAATTTGAGACAGAGGAAATTATAAGGGACCCTGAGGGTAGATTTCTCACTGTGAGGGGACACATACAGGATTCAAAAGTTACTTTATGTAATATGTATGCTCCAAATGAGGGTCAACATTCTTTCTTTGTACCGATTTCGCACCAGCTAACACAGTGGTCACACACTAGAGTAATACTCGTGGGAGACTTCAACATTAATATGACATCTCACTCCACTAAGAAAGGAACTACACCCACACACAAACAACTTAGGCAAAACTCTATAGTAAAATTGATATGAAACTCACTTTCAGAACATAACCTAATCGATACCTGGGAAACATTATATGGCATAACTTCTGATCATACATTTTACTCACATGCCCACAAAACTTATTCAAGACTAGACTACATTTTGGTAAGTCAGATTCTGATCCCAAATATTACTAACTCCCATATCCATCCATGTGTCTGGTTGGATCACTCAGTGGTTCAATTAGAGATGACGGGCATAATCAATTTCCAACGACAGAAATCATGGACATTTGACCCAACCATTTTAAAAAATACACAATTCTATGCCAAAGTATTAAAAATAATGAAAGAATATTGGCAACTTAATGAAAACACCACAGTTAACCTCATTAGTGCATGGGCTGCGCATAAACCATACATCAGAGGGGTACCAAAATAGCAAATAAGGCCATTGATCAACTTCACACTAGAAGACCAACAAAAAAGAAAGTAATCTAACATTACATTTAGGACCCTCCAAACCAAGAGAAAATTACTGACAAAAATCTTAAATAACTCCGCAATGAGGGCCATTCAAAAATTAAAAACTAACTATTTTTTACAGGTAACTTTGTATTTATTTTAGCTAGGTAGTTATTAAATAGTTAATAACTATTTAATAACTATTCTACCTAGTTAAAATAAATACAAACTTGCCTGTAAAATAAAAATAAACCCTAAGCTAGCTACAATGTAATTATTAGTTATATTGTAGCTAGCTTAGGGTTTATTTTATAGGTAAGTATTTAGTTTTAAATAGGAATTATTTAGTTAATGATAGGAATTTTTATTTAGATTTCTTTTAATTATATTTAAGTTAGGGTGTGTTAGGTTTAGGGTAAGACTTAGGTTTAGGGGTTAATACATTTAGTATAGTGGTGGCGACGTTGGGGGCGTTCGATTAGGGGTTAATAAATGTAGGTAGGTGGGGGCGATGTTAGGGCAGGCAGATTAGCAGTTAATAATATTTAACTAATGTTTGCAAGGCGGGAGTGCGGCAGTTTAGGGGTTAATAAGTTTATTATAGTGACGGCGACGTTGGGGGCAGCAGATTAGGGGTTAATAAGTGTAGGTAGGTGGCGGCGACATTGGGGGCGGCAGAGTAGGGGTTAATAAATATAATGTAGGGTTCGGCGATGTTGGGGACAGCACATTAGGGGTTCATAAGTATAATGTAGGTGGCGGCGATGTCCGGAGCAGCAGTTTAGGGGTTAATAATTATAATGTAGGTATCAGCGATGTCGGGGGCGGCAGATTAGGGGTTAATAAGTTAAGATTAGAGGTGTTTAGACTCGGGGTTCATGTTAGGGTGTTAGGTGTAGACATAAAATGTATTTCCCCATAGGAATCAATGGGGCTGCGTTAAGGAGTTTTACGCTTCTTTTTTGCAGGTGTTAGACTTTTTTCAGCCGGCTCTCCCTCTTGATTCCTATGGGAAAATCAATGGTACATTACACCAGCTCACGTAAGCAGCGCTGGTATTGGAGTGCGGTAATGAGCAACATTTTGCTCCACGCTCACTTCTTGTCTGGTTTGTAAAAATTTGTAATACCAGCGCTGTCTGTAAGTGAGCGGTGAGCATAAACTGCTCGTTAGCTCCGCATAGCCTCTAACGCAAAACTCGTAATCTAGGTGATAGACTAGTAGGAAAATGGGCTAATAAAGGTTTATATAGGGTAGCAGACTTTATTGAAAAGTCTCATATCCTTAAATTTACTCAATTACTGGAGAAGTTGCACCCACAAAAGCTACACTGGTTTGTATATTTACAAATCTCCTCAGTACTCAACAAGTATGAAATAGTTCTAGGCAAGCACCCGAATACAACATTAGAGAATATATGTAAAAACCCTTCAAGAGAAAAACGTATCATATCTAAGCTATATATAGCTATCCAAGATATAAAATACACCACTAAGTCAGCAGTAGCCATGAACTGGGAGGAGGGTGGAGGGGTTCCTCTCCCAAATAATGAATGGGATCAAGTATTATTTGATTCCAGTAGGGGCCTAATAAGCGCAGATCTCAGATAAAATTGCATGATGACAGCATTTTGGTGGTACTTAACACCTTTGAGAACCTCTCACTATTACTTTACCAAATCTAAGCTTTGCTATAGAGGGTGTGGTGAGCAGGGTACATATAGACATATGTGGTGGGATTGTAAAAAAATAAAAGATACATGGACTCAATTAAATGACCCACTATGTAGATTACTGGATGAAACTATAATCCTAACTATGCCCCAAGTACTTTTGAACAGGGAGATCCCACATCTAAATTCTATAACCAATAAATTCATTAAAACTCTATGTACAGGTACCAGAGATATGCAAAAAGAACGTAGGGGGCACCCTATCAGGAGTGTCAGGGAACTATATAAATGATAGTTACCCAATTAATATATTCCCCTCAGTGAGGATAATACTATGTCAAAAGATTGTATGTATATATATACCAGCCAAAATACAGAAATATACAAAATTCCAACACTCTAGTGTGGAGTAACCACTGAGTTGATGTATAAGTCCAATTAGTAAAAGACAGTAGGTCCTATGATGATGATGGTGGTATAGGTGATATATAGTCACTGGGATGGGCACAGGCAGCTATCTGTGAAGATCCAGGCCAGGATCCAAAACAGCAATCTAAGAAGACAAGAAGAGACAGAAGCGCCACATGGCCCAATATTGTTTGGTCCAGAATATAGATATGTGTGGATAATCAATATAAACTCAAATTTAGAGAAGCACCTCAATTAGTGCTGTTGTAGCAGTCTGGGATTTCTATTAGTCACCCAGGAGACCAAATTCCGTTGTGGATGTGGTGTCTAGATGAACAACACAAAGGGACAAAGGTGCCTATATGGCCTAGTATTGTCTTGACAAATATGAGTTAATGAGTTATTAAGATGGGTACTCACATTTGTTGTAGCATCTCCTTTGATGCTATAGAGGCAGAGTGGAATCAATATGGTCATCCACCAGACTTAATCATGTGTTTGCAGGAAACCAGAAAAACCAGGGGCCTCCTGTGATTCAGAGAGAGGCCTAGCGCAATATGCTCCTCTCAGCAAAAAGTAGTGAGGTAACAAAAACAAATAGCAAGTGTCCCAATATAAAAACAGAGTTTTTATTAAAAAATATAAAAAACAAAGCTACGCGTTTCTCAGCTCAAGGCTGTTTCATCAGGCTTAATAAAATCATTTCAGAACACTTGCTATATATACACATAAAACATCTAATTAATGCTAATTGGTATCACATAATGCTAGGAGGAGCTTAGGTAGTTCTGGAGACCCTATTGGCCAAAATAGAGAGAGTAATTTATTTATATATTAATAAACAATTGTCATTTCAAACCCCTCTCATATATAGTACATTTAAACCAGTCACTAATGTAGCTGTTTTTGTATAAGCAACAACAACAATGCTTTATATCCTATCTGGTAAAAATCAAATAAATATACAAATGTAAAATGTTTGATCCAAAAGTATTACCACAAGATATGAGGATGAGCATATGATCCTATATGGATATCAACTAAATTGTCTTTATGCTCATTGCTGATAACATAGAAAATACCAAGATTCATGTGTTATTATTATAATCCGGTTTCATAGATGTATATAATACTGAAATCATTAAAGTGGATCTCTTTTTACAACAAAGCATACCTTAATGAATTGTTTGATGAATTGTAAAAACGTTTGCTGGGTGTGCTGACATATTGAGGCTGTTTGTCAATAAAAGAGATTTGGCGAGTAGGTGTGTTTAGTGTGCATGTCTAAAGCGCCATTACTTACGGATCCGTTATTTCTACACTCTAAGTGTCCCAAACATCTAGGCATGACACAGGATCTAAGAGAGTAATATATACGTAAACTATTTTAGTAGATAACTAACGTATGAGACCAATGTTATTCACTAATATCTATATTACCTTGTTACTATTTTCTAGACTTCTTAGCCAATAGCGGTCTGCACCTTATGACGTGAGCCTATTGGCTCTAACGTTCTGAGTGTAGAATGGTGCTCTGTGATTTGTTCATATCATAGTAGGCGTGTAGTTAGGTAGGTCTGAGGGATTCTTTCCTTTCTACTCACTAAAATATCGATATGTAAATAAATAAATAAATGACCCGATAGTTCACTACATCAATGGTAATTTTAAACGTGTCTTATGTTACTTTATTATGACCCTCATTCTTGGTTCAGTGTATGCTTAAAAATTCTATATTTGTCTGCACTTTAGTCACACAGTGGCTTGTAGTATCATAGCAACCTAAATGACAGATAGCTGAGGAATCATTTCTCCCTTAGATTACATGTGAAGTGGTGCTTCACTAAATAGTAATATAATAATAATAGATATTAAAAACATACATGCACTGATGCATAAGATACACATACATACACCACACATAATGTACACACATACAAGCATACAAGCAACACAAACACACCTATGTGAGTGCATAAACTCATCACAATCCATGCTCGTATATACAATATATAAGTGTAACCAAGTTGGTGCTTGAAGGTAGTGTTAATATATGTTTCCTCTCAATACTGAGTGTTAGATTAGCTCAATAGTTCAATAGAGCCATCAAATCATTTTGGAGTATTAAATAAGTGTAGTGACATCCAGTTAATAATAGTGTTATAGATACTTGAAATTTATTTCATTAGTCTTCATTTAATATAATGTAATTTAATTAATGATATAATATGTGAATGTGTAATGATATAATATGTGAATGTGCAAACATATAAAACATGTAAATGAAATTGAAATTAATATTAAATAATGTGCTTATTAATACTCATGTTTGTTGAAGCGTAACAAATATTAATCAATTTTAAATAGTATGATAAAAATATTATATTATATTGTCTTGAATAATATATATGATGCTAAAAATGTGTAAAAGTTAAATTATATTAATATGTGTGTAAGTAAAAATATGTATAAAGCACATCTTGATCTGAATGTGGTGTCGGTCTCAAATGTTCTAAATCGCCCTAAGGGTGATGATATGAAATATAATATCTTATATTCTCTATTGTGCGTGTGTCTAAGTGAAATTAATAGACTATACTAACGTCTATAAGTATGTTGCTAACTACCATATCAAATTGTTGTGAATATTAATGTGATATATCGCATATATCATATTAGAATATGACATATGTGATAAGGTGTGTCTAAAGATCAAGTCAAAATAATTTAAACTATGTGACTAACTAACAAGTGTATGGTATGAGTCTATATATAATTAATACTAGATGTGTGTGTATTATGTGACTATCTCACAGATATGTGGTATGGAACCATATATATTCCATAATTGTCTAAATTAGAGTGATGTGTGTCTGGGTGATAAGTGTTAATATAACCTATGATTATGTCTTCAAATGTGAGTTAACATTATGTTACATAATTGTCATGTTAGATATATGTTGTGATAATAGCGTGACTAGTGATGAAAAAAAACATGTGACATTAAGAGGATACGTGGCTAAATGGTTGCAGGTCTTAAGTGTTTTATTATTTATAAGCATCTATATATGGACAGACACTGTTAATATGAGGGGTTTAATGGATATTAATGGCCACATAGATCAAAGGCCGCTAGATCGACACATTCATTGAGACCATCTGGGGCTAAAGTATGTAATTTATGGATCCAAAAAGTTTCTCTGCGGCGTAGGGTCAACATGGGATTGTGGCTATTCTGGGGTATCTGTTCAATGGGTATTATGGAAAGTGATTTTGAACTCCCCTTATGTAAATATGCACAATGTCTAGATAGACTGTGTTTCAGAAACTTTCTTTTGACATTATACACATGCTCAGCCCACCGTCTTTTGATAGTATGCCCCGTACGGCCCACATATTGGGCCCCACAGTTGCAGTTTATCAGATATACCACATATGTTGATTCACAAGACATCCTTTTGTTGATTTTGATGTTTCCCCTGTTTGATTGGAAGTGAAGACACTGGTTCCACTTTTTACTATCTTACACATATTGCATCTGGACTTTAGGCATTTAAATATGCCATATTTGGGTAAAAAGTTTCCCAAGAAGAGTCTATTTGTACCTGTATGTTGTTGAGGGCTCCTGATTTTGTCTCTGACTATTTTGCTAGGAGCTAATTTGTTTTTAAGAGTGGGAGCCCTCCTATAAACCACTCATGGCTTAGATGAGATATGGTTCTTTAGAAAAGGGTCATCACAGATGATGGGCCAATGTTCATTTATAATCAGTTTTATTTCCCTAAATTGATTGCTGTAGCCTGTTATAAATAAGGGTGTTTTGGGCATATCAGCAGATGTTAATTCTATTTCTTTGTTGGCCTTTCTACCCTTATTGGTTTTTGGAAAATACCTGTTTCTGTCGTCATTTAGAGCTTTAAGATAGCCATTTTGCACCAGGTCTATCGGATAGCCTTTCTCCAAAAATCTATCTTTAAGTATAGTAGATTGACTTATATATACCTCTATAGTACTGCAATTACGCCTGATGCGTCTAAATTGCCCATATGGCACATTCTTTTTCCAGCTGTAATAATGATTGCTGTTGAAATTAAGAAAGCTGTTGCAATCCACTTTTTTAAAAAAGGTTTCAGATATAATATTACCAGTGTCTGAAAAATAAAGTGCCAGATCTAGATATTCTATCCTTGTGGGTTGAATATTACTAGTAAATTCGAGGTCAAAGTTGTTAGTATTCAGGGTCAATGAATATGCCACAGCTTCCTCATATGTTCCCTTCAATATAAAGATGAGATCATCAATGTAACGGCCATAGAACACCAGACTCGCACTCATAGGAGACCCATAAACGTGGGCCTCCTCAAATTTGCCCATATACAAATTGGCAAAACTGGGTGCGAATCTGGTGCCCATGGCCGTGCCCTTGATTTGGAGATAATATTGTCCCTGATACATGAAATAATTATGATGTAATATAAATCGAATTAAATCAGTAATAAACAATTTTTGTTTTAAAGGCATATAGATATCCGTCTCCAGATACGATTGAATCACTGTCAGACCCTTATCATGAGGAATATTCGAATATAAGGAGCTCACATCGCTCGTTATCCACCATAAGTCAAAATCTTTTTTGGTGACCCCCAGACTTGTCAATTTGTTTATAAGATCGGTAGAATCCTTAATAAAGGAAGGTAAATTGACCACATGCTCCTGCAGAAATGAATCCACATAAGCAGATAGATGGTCCGTGAGACTATCAATGCCAGCCACTATGGGTCTGCCTGGGGGATTGGAAGTATCCTTGTGGATTTTAGCAAGATGGTAAAAAAAAGCCACAGAGGGATTCTTAGAATATAAATATTCTTTCTCCTTTTTGGTAATAATTCCTTCATCAAAGGCCTCCATTAAAAGAGAATAAAGTTGTTTAGAAAAGATGGTAGTGGGGTCATTGGATAGAATTCTATAGTAGTTGGCATCATTAAGAATTCTGTTTGCCTCCAGAATGTAATCTTGGATATTTTGAATCACTGTCCCCCCACCCTTATCCGCTTGGCGTATTACTAATTCTTTGTTGGTACTTAAGGAATTTAGGGCATGACGTTCTCCAGGACTAAGGTTATTTCTATATTTGGATTTTTTGGATTATTTTTCAAGGTCTTTTAGGACCATCGATTGATAAATAGCAATATGTGAATTTTTTGCCCTTGGTGGATTAAAATTAGATCTCGGTCTAAAGTCTGTATGAATATATTTTTCAGTAAGTTGTTCAAGTAGGGTATCAGGTTCATAGGCAATTATACCATTGCTTAATCGTTCATCCATGGTGTCCACAATAATAGGCTTATTATTGGTATTTTTAAGTTTTTTCTCTGCAAAATACTTTTGCAGAGATAGTTTTCTTGTGAAATGGTTGACGTCCACAAATAATTGGAACATGTTAGAGTTGTTGGATGGGCAAAAAGATAGCCCCTTACCCAAAACCCTAATCTCATCATCAGTAAGCTCATGCTTAGAAAGATTAAAGATACCCTTTTGGTAATTTCAGTAATTTTTCTTTTTTGAAGGTTGTAGATCTTCCTATACTTCCACGTTTCCGTATGCTCTTTTTTGTCGTGGTGGTCGAGGGGACATAGACCACTGGTCTATTGGATGGTTTTGGCCCACCTCTAAAAAAGGAGTCCGGCAATGTTCCTCATCACGTGAGGTAGAAGGGTTAATAATAGGTTGTGAATCATTACTTAATGGTTGAAACCTATTTTCAGACTCATATGACTTTAGGGTAGGTCTAAACAGTGATTCAATCGTATCTGAAGACGGATATCTATATGCCTTTAAAACAAAAATTGTTTATTACTGATTTAATTCGATTTATATTACATCATAATTATTTAATGTATCAGGGACAATATTATCTCCAAATCAAGGGCACGGCCATGGGCACCAGATTCGCATCCACTTTTGCCAATTTGTATATGGGCAAATTTGAGGAGGCCCACGTTTATGGGTCTCCTATGAGTGCGAGTCTGGTGTTCTATGGCCGTTACATTGATGATCTCATCTTTATATTTAAGGGAACATATGAGGAAGCTGTGGCATATTCATTGACCCTGAATACTAACAACTTTGACCTCGAATTTACTAGTAATATTCAACCCACAAGGATAGAATATCTAGATCTGGCACTTTATTTTTCAGACACTGGTAATATTATGTCTGAAACCTTTTTTAAAAAAGTGGATTGCAACAGCTTTCTTAATTTCAACAGCAATCATTATTACAGCTGGAAAAAGAATGTGCCATATGGGCAATTTAGACACATCAGGCGTAATTGCAGTACTATAGAGGTATATATAAGTCAATCTACTATACTTAAAGATAGATTTTTGGAGAAAGGCTATCCAATAGACCTGGTGCAAAATGGCTATCTTAAAGCTCTAAATGACTACAGAAACAGGTATTTTCTAAAAACCAATAAGGGTAGAAAGGCCAACAAAGAAATAGAATTAGCATCTGCTGATATGCCCAAAACACCCTTATTTATAACAGGCTACAGCAATCAATTTAGGGAAATAAAACGGATTATAAATAAACATTGGCCCATCATCTGTGATGACCCTTTTCTAAAGAACCATATCTCATCTAAGCCACGAGTGGTTTATAGGAGGGCTCCCACTCTTAAAAACAAATTAGCTCCTAGCAAAATAGTCAGAGACAAAATCAGGAGCCCTCAACAACGTACAGATACAAATAGGCTCTTCTTGGGAAACTTTTTACCCAAATATGGCATATTTAAATGCCTAAAGTCCAGATGCAATATGTGTAAGATAGTAAAAAGTGGAACCAGTGTCTTCACTTCCAATCAAACAGGGGAAACATTCAAAATCAACAAAAGGATGTCTTGTTAATCAACATATGTGGTATATCTGATAAACTGCAACTGTGGGGCCCAATATGTGGGCCGCACGGGGCGTACTATCAAAAGACGGTGGGCTGAGCATGTGTATAATGTCAAAAGAAAGTTTCTGAAACACAGTCTATCTAGACATTGTGCATGTTTACATAAGGGGAGTTCAAAATCACTTTCCATAATACCCATTGAACAGATACCCCGGAATAGCCACAATCCCATGTTGACCCTACGCCGCAGAGAAACTTTTTGGATCTATAAATTACATACTTTAGCCCCAGATGGTCTCAATGAATGTGTCGATCTAGCGGCCTTTGATCTATGAGGCCATTAATATCCATTAGAACCCTCATATTAACAGTGTCTGTCCATATATAGATGCTTATAAATAATAAAACACTTAAGACCTGCAACCATTTAGCCACGTATCCTCTTAATGTCACATGTTTTTTTCATCACTAGTCACTCTATTATCACAACATATATCTAACATGACAATTATGTAACATAATGTTAACCCACATTTGAAGACATAATCATAGGTTATATTAACACTTATCACCCAGACACACATCACTCTAATTTAGACAATTATGGAATATATATGGTTCCATACCACATATCTGTGAGATAGTCACATAATACACACACATCTAGTATTAATTATATATAGACTCATACCATACACTTGTTAGATAGTCACATAGTTTAAATTATTTTGACTTGATCTTTAGACACACCTTATCACATATGTCATATTCTAATATGATATATGCGATATATCACATTAATATTCACAACAATTTGATATGGTAGTTAGCAACATACTTATAGACGTTAGTATAGTCTATTAATTTCACTTAGACACACGCACAATAGAGAATATAAGATATTATATTTCATATCATCACCCTTAGGGGGATTTAGAACATTTGAGACCGACACCACATTCAGATCAAGATGTGCTTTATACATATTCTTACTTACACACATATTAATATAATTTAACTTTTACACATTTTTAGCATCATATATATTATTCAAGACAATATAATATAATATTTTTATCATACTATTTAAAATTGATTAATATTCGTTACGCTTCAACAAACATGAGTATTAATAATCACATTATTTAATATTAATTTCAATTTCATTTACATGTTTTATATGTTTGCACATTCACATATTATATCATTACACATTCACATATTATATCATTAATTAAATTACATTATATTAAATGAAGACTAATGAAATAAATTTCAAGTATCTATAACACTATTATTAACTGGATGTCACTACACTTATTTAATACTCCAAAATGATTTGATGGCTCTATTGAACTATTGAGCTAATCTAACACTCAGTATTGAGAGGAAACATATATTAACACTACCTTCAAGCACCAACTTGGTTACACTTATATATTGTATATACGAGCATGGATTGTGATGGGTTTATGCACTCACATAGGTGTGTTTGTGTTGCTTGTATACTTGTATGTGTGTACATTATGTGTGGTGTATGTATGTGTATCTTATGCATCAGTGCATGTATGTTTTTAATATCTATTATTATTATATTACTATTTAGTGTAGCACCACTTCAAATGTAATCTAAGGGAGAAATGATTCCTCAGCTATCTGTCATTTAGGTTGCTATGATACTACAAGCCACTGTGTGACTAAAGTGCAGACAAATATAGAATTTTTAGGCATACACTGAACCAAGAATGAGGGTCATAATAAAGTAACATAAGACATGTTTAAAACTACCATTGATGTAGTGAACTATCGGGTCATTAATTTATTTATTTATATATCGATATTTTAGTGAGTAGAAAGGAAAGGATCCCTCAGACCTACCTAACTACACGCCTACTATGATATGAACAAATCACAGAGCACCATTCTACACTCAGAACGTTAGAGCCAATAGGCTCACGTCATAAGGTGCAGACCGCTATTGGCTAAGAAGTCTAGAAAATAGTAACAAGGTAATATAGATATTAGTGAATAACATTGGTCTCATACGTTAGTTATCTACTAAAATAGTTTACGAATGTATTACTCTCTTAGATCCTGTGTCATGCCTAAATGTTTGGGACACTTAGAGTGTAGAAATAACGGATCCGTAAGTAATGGCGCTTTAGACATGCGCACTAAACACACCTACACGCCAAACTATTACAAGAAATCTCTTTTATTGACAAACAGCCTCAATATGTCAGCACACCCAGCAAACGTTTTTACAATTCATCAAACGATTCATTATGGTATGCTTTGTTGTAAAAAGAGATCCACTTTAATGATTTCAGTATTATATACATCTATGAAACCGGATTATAATAATAACACATGAATCTTGGTATTTTCTATGTTATCAGCAATGAGCATAAAGACAATTTAGTTGATATCCATATAGAATCATATGCTCATCCTCATATCTTGTGGTAATACTTTTGGATCAAACATTTTACATTTGTATATTTATTTGATTTTTACCAGATAGGATATAAAGCATTGTTGTTGTTGCTTATACGAAAACAGCCACATTAGTGACTGGTTTAAATGTACTATATATGAGAGGGGTTTGAAATGACAATTGTTTATTAATATATAAATAAATTACTCTCTCTATTTTGGCCAATAGGGTCTCCAGGACTACCTAAGCTCCTCCTAGCATTATGTGATACCAATTAGCATTAATTAGATGTTTTATGTGTATATATAGCAAGTGTTCTGAAATGATTTTATTAAGCCTGATGAAACAGCCTTGAGCTGAGAAAGGCGTAGCTTTGTTTTTATATTTTTAATAAAAACTCTGTTTTTATATTGGGACACTTGCTATTTGTTTTTGTTACCTCACTACTTTTTGCTGAGAGGAGCCTATTGCGCTAGGCCTCTCCCTGAATCACTGGAGGCCCCTGGTTTTTCTGGTTTCCTGCAAACACATGATTAAGTCTGGTGGATGACCATATTGATTCCACTCTGCCTCTATAGCATCAAAGGAGATGCTACAACAAATGTGAGTACCCATCTTAATAACTCATTAACTCATATTTGTCAAGACAATACTAGGCCATATAGGCACCTTTGTCCCTTTGTGTTGTTTATCTAGACACCACATCCACAATGGAATTTGGTCTCCTGGGTGACTAATAGAAATCCCAGACTGCTACAACAGCACTAATTGAGGTGCTTCTCTAAATGTGAGTTTATATTGATTATCCACACATATCTATATTCTGGACCAGACAATATTGGGCCATGTGGCGCTTCTGTCTCTTCTTGTCTTCTTAGGTACCAGAGAATGCATAGTGAGGCACTGGACGAGGGGCCGGAAGTTCTAGATAAGATAAATGATAAATATAATATGTCCGAAATGGTGACCTGGATTCAAGGTGATACAAATCGCTTTCATGGGATTTGGGGATTTGGTTTTACTGGATTATGTATAACACTTCACAGGTTGAGTTCAAGTACATGGTACAGGTAACACAAGAGAGCACTTATCTTCATGAACCAAGATATGAACGCTAAACAGTACACTCCTAAGTGGCTGTTAGCAGCATTAAACTGGGATGTTCCAATATTATCTCTAGAGGCCACATGCACCATATGACAGCATCCAGTGCTGCGTACAGAGTGAGCAAGAGTATAAATAGGGAAGTAGGCAATTCGGTCATGGATGCGGGTGGATTTGTGGTTAAACACAAATCCATCAGAGCTGACAGGGTACACCCATCCAGGCCTGATGGAATACATCTATCGGACGTGGGCATAGACTTGTATTTTTATTTTAGGTCGGCTATTGGCATCCTGCTATGATACATAGGCTGGGTATATGTCAGGGTTTTTTCCCTGTTTTGTTTGCCATGTGCTGCTGGCAGCCATTTTACTCACCTCTCTTGCTGACTCTGGTGCATACTGTGTGATGCTGCTCATTTCCTGCACTTCCTTTTATGGCCAGACTGGTGTACATCATCTGTGTGAGACAGGATGCAGTCTCAGAATTGTGATGTCATCACTTATTATTTAAAGGGCCTCTGTTCAGTATGCTTTGCCCTTGCATTGTCTCAGACCTGTTTGTGAGAGCTCCTGTGTATTACCTGGCTGTCTGACGTCCCTCCTGGTTCCTGATCCCTGGCTTGTTCCTGACTCTGCTGTTCTACTTGTTCCTGATTCCGGCTCTTCTGACTACTCACTTTGGCTCCTGACTAAGCTCGTCTGACTACCAGCTCTGGTTTTGATTCCTGGCTTGTTATTTGACTTGTGGACTTTTTATTATTTTTTTCTATTAATAAAGTTGTGATTATGTTTGCACTTCACATCTCAGTCTGATTCCTGGCATCCTGACATTATGCAAGGGCCATGAATCCTGATGGTGCTAATAATCCATCTTTACCTGCCATAATTTCCAGGATGGATGAACAGGATCACCGCTTGGATCAATTTGCACTAGCCCCGCAAACCCTGCTGACTCGCACTGCACGTTTGGACCAAAGTGTCCAGCAAGTTATGGCTGCTCCTGTTTCCGCTGCTGCACCTAGTCCTACAAGGAGCATGTCCAGTTCTGCACCTCTACCTCAGCGTTATTGAGGCGATCCTAATCAGTGCAGAGGGTTTTTGAACCAGGTGGGCATTTACTTTGAGATGTTACCTAAGTCGTTTCCCTCTGACAGAGCTAAGGTGGGATTTCTCATCTCGTTACTCTCTGACACAGCTCTTACCTGGGCTAATCCCTTGTGGGAGACTAATAAACCTGTGATTTCAAATTACCCTGAATTTGTGGCCTCCTCGAAGGGTATTTGATGTTCCGGCTCGCTCCTCCTCTGCTGCTAAACGACTCATGTCCATTCAGCAAGGTACAAGATCTGTTGCTCAGAATGCCATTGAGTTCCGTACGCTTGCCGCAGAGGTAGGCTGGAACAATGAAGCCCTTGTTGCCGTCTTCTTTCATGGGCTCTCTGATGCGATTAAAGACAAAGTTGCTGCTAGAGATTTACTAGAAGATCTTGAGGCATTGGTGTCTTTTTTGATCCCAATTGACATCAGACTAAGTGAGACTCCCTCTTTCAAGGAGCGCTTGCGGAAGCCTCCTGTTCCGTTGTCTCCTATGTTTGTTCCCACCCATGCCTCCTTCTCCTCCCATGACTCCTTGCCCCGAGTCACCAGGTACTGCTTAGCCAATGCAGTTGTGATTAACACGTCATTCCATGGCATAGAGGGCCTTTAGGAGGAGGGAGGGGCTCTGCCTCTATTGTGGGTTACAGGGCCACCTTTTGAAGTCTTGTCCTACATGGCCGGGAAACGCTCACACCTAAGGTCCTTTCGGGGGCAGACCTTGGTTGGTTATCCTTGTCCCCGTAACCGCTAAAGAAGAAACCTTTGGTCACGGTTTTCCTTTCCTGGGTGGACTCCTCCATAGTCACCCAGGCTCTTGTTGACTCCGGTGCTGTGGACTATTTCATTGACAGTGCTTTTGTATCAAAGCACTCCATTCCTGTTTTGCCTCGGTCAATTCCGCTTGCTATTGAGGCCATTGATGGCAGGCCCCTTCAGCCTGCACTCGTTACTCACGAAACTGCTCCGTTATCCATGGCTGTTGGGGCTCTCCATTTTGAAACCCTCCAGTTCCAGGTGATAAACTCTCCACATTTTCTGGTTGTTCTGGGTGATCCCTGGCTCCAAAAGCACAATCCCAGTCTCGACTGGCGCAGGTCCGAAATTTTGTCGTGGTCTCTGCAATGTATTTCCACTTGTCTTCGGAAACCAGATAAAGTCTTGTGCACTTCTTCACAATTGCCAGATGAGTAATAAGAGATCCTAGATATTTTTGACAAGGTGCGTGCCGGCACGTTGCCTCCTTACCGGTCTTATGATTGTGCCATAGACCTGCACCCCAGAGCCATTCCTCCTCGGGGCCGGGTTTACCCTCTGTCTGTTGCGGAGAATTGTGCTATGAAGGAGTATGTTGCCGATGCTCTGTCACTGGAGATCATTCGCAAATCCTGCTCTCCTGCAGGGGCTGGCTTCTTCTTTGTGA
Source organism: Bombina bombina (assembly GCF_027579735.1). Classification (NCBI taxonomy): domain Eukaryota; kingdom Metazoa; phylum Chordata; class Amphibia; order Anura; family Bombinatoridae; genus Bombina; species Bombina bombina. The sequence continues at coordinate 950,667,636 of NC_069503.1, forward strand.
AGAAAAAGGGTGGCGAGTTAAGACCATGCATCGATTATAGGGGTATTAATCATCTTACCATTAAGAATGCTTACCCTATTCCGCTCATTACGGAACTCTTTGACTGCCTCAAGGGAGCTACGGTCTTTACTAAACTTGATTTGAGGAGTGTATAATCTCGTTAGGATCAAGGAGGGCCACGAATGTAAAACAGCATTTAACACCAGGAGCAGGCATTATGAGTATCTTGTAATGCCCTTTGGCCTATGTAATGCTCCTGATGTTTTCCAGGAATGTATTAATGATGTCCTACGAGATATGTTGCAACAGTGTGTTGTGGTGTACTTGGACGACATCCTCATACACTCACCCACACTTGAGGCTCATCTTTCTGATGTTACACAGGTTCTTCAGAGACTACGTGAGAATGGCCTGTTTTGTAAACTCAAGAAATGTGAGTTCCATGAGACTCAAATAACCTTCCTAGGTTATGTCATCTCCGTTGCAGGGTTTTCCATGGACCCTGACAAGTTATCTGCAGTTCTGCAGTGGCTCTCCCAGTTGGTCTTTGGTCTATTCAACGCTTTTTGGGGTTCGCCAATTACTATAGAAAGTTTATTAAAACCCTTTCTTCCTTGGTAAAACCTATCACAGACATAACCCATAAAGAGAATGATCCACTCCATTGGTCACCTACTGCCATTAAGGCCTTTGATAGTCTTAAGACTGCCTTTGCTGCCGCTCAATTTCTGGCTCATCCTAACCCTGTCCTGCCTTTCGTTCTTGAAGTCGATGCGTCTGAGACTGGAGTAGGTGCCCTCTTGTCTCAACCTCCTATGCCTGACAGTTCCTTGCATCTGTGTGGTTTCTTCACTAAGAAATTGTCTCCAGCGGAGTGCAATTATGAAATTGTCGACAGGTAATTACTGTCCATAATTTTGGCACTCAAGGAATGGAGGCATCTTCTCGAGGGTACTAGCGTGCCAGTGCTCATTCTTACTGACCACTAGAATTTAACTTATCTATCTGAAGCAAAACGTTTGTCGCCCCAACAGGCCAGATGGGCACTATTTTTGTCTCGGTTTAATTATGTGGTCTCCTACCTGCCTGGTAGTAAGAATGTTAGGGCTGATGCCCTTTCTCGACAATTTTCCCCTCTGTCCAAGGAGGAGTCTATACCTACTCCAGTTATACCTCCTGACCATATTTTGGCTACCATACGTACTAATTTGACTTCTCCCTTGGGGGAGGAGATCCTGTCTGCACAAACCAATGCACCTCCTGAGAAACCTAGTGGTAAGTGTTTTGTTCCTAATTATCTTCAAACTAAACTTTTGCACACTTACCACTATCCTAAAGCCGCAGGTCACTTAGGCAAGAACCAAATGATTTGGTCTGTCACTCAACAATTCTAGTAGCCAGGTCTTCGTTCTGATGTTGCTGCGTATGTTTCCTCCTGCTCAGTTTGTGCACAGAATAAGACTCCTCGACGTCTTCCTGTGGGTCTTCTTCAACCTATTGCTAATGGTGAGCGTCCTTGGACACATCTTTCCATGGACTTCATTGTCAAGCTCCCTGTTTCCAATGGCAATACTGTTATCCTTATGGTGGTTGACCATTTTTCTAAAATGTCACATTGCATTCCCTTGAAGAAGTTGCCTACCGCTCAGGAGGTCTTCCGTTTACATGGGTTACCCAAGGAGATAGTGTCGGACCGGAGTAGCCAGTTTGTCTCCAGATTTTGGCATTCCTTTTGTGCTCAAATGGGGACCCAGCTTTCCTTTTCCTTGGCATATCACCCTCAATCCAATGGGACTGAGGAACGGTCTAATCAAGCTCTGGAACAATTCCTTCATTGCTATGTCTCAGATCACCACAATAATTGGTCTGAACTGTTACCTTGGGCAAAGTTTGCTCGTAATAGTGCTATTAATGCTTCCTCCAAGTTATCCCCATTCATGGCGAATTATGGGTTTCAACTATCCTTGTTGCCCGATTCATTCATGTCTCAGGGTATTCTTGCTTTGGAGGAGCATCTCCGGCAACTCCGTTCCACGTGGGTGCAGATTCAGGATTGCCTTCATCGTTCTATGCAGCGACAAAAGTTCCAGGCTGATCGTAGGCGTCTGCCCGCGCCTTCCTACCAGGTTGGTGAGAGAGTTTGGCTGTCCTCACGCAACTTGAATCTTCGTGTGCCTTCCAATAAACTGGCTTCCTGTTATGTTGGTCCTTTTCGAATACTCCAATTGGTCAATCCTGTGGACTTCGCTCGACCTTCCTCCTGTAATGCGCATCTCCAATATTTTTCATGTCTCCCTCTTGAAACCATTGGTTTGTAATCGGTTTACCACTGTGTTGCCTCATCCCCATCCTAACTTTGTTGACAACCATGAGGAGTATGAGGTCAGCAGCATTATTGACTCTCATATGTCCAGGGGCTGCATACAGTATTTGGTTCACTGGAGGGGCTACAGTCTGGAGGAGCGTTCATGGGTTCCCTCCTCTGATGTTCATGCTCCCGCCTTCATCCGTGTCTTCCATGCCTGTTTCCCCAAAAAGCCTTTTGTCCTCCCGTGGGGGAGGGGTCGTTGAGTGGAGGGTACTATCAGGTTTTTTTTCCCTGTTTTGTTTGCCATATGCTGCTGGCAGCCATTTTACTCACCTCTCTTGCTGACTCTGGTCATACTGTGTGATGCTGCTCATTTCCTGCACTTCCTTTTATGGCCAGACTGGTGTACATCATCCGTGTGAGACAGGATCCAGTCTCAGAATTGTGATGTCATCACTTATTATTTAAAGGGCCTCTGTTCAGTATGCTTTGCCCTTGCATTGTCTCAGACCTGTTTGTGAGAGCTCCTGTGTATTACCTGGCTGTCTGATTCCTGGCACCCTGAAAGTATAGTGCCTTCCTTTAAGTCAGGTCAGAAGGTGGCGGCAAGATTAAGATCTCTGATGTTTGTTGCGAATGTAGGAGATGGAGAACGGGTCGGGGGGAATCATGGCCAGGCTGTCGGGAGGGGCAGATTTACACTGGTTCGCCTGTGCGCCCATCCCCCCCTTGTAGCAAGGCCAAAAGATCTCAGAAACCCCCTAGTATCATCTCCTACTGAGCAGAGGGCCCCTCTGCAATAATCCAAGTGCTGCTGTCCTCTTGTTGTTCTGAGTCTTATAGATCTATATGCCGCCATAGTTGGGGGTTTTTGTCAGCTATCTTTAGATATATATATATATAGATATTTTGTATTCAATAAAGTTGGCCATTACGGCCTGTTTTTTATACCACAGTAAAGTTTCCGTCTCAATTATGATATAGATATAGATATATATATATATATATATATATATATATATATATATATATATATATATATATATAGTGAGAGAGAGAGAGAGAGAGAGAGAGAGAGATTCATTATACAGTTGTGCAGATGTCAAAAATTTGGCAACCTCATTGATATGCAAATGCACAATATTTCTGTCACAGAGTGTGAGAATACCTAAACTCCAAGATGGCAGCCCCCAGTACAAAGAGGTGGAGCTTCATGACAAACAGTGTAATTCTTTGTTGAAAAGCAGGAAGGTAAACTCACAAGTTTGCATATGTCTGCAGCTCTATATGGTAGCAGTTTTGCAAGAATGTTATACATTAAAAAGGCACTAGATGGCAGCACTATTTCCTGTCATGTAGTGTTTCAGACATGTGCAAGATACCTATCCAGGTATCTATTCAACAAAGAATAACAGAAGAATGAAACAAATTTGTATGCTCTGTCTGAATAGTGAAATAACTTTCTGGGGTTCATGTCCCTTTAATGTCCCTTTAAAAGTGAAAATGATTATGAAATTTAGGATGAAGATGTATTTTGTTATTTAGCAGATTACTTTCTTTTTTTTTTGCAAACAGTGGTCGCTGTGATAGAAAAGTTTAAATTACCTAATTTTTATATTTATCATATATGCTCACTAAATGCAAACAGTTGAAAAATTAAGTGAGCACGTCCTCAGTAGGGATTTGGCAGCTGAGGATGTGGCAGTTGTAGTGCAAATATTGGTTTGTATATGTAATTTAGACTTACACAAACAAGAACAACTTCCGAGCACACAGCATACACAAACTCAACCACTATAAACATATACTACTCCATAACTAATCACTTAGCCAGATTCTTTTTACAAACACAAAAAACTACACATACGCTCGCCACAAAAACTACACACACTGTACAAACAAAACACATGCAAACACACTATACACATTTACACTAAAAAACACAAAACACAACAAACTACCCACCACACACTGCATAGCACACAAAAACCACATCTGCACACACACATCAAGCATACACAACACACACATCACACTACACAAACACTATGCACAAAACACATGCACCTCGCACATTTACATTTTTTAATTAAAAACAAGGACATAAAATGGCAAAAGCTGCACACTGAAAGCACTCACTGTACACAAACACAACCACTACAAACATACACCATCACTACACACCACATATTTTAGTCAAAGAAAAAACAAAGCCTACACATGCAACACACAAACACTACACACATACTATATACACTGTTCAAACACAACATACACACAAACACACACTACCAACCAAACATTTTAGACCACTCAAAAAACACATAAGCACACACAAACCATATGCAAACACAAGCACTACATACATACACTTAACCATCACAACCATCACAACACAACACATATTTTACACAAACACAAAATAAACCTGCACACACCACATGAACACTACACACATACTACACACACTGTACAAACACACATACATACTACCAACCACACACCCCACAAAAACACATAAACTCATACAAACCAAAGATACACTAAACACACATCACACAATCACACAACAACTATACAAACTATGCATGCACATCCTACATATACATCTGTTACAAACTGCTATTTGTAACTGGCCCTTTAAATGAAAAATTGCCCTGCTTCCATGGATCGTGGAGAAGCCTATTTGCCAGCCTTCTTCCTCATGACTATGGCCCCTGGAAGATTGTGCCCCTGAGAACATATTAACTTTTATTGGGTGTGTGTGGCCCTTTAAGAACCGTCTGGGGACATATTGTGACTTTGGTGAACAATGCCCCTTTAAGACTATGTCCCCAGACCTGTAAAATAGCTTGTCCCTGGCTTTCTCCCACTTGGTTCAGTGAATGGGACTTGCTGAGCCAGGTGCCACACAGGCAGAGTGTTCCACAGAAGGGGAGCACTGTTACAGAGGCATTGGTTTTCATTGTGTGCCATTAAGAGTTAATTTTGTTCAATTCTAAATACAAGTTTGCTGGGATCAGCTCTAATTAGGTTTAGTGATAAACCTTAGGACATCAACATGGATTTCGTGGAAAAATTTGTTCGTAACCAGTATCCGTAATCAACAGTATAATTAGTGGTTTGATGGTGTAAACATTCCAAACAGGAACCCCACAGTTGCGGGTAACACCAAACAAACTTGTAAATACGTGTAACATCCAGTAATAAAAGAACAAAGGACTCACCACACTTTTCCGAAGCCCACCATAAGGATAGAAATACCTATATTTGCAGTCCAAATTCACAATCTTGCAAGTGGCTTGAAATTTGCGTCGCAATTCTCTGTGAGTAGTAGGCTTCACCGTGCCGCCTCTGTGACACACCTGTTTAGTGCAAGGTGTGAGACTGCTCCAAGCTCCGGCGCTGCTAGGGCTCTCCAAAAACCCGTAGGATTCCAATAGAATTATCAAAGGCAAACAAACAGTTCACAGTTCCGATGCAAGGAAAGGCAGGGAGAGATATCGGTAATTAAAATAATATATATTTATTTATGCTTGCATTAAAAAATGTTTAACAAGGCACAGCAAACAAAAAGGACTTCGGCTGACGCGTTTCCTGCCTTAGCGGCAGTTCATCAGAGCACAAAATTCAGTGTTAGCAGCAGGTGTTTAATCAGGTATGGGTCTGAACCTCAACCAATCATAGTAAGCAGATTGGGTGTAAAAAATTAACCCTATCATTACTCCGGTTAAAATAATAAACACCCAAATTAACTATCTTACTTATGCGGTTAACACTGTAATAATATCACAAACAGTACGACTTAAAACTAAAAACTAAAAACATGTATACCTATAACATACTATAGCTTTCTGGAAACAATGTAAAGTATCACGATAGAAAAAAATATATATTTCTTTTTCTCATCTCTTATTTTTTAAATTTTCGTTACACTCTCTGGATATAATACAGGTAAAGCACACGACAGCTGATGCAACATTGTAGCTATTAAAGTATACAAAGTCAAATGCAACTTAATGTAAATACGCAAGTGCATCAGCTGTCTCCTGTGTTCTAAACCTATAGATATCGAGTGAAAATACACGATTGTATACTCAAAGGAATTGTTCACTATGGGACTTTTGTTGAAAAAGCAGTGTGAGATAGTTTACCACAAAAATAAAGAATACCCATATTTTCATATGTATATTCCTTAATACAACAATTAGTAATCTCATCTTAAAAGCATCATCATATCTTATAATATCTTATAATATCGAATTAAGTTAAATGAAGATTGACCTGTCGGTAAAGCAGATTATATTGCAAAGAGTCACATAAAGGCACAAGCTAGAACTACTGTATGTTTACCTATCAATATATAATTTAATATCACTAATTTTATTGATACCCATGGGGCTTCCAGTTTTGAGGGTATATATCCAAAAAACTTCTCGCTTGGCGAGAGCTTTGTATCTATCCCCACCTCTTATGCCTAACTTAACCTGTTCAATACCTTGAAACTTGAACACACTGAACTTATCGTTATGTGAAAAATATATATATATTTTTTTCTATCGTGATACTTTACATTGTTTCCAGAAAGCTATAGTATGTTATAGGTATACATGTTTTTAGTTTTTAGTTTTAAGTCGTACTGTTTGTGATATTATTACAGTGTTAACCGCATAAGTAAGATAGTTAATTTGGGTGTTTATTATTTTAACCGGAGTAATGATAGGGTTAATTTTTTACACCCAATCTGCTTACTATGATTGGTTGAGGTTCAGACCCATACCTGATTAAACACCTGCTGCTAACACTGAATTTTGTGCTCTGATGAACTGCCGCTAAGGCAGGAAACGCGTCAGCCGAAGTCCTTTTTGTTTGCTGTGCCTTGTTAAACATTTTTTAATGCAAGCATAAATAAATATATATTATTTTTATTACCGATATCTCTCCCTGCCTTTCCTTGCATCGGAACTGTGAACTGTTTGTTTGCCTTAGTGATAAACCTTACCATTGTCTAATCAGACTGCTAGTGATAAGGTGGATTGCATTGTTTTATTGTGTGTAACTTGTTATCTGCTGAAGTAATGTTGTGGCCTGTCAAAGGGAGTGTCTCTCTATCTAATATCAAATGTGTGATGGGGGATTTTATGCCTCCCCCTAAGAGTGTCCTGTTTGCATGTAACCTCAATAAAAACCAGGCTGTGTGTTCCAGGACATCAGACCTATTCTGACCCTCTAACTTGCAGCTTTGACTCATGTTTGTAGGGGAGCGCTAGGAGCATCCTTTTCTACGGTCCAACTTCCAGCCAGCCTGGAGGCAACCGTAACATTTGGCGGCAGCGGTGGGATAGCGTCCTAGCGCAAGGAGCAGCACCACAAAAGCACTGGTATCGTAGGAGAGTTATTGAGGGCAACGCTAGCCACTGCGCAGCGTCCCTACCTACAGCAGCATGGAGCTGACAAGACACTGGTCAGAACCCTGTGAAGAGCACCTCAACCCGTCGCTATGAGGGCGCTGATTTCGTTCCAGAGGTAAAGAGGCGGCTAGTCTGATATGGTCCAGACCCTGCGCAGGAGGTAGTCAGTCGAATCATCCGAAAATTGGCTACTGAGAGCGAAGCGGCACGAGCCTTTGAGCGCCAACTGTGGAGTTTGGGGGTATGGACACCTGCTCTCCAGCGAGAAAATGAGTTACAGGGGGCAGAGACAGTTGGTCCTGTCCCCCAGCAGCAGAGGAATATGCAGGGAATTGGGAGCCTAGACTCCATTCCCCAGCGGCTGGAAGTATGTATGGGAGAGGAGCTTGTAACCCCCTCTCCCCAGCGGCAGCTTAACGCACCAGGGGGAGACAGTAAGCCCCACAACCGTGCAGATGGGACCATGGTCTCTGCACTTACAGCACAGGGGGCAGAGACAGTTGCTCCTGTCCCCCATCAGCAGAGTGAGATGCAGTGGATTGGGAGTCCATTCTCCAGCTAACTCCTAACTTGGGCCCAGGGTTAACAGTGGAGATGTTAACCCCCACTGACCCCCACGTTCCCTTTGCCACCGGGCAGGACTATGCCCCAATGCCCCCAGCAGAAGAGCTGGCATTAGGACAGAGCGCTGCTGGCCTCTGCCCTACAGAACCCCTTGTTACAGGGCTGGCCTGCAAACCCCTCACCCCAGCAGAAGAGCTGGCATCAGGACAGAGCGCTGCTGGCCTCTTCCCTACAGACCCCCTTGTTACAGGACTGGCCTGCAAACCCCTCACCCCATCAGAAGCGCTGGCACCAGGGCAGAGTGCCGCTGGCCTCTGCCCCCCAAGTACCATCAGCTATTTGCCCAGCTGCGCCAGGAAGGCCGAGGATGCTACACTTTCATCCTACAACCTGGAACCTACAGGCCAGTACTACGTATTGTGGGGGGGCTACTTTGCTGCTAACGTTTATTTGTGGGTGGGTTGCGAGACTAACTTAGGCACTGACCGACAGAAGGTCAGGTGCCTGGTTAGTCTCCCTCCAAAAGGGGAGATATGTTACAAACTGCTATTTGTAACTGGCCCTTTAAATGAAAAATTGCCCTGCTTCCATGGATCGTGGAGAAGCCTATTTGCCAGCCTCCTTCCTCATGACTATGGCCCCTGGAAGATTGTGCCCCTGAGAACATATTAACTTTTATTGGGTGTGTATGGCCCTTTAAGAACCGTCTGGGACATATTGTGACTTTGGTGAACAATGCCCCTTTAAGACTATGTCCCCAGACCTGTAAAATAGCTTGTCCCTGGCTTTCTCCCACTTGGTTCAGTGAATGGGACTTGCTGAGCCAGGTGCCACACAGGCAGAGTGTTCCACAGAGGGGGAGCACTGTTACAGAGGCATTGGTTTTCATTGTGTGCCATTAAGAGTTAATTTTGTTCAATTCTAAATACAAGTTTGCTGGGATCAGCTCTAATTAGGTTTAGTGATAAACCTTACCATTGTCTAATCAGACTGCTAGTGATAAGGTGGACTGCATTGTTTTATTGTGTGTAACTTGTTATCTGCTGAAGTAATGTTGTGGCCTGTCAAATGGAGTGTCTCTCTATCTAATATCAAATGTGTGATGGGGGATTTTATGCCTCCCCCTAAGAGTGTCCTGTTTGCATGTAACCTCAATAAAAACCAGGCTGTGTGTTCCAGGACATCAGACCTATTCTGACCCTCTAACTTGCAGCTTTGACTCATGTTTGTAGGGGAGCGCTAGGAGCATCCTTTTCTACAGTCCAACTTCCAGCCAGCCTGGAGGCAACCGTAACAACATCCTATAATATAAAAGGCCAAGTGTGATTGTCCGAAGCTGTCATGCGTAGTAGAGCCAGCGCAAGGACAAACACAACTTAATCTGCTGTCCGTGGTGTGACAACGGTGGGTGTGAGTGGGCATGGCCGGGCGTGAGAGTCCGTGGTGGGGGCGGGATCGGGCATGGCGGGACAGGGCAGTTTAAAAGAGAGGGGGATAGAAAGAGTGGGGGAGAAAGCAAAAGAGATGGGAAAGAGCAAAAGAGAGGGGAGAGGGAGCAAAAGAGAGGAGAGATGGCAAAAAAGAGGGGAAAGAGCAAAAGAGAGGAGAGAGAGAGCAAAAGAGAGGGGAGATAGAGCAAATAAAGGGGAAAGAGCAAAAGAGAGGGGAAAGAGCAAAAGAGAGGGAAGAGAGAACAAAAGAGAGGGAGAGAGAGAGAGAGCAAAAGAGAGGGGGAGAGAGAAAAATAGAGGGGGGAAGAGAGAGAGCAAAAGAAAGGGGGAGAGAGAGAGAGAGAGCAAAAGGGAAGGGGAGAAAGAAAAAGAGAGGGTGAGAGAGAGAAAAAGAGGGGGAGAGGGAGAGCAAAAGAAGGGGGAGAGAGAGAGAGCAAAAGAAGGGGGGAGAGAGAGAGCAAAAGAGAGGGGGAGAGAAAGAGCAAAAGAGGGGGAGAGAGCGCAAAAAAGAGGGTGGAGAGAGAGCAAAAGAGAGGGGGAGAGGGCGCAAAAGAAATGGGGGCGAGAGAGCAAAGGGAGAGAGAGAGGGGGGAGAGAGAGAGCAAAAGAGAGGGCGAGAGAGAAAGAGCAAAAGAGAGGGGGAGAGAGAGAGAGTAAAAGAGGGGGAGAGAGAGCAAAAAGGAGGGGGAGAGAGGGGGGAGAGAGGGAGAGAGAGAGAGAGAGAGAGAGAGAGAGAGAGAGAGAGAGGGGAGATAGCAAAAGAGGGGGGAGAGAGAGGGGGGGGGAAGAGAGAGCAAAAGAGAGGGGAAGAGAGAGCAAAAGAGAGGAGGAGAGAGAGAGAGCAAAAGAGAGGGGGAGAGAGAGAGCAAAAGAGAGCGGGAGAGAGAGAGCAAAAGAGAGCAGGGAGAGAGAGTGCAAAAGAGAGGGGGAAAGAGAGAGTGCAAAAGAGAGGGGGAGAGAGAGCACAAAAGAGAGGGGGCGAGAGAGAGCGCAAAAGAGAGGGGGAGAGCGCAAAAGAGAGCAGGGAGAGAGAGTGCAAAAGAGAGGGGGAAAGAGAGAGTGCAAAGGAGAGGGGAAGAGAGAGCACAAAAGAGAGGGGGCGAGAGAGAGCGCAAAAGAGAGGGGGAGAGCGCAAAAGAGAGAGCGTAAAAGAGAGGGCGGAGAGAAAGAGCGCAAAAGAGAGGGGGCAGAGACAGCAAAAGATAGGAGGGAGAGGGAACAAAAGAGAGGGGAGAGAGAGCAAAACAGAGGAGGAAGAGAGAGAGCAAACGAGAGGGGAGAGAAAGAGAGCAAAAGAGAGGGGGAGAGAGAGCAAAAGAGAGGGGGAGAGAGAGAAGAGATGTGGAGCAAGAGAGAGCACAAAAGAGAGGGGGAGAGAGAGCAAAAGAGAGGGGGAGAGAGAAAGCAAAAGAGGGGGAGGGGAGAGCAAGGGGTGGGACCTCAGTACTGCAAAAAATGGCCCATGTGAACGGGCTTTAGGACTATTTTTTTATATAAAAGAAAAGAAAATTCAATGTTAATTTTATTTTTTAAGTTCCCAAATCAAATGTTATAAAGCATTATATTCTTTGTTGATGGACAACTTTCATTTAGATTATTTTACACACACACACACACACACACACACACACACACATATATATATATATATATATATATATATATATATACAGTATATTTATATATATATATATATTTTTATATATATATATATATATATATATATATATATATATACACACATACACACACAAATATACATATACATTTTATTGCAGAGGGTTCTGTTTTCCAAAGATAATTGAAATTGTTTTTGCTTCAACATAGCATTTCTAATGGATTAAAATCACATTTCCCTACTGATTTATAAATGTAATTTAAAGTGTTTTCTTATTACTTGAAGTGCAGGAGAAATTTAACAATGACTTGAATTTAACTGATAAAATGAGGTGCAAATTATAATTTATTAAGCATAGATCAAAATAAATTGCAGTAAAAGCTATGCCCTATAGAGCAAAATAGCTGACAAATTGCTATAAAATTTCCTTGCAATTTGAATCATAAATGGTACACATAAGCAACATTGCAAAAATCTCAGAACCAGCCCTTAAAACAAAAATCCATCAAGCCCAAAACATTTTAAATTTGACATCGCTAAATAGCAATAATGTCTTAAGTGGCAAGCTATTAGGACTATAATGATGCATTTGGTGAGTGTATCTTACTTTTTGACATAAATTACTTTGTTTTATTTGATTTTTAATGTGCCTGGTAATGTGAGACACATTATGCATGGTAAAATGCCATTACATGGTGAGAGATACAAACACCTGAGCATGTATTGCAGTAAATGGGCTTAATCTCTAAGGATTTAATCTAATTTTTATCAACACTCCACGTGTCATAGTCAGTGAGCAGCATGTTAATGTGACCTCATTAAACTATTACTTGGCTTGTGGAGGAAATTGGCTACTGAATATAAGCATTAATAATGCATAATTTTTGCATTTCTGCTTTAACTTTGCTCTACCATCTATCTAGGGAAATTAAAAAGGGTTACCAATGTCAATCAGCTCGACCAAAAGTAAAAAGGAATCCACAATTAATAATGGTACATTACAACAACCCTAAAAAACCTATTAATAAAAAAAGTATTATTCCTTCTGCTTCAATTGACAAATAAGAACACTTTTCCCTAGGGATAATTTTTTTCTATATGAAAGATTCATAATAATTGCTTTTTCGTATATTGCCCACAGAAATATTCTGATTGCATTTTTTTTTTTTTTTTTTTTACAGTTTGAGATTCTAAGCAACTCAGAACCGAGAAGATGTTTTAATTTATTTTTGGCCTTGGATCCATTTCTCTACTGACTAACGCCACATTTGTGTACAACAAAGAGATTTGTTCACTCTGGGTCATAAAGATATCTGTCTCGGCATTGAACAATGATTAGTTTGATGCATAGATAAGTACATTATTTTGCCTTTTGTATCAGGTACTGCTGACGTTTGTACTATAAGGAAAAGCCGTTATAATTTGTTGTTTATGTTAAGCACAAAACGATCAAAACACAGGGTTGGAAATTCTAGCAATACTAATAAAATAAAAAGGTGCAATTAATAAATATTTAAAACAAATGTATACTGTTCTCTGTTTTGCAAGATAATGTTTAGCTTTTCTGCTTTAAAGACAACAATACTATGGGCTAGATTTATTAAAGCTGAGGCGTACAGGGGCACGTATACGCGCCCCTGTACACCTCAGCTCGCCTGTGGCGGGGGGAAATTACCCGCAGGTATTCGGCATTGCACACAAGCACAATTTTGCAATGCCCCCTGCCCGCGCACAGCCAATCACGCGCGGGCAGGAGCTGTCAATCTCCTCGGTCTGACTAGACCGAGGAGATTGAATTTTGCCACATTAGAGGTGGCGAAGAGGCTAGGGAAGCGGCGGTCTGGTGACCGCTGCTTGATAAATGACGGCCAGCAAGTTCTTGTGAGAACTTGCAGTCGTAGGGGCTTGATAAATCTAGCCCATATATGTCTACTGGCTTGTTTGTATGAATGAAAATTACCTGTAATTGAATTCATTTATTTGCTTATTTTCTTGTGCTTAAATAAAATGTTCAGTTATTCACTGTACAGAAAATGCCACAAACTTTTATTTTCACTATAATTTAACCCTGAAAAGTGTGGATTTTTCTATTTTGAGAATTGGAAGTACAATTTGTAAGCCTTACTAGCTTTACCCTTTTAAGTTAAGTAGATGAAAACACGAAAAAAGAATATTTATACAATATTCCTTTTTAATAAAGGTTTTAACTATGTATTTACTATAAATATTTGTTATTACAATGTTCTGCACAAAGCAGAATATGTTTTATGTATTTAAAAATAGTTGTTCCTTTATATATCTGTATATATCAATATCTCTATATATAATCATGTATACATATAGGTATAGATATATATTGTACCAAAAACCATCAGATATATGTAGAAATATATATTTATTTATGAATAAATAGAACATATTGTATGTGAAGAACATATGATTGGCAAATATTCCTATTTTAATGAGAATATGCGATCGGGTTTGCACGAGAGTGGGGTGTTAGGTTTTTATCCACTTTTTTTTCTCTATTGACTTCTGTGGGGGAATACGAGAAGGTGCATGCAATATTTTAAGTTCCTCTTTTTACGCTCTTCGGTTTAGAGTGTAAGCCAAAACAGTTTACTTTTAACTCATAATACGAGCGCAACCTAATACACGCAAAAAGCTTACTTCTATTGTAATTAACGCTAGAGCAGGAACGTTAATTAGTGCTCCACTTAATCTGTCGCAAAATTCAGTTAGGTTTATTTTTGGCTAATGGTTTAAATGTATAACAATATACATGTATCATAGATGTTTTTTTTAGGGTTGTTAAGTCATCAAGATTTTTGATCAATACTCATGAGTTTTTATAAATTGTGCCAAAGTATAGTTAAACTTAGTCAGTGCCATGCATAGTTATTCTCACTTTTGGAATTTTCATGTTTTGTAGTGTTAAAAAATAATATTATATAATTTTTTTTAGATTATTATTATATTATTTTTTCTTTTACTGTACATGTGCAAGAAAAGTCATATTTTAAATCTAAAAATGTTTTATATATTGATAAAATAGATTGAGTTAATAAATTATTTCAAAGGGTACTCAAAGACAAACTGATCTCTATACCAAAAAAAACAAAACAAAACAAAAAACATAGTACTGCAGTAATACAAATTTTCAGCATTTGTAGAAATCATTAATATGTGACCCCATACTAGGCATACGTTCCGCTTATAAATGATACAGGACACACAAGTGGCTGTAAAGGCCGTAGCCCGCATTTATTAAATCTTTTATAAATATATAACTAAACATTCAACCAAATACTTTTAACTCATTAACACAATAACCTCATAACCTGGGATGCTTGCCAACAGAGATGTACCTTCCACTGGCATAGCACCAGGTACATCCCCCCCCAACTCTCTCCCGCCTCTTTAGGGAGGTACCCATTTACCTAACCTACAGCCTATAAAAGACAAGCACCCCGCAAGCTGACAACTCTTAATACCTCAAAAGGGGAGGGAGGGAACTTTGCCTTGCGGTTGCAGGGACAGAACAGAGGATGAGCTACTTCCGCACCACCGTTATGTACCCCCAGGACTGCTCCACTGCCTCAGATAGGGGTCACCATCCCCTACGTCAATGCTCTCCTCCAGGGAGCTATGACCCCATACTAGGCATACGTTCCTCTTATATATGATACAGGACACACAAGTGGCTGTAAAGGCCGTAGCCCGCATTTATTAAATCTTTTATAAATATATAACTATACATTCAACCAAATACTTTTAACTCATTAACACAATAACCTCATAACCTGGGATGCTTGCCAACAGAGATGTACCTTCCACTGGCATACCACCAGGTACATCCCCCCCAACTCTCTCCTGCCTCTTTAGGGAGGTACTCATTTACCTAACCTACAGCCTATAAAAGACAAGCACCCCCGCCAAAGCACGTCACTGACGAGCCACCCCAACACGGGCTAAGGCCTTTTGCACCCCTTTATTGATGTTAAAATTAAAGAGGTGCAAGCCCACCTTGTTGAGGTGTACCCCATCCTTCAAGAAAAAACAACGACCTGTTTCCCCCTCAAATTCTACGTGGTGAATGCCAAACCCTCCAAGCCTGCCCACAAAACTGGTGACCGTCCTGTTTATCTTCTTCCTAGAGGCCTCCAACTTCCTGAAATCCCAAGCCGCTCACCACACCGAGTGGGGCTCTATGTCTGACCAAACTATTATTAACCATGGGAATAATTCCCTCAATCTACTCAAATCCCTCCTGATCTTATCCACCAAGTCTTTCTGGGACAAATCATTGCCCCCCGCATGAATGACCAAAATGTCTGGCGGCTGGAATAACCTAGCATGATCTACCACCTTCCTAAGAACCTGGTCCCACCTCAATCCCCTGACCCCAAGCCACCGCAACAACACTGCCTCCTCCTGAAATTTCAACTGTGCCCCTTCGTCCATCACCGCTGCTGCCTTACAGGCCCAATATATATAGGAATGGCCCACAATCCAACATTGCACTGGACCTACAAAACAAGAAAAACATCCTAAGCCACCAGGTCTGGTCTGACATACGAACGGAAACATCCAGACTTCCAACCACCAATCCTCTTTATCACACTCTCCCCCAACCCTAAACTAGCGGCTTCAGTGGCAGCCCCAATTCGGAATGAATGCATTCCGAATTCCCCCGCCGTGTACCCCAAGTCACCTACTGCCTGCCGAAGCACCTCCAAGAATTGAAAGCGAGATAAACTCGAGCCATCCCTGTGTATAAACAATGGCAAGTGAACACACGGCCGGATCTCCAAGAACTCCGCCATGTTGGCTACTGGGCACCCTGCCCCATGCGCTTCCCCAAGCTTTATCAACTTGCCTCGCCCCTCCTGGTCCGTCTTGAACCCCCAAAGCCAAATCCACACTACCTTATCCTTAATTGGCACATCCTTGGCCTGCAGACCCCCCACATCTCTCCTGTTCGCCCCCACCAATTCTGATACCCGGAAGGCCCCAAAAAACGCCGTTGTAAAGACCGCCCTAAACAATAAAACCTCAAGCCTTGAGGTACATACTGTCTCCAAGACGGCCAAAATCTGTAGAAGTAATTGAAAACCAATTGGACGCCGAATGTCCCTCACCACCTTTCTCTTACACACCCCCCTCACAGCCAACTGAACAATAAACAACTTTGTCAAGTCTTCCCACCCCAACAGTTTGAACAAAAACCCCAAAGCCGCTATATTCCTCTTCACTAACAACTTAGAGATTCCTCTTTCTCCCCATTCCCCAATCCATGCCATCAAACCTTGTATCCACCCTTCCCTGGAAGCTACCATGCCCTGAGCCTTCAAAACCTTCAACCATTGCCTCCATGTTCTAACATAAGCAGACCACGTACCTGGAGCAACCGCTCCCCTAGCCACCCTGATTAACTCCAAACCTCCAGCTCCAGCAATTCTGGGGGGCAACTGACTCCCTCCATCTCCGCTTCCGGTGCCACTTCCCGAAACCTCGACCACTGAAAGCGAGAAAGAGCATCAGCTACAGTATTCTGATAACCAGGCACATGCACAGCGCGAAAAAGCACATTCATCTGCATGCAGTCCAGCACAAACAGCCTCAACAGGCGGACCACTGGCAGGGAGCAAGACGTCAACTTATTAACCACAAAAACCAGCCCCAAGTTGTCCGAGTGGAATACCCCTTTCCTATCCTGAAGCTTGTCTCTCCACATCCTCACCGCCACCAGCAAAGGAAAAAGTTCCAAAAAGACTAAATTCCTCATCAGACCTCGGTCAACCCATTGTGCTGGCCATTTCCCAGCCACCCAGCTCCCCTGGCAATAAGCTCCAAAACCTAGGGACCCCACTGCATCCGTAAACAGGTGCAGCTCCTCATTGGACACCGCCTTCTCATGAACCAAAGCCCAACCATTAAACTCTGTCAAAAACAACAACCATATTCTCAGATCCTCCTTAAGGTCTGCATCCAAAGAAATCCACTTCTTAGGGCCGGAGACTCCCGCAGTGGCCAGGGAGAGCCTCCTACAAAAAACCCGCCCCACCAGGATAATTCTACAAGCAAAATTAAGCTTGCCCACCAATGACTGAACCTCACACAGGCAAAGCCTGCGCTTCCCAAGTGCCCCCCGTATGACCCCTTTTAGGTCAACTAGCTTGTCCATTGGCAGTCGGCACTCCATTTGAATGGAATCAATTTCAATCCCCAAGAAACTCAAAGTGGTGGTTGGACCCTCGGTTTTCTCATGGGCAACCGGGATCCCAAATTCCTCTGCCACCTTGAAAAATTGGTCCATTAGGTGTACACAATCCGATTTTTTGGCGGCCCAGACAAATAGGAAGTCGTCCAAATAGTGGACGACCAATGCCAACCCCGACCGCTGCCTTACCACCCACTCCACAAAGGTGCTGAACTTCTCAAAGTATGCACACGATATGGAGCAACCCATCGGGAGACAAAGATCCACGTAGAAGGAACCTTGGAAGAAACAACTCAGTAAATGATGACACACCGGGTGCACTGGTAACAGCCGAAAGGCAGCCTCCACATCCACTTTTCCCATCAACGCACCGACACCAGCCTCCCTGACCAACCCCACCGCCTTATCAAATGACGCATACCTCACGGCCGCCACAGCGGGGTCAATGCCATCATTGACCGATGACCCCTTCGGATAGGATAAATGGTGGATCATGCGGAACTGACCTACCGCTTTTTTGGGCACAACCCCCAATGGAGATACCCTCAAATTATGGAAAGGCAGGTGCGAAAAAGGACCTGCCATCCTCCCCAATGCCACTTCTTTGTCAATTTTACTCTGGACCACCTCCGGCAATTCTTTTGCCGATTTTAGATTCCCTGAAATTTGAACCCCCCTTTATTCCTCAAATGGAATCCAGAACCCTGAGCTAAAACCCGTAAGCAAGAGTTCCACGCCCCTCACCTTCCCCCGGACATTAGCGAACCGCTCTAACCAAGGAACCATCTTTCTTACCTTCACCGGTGTCCTGGCCCTTAATAGCAGACTCACCTGGTTTACCCCCTCCCCCGTTTCTCCTGAAACACTTTGCCCACGAGTGGGCGCCTTCACATCCTGAACAAGCATGCTTGTACTTGCACCCGGATCCAAACTTACATTGTCCCTCATTATACTGGAAGCAGAGGCCTTTTCTGATGGCCACTGCTGCTCCCCCCCGGTGCTACCGGAGGCCGCTCCCCCTCCCACCGATCCTCCATTGCCACAAAAGGACCAACGCAATGGAGTCATTAACTCCAGCCATATCTCCATGTCCCTGTCGTCCCACCTCAAATCCGGTCTTACCGCCATCCGCTGTCGGAACTGCTCATCGTACCGCCACCACGCAAGGCCCCCGTAAGTCCGATAAGCCCCTGAGATCTCGTCGTGATAGCAGAACAACGCAGAACATTGCTCTGGGAATTTTTCGCCCACCACCGCCGCCAAAATACAGAACGCCTTCGACCAATTAGATAGAGTTTTTGGTAATTTACGATACCTCTTCTTCCTTTCATCTTCTTCTTTCTTCTCCTTGTCACCTTTTGCATCTTCTTTAATCCCCAGCACCTGTTCCAATGGCAGCAAAGAAAATATTTCCAAGAACTCTCTCTTCCATATTTTCTCCTTAAGCTCCTGAGTCAGATGAATCCCCAGCGGTTCAATCCAGCACAGGCAGGGCCTCCTCATAGCGTTCTCCGGCACCTTCAGCACCTCCCCAGCGCTAGCTAAAGCCGCCGTCACCGGTGCAGCCCCCCTCTGCCCTTGGCCTGCGGTCCCAGACCCCTGGCTCGCCCCCACCACTGGTGTCCCCGACCCCACACCCCAGACTGCTGCAACGTTCCCCTGCTGCCCCGCTAGCCATCTTTCAAACTGCATCAGCAGATCCCTCAGACCACTCATCACACTCTGAACACCCAAGCCATGCTTTCCTCCAGCCACGCCCGTGTCAGTGATAGCACCCTCACCTCTATTCCTGGGCGCCGTCATAGCTCCTGCCACTTCCGTTGTCGTTGCCACTATCCCGGTCACAGCCTCTGGCTGATTCCTAGGCTCCCTCTCTCTGGGTCTGTGCGTTCGCCTCCTCGGGAATGGCGACCGAGATCTCCTCCTCCCTTGACCTGTCGAGCCTCCCCCACGTGGGGGAACGCCTTCTCCTCCTCTGCTGTGTCCTTTCCCTAGGCGAACGGGATTTCTCCTGCCGCCGTTCCGCTCCCGACCGTCTTGGGCTGTGGCGTGACAGGGGGTCCTCCCCCTGTGGCCGTCTCTGCAAAGAGGAGAAAATGAAATCCCTAACCTGCCCCCCGCCTCCTACACTCCTAATAATCCCTTTCCTAGACCCTACTCCCGGCCTACCTTCCTCACTCCCCCTTCTGCCATCCCGCCCATTGCCCCCTGACCCCAAGGATCTAATTAGCTGCTCTAAGGCGGCCAGGTCCCCTACCTGCCATGCTCCCACCGGTCCGGATGAATGTCCCTCACCAGGCTCATCAGATTCCAAGTCACTGTAAGAATAGTCTATCCACAGCGCGTCCCCCTCCAGGTCCGGTCTTGCAGGCTCAGCAGAGTCCTCTGCCCCACCACCCCTCTGCCCCTCCAACTCCTCCTCCTCACCTGTAGGAAACAAACATGACACGTTAGCTCTGCCCTGATCAGTCCGCCCCCCCGCCCCCTTTTCCCCCATGCCCCCCCCACCCCCTTTTTCCCTTGCCTCTGGCATCCCTTTTAACCCCACACCCCTTACCCCCCCAGGAATCACCTGTAATGGCCTCTTGCCGCCCCCCTTCACTATTACCTGCACCCCGCCCCCCCCCAGCCCTTGCCCCCACTTCCTTACGATACCTGGGGCCAACTCCCTCTCTCCCTACCAGTGCCCTGCCAGATGTCTCCCTGCTGACTACCGCTAAACCATTTTCTGAGCCCCCTAACCTGACCCTCTCACCCCTCATCCCAACTGCCATGTGTTCCCCCTCCCCCCTGAACTACAGCTGCCACTCCACTAATGGTTCCCGCTCCAGGGCTAACCCCCACTATTGCCCCTGCTATTGGGCCAACCTTGTTCCCCCCTTTGCCCCCCCCAGGAGTCTCATTCCCATACTCCTGGGTACCCCTGCCCCCTTTCCTTGCACTTTTTCAGGCCCCTTTTTGCCTACTGGAGGCCGCCCTTTGCCTGTCCTCTTCCCGCCCTCTTTTTGTCCCCTTTTCTCCTCTCCCTGCTCCAGCGTGGACGCTATGGCCTGGGGAGATCCCTCCCCCGCCGTAATTCCGGTCCCTTGTGCTGTTGGCCCCTTCTCCTGGGCTGCCATCTCCCGCCCACGCCTCCTGTGATCAAGGCCCAGCCAATCTCTCCGCCTGGCCTTACCTGCCGCAACACCGCTCCTGACTGGCGCCTTCCTCGTGGCTTCCTCATCCGACACACGCGCCATCCCCTGTGACCCGCCTCTTCTGCTCATCGACCGGCGCCTGGGCTCGGGATCTTCACGCTCCAGCCCAGCGCCGCTTCTGCTCATCCTGTTCCTGCTGCCATCTGGGGATAACCGCTCCGGAGGCCTCGACCGCCGTTGCGGCCTGCCGTGATCCGTCCCGCCTTCAGCCGCCATGGAACCAGGTCTGGAGAGATGCGCTGCAGCCAGGTAAGTCCTCAACCAGGCCAGTCCCCTCGCTTCCGCTAACCGCTGCACTTCCTCTGCAACGTCGCTCATCCTCTCAGCCTCTACAATCGCAAAGCCAGTAACTTCGCCTTGCGGTTGCAGGGACAGAACAGAGGATGAGCTACTTCCGCACCACCGTTATGTACCCCCAGGACTGCTCCACTGCCTCAGATAGGGGTCACCATCCCCTACGTCAATGCTCTCCTCCAGGGAGCTATTCTTCACAAGAAATGAGTTTGAAACCCCTGCTTTAGAGTGATGGCAAATTTCAGACTTTAAAAATTGTTGTAATGAAAAATATATCAGTGTACAAGCAAAACCACATAATTATTATTATTTTTTTAAAAGTGTACAGTATATATACGTATATATTACATACAAGGTTTATAATCCTACTTGGTATCTTCTGTTCTTCCACCCCCTTTGTTTCCTCATTTGGATCAGGCTGAGCTGTGACATAGAAAGCAGTCCCACCCACTATCTACATAGACTTTCTAAGTGCTTTCAAAAAGCAGAATCTCATATGACACATACACTGATTGGATGTTCATTGGAATTGTCATAAAAAAACATTTATCCCAGTGTGCTGGCATAACATTGTAATATAAACATATTTAACTCTTTTCACTGTTAGAAAAAAAAAAAAGGTACACATATACTTTTTTAATGGCAAAGATTGCATGTATGGCATTTGACTTGCTAAAGTTTACTATCACTTTAATTTATCTTCAAAGGGACAGTCTACAATGAAGTTTATTAATTTATTTACAATTAAATTATGTAGCTTTCTTTGTCATGTGAAATAGTGGTTATTGCCAGTTGTATCCCAACCTATACTGAAAATGACAATACATAACTACTGGTAATTAAAAATTTGATTAAGAGTTTTGCGCTTTAGAGGGTGTGAAACGAATGCAACAAAAGTTGTGTTATTTCACCCTCCATAACGCTGCCATTACAAGTTTCTGAATAGCCTCCTTGTGTGATATGGTGGCGATAAGCTCCATACCACACAAAATCCAAGGGCTGAGAATACAAGCTCATGCACGCTTTCCCCATAGACATCAATGGGGAGAAGGTGTTAGAGAGAAAAAAATAACACCTGAAGTGCGGAATGGCGATCGCCGTAACACGACGCCATTGATGTCTATGGAGAAAAAAAAATTATGTTTAAACCTAACACCCTAACAAAAACCCCAAGTCTAAACCCCTCTAATCTGCTGCCCCTGACATCACCGACACCTAAATAAAGTTATTAACCCCTAATCTTATTGGCTGTTCAAATCAGCTAATAGGATGAGAGCTATTGAAATTCTATTGACTGATTTGAATAGCCAATAGAATTTCATTAGCTCGCATACTTTTGGCTGTTTTGAACAACCAATAGGATTTTAGTAGCTCTTATCCTATTGGCTGATTTGAATTTCAAGTATCAAGTCAGCCAATAGGAATGCAAGGGACGCCATTTTGAAAAGGCTAACTTGCATTGAAGATCCAGTGTACGGCGGTGAACGTATGAATAGGACGCTCTGCACCAGATGTTTTAGAGAATGGATCCGCTCTGCATTGCCGGGATGAAGATAGAAGACGCCGCAGGGATGAAGATAAAAGATGCCGCCTGGATAAAGATAGAAGATGCTGCCTGGATGAAGACTTCTCGCAGCCTGGATGAAGATTTCTCGCCACCTGGATGAGGATGGATGTCCGGACTTCAGAAACTGTAAGTGGATCTTCGGGGGTTAGTGTTAGTTTTTTTAAACTTTTTTTGGATGGGTTTTTTTTTTTTTAGATTAGGGTTTGGGCTTTTTTAAAAGAGCTGAATGCCATTTTAAGGGCAATGTCCATACAAATGCCCTTTTCAGGGCAATAGGTAGATTAAGTTTTTGTTAGAGTTAGGTTTTTTATTTTGAGGGGTTGGTTGGTGGGTTTTACTATTGGGGGGTCTTTGTATTTTTTTTTACAGGTAAAAGAGCTGATTTATTTAGGGCAATGCCCTACAAAAGGTCCTTTTAAGGGCTATTGGTAGTTTATTGTAGACTAGGGCGTATTTTATTTGGGGGGGGGGATTTTTTATTTTTATAGGGTAATTAGATTAGGTGTAATTGTTTTTATTTTTGATAATTTTGTTTGTTATTTTTGTATTTTTTGTAATTTAGTATTTTTATTTTTTTTTAATTTTAGACAAATTGTTTTAGTAGTGTTAGGCTTTTTTAATGTGTAATTTAGTTTTTTTAATTGGTAGTTATTTTAATTTTAGTATAATAGTTTAGTATAATAGTTATGTTAGGTTAATTGTTAGTTTAAACTTAAAGGGACACTCAATCAAAATTAAACTGTCATGATTCAGATAGAACATGCCATTTTAAACAACTTTCCAATTTACTTCCATTAACAAAATGTGCACAGTCTTTTTATATTTAAACTTTTTGAGTCACCAGCTCCTACTAAGCATGTGCAAGAATAAGTGTGTATGCATTTGTGAATGGCTGATGGCTGTCACATGGTACGTGTATGCATTTGTTATTGGATGATGGTCGTCACATGGTACAGGGGGAGTGGAAAAATACATAACTTTTAAAATTGTCAGAAAAAAAATCTACTACTCATTTGAAGTTCAGACTCAGTGCTATTGCATTGTCTTGTTATCTTGCATGTGTTGATTATGCAAATCTACTGTGTTGACTGGTCCTTTAATTTCACAGGTAAGTTTTTATTTATTTTAAGATAGGGATATTGTAATTTTAATTTAAAGTTACGGGGTGATAGGTTTAGGGGTTAAAAGTTTAATTTAATAGTGGCGATGTGGGGGGGCTGGTGGTTTAGGGGTTAATAGGTTTAGTTACTGGCGGCAGTGGTGGGGAGCGGTGGAATAGGGGTTAATAACTTTATTATAGTGGTGGGGATGTGGGCGGGTGGCAGATTAGGGGTTAATAAATTTAATATAGTGTTTGTGATGTGGGAGGGTCTCGGTTTAGGGGTTAATAGGTAGTTTATGGGTGTTAGTCTACTATCTAACAGTTTAGTTATAAGTTTTATGAAACATTTTTGTTACACAAAATCTATAACTACTGCTCTCAGATGGCGGTATGGATTGTGTCTTTATAGGCTGCAATGCAAGCATTTTAGCCTCACCGCACAACCTGTAATACTGGCGCTATGAAAATCCCACACAAAAACGGAATTTATCCATAGAATATATATATATATATAAATATATATATATATATAAAACACAGTATCTATAATAATTTTTATAGTTTCTTCGGTAACTATTGTAATCCATATGATTATGTTGATCTGTTAAAAAGGGTAGAAATGTAAAGCAAAAATGAAATCTAGATGACAAACAGATTTTTACAATCTGCAAACACCCAACCACTTCCAGTACTAATGGTGGCAACAATTGAATGTTAAAGGGACATTCCGGTCAAAATTGAAATGCACATAGATGAATTACATCTTTATATAGAAACATATTTGCAATATACATGTATTAGCAAAAATGCTTCTAGTAAAAGTTATCGCTGCTTTAATCTTAACAATTTTTTCTGTATGTGCACGTGAACCACAGCTGGATATTGTCACTGCATCAGCATTTTAAACACTCCAGCTACTCAAAGTGCCAGTGGGGCTTGTATCATGTCAGCAATTAATGAAAAGACTCATAGATTACGAGTTTTGCGCTATACAGGGTGCGAAACGAACACAACAAAAAGTTGTGTTATTTCACTCCCCATAGCGCTGCCATTACGAGTTTCTGAAAAGCCTCCTTGTGCGTGTGATATGGTGGCGTTAAGCTTCATACTGCACAAAAGCCAAGGGTTGAGAATAAGTGCTCGTGCACGCTTTCCCCCATAGACATCAATAGGGAGAGAGTGTTAGGAAAAAAACTAACACCTGAAGTGCGGTATGGCGATCGCCGTAACGCAACCGCATTGACACTAATAAATATTATTAACCCCTATTCCGCCACTCCTGACATTGCCAACACTATAAGAAAGTTTTTAACCACTATTCCGCCGCTCCCTGACATCGCCGCCACTATAATAAAGTTATTAAACCCTAATCTGCCGCCCTTGACATCGCCGCCACTAATAAAAGCTATTAACCCCTATTACGCTGTTCCCTGACATCACCGCCACTAAATAAAGTTATTAACTCCTAAACCTCCGGCCTCCCACATCTCCATCACTAAATAAACCTATTAACCCCTAAGCCGCTGCCCCCCCAAATCGCAAAACACTAAATTAAACTATTAACCCCTAAACCTAACAACCCCCTAACTTTAAATTAAAATTACAATATAACTAATTTATTTATATTTAAATAAATAAAAACTTACCTGTAAAATAAAAATAAACCTAACATTAAACTCTAAATTAACCTAACATAACTAATATAATAAAATTAAAAAAACTACAAATTAAAATTTCTAAATTACAAATTTAAAAAACCTACTACAAAAAAATTAAAAAAAATATAAATTACAACTAAAAAAACAAATCCTACAAAAAATTTAAATAATCTAAGTTTACAAAAAATAATAAACACTAAAATTATGAAAAATAAAAAACACTAAAATTAAAAAAAAATTAAAAATGAAATTATCAAAAATAAAAACAATTAACCTAATCTAATAGCCCTATAAAAAAAAAATAAGCCCCCCAAAATAAAAACACACCCTAGTCTACAATAAACTACCAATAGCCCTTAAAGGGTTACTAAACCCAAAATCTTTCTTTCATGATTCAGATAGAGAATACAAATTTCAACAACATTACAATTGACTTCTATTATTTATTTTGCTTCATTTTTTAGATATCCTTAGTTGAAGAAAAGGCAATGCGCATGGGTGAGCCAATCACATGAGGCTTCTATGTGCAGCAACCAATCAGCATCTTCTGAGCATATCTAGATATGTTTTTCAGCAAAGAATATCAAGAGAATAAAACAAATTAGATAATAGAAGGAAAGATGTTTAAAATTGCATTCTCTTTCTGAATCATGAAAGAAAAAATGTGGGTTTCATGTCCCTTTAAATGGGCCTTTAGTAGGCCATTGCCCTAAAGAAATCAGCTCTTTTACCTGTAACAAAATACAAAGTCCCCCCCAACAGTAAAACTCACCACCCAAACAACCCCCCAAAATAAAAATCCTAACCCTAAAAATAACCTAAGCTACCCATTGCCCCTAAAGGGGCATTTGTATGGAAATTGCGCTTAAAGAGGCATTTAGTTCTTTTTCAAAGCCCAAACCCTAATCTAAAAAAAAACACCCACCCCCCCAAAAAAAAAATAACACTAACCCCAGAAGATCTACTCACGGTTTTGGAAGTGTGGACACCCATCTCCATCCAGGCGGCGAGGTCTTCACCCAGGTGGCGAGGTCTTCATCCAACCCGGGGGTGTCTTCTATGTTCATCGCGGTGGCACAAAGATGAGCTATCCTGGATCCCATCCTGTGCGGAGCATCCTCTTTATACGGTCGCCGCCATACACTGAAGTTGAAGGCAAGGTAGCCATTTCAAAATGGCGTCCCTTGCATTCCTATTAGCTGATTTGATTCTTCAAATTCAAATCAGCCAATAGGATGAGAGCTTCTGAAATCCTATTGGCTGTTCAAAACAGCCAATAGGATTAGAGGTACTGAAATCCTATTGGCTGATTTGAACAACCAATAGGATTTCAGAAGCTCTTATCCTATTGGCTGATTTGAAGAATTAAATCAGCCAATAGGAATGCAATGGACACCATTTTGAAATGGCTGCCTTGCATTCAACTTCAGCGTATGGCAACGACCGTATGAAGAGGACGCTCCGTGCAGGATGGGATTTAGGATAGCTCCACTTCGCGCCACTGGAATGAAGATAGAATACGCCCCCGGGATGGATGAAGACCTCGCCACCGGGATGAAGACTTCTCACCACCTGGATGTCCAGACTTCAGAAACCGTGAGTAAATCTTCTGGGGTTAGTGTTAGGTTTTTTGGGGTTTTTTTGGGTGGGTTTTATTTTTCAGATTAGGGTTTGGGCTTTGAAAAAGAGCTAAATGCTAGGGGGTGTTTTTATTTTGGGGGACTTTTTTATTTTTACAGGGCTGTTAAATTAGGTGTTATTGTTTTTATTTTTGAAAATTTCGTTTATTTTTTTGTAATCTTAGTGTTTTTTATTGTTCGTGATTTTAATGTTTATTATTTTTGGTAAACTTAGGTTTTTTAAATTTTTTATAGGATTTTTTTTTTTGTTGTAATTTAGATTTTTTTTTTTTTTTCGTTTAGGGGTTAATAGATTTATTTAGTGGCAGAGATGTGGGAGGCCAGAGGTTTAGGGGTTAAGAACTTTATTTAGTGGTGGCGATATCAGGGAACGGCGGAATAGGGGTTAATAACTTTATTATAGTGGCGGCAATGTCAGGGAACAGCGGTTTAGGGGTTAATAAGTTTAATATAGTGTTTGCGATGTGGGAGGGCCTCGGTTTAGGGGTTAATAGGTAGTTTATGGGTGTTAGTGTACTTTGTAACAGTTTAGTTGTGAGTTTTGTGAAACATTTTTGCAAGCATTTTAGCCTCACCGCATAACCTGTAATACCGGGGCTATGGAATTCCCCACAGTAAGGAATTGACGTTGCATTACAAGCTAAAATGCTTTTACGCTGAAATTGTCATTTTTTCAGTGTTAAAAGCCGCAATGCAAAACTCGTAATCTAGTTGAGAGTAATTACCAGATGATACAGACACCTTAGACTCTGAGCAAGTTGTGTGTTTAAAATGCTGGTGAACATTGCATACTTAAATACATGTTTAAAACAGCTATAGCTTTTATTAGAAGCATTTTTGATAATACATGTGTATTACAAAAATGCTTCTATTCAAAAGTTAAATGCATCCATATGGATAGTATGTTTAATAGTATGTTGTAAGCGTCTGGCGTCTTTTTCTCTTTTTCTCCTTTTCCAAAGGCTGCTGTTGCTGCTTCATGACGATTAGTTCACCTTTTGTGTTAGAATGGATTGCTGCTCGGACTAAACTATCAACACAGATAAGTGGTTGAAAACATACAGTCAATACTGCACTCAATCTGACACTGTTAACAACTACGCTGTAGACACTGTTTTGTCTCTTGCAAATCCGCAAAGTGGAGGGTCACATTTTTTCTAGACCTGTTTGTTTAGAGACTTAACTCATTGGAGTAAAATGAACTATTCTACACCTGAATTAACCAAAGAATTTTCGTGTTTTTTAATGCATGCATTTTGTTAGCTACTACCAGAGCCTTGGAATTGTATGTTACAGTCTTGCACATCTTAAGGTGCTATGCTACACTTAGATCCCTATATTGAACCTGCCCAGACTAAGCTCCTCTATTTGACAGGGGTTTCTGTGTGCAGCTGGGGTGTAGTGGTAGCTGCACACTGTGTAAGGTGTATACTTGATGATTTGTGTATACTGAATTAATGTGCCTTTTAAAGGTAATTTTGTGCATAAGTCCAATCTTGGCAATAGTAATTCTGATACCTTGGAGTGACACGCTACACTTAGATGCCGATATTGAACCTGCCCAGTTTTTGCTCCTAGATTTTACTGGGGGTTCTGTGTGCAGCTGGGGTGTAGTGTTAGTGGTGCACTGCATAAGGTTAGGAGTTTCTACTCTATTCTGTATACACTTAAGGTTGTGTCTTGACACAGGGTATAATTTTGTAAGTCACGTGACTTTATATATATTGCAATGTGGTTTTGCTTTGTATTTTATTAATGTTATTATCCATGATGCATAAGAATACGTATCCTACAATTGACCTGAGATAATAGTCTCTTTATGAGACAATGCGACATTTTGATAATAATTATACAAAAGAGTGCTTGATTCCCTATCTTTTCTATGGCTCATTTATTAAGATGTCCCATTTCTTTCTTATAGTCTTTGATTATATCTCTTTATATAGGGTCTGCATCATGAGGAAGCTGTAATACTATTTATAATAGTTTATTCTCATTTATATTGATTTTTTGTTCCCTATACTTTTTGTTGATAAGATGACATTTCTTACTGAAAAAAAATTCAAGAGAAGGAAGAAATACACTGAAAATAGCATGACAGTAAAGAGGTGATTTTAATTTCTGCTGTATCTGAATCATGACAGTTTAATGTTAGGTGGGCTATCCCTTTGAGCTATCAGTTTAAGATTATTTTGAATCAAACATCAATTTGAATTTTAAAATCATTACACTGAGTGTCCTAATATCAGCATCAATATTTATGTTTAATACTAATTTCACATATACATACTTTCAAAGTATAATACACAATGTAACAAATGGAACTTTCAAGTTCTGATGAGTGATTAATGACACAAGTATCGAGCAATTTGATTCGTTAGTGATAGTTTAAAATGTATATTTGAATCAGATTGGCTGATGTCATAAATCATGTGATTATGCATATTCCAATCAAAAGTGGTTGAAAAATTCACTAGTGTGTGGATTGTTTAGGAGTTTGTGTCATAATTGGTGGGAAAAGTGTTAGATCAAATTTGGTGCAAAGTAGAGAGTGGGACTTGTATTACATTGCTTAAACATGGTGCAAATAGATTTTTCCAAAAAAAAAGAAAGGAAATTAGCTATATTATGTTGTGTATTTATTTCATTTTTATCTTTATATCTATAAGTGCGACAAGTTCGGGGCAAAACTTTGCAAAAATTTGGAGAAATAATATTGTCCCCTTGCTTTTTAATGAGACAAAGTTGTAACATAATCCATAAGTAGTAATGTATTTTTCATTTTTATCCCTATATCTACTAGTGCACCAAATGTGGAGCAATAATATTGTTTGATTTAGAAAGGATATCAAATTTTAATAAAGTTTTTAATTTACTTTTATTATGTAATATACTTCATTCTCTTGCAGCATTGAACATAATCTTTCTGTGATTTTAGACTCCCATTGATTTCTATGGCATTCGCAGCCTCAAGGGATTGAAAACTAGGTACACGTACCTGTTAAATGTTTGATAAATTGGGAAAATAGTCAAATAGAGTTGAATGTAAATTTGAAACATCTGTAATGACGCAAGCATGCAGGATTCAAGCGTATTTTTAGTGGACACTTTGATAAATGACTCCAATGACGATTTTGTGTTCGTGACTTCTCAAAGTCTATTTGCTACCATGACTTTGCAAACACAAGAGAGCAAACATTTTTCTTTCAACTCGTAATACAAGTGGTAATCTCCAAACACAGAAAAAATTACTTCTAGCTTTTTTAACTCTTGAAGGTGAGAGCAAACTATTGCTCCACTCATCTCTCCATTATACAGGAAAGCATACAGATTACTCACTTGTTGCTAGACACACTCTTTGGTGCCTCAGTGGTGTTCCTGACATTACAAACAAGCCAGAAGAGTTGACTAACTATTGGAGGAGCTAGCACAACATATGCCCAGGCTTAGCCAACTGGTTCTCAGGTGCAAACCCAAGTGTCTCGGTGTCAGGGCTAGCAAACAGTTCTAGCCAATCCCTGGAAGAGAGGGAGATTACTTTAATAAATGATAGAACCCAACTGTGGTTGATAAGGTTTTAGCACAGATATATTCCCTAGATTAGGCCTTGTAGTAAGGTTTGTGCTTCCGTATAGTGTCTAGTACCAAACAAGTAATGTTTAATATGTATGGTGAATGCAAGCACAAGCCCTGCAATTTATATTGGTTGTTCAGTGACATAAACCTCTATAGCAGCCGGAGGCAACGGAGGCGGCAGAGGTAATGGAATTAATCACCGGATAGCATAAAATAAGTAGAACAACAGGATCATATAGGTTAAGTTTAAACAAACTTACTGTACAGTAGTTGTGAGCGTAGTCAGGTTTCCGGAACAAATCATAAGCATCCGATATCAGCAGCATGGCTGTGAGGATAGGAGAGAAGCGGAGTATGTGCTGTGTCCTGGAGCGGTCTTTGGCGTGTGACGTCACCACGGAGGAATCTAGTAGTTCCGGTTGTTACTACATGTTCAGTAGTGCAGGTTAGCGATCCACTGGAATTAGGAGGTTTGCAGCTGAGAATGACAGAGCTTCTCAGAATGGGCAATGTAATCAGAATTTCTAGATAGGTTAGGGAGGTTCTAGAGATTACCAAGCAATGAGTAGAGGGTGGTGATGAATTATATACCCCTATAACAGATGAAGTAGCCGCCCCTTAAAGGTACAGAGTAGCTATAAAACAAGATGAAAACGAACATATGTGACACTCGGCTACAACCCACAGTACTGGAAGAAAGCATACCTTTAGCTAGTACTTTCAGAGCTTTCTCTGCTTCCACTGCATAAGCACCTGAACAGCAAGTACATCTCCCGTATCATTTCTCTCAGGACCGTGCTAGGTATAGAAGTTTTAAGACATCCTGCCAGCTATTGTTCTCATTTAAACCACATACCTATGCCACTGATTTTCTAAAAGTTTGTACAGTTATTACATTACTAGATAAAGCTCCTATGCCCGACCCCCCAACTCCTGGAGACTAATGATCCCTGTCTCCTTTCTTTGAATTCCTTTTTTTGCAGATATGGATATCTTATATGAAAAAACTCAATTCGCCTTTACTGCTGATACTAATCTACGTTCTCTACAGCAGTGTAACTGTCCTTTGGAAGATTACATTTGAGAGTTTAGATGCTGGTCTGTTTTATGTGGCTGCAAAGAAGCAGCTCTTAGGAGTCAATTTTGCCTTGGTTTTTCTGAAGCAATTAAAGACTAATTGGCTCGGGTCGAGACTCCTAATTCTCTAAAAGCTTCTGCTTTGCTGGCCATACAGACCAACCAATGGATGTGCAGACTAGAGTACATGCTAAAACGCCTTCTTTCCAACTGGCCCCATTTTCTTATCCTTCTGTTCCTCCAGCACTGATAGCTATTCCTGAACCTATAGAGATTGATACAACCAGGGGACCTTGTTTGGCTGAGGAACAGGCTAGAAGGAGTATGTTGATCCTTTGTATGTAAGGTGGTGGTGCAATCACTTGATTCGCTCTTGTCCTTTAGACTCTGGTGACTCTAAGCCCCAGCCGTCACCTCTCCTTAAAATGTCAATTTCAAAGAATTCAACTAATTTTAATGTCCCTCGCAAAGAATTCAATTACATTTAATGTCTTTCTCTCCAGGGGAATCAGCAACTTATACACTTAGCAACAACTCTTGGCTCGAGAGCTACAGGCTACTTAATGGATAATAAGTTTCCTATTCAACATCATATACCAAAGCTGTCTAAATCCAATCCTGTGCCTATACAGGTCATAGATGGATCCTACATAAAATCTGGACCAGTCACTCATTAAACTGTTCCTTTACTTACAGGTATTCAACCTGGGCATAAAGAATACTGATCCCTCGATTTTGTCCAGTTACCTATGTTTCCCCTATTATTAGTCTGCTATGGCTTAATCCTGTGGTGAATTGGGCCTCCGGGACCATTTATTTTCCATCTTCTGCATGTCTTGCACAATATGCTATCTTAACTGAAGATTCTAGTCCTGAAATGACTTCTACTTCATAAGAGCAGCAGTGGCAGTGTACCCAGATGACATGCTTGTGTTTTCACATTCTTTAAAGGTACGTTGAAGACATATGACTATGGTTCTCCCAAGATTACAAGCTCACCATCTGTATGCAAAACTCCAAAAATTTACTTTTGAAGTTCTTTCATCCACTGGTATACAAATTGATGCTAAAACATTTTCAGTGATTAAAGATTGTCCATCTCTACTTGTCAAAAAAGAAGTTCAGCATTTTATTGGCTTTGTCAATTTCTATCAGAAATGTAACAGAAATATTAAACATCATATTATGCCTTGCACAGTCCTTACATGCTCCAATGAATCATTGCTTTGGCCATCGAAAGAAAGAGTTTTAAGCAAGCTCAAGCATCTGTTTACTCAAGCCCCTATTCTGGCTCATCCAGATCCTTCACAATCTTATATAGTGGAGGTTGATGCCTCAGAATATGCTGTGGGAGCTGTATTATCTCAACTAAAACCACCTCAGAATTCTTTACATCCTATTACTTCTCTAGACGTCTTATTCCAGCTATAATAAACTAAGGTAGGCAATTGTGAGCGGTTTGCAATCAAATCTGAACTGGAAGATTGTAGACACTTTTTGGAAGGGACATAACATCCTTTCACTATATATACTAGATAGGTCTAACCACACATAGTGTATCAGAACACTTTAGGCTGCACCACAATAAAGACCCCAGTTCTTTAAAAATACAAATAATAGACTGGATTCCAGCAAACAAATTTCCTAATAGACTCCTCACATTGAGACGCAGGGAGTCATATTGGATTTACCAACTTGACTCCATGCAGCCTCACGGTCTTAACGTGGATCTAGACTTACAAGCTTTCATGTGACGTTCAATTTCCAATTTTTAACTTTTAATATCTACCGCCACCACTCAGGGCCAAGGGATATTCCTTTAAATATTTAAATATTTTATATTAGGCAAGTCTTATGTATCCTTTTAGGCGTTTTTAGAGATGCTTTTATCAAGAATTTTTTAAAAAACTATCATTCTGATACAGTTGGTACAGGTATTAACATACATTTTAAATATTATTATTTTTTTTTTGTGAGTCAGTATGTACAATAGCAGTAACAATCAGGACCTTGTTTAATTATTATTGGACTCAGCCTTTCATGATCAGCTTGCATACACAGCAAGATCACTGATTGGCTGAGAATCCTTTTTTCCACCCACAGTGGCTCTTTTATAAAGCTGGTCTGAGCCCTGTGCTGCATTCAGCTTATTGTCATTTTTTTATTTTACTCTTGATAAAGTCTGAGCGAACTCAGATGAAACGTACGTAGAGTCATTTGTTTTACACCACCAGGAGTAATTTTAGTTCCAGCACCTCTCACCCAGACTTGGTATTATCCGACTGAGATGTTCGTGCCTGGGCTGTGAATTCGATTACCTTACTGGAGGGATCATTTTAACCCATTTTGCTGTTTTATCTTCTAAACGTTTGTGAGTATGCATTGTGTACTTGCACATATGTCCAAATAAATTACCCTGCACTTGAATTGGGCTGCGCCTGTCTTCTATTCTGTCCTAAACCTAACACTACACTATCAATAAATTAATTAAATACAATACCTACAAATAAATACAATGAAATAAACTAACTTAAGTACAAAAAATAAAAAAGAACTAAGTTACAAAAAATAAAAAAATATTTACAAACATTAGAAAAATATTACAACTATTTTAAACTAATTACACCTACTCTAAGCCCCCTAATAAAATAACAAAGACCCCCAAAATAAAAAAATGCCCTATCCTATTCTAAAATTAAAATAGAAAAGCTCTTTTACCTTACCAGCCCTGAAAAGGGCCCTTTGCGGGGCATGCCCCAAAGAATTCAGCTCTTTTGCCTGTAAAAAAAAACATACAATACCCCCCCAACATTACAACCCACCACCCACATACCCCTAATCTATCCCAAACTCCCCTTAAATAAACCTAACACTAAGCCCCTGAAGATCTCCCTACCTTGTCTTCACCTCACCGGGTTCAGCGATCGGTCCAGAAGAGGGTCCGAAGTCTTGATCCAAGCGGCGGCTGAAGAACTCCATCATCGGGCTGAAGTCGGAAGTCCATCATCGGGATGAAGTCTTCTATCAAGCGGCATCTTCAATCTTCTTTCTTCCGGAGCGGAGCCATCTTCTTCCCAGCCGACGCGGATCCATCCTCTTCAACCGAATCCTACTCGCCGAATGACGGTTCCTTTAAATGACGTCATCCAAGATGGCGTCCCTCGAATTCCGATTGGCTGATAGGATTCTATCAGCCAATTGGATATAAGGTAGGAATATTCTGATTGGCTGATGGAATCAGCCAATCAGATTCAAGTTCAATCCGATTGGCTGATCCAATCAGCCAATCAGATTGAGCTCACATTCTATTGGCTGTTCTGATCAGTCAATAGAATGCGAGCTCAATCTGATTGGCTGATTGGATCAGCCAATCGGATTGAACTTGAATCTGATAGGCTGATTCCATCAGCCAATCAGAATATTCCTACCTTAATTCCGATTGGCTGATAGAATCCTATCAGTCAATCGGAATTCGAGGGACGCCATCTTGAATGACGTCATTTAAAGGAACCGTCATTCGGCGAGTAGGCGTCGGTTGAAGAGGATGGATCCGCGTCGGCTGGGAAGAAGATGGCTCCGCTCCGCTCCGGAAGAAAGAAGATTGAAGATGCCGCTTGATAGAAGACTTCATCCCGATGATGGACTTCCGACTTCAGCCCAATGATGGAGTTCTTCAGCCGCCGCTTGGATCAAGACTTCGGACCCTCTTCTGGACCGATCGATGAACCCGGTGAGGTGAAGACAAGGTAGGGAGATCTTCAGGGGCTTAGTGTTAGGTTTATTTAAGGGGGTTTGGGTTAGATTAGGGGTATGTGGGTGGTGGGTTGTAATGTTGGGGGGGGGTATTGTATGTTTTTTTTTACAGGCAAAAGAGCTGAATTATTTGGGGCATGCCCCGCAAAGGGCCCTTTTCAGGGCTGGTAAGGTAAAAGAGCTTTTCTATTTTAATTTTAGAATAGGGTAGGGCATTTTTTTATTTTGGGGGGCTTTGTTATTTTATTAGGGGGCTTAGAGTAGGTGTAATTAGTTTAAAATTGTTGTAATATTTTTCTAATGTTTGTAAATACTTTTTTATTTTTTGTACTTTAGTTAGTTTATTTAATTGTATTTATTTGTAGGTATTGTATTTAATTAATTTATTGATAGTCTAGTGTTAGGTTTAATTGTAGATAATTGTAGGTATTTTATTTAATTTATTTATTGATAGTGTAGTGTTAGGTTTAATTGTAACTTAGGTTAGGATTTATTTTACAGGTAATTTTGTAATTATTTTAACTAGGTAACTATTAAATAGTTATTAACTATTTAATAGCTATTGTACCTGGTTAAAATAATTACAAAGTTGCCTGTAAAATAAATATTAATCCTAAAATAGCTACAATATAATTATAATTTCTATTGTAGCTATATTAGGGTTTATTTTACAAGTAAGTATTTAGATTTAAATAGGAATAATTTATTTAAAAAGAGTTAATTTATTTAGTTGGATAAAAATTATATTTAACTTAGGGGGGTGTTAGTGTTAGGGTTAGACTTAGCTTTATGGGTTAAAAAATTTAGTAGAGTAGCGGTGAGCTCCGGTCGGCAGATTAGGGGTTAATTATTGTAGGTAGGTGGAGGCGACGTTGGGGGCGGCATATTAGGGGTTAATAAATATAATATAGGGGTCGGCGGTGTTAGGGGCAGCAGATTAGGGGTACATAGGGATAACGTAGGTGGCCGCGGTGTACGGAGTGGCAGATTAGGGGTTAAAAAATTTTAATATAGTGGCGGCGATGTGGAGGGACCTCGGTTTAGGGGTACATAGGTAGTTTACGGGTGTTAGTGTACTTTAGAGCACAGTAGTTAAGAGCTTTATAAACCGGCGTTAGCCCAGAAAGCTCTTAACTACTGACTTTTTTCTGCGGCTGGAGTTTTGTCGTTAGATTTCTAATGCTCACTTCAGCCACGACTCTAAATACCGGCATTAGGAAGATCCCATTGAAAAGATAGGATACGCAAATGGCGTAGGGGGATCTGCGGTATGGAAAAGTCGCGGCTGCAAAGTGAGCGTTAGACCCTTTCCTGACTGACTCCAAATACCAGCGGGCGGTAAAAACCAGCGTTAGGAGCCTCTAACGCTGGTTTTGACGGCTACCGCCCAACTCTAAATCTAGGCCCTAGTTAGTGAAAATAGTTAAGCGCTAAAAGCACGGGTTAAATATTATTATGCAAAAATTGCAAAGTGTTTTTCAAAGGTGTTTTCTAACTTGCGCCTAGATTTAGAGTTTTGTCGGTAAAGACCCGCGGTGCTAACGCTCCTTTTTTTTCCAGCGCACCCTTAAGACAAAGCTGTTATTTAGAGTTGTCTGAATGGCTGCATTAGCCTCAGAAAAGGGAGCTTTGAGCATAATTTGGCTCCACTTCAACCCTCAATACCAGCGCTGCTTACGGTAGCGGTAAACTGGAAAAACGTGCGTGTGCACGATTTCCCCATAGGAAACAATGGGGCTGAGCTGGCTGAAAAAAAAACTAACACCTGCAAAAAAGCAGCGTTCAGTTCCTAACGCAGCCCCATTGTTTCCTATATCTAACATCCTAACATGAACCCCAAGTCTAAACACCCCTAACCTTACACTTATTAACCCCTAATCTGCCGCCCCCGCTATCGCTGACACCTGCATTTTATTATTAACCCCTAATGTGCCGCTCCGGACACCGCCGCAACCTACATTATCGCTATGAACCCCTAATCTACTGCCCCTAACATCGCCAACACCTATATTATATTTATTAACCCTTAATCTGTCCCCCCCCAACGTCACAACCACCTACCTACATTTACTAACCCCTAATCTGTCGACCGGACTTCGCCGCCACTATAATAAATGTATTAACCCCTAAACCACCGCACTCCCGCCTTGCAAACACTATAATAAATTGTATTAACCCCTAATCTGCCCTCCCTAACATCGCCGCCACCTACCTACAATTATTAACCCCTAATCTCCCGCCCCCAATGTTGCCGCTACTATAATAAAGTTAACCCCTAAACCTACCTTAATTCCGATTGGCTGATAGAATCCAATCAGCCAATCGGAATTCGAGGGACGCCATCTTGGATGACGTCATTTAAAGGAACTGTCATTCATCGTTCAGTCGTCGGCCAGGATGGATGTTCCGCGTCGGAGGTCTTCAGGGTGCTGCCGCTCTGCTCCGGATGGAAGAAGATAGAAGATGCCTCTTGGATGAACACTTCAATCGGATGGAAGACCTCTTCTGCCTTGCTTGGATGAAGACTTCTACCCAATGGAGGACCTCTTCTTTCCCCGCTTGGATGAAGACTTCTACCGGATGGAAGACCTCGTCTTGCTCCGCGTGGATGAAAACTTCTACCGGGTGGAGGACCTCTTCTTGCTCCGCTTGGATGAAGAATTCGGCTCGGCTGGGTGAAGACGACTCAAAGTAGGGAGATCTTCAGGGGGTTAGTGTTAGGTTTATTTAAGGGGGGTTTGGGTGGGTTAGAGTAGGGGTATGTGGGTGGTGGGTTTTAATGTTGGGGGGGTATTTTTTTTACAGGTAAAAGAGCTGATTACTTTGGGGCAATGCCCCGCAAAAAATCCTTTTAAGGGCTGGTAAAAGAGCTGATTACTTTGTAATTTAGAATAGGGTAGGGCATTTTATTATTTTGGGGGGCATTTTTAATTTTATTAGGGGGCTTAGATTAGGTGTAATTAGTTTAAACTTCTTGTAATTCTTTTTTATTTTTTGTAATTTAGTGTTTGTTATTGTTTGTACTATAGTTTAGTTTATTTAATTGTATTTTAGTTTAGATAATTGTAAGTAATTTATTTAATTAATTTATTGATAGTGTAGTGCTAGGTGTATTTGTAACTTAGGTTAGGATTTATTGTACAGGTAATGTTGTAATTATTTCAACTAGGTAGCTATTAAATAGTTATTAACTATTTAATAGCTATTGTACCTAGTTAAAATAAATACAAAGTTGCCTGTAAAATAAATATAAATCCTAAAATAGCTACAATGTAACTATTAATTATATTGTAGCTATATTAGAGTTTATTTTATAGGTAAGTATTTACTTTTAAATAGGATTAATTTATTTAATGATAGTAAATTTAGTTTGTTTAATTTAAATTATATTTCAGTTAGGGGGGTGTTAGGGTTAGGGTTAGACTTAGGTTTAGGGGTTAGTAACTTTATTATAGTAGCGGCGACGTTGGGGGCGGGAGATTAGGGGTTAATAATTGTAGGTAGGTGGCGGCGATGTTATGGAGGGCAGATTAAGGGTTAATACTATTATTTTTTTTTTTATAAAATATTTTTATTGAGGCAAACAGAATAACAATCATGAAATGAAGGGCAACATCTCAAAAACAATAATACAAATCTATAGTTTCGTACAATAATATATTCTAAAACAGGACGCTAATCAAGTCATGGTATTGCCATTCATCAATGCCTCTATTTTAAAAATTAAACTCTCTGGCGTCTTCAATGTAATATAGATCCACTCATGGGATCTGGTGGCTGGTACTTATCTGAAGACATATTTCGCGACTTCAAAGAGTCTGCATCATTAGTTAGGAAAACGAAGTGGATTACAAGCTTAGACTAATCTTATTGATTAAATAGCAAAAAGAGAGAGAAATTATTAGGACATATGTGAATGTCCCAAAAAAGCAAGGGAAATAATAGCACACGAAAATATATTTAGAAAAATCCAATTTCTTTATTTTAAATATCCCATCTCACATTCAGTGATTAATCTATTCCACCGGGCTACGGCAGTTAGAGTGACATCTTACAACTAAAATAAAACAACAAGGTTTACGTAAAGCAAAATAACAAAATGTCTCATTACCTATGCATACGTATGCAAGCTAAAAATGCCTCAACCTATAAGATAACACATATAGAGAGATATATACAGTGTGATAATAAAGAACAATCCTATATTATGTTAAAGGTGTCAAGCTAACAGCGGTATGTCCTGCAAAAAAACATAAGAACAGCTTTATAATCCATGTCCCCACTGTAGATGTAAACAATGGCTCCTGAGACTATATAGTGGCAAGTCACGGAGGTATCGGTAGGTAAAGGACCGCAACAGTTCCTGCTGCACACTAGGTCAAACCGATACACAGCTTTATGAATATAAGGCAGAATTTAAAATAAAGAAATTGGATTTTTCTAAATATAGTTTCGTGTGCTATTATTTCCCTTGCTTTTTTGGGACATTCACATATGTCCTAATAATTTCTCTCTCTTTTTGCTATTTTCAATTATATTTTAAGGGTAGCACCGAATACTAACACACAGCGATATTTTCTACTCTCTCAGATTTAAAAACATTTTAGACTAATCTTAGTTGGACAACATGTGAACGTTGTAAACTTTTAAACAAAACATAACAAACAAGGTGGGTTGCAGGTAAGCAGAAGAACCCGAAGAACCTCTCTAGGGGGAGGAGGTATACCAAAAAAAAAAAAAGAGGAAGGGAGAGGAGCCAAGGGGGGGGGGGGGGGGGTTAGAGTATGCAAGAGGGACTAGTGGCCCGGCAGGTGTGAAGAGGAATGGTCAGGTCTCAACCGGCCCAGTATAGCAAAAAGTGTTATGAATCAACCTGACCATCAGCTGGTCCAGGTTTTGCTTAAGATTAATTCCCCCCTTTTTATGCTTGTCCCACAAATACCAGATCAAACAGAAGAGGTCGTAGCGTCCCTCAACTCTAAGCGAGTACTCTTCCATTTTCTGAATATAGTCAAGGGTCTCCAACACTGGAGCCAGTGTCAGAAATGTATTTATTGTCCATTGTCTCGCTATAACAAGTTTAGCTGCCAGGAGAATGATAACACAGAGTGATCGTATTGGTTTTGGGAGGTCCTGCAGCCAAAGGTGGAAAAGTGCCATGTCTCCCGTGAGATGTCCTATCAAGCGTAGTTGTCTAAGTAGGTCTGCTACCTGAGTCCAGAAGGTCTCCAGCCTAGGGCATTCCCACCAAACATGTAAGTGTGTGCCTCTCTGTGTACAACATATCCAACACTCCACTGGATGGGAGGGGAATATTCTGTGCAACCTGGTCGGGACCCAGTACCACCTAAGTAGGATTTTAATATATAGTTCAAACAAATTGGAGCAACGGACTGCTGCATTTATGTCCTGGAGAGCATGCTGCCAAGCCCCCTCAGAAGACACCACCTCTAAATCTCTCTCCCAGTCTCTAGTAGATCTAATGAAATATAAGGAGTCAAGTAGCAGCTTGTAATGAAATGATAGGATACCTCGTAGATATCTACCTGTCAACCATCTCCTCTCCCATTTGGTGAGAACACGTGTATTTGATTTATGAAATCCCCAAGACAAAAGATGTGAGACCAAGCAAAGATACTCAAATTGTAGGTCTTTGGGGGAAGTCTTCCGTTGGGTAGGTGTGGGGTGGCACTGCAAGAACATCTCCCCTATAAAGATCCGAAATCAGTCTGATCCCCAGGGCCTCCCATTTTTTGGGATGGGACTCAGGAAGGCAATGCATCAATGCCTTAATTGAATGTATTGGGGAGGGGTGTGGCGCAACCATATCGTGGGATCGTAGTTCCCTCCAACACCTCAAGCATGTTTTGATAATACGACTATGGATTCCACTCAAAACCTCAGCATGGTCTGGGATCCAAATGAGGTCAGCTAATTCAACTCCAGCCGGTAATGAGCTCTGTTCTATTTGGAACCAACGGGAGGTACAATCCTGAACCCCCCAGGCTGTAATATGCGAAAGCATGGCTGCTTTATAGTAATAAGTGATGTTAGGTGCAGAGATGCCCCCACATCTTTTTGGTTTTTGTATTTGAGCTAGAGACAACCTCGCGTGATGGTCTTTCCAAATATATTTGGTGAAAACAGACTGAAAATGGTTAAGAAGATATGCAGGGA
Organism: Bombina bombina; assembly: GCF_027579735.1. Lineage (NCBI taxonomy): Eukaryota > Metazoa > Chordata > Amphibia > Anura > Bombinatoridae > Bombina > Bombina bombina. The sequence goes on from NC_069503.1 coordinate 950,709,252, forward strand.
CCGCGACAGGAAGACACTTACCGTACAAGACACTTCCGAATCTTTCCAATCAGCGATGGTCTGATGGTCTGCCGAAAGTCACTAAGAAGGGACCCATAATTTGTGCCCACAATTTTTTTGGGGTCATGGGAAAAGGGACTGCTATATGCAATTGATCTATTACCGCTCTGTGAGACAAGGAGAAGTGTAACTCCAGGTGCTGCTGGTCGGCGTCCAGGTGATCCTTTCCGGTAACTACTACAGGCGGTCTTCTCATCAGCCAGTGGGCTAAGTGCTAGTTTTTATCCTTTATCTTGTAAGTGTGGCATTTTACGTGGAGCTGTGTGTTATGAATAAAACGATGCTGTGAATCGCGGATGCGCTGTGTTTTCTTTTTTTCTCTTATACATGGGAAAGTATTATACCTAAATGCTTTAATCCCTCTGTGGACCATTTAAAAGGGTAAGAGCTTCTCAAGTTCTCTAGCGTAGACGCGGACAGTACCATAGCATAAGCTTCTGTCTTATTATAGTTAAGTCTGATGTATGTTAAGTTAGCAAACTCAGCTAATATTTTGAATAGCTCCGGAAGCGATTCTTCTGGTTCAGACAGAAATACTGTCAAATCGTCCGCAAACAGCGCCAGGGCATGCGGAGTGTCATAGAGTATTAAGGGCTGAACAGAGGGGGTCAATCAAAGCTTAATCGCTAGAGGCTCCATCATCAGGGCAAAAAGAATAGGCGACAGAGGGCACCCCTGTCTCGTGCCGTTCTTTATATTGAAGGCCCTAGAGACAAATCCCAACCCCCTAACCCTGGTTGATGGACCTGAATAAAGAGCCATCACTGCCATCACGAATGAGGTAGGAAACTTGAAAGAGCGCAAGACCTCCACCATGTAATCCCACCGGACCCTGTCGAATGCTTTTTCAGCATCTAACGACAGGGTAACCAGCGGGATCCCGAGCGAGGCCGCCTCGAAAAAGATGTTTAATAACCTTCTTGTATTGTCTGAGCCTTGACGTCGAGGGGTAAACCCCACCTGATCTGGGTGGATCAAGACTGGCAGGGTCTTATTCATCCGCATGGATAGGATCTTGGTGTAAATTTTAACATCTCCATTTATAAGGGAGATTGGTCGATAGTTTTCACAAAATGAGGGATCTTTCCCAGGTTTGGGTATGGTAATGACCGACGCTTCTAAGAATTCTCTGGGGAAACTACCAGTGTCCATGGCCTCATGAAACACTGGCATCAAAACCATCAGGGCCTGGAGATTTGTGTGCCTTGAGGCTCTTAATTGTCACCATGACTTCCTCTACAGTGATAGGGGCTGCGAGTGAGTCCACAAAGCTCTCAGGGACCTGTGGCAGCTGCAGTTTTTCAAGAAACTCAAGAATCGCAGCTGTTGGAGCAAAATCCGAATGAGGGTCTTCAGAGATCTAATAAAAGCGGCTGTAATAATCAGCAAAGGCGTCACCAATGTCACTTGGGGAATAGTATATTTTGTGAGCTAGGAGTTTATCCGCTCTATCACCCTTGTGGTAATATCTTTGTTTCAAGAGATAATGATTTCTCTGAACCCTCTCCAGTTTATATGCTTCAATCTGTTTTTTAAGAGATTGAACGCTCTTAATCAGGGAGTCCGATCTAGTCTCCCTAAGCTGCTTCTACAAGGTAGTGTAATCGTAGTATAGTTGGGCCAGGGTAGCCCCCTTGTTTTTTTATTTTTGGTAGCCTTTTATATAAAGAGGCCCCCGGAGGTATGCCTTAAGCGTTGCCCAAAGAGTGAGTGCCGACACAGTTCCGGAGTAATTTATTCAGAGAAATTCCTCTATCTCTTGCGCCCAGGAGGGAACCAGCGGATCCGAGAGTAGATACTCGGGTATCCACCAAGAGTCCTCCATCCACTGTCCTAGAAAAAATTATTTCCAAAACCACTGCGTCGTGATCCGACCACACGCAAAGTACAATCATTGCCATCACCACTTTCTGTAGCATCCACGAATGGCAAAAGAAATAATCAAGTCTGGAGAAAGATTGGAAAGGAGTCGAGTAGTGGTGTAATTGTCAACATCAGGGTGCAGGGCCCTCCAGACATCTTGGTAAGAGTATTGAGAAACCAAATTTCTAAAAAGTTGGGAACATTGCTCTTCCCGTGTAAGAAGAGGGTGTTTTCTCCAAGATTTTCTATCTCTACTTGGGTCCCATACCAGTTTGCTATCTCCGAGAACAACATAGAAAAGGAAGTGGGGATTTCACAATAAGAAATTCCCAAAAGTCTAGGTAAATCCAGCACAACTGTAAAATTGAATAAAAGCGCTACAAAAAGCTTGTATGTCAAAAACAATGTAAATATTTATTAAACAAATGCACAATACACACATTCACATTCATACAGGGGATCCCACACAAAGCAGTATTAATGAAGTACTGGCCAAAAAATTATTATCTGGTGCACCAGGGGAAATAGACCAAAAACAGTCCATTTAAAACTTTCAGGTATTTGTAATCCAATAAGTGCAGCGTTAATGCAAGAAATGGATGCAGTTATACAGTCCCCGGTGTATAAAAACCAGTTACTTCAGACTTGAACCCCCAGAGTTACTGAGTCGATTGGTGCTTAAAAGACATAGCATAGGAGGAGCAATAGAAACACGCGTCTTTATTCACAGGTGCTGTATTCCTTTAAGACAGTGATATTCGGTGTACAGATGCGTATAACATATTCTACCTGTATTTGTTCACGCGGTCGCTCCTCCTAGCTGCCTTGTTCATGGAGTGTCCAGACATCAGGGGTAAGTCACGATGAGCAGGGGATCTGCTGTAAGGGCTGCCAAGCACGACGAGTCTAAACGCTCGTTTCGCTCCTTCAGTCAGTGCAGCATGGAGAAGAAGCAGGAGAGTGCGGAGGATAGACTAGCTTATCCCTAACCGCACCATAATAGGTATCCACAGGGGGGGAAATGAAAGGAAGTGAAGGAGAGCTCAACACTAAAGCTCCACCCCCCCAACACACGTGTATAAGGTTTGTAATCTACACTAATCGTTAAAGAAGCTGCGGTCTAGATATTCTAAGACCTAATAGGCAGGGAGGGGATGAGGGAAGAAGGATGAGTGGGAAAGGGAGAGGGAGAGGGGAAAAGGGTAGTGGGGGGGGAGGGGGGCTTAGTGGCCAGTGTGATACAAAGCTTCTACTCTTTGGTAAGGTAAGGGTTATATGATGTGGTAGAGACATTGATGAATCATGACCAAACAGCTGACATTGTCAATAATAAATATTCAAGGGGATGTCATTTAACATATCAAGAATGCAAACCTGCAGAAAATGTGAACGTTTATAAAAACATCTGATCTTTACCATTAAACAAAGCTCCCCACAATGTATTTTCTCAAATTATAAACACAGTATAAAGCATCAGATAATATTAAATAGCAGAAATAAACAGCCTTCATATCCTAAAAATGGACAGGTAGTCAGGTGACCCGGGAAGGGGAAAGGAAAGGGTGGGGGGGGAAGGGAAGGGGAAAAGGGAAATAGAAAGGGTAAAAGGGTATGGGGTGAGAAGGGGTGAGAGGTGAAAGAGAAAAGGAAGGAAGAAAGAAATGAAGGGAAGGAGGAGGGGGGAAGAGGAGTGAAGAGAGGGAGGGAGGAAGATGGGGGGAGGGGAGGAGGAAGGTAAAAGGAAAGGGAGAGAGGAGAGTGCATGGGAGGAACATGATACAAGGCTTAAGTACAATCACAAATATAACATGAGGCTCTCCAAAGGCCATACAGCGTCTTTGAGGTAATGATTAATCATGTACAATACATTTGATGTTTTCTAAGAGAAGCATATATGGGAATGACATTCACCAAATCTTAGAGGCATAGCTGTAAACAAAGAATATAGGCGCTTATAAAAATAACTGACACTAAATTGATCCTGAAACAGGCACCCCACCATGCATCATCCTAAGTAATTATCACCGTGTATATATCCAATAATTGCTAGAGTACTGAAAAACAGTAGCAAATGAGTAGTGACAACCAAAAAACCTTTCCATCTGTTACATGGTTACTGGAAAGGAGAGGAGGAAAGATAAGGGAGTGGTGAGGAAGGGAAGGAGAAAGGAAAGAAGGGGAAAGGTGAGGGAAGGAAGGAGAGGAGAGGAAGGGGAGGGTAGGGAAGGAGGAAGGGAAAAGGGATGGGGGAAAAGGAGAGGAAGTGAAGAGGAAAAGGAGGTGAGGAAGAGAAGGGAGAGTGAAGGGAAAAGAGGGAAAGAGGAGGGGGAGGGGAAGATGGGGAAGGAAAGGAAGTAGAGAGGGGGGAGGGGAAGAGGGAGGGGGAAGGAGAAGGAGGGAAGGGGGAGAGGGAGGGGGGAAGGAGGAGAGGGAGGGGGGAAGGGGGAGAAAGAGGGGGAAAGGAGGAGAGGGAGGGGGAAAGGGGAGGGAGAGGGGGAAAGGGGGGCAGGAGGAGGGGGAGGGGAGGAAGGAAAGAGCGAGAGGGAAAGACAGGACCCAAAAGTACCTTAATTAGTTAAAAAATGTCTAATAGCCATGAGTAGGGATAACTAGTAGTCCTCATAGTTTTTAGAAGGAAAACATGAACATTTAACAAGGTAACTGTCCTTTGGTACATTACCAGACCTCTGGCAACAGCAAGGCACCTCAAACAGTCTTAGTCCTTATGTAGGGCTGATCAATAAAGAGAAAGACCAGGTCCCGGCCATCCATGGCTTAATGCAGGTAGGAAATAGTCTCTCTTAGCAAAGGAGAAAAAGGTAATCGGACTGGATCTTGTCTGCCTGGGTTCCAGGCCGGAGCTACCGCTCTCAGCAGAGGTCCCGCTCTCTGTAGGCGAGGCGGATCAACATCTACATTTCCAGTGGGTAGATTCCATGTCCTTAACAGGTCCTGAGCCTGTCTCGGAGTGAGGGCAGTGTGCTGGCCTCCGTCTTTGGTGATAATTAGCTTGGTGGGGAACCCCCACCTGTAGCGGATTTGATTCAGTCGTAGGGCTCTTGTGGTTTCATTGAAGGTTCTTCTTTGTTGGAGCGTGAAGGAAGACAGGTCTGGATATAGTGCAATGTCTTTAAATTGCTCTGGAAGTTGAGGTTGTCTCAGGGTCGCTCTTAGGAGTTTGTCTTTGTATGTAAAGTAATGCAATCTAGCTATGGTATCTTTAGGTTTGTCCAAAGGGAGGTTTTGTGGTCTAGCTGCTCTGTGGATTCTGTCAATCCTCACATCAGCTTCCCCAGAAGGACCCAGAATAGCCCTGAATAACGCTTGGGCGTACTTCTCTAGCGCCTGAGGGCCCACAGATTCAGGAATACCTCAAATTCTAACATTGTTCTGTCGGGAATGGTCCTCAAGGTCAGCCAACTTTGCTTCAAGTGAAATTACCTGATCAGCAAGGTTCTGAGTATAACTGACCCAGTTCGTGTGATCAACTAACAGGTCCTCCTGTTTGCGCTCAATGATATTTGTGCGCTCATTAACTGTAACAATGTCTTTCCGTAAGTCATCAAAGGACCTTTCCAATTTGTCAAATTGCTTCACGAAGGATTGGCTTTGTTTATCTAAGAGTTGTTTTATAGAGTAAATAGTAATTGCTTCACCCTGTGAATGTGAGTGTGGCGAGCATCTCACGTTGGCCCTTCCCTCTGAGAGGGGGGATATTGATCTTTCATCATCAGAGATTTCAGGATTTGGGTCTCTTATGGGTTGGAAGTGGTCCCAAACTGTATGTTTTGAGGATTGAGACCCTTTCTGCTTTTTTTTAGCTTGTTGTGACATATTAGAATAAACAATATAGCTTTAAGAGAGAATATCTCCAAGGTAGATGCAGATCTAGAGCCACACCAGAATATACTTGGCAGCCGCAACTATTTCACACCGGTAGGGAGGGGTGCTGCAGGGCTTTAATGAAAACAGACAAATGAAGAAAGTCTCCTGTATAGGTCTAAATCAGGAACTGGCTGCAGGGTATTTAAACCATGGGGGCTATTAGTTAGGAGTTATATGATATGATATGTCTTGAAGAGTTATACTGTGAAGAATGCCTCTATTTCAACCAGGTGAGCACTTGGGTTCTTGTAAATCTTAGGAAAGTGCCTCTCCTCAGGGATAATGCCACCACTGGGCTCAGCCGGGAAAAGAAAATGATATGACCCGCTCTGGTGAGAGGAGCGGGAAAGGAGGAGGAGAGACACTGTGGTTCTATATCATACCTGGTGACTTGCTGGTGTATAAGGTCTTGGCACCTGGATGGAAATTGTGGTGACTGAAGATTGTGGTGACTGTATATAACACCTACACCTATAGTTGCAATAATGTCCCAATGCAACAATAAGATATAAGTTGCAGGCCACTATATAAAACAGATCAGGTGACTCACAGGTTAGATGGAGGATATCCTTCAGATTTGTGAATTCACTTCTGGCATCCAGGCAATTAAACTTGAGCCCAAGCCAATAAGGACTGGTGAGGAGAAGGTCTATTCTGCTATAATCTGCAGATTACAGATCACCATATGAAGGCGTTTAAGTGTCTTGAGGTGTATTAGTAGGTTAGATTTCACATGGACAATAAGAGGTTGTGTGAGAGATATGCCCCTATAGAGCAAAAGTGTCCTGGCAGACCAATTTGAGCCCAGAGTACCAACAATTAGTAGTTGCAGCTAAACTTATGGAATGATCCCAATCACTGAGGCTATTTAGTCTCTAAGAGCTGAAAGGGTTAAACAGATTTGGCTAATAAACTGGCAGCCACTTATTATTTGTGTGACCTGGAATACCTTTTGACTTTAAACCAGCTTTGTGCTGAATAGCAGCGTGGGTGTGTTGTTCCGGAGTGGAGCCCCGACCCTCCGGAACAGAGTGTACTGTGAGCTGTCTGTGCGCTTATAGTGCTTGACCTCTTCTTAGTCCAGGCTGAATTAACTAACCTGGCAGGGTGTCAGCGTATTGAGAGGACCTCTGCCTTATACTACAGGCTTAACGCGGGTTAATACAATTTATTATAGTGTTTGCGAGGCGGGAGTAAGGCGGTTTAGGGGTTAATACATTTATTATAGTGGTGGTGAGGTCCGGTCGGCAGATTAGGGGTTATTAAGTGTAGGTAAGGTAGCGGCGATGTTGGGGGGGCAGATAAGGGGTTAATAAATATAATATAGGGGTCGGCGGTGTTAGGGGCAGCAGATTAGGGGTTCATAGGTATAAAGTAGGTTGCGGCGTTGTCCGGAGCGGGAGATTAGGGGTTAAAAAAATTATTATAGGGTTTGCGATGTGAGGGGGCCTCGGTTTAGGGGTTCATAGGTAGTTTATGGGTGTTAGTGTACTTTGTAGCACTGTAGTTAAGAGCTTTATGTTCCGTCGTTAGCCCATAAAGCTCTTAACTACAGACTTTTTTTTGCGATTGGAGTCTTGTCGGTAGAGCCTCTACCTCTCACTTCTTCCAAGACTCGTAATACCAGCGTTAGGCAAATCCCATAGAAAAGATAGGATACGCAATTGATGTAAGGGGATCTGCGGTAGCCTCGAGTCGCGGAAAGAAAGTGAGCGGTAGACCCTTTCCTGGCTGACTCTAAATACCAGCGGGCATTAAAAAGCAGCGTTAGGACCCCTTAACGCTGCTTTTTAACCCTAACGCAGAACTCTAAATCTAGGCTTTGTTTTTTAACGTGTCTTTGTTTAAAGTTAAAATCAAAAACAGATGTTAGTGTAACACCAAAAAGTTATTTGTTATATTGAGTAAATGTTAGTGTAAAGAACGATATTAGTTTAACATCAAAAAATATATAGTGAAATAGCCTGAGATGTAAACCAAATCTGGTAAATATTATGTAACCAATGTAGAAAGGTAAATAATGTTTCAATAGTGAAACCATTCAAATAAAGTCAAAGTAGCAATTTAATAAAATACAGATAGAATATATCCACTATAACATATAAAATTAAAGGGACGTCTCCCTTGTAACAATTTAGCTAATACTTTGCCAAGTGACAGTGGTAAAACTTAGCTGAAATAATGTACTTGCGCTTTAAAAGATGAGAAAAAAAGCCTTGGCCTTAGGCTTTGGAAATATCTTGATGAAATTTAAAATATGAATGCGATATTCGCATTCTTTTAGAGGACAAAAAAGGAACGCTTTTAGCAATAGCAAGAAGACCAAACAGATCGTGTTGTGAGGCGGGTAAGCTCACTCCTCCTGTATGGTGAGGCGTTACCGACTGTGAGTGGGTGGCGGCTTTTATGTGATGCCTCTGATGTCACCTATAGATTTTTAAATGTATAAAGCAGCTGGAGTAGCTTATGTAGATAAAAACTTGTTAGATGTGCAATATTGCAAAGAAAATAGTTCAGTTTCTTTGGTATTAGCCCCTATTCCTTGACAGACAAGGAGGTCCTGGGGGAAAATACAGATGGTCTTAGTGGTCACAGATTGTGACTATGTTCTCTCTTTATCGATTGTTATGGATCATGATCGATGGTGGAGATGCAGAACTTAAACTGAAGAAATATATTGACGGGCTTGACGGTCACAGGTAGCAACTAAAGAATTCTTGTTATCCTTGTTATAGGCAATTTAAACAATAAAGCCCAAACCATTTCAACAAACAAATGGATTTGTTTTCTTTATGTGGACCCCTATTCCTTAGTTTCAAAGGAAGTCCTGGGGGAAATTTTGCAGATGATCTTTGCGGTCACAGATTGAGACTATATTCCTTTTTCTCCTTTGTTGAAGGTAGTAAATAAGGTAGAAAAAAACTCCACAGTAGCTTATGAAGTTTGTAGGTGATCTTTGCGGTCGCTATTTAGCAACTTATAGAGTCCTTCTTTGTAACATTAAAGGCACAGCACATAAAGTCCTTAATAAAAGCAATTCTTATGCAAATAGTGACTGAATGAAGGTGACAACAGTGTCAAGGTCAACGCGTTTCACCTTTAGGATTTATCAAGACGTGTGTCTGTGTCACCTCAAATTATTTAAATGCTAACAACTTATCTGATTTAAATAATTTGAGGTGACACAGACACACATGTCTTGATAAAGCCTAAGGGCGAAACACGTTGACCTTGACACTGTTGTGACCTTCATCCAGTCACTATTTGCATAAGAATTGCTTTTATTAAGGACTTTATGTACTGTGCCTTTAATGGTACAAAGAAGGACTCTATAAGTTGCTAAACAGTGACCACAAAGATCACCTTCAAACTTCATAAGCTACCTTGGAGTTTTTTCTACCTTATTTACCACCTTCAACAAAGGAGAAAAAGGAATATACTCACAATCTGTGTCCGTAAAGATCATCTGCAAAATTTCCACCAGGACTTCTTTGAAGCTAAGGAATAGCTACTTTGAAGCTAAGGAATAGGGGTTCACATAAAGAAAACAAATCCATTTGTTTGTTGAAGTGGTTTGGGCATTTTTGTTTAAATTGCCTATAACAAGGATAACAAGAATTCTTTAGTCGCTACCTGCGACCGCCAAGCCTGTAAATATATTTCTTCAGTTTAAGTTCTGCATCTCCACCATCGATCATCATCCACAACAATCGATAAATAGAGAACATAGTTACAATCTGTGACCGCTAAGACCATCTGTATTTTCCCCAAGGACCTCCTTGTCTGTCAAGGAATAGGGGCTAATACCAAAGAAACTGAACTATTTTGTTTGCAATATTGCACATCTAACAAGTTTTTTATCTACATAAGCTACTCCGGCTGCTTTATACATTTAAAAATCTATAGGTGACGTCAGAGGCATCACATAAAAGCCGCCACCCACTCACAGTCGGTAACGCCTCACCATACAGGAGGAGTGAGCTTACCCGCCTCACAACACGCTCTGTTTGGTCTTTTTGCTATTGCTAAAAGCGTTCCTTGTTTGTCCTCTAAAAGAGTGCGAATATCGCATTCATATTTTAAATTTCCTCACGATATTTCCATAGCCTAAGGCCAAGGCTTTTTTTCTCATCTTTTAAAGCGCAAGTACATAATTTCAGCTAAGTTTTACCACTGTCACTTGGCAAAATATTAGCTGCATTTTTATAAGGGAGACGTCCCTTTTATTTTATATGTTATATTTGATATATTCTATTTGTATTTTATTAAATTGCTACTTTATTTGAATGGTTTCACTATTGACACATTATTTACCTTTCTACATTGGTTACATAATATTTACCAGATTTGGTTTACATCTCAGGCTATTTCACTATATATTTTTTGATGTTAAACTAATATCTTCCTTTACACTAACATTTACTCTATATAACAAATAACTTTTTGGTGTTACACTAACATCTGTTTTTGATTTTAATTTAAACAAAGACACGTTAAAAAACAAGTTAAAAAACACCTTTGAAGAACACTTTGCAGTTTTTGCATAATAATATTTAACCCGTGCTTTCAGCGCTTAACTATTTTCACTAGCTTTTTGCACATCACATTTTCTAGGAGGGGAAATCACTAGTTGAGCAGGGTTCTTATATCCTCTAAGCGCTTTTACTTTCCTTCTCTTGACTACTTTTCCTGCCATATCTTCTATGCTTGAGGTATCAGATTGATTATACAAATTGATACATACACTTGTTCAGGAGACTATAAAAAAAAAGCATAAGAAAAATGTAAACAGTTTGATGATTGTAGACGGCAACCCTCTTGCTGTTTAGGAGATGAAGTGTTGCTATTAACAAAAAATCTGAGTCTTACCTGTCTGCGGCGGTTTAGGGGTTAATACATTTATTATAGTGGCGGTGAGGTCCGGTCGGCAAATTAGGTGTTAATAAGTGTAGGTAAGGTAGCGGCGATGTTGGGGGGGGAGATAAGGGGTTAATAAATATAATATAGGGGTCGACGGTGTTAGGGGCAGCAGATTAGGGGTTCATAGGTATAATGTAAATTGCGGCGGTGTCCGGATCGGCAGATTAGGGGTTAATAATATAATGCAGGTGTCAGCGATAGTGGGGGCGTCAGATAAGGGGTTAATAAGTGTAAGGTTAGGGGTGTTTAGACTCGGGGTTCATGTTAGGGTGTTAGGTGTAGACTTAGAGAGTGTTTACCCATCGGAAACAATGGGGCTGCGTTAGGAGCTTAACGTTGCTTTTTTGCAGGTGTTAGGGTTTTTTTCAGCCCAAACTGCCCCATTGTTTCCTATGGGGATATCGTGCACAAGCACGTTTTAGCTGCTTACCACTACCGTAAGCAACGCTGGTATTGAGGGTTGAAGTGGAGCTAAATTAGGCTCAACGCACCCTTTTTTGAGCCTAACGCAGCCCCTCAGACAACTCTAAATACCAGCGTTGTTGGAAGGGTGTGCTGGGAAAAAAAGCAGCGTTAGCTACGCTGGTCTTTACCGACAAAACTCTAAATCTATGCCTAAGTTTGGTATTTTGAAGCTCATTCTTAAATGTAATGTTTTTGTAATACCACCATATTGATTAAGCTTAATCTCTCCTAAGTGTTGAATTCATTATTACTGCTCCTGAATGAAGATCCTATGTATTCATACAACTAGAGTTACTTAAAGCTAACTGCTAGTTGTTTGAGATCATACACTGATAAGCTATATCGATGAATTCAATACTTGGAGAGACATATTTTAAATTCTAAATTCTTTGACAGCTAATATTGTTGGCAGAAAGCATGAATAACATTTTTGTTTTATTCACCATATCCACTTTCTCATACAAAAAAAGCCTGATTATGCAAAATGTAAAACTATATGTTATTCATACTTTTTGCCAACAATCGGCTAGATCACGAGTTTTGCGTTATGAGGGGTGCGGTGCTAACTTGCACTTTATTGTCACCACTCACTTCCCTACAGCACTGGTATTACAGGTTTTCATAAACCCGGCGTTATCAGGCAAGAAGTGAGTGTAGAGCAAAATTGTGCCCCATACCGCACTCCAATACCAGCGCTGCTGAAAGCCGCGGTGAGCTGGTTTTACGTGCTTGTGCACGATTTCCCCATAGACATCAATGGGGAGAGCCGGCTGAGAAAAAGTCTAACACCTGCAAAAAAGCAGCGTAAAGCTCAGTAATGCAGCCCCATTGATTCCTATGGGGAAACAAAATTTATGTTTACACCTAACACCCTAAAATGAACCCCGAGTCTAAACACCCCTAATCTTACACTTATTAACGCTTAATCTTCAGCCCCCG